>NC_079153.1:25722555-26922555 GCF_947563725.1 Argiope bruennichi
ATCATCCTAATGCAGATCCATCCTTCATTCTTATATTAGAAATCCTCATAGAACCTTCTTAATAGAGTCAAGACACTATTATAATATATCGTCATAATACAAAACCATCTTCTATTAGAATCCGTCATAGAATCATCTTAATCGAGTCAACATCCTATCCTAATATATCATCCTAATACGAACCCTCCTTCACACTCTATTAGAATGATTCCTAGAAACATCCTAATCGGGTCAACACCCTATTCTAATATGTCATCCTGATATGAAACCAACGTTCACCTTCTGTTATTATACAGAGAAACATTCTATTCAGGTCAAGACTCTATCCCAATATGGTCTCCTGATATGGAACGACCCTTCACCTTCTATTAGAGAAGTTCATAGAACCATCCTAATAGAGCCAAGACCCTAACCTAATATATCACCTTAATAAAGAACCATCTTTCATCCTCTATAAGAATGGTTATTAAAATTATCATAGAATAAACAACAACTATCCCACGACAACATAGTGTTATTAAAAACATGATTGTCCGGTCCATTTAACTTCTGACTTTTGTGACAAAGCAAACTTCCTTATTTCATATGTAAGCTATAAAGATTTTATACAGAATTTTTTTTTTTGGCGTCAAGCAATGGAAGAAATTACGCCATCAAATATCTGATGAAACAATGGACATAGTGTGAATTTGTGTGCAACAATATAATTTATTGTTGAAAATTATGCAATTTTTTTTAAAATTCCCAAAATTCTGAGAAAATGTACAGGGCACTTATATTTTTATTATTAATAGGACATTTTTAAAATTTTAAATAGTGTGAAAATTAGTTGTATGAACAATATCTTTAACAGTTATTTGGAAAATAAAGGCAAAATATAGCTTAATTCTGAAGTAAAGAAAATTCTAAGTGAAATATTTTAATGAACACTCCAAAGAATGAGTTTCACCTCTCCAAAAAATATCTGTGCCAAATTTGGAAGAACTATGTCAAACGATCTAGCCTTCAGAATACCAGCACACACAGACATTCTAGTTTATTATTAGTAGAAATTATGGCTGTGACTAAAAATGCAGCTTCAAATAAAAACTTTTATATTTTTATAATTCATATACTTTTCAGCAGTAGGAATGAATTATTTTATACCTAATACATTTTATATGAATGTAATGTGTCAGAAAAAGAGGATGGTATAAAGAAAATTTTATAGAAAAGTATATTTTTTAGCTTAAGAATATATTGATTCTTGATATACGAATAATATATATGAAAAATGTTTATAAAACATGAGACCTTTTCTTTTTATTTGAACAATCAATAAAATTAGGAGAAAAATGTCTAAAAATGAAGCAACATGTGTGTTAAAATCTTAATAAAGTGTTTATAATTTTCTTTTTTATTTACAATTATGGTTTATTATATAGGATAAGTTTCAAACCTGCATATGTTATCCATATTTTAAAATTAGATTTTAATTTCGTTAATATAAAATAGTATTAACGATGACTGTAAGGTGACGAATGAAAAAAAAAATAGTTTTCCCGTTTCTTCTTCTTTTTCTTTTTTCTTCTTTTTTTTTTTGTGAAACAATGATATGTATGTACTATCAGTTGCTGTTTCATAAACAATTAATAATGATATAAAAATTTCATAACTGAAATTTATTATTATATTAATACCTTCGGGCTGAAGCCCATCCAAATGAGATGGGATACTGTGTCTCCAACGAATTATATATGGTAGAAATCTAGATTTCTCTGGTAATTGGCTGTTATGTCTGGAGATGTGCCGCTGAGTTAAACAGAAGCTCGAAACAAGTTTCACGCCATTGCTTACATCAAAGAATTTCAGAGCGCAGTGATCCAATTTTTTTGATAAGCAGCAATTTTTTGATAGCTTTCAGTCCAGCTACAATGAGCAAGCTGAAAACATCCATTTTTAATAATAATATAAAATTATTAAGAAATATTCTTAGCAATGGTTGCATTTTTATCCATCCGTGCTCGCCACAGTGTCTGGATTATATCGGTTAAGTTTCAAACTTTGTCGATAGTTGTCGATTTTACATAAATACATTTTTGTAAAAGTATGCACTTTTGAACACCTTGTATTTCTTGACACAATCCAATATTTACTGCAAAATTTTGCATTTATTTTTTTCAGATAATCTGAGAATGTAATAAAGAAAATTATTTTTTGTCCAACTTAGATTTTCTCAAGTTATAATCAATGTTTAATACCAAAGGGTTAGAAAATTAATTTACGATGTTTTTATTTATGTGTACTGATCTAGTTTGCTATTTTCGGGTCAATAAATTTTGAATTTCTTTTATTTTATATCGAAGCATGAGGAAGCGAAAAGAATATTATTTGAAATTAATTCTTGTACATAACAATTAATTTGTACATTACTTTTGTACATAACATCGTTTACAAATTTTTCAAAAATTATATTAAAACATATTAATAAAGTAAAAATGAAACTAATTCCATTGACAAAATATATATATTTATACATCTACGGGTAGCAATTTTAATAGCTACTATGGATGTATTCTTCCTGAACATTGCTGAAAACTATATAATTGTGATGATTTTAGTTATTAAGGAAAACCCCAAACCAATTTTTTTTTCGGAAATTCGATTTTGGTGTTTTAGAAAAATATATGCAAATATGAAAAGAAAAAGTAATATGCTTATGAAATTCATAACAGCCATTTTCAGCGTTAACAACACAGAACAAACTTTGGATCAGTCGGCGGTATTCTGTGATTTTAAAACAGAAAAAATGATGTATATTGAGAAAAAAAAATAATATTCAAAAGAAATTTATAGTTAAAAAAATCTTTAAACAAGGGCTGAAAAATGGAAACATGCATGAAATAGCGAGAAATACCTCTAGATCAAAACGACGGCAGACAATGCAGCGGCTGCGAAACATTTCGGACAATGGGATGGTGGGAGGGAGCATTCCATTTTGCTGTGATGGGAGAACATTTCTTCCATTCGAAAACTAAGGTCTTTTTCTTACAAGCCAAAGTACTTTATTTGAGAGTTACTCTTGGACAAGAAATGGTATTTATATATAAAAAACAATTTGATTATCTCTCGAGGAATTATTATAAAATCAGTCTTTTGTGTATTGTAATAAATTAAGGAAATTTGAGATTAAATAATGTCACTGATATTTTCCACGGTTTTTTTTTAAACTAGACTTGTTTCATGTTTATGATGACGGAATTTTGCAGTCAATTTTTCACTCATTTCTTTGCATGTAAGAGTTTTTAAAATTGCTCACATCTGTATGTTTTTGATAAAAGTATTTCATTTTAATATGATCTTATCTTAATTATCAGCTAATCGATCAAATTAATGAAATTTGATTTCTTATAAATGGTGCCATTTGGTAGTGAATTTGATAAAAATTTATTTCAAGATATCTTTATATCTTGAATATATGTATATATAAACAGTTGCGAAAACGAGAAGTAAAAAAAATAAGGCTTTTTTTTATTTGGCATTTTTTTGGCAAAATGTTGTAAATGATGAGATTCAAACTGGGAAAACAATCTAATGTCCCGTACACTTTAAGGTACCAAAACTACTTTAAAAAGTATGTTTTTGGCACAAATATTTTTTTAAAATGCAATATTCTTAATTTTTGAACAATTTTCTTAATAAAATCAGTTGAATTTTGCTTCGGTGTTTATTCTTTCGGAAATAATTTACATTCATTTTTATATTTGTAAATTTTAATGCAGTTCCTTGTTTCAAAATGCTATTTTTATGCTGTTTTCTTTTGTTTAATTCGGTATGATAATTTTTCTGTTTTTGAAGTTCATATAAAGATAAAGCAGATTTCTTAGTTAAAGTTCGCTCAGATGTCCTAATGCGGAAAAAAACTTCATGTTATTTAATAGTTAAATTTAATTAAGAATTTAAGGATTTTACAGAAATAGATTTCTTTTTATTTAATCTTATTATTTCTTAGTTTAGGAACTAAATGGGATATTTTTTAAATCATCGGCAAATTTTTTTAACGAATAATTTGATAAACTAGAAACTTTTTAATTCATCTCTCTCTCTTTTTTTAACCAACTCTGTTTCTTCCTGTTTTTCCAGTTCAATTTTTTCCAGTTTTCAAAATATTTTTATTTTTTCAAATGTATCTTTGTTTCTTAAGTGTTTTTTCAATCTACTTTATGCAAAAATTCAAGTATTTTAAAACATTTTACAGAATATTTTCTTTGCAAACCGCCTTTGCATCTGCAAAGTGATAATTACAATGATGAGGAACTTGGAGAATGCAATGAGTTCCATGATTGTTCCCATTATCATTTTTTCAGTTGTTTTGTAATACTGACTTGAGAAAGGCAGCAACTGCCAAAATTGGGATGAAGTTTAATTTTTTACTCTCCTGTAAAATTTAAAAATCAGCTCTTATAATACTTTTCATTCGCAGTCTACAACCATTTTTAACAAATTTATCGACATGTAATTTGATTCATTTAGAAATCACAATAGAAAGTCTTCTAATGTCGTCTAGAAGCATAGGAACATTTCCTGAAACATTCAAGTGCATTTTGGAAATAACTGCGGCGTAGGCATCCTCGCAGATGCTAAACCTTACACAGGAATGACCATTAAAACCCGGGTTATTTTAAGAATCGATAGCTTTTGTTACAGTCAATTTTTTTATCCCTAGATTTAGAAACTAGATACTCGAAGCATTTTCTATCAACAAAGAATCAAAGGCTAGTGCTTTATTTTGGAAATTCAGAATTGTTCTCCTATCGATTAACTCGTATTCATCTATAATAGACTGTTCTATTTTAGCTTCATTGTAGAGTAAAGAAAGTTACTCTTCACTTGAACGTTTCAGAAAATGTTCCTGTGCTTCTAGTCGACATTAGAAGACATTCTTTTGTGATTTGTAAACAAATCAAATTAAATTTCGATAAATTTGTTAAAAACGTTTGTAGACTGCGAGTGAAAAGTATTATAAGAGCTGAATTTTAAATTTTAAAGGAGAGTAAAAAATTAAATTTCAGCCCAATTTTGGCAATTGTTGCCTTTCTCAAGTCAGTATTACAAAACAACTGATAAAATGATAATGGGAACGATCATGGAACTCACTGCATTCTCCAGGTTGCTCATCGCTGTAATTATCAATTTGCAGATGCAAATGCGGTTTTCAAAAAAAATGTTCAGTAAAATGTTTTAAAATGCTTCAATTTTTGAATTTTTGCATAAAATAGATTGAAAAAACACTTATGAAACAAAGATACATTTGAAAAAGTAAAAATATTTTGAAAACTGGAAGAAGCAGTACTTTTTCATAATGATGGATTTGGATGAAAATACGATTCAGGTACAGGATTTTTATTGTTTTCCATTTAAGATGAGGAATGTATGCACCTTTTTTTCATTTGATAGATTTGGACAAAAATTATAATAGAGATCTACGATTTTAAAGTTAAAGACGCATATCAATTTTTTTTCCTAAACCCGGTTGCATTTTTGAGGTATTAATCTCAGATACAAAGACATAAACAGACATTATCTATTGATGAATCCATCGACCTTCACACATAAATCCATTATAAGGTCCACAATACGTTTCGCTTCATCATGCAGAAAAGAATATAGAACGCATTTTGAAATGGCGCTATTCTATTTGATGGATTTGGACCGTAGTTTGATTGGGACTGGGGATTGGGATTTAAAGGCACAAGATCCATACCTGACTATACCGATAGATTTACAATACTGATATTGATGTCACATATCAAACTTTACTTCTCAATTTAGTTGCGGTTTCGGGATTTGATGCTCCCATATACGCCAATAAAAAGAAGCTCCATTTTGATAGTGTGATGGACTCATCAACATTACTCGCATACTTTCATTGTTTATTGTCTTTTAAGTTTAATTTCGCCGTGCAGCGAAAAAAAATCGAGTATACATTTTTAAATATGATTGATCCGGATCATTTTTTTCTATTTGAGTGATTTGGATCAGAATTTGGCACAGATCTATGACCTACCGATGATCACCTACCGATTTGCTGTTGATATCGAATTATGCTTTTCTATACTTTGTCACGCATTTTTGAGTTATAATGTCTGTTTTCATGCTGATAAATAATACTTAACCTATATAGATTTATATAGAATGAAATCTCATAATGATCTGCAACAATGCAGTAAACAGTTTAGGGTGACTTTTATTAATTTAACTAGTTGATTCTTAAGTTACTGGAATTTATACAATAGGACATAAATGTTTCCTTGGATACATTTCAGCGAAACTATCATTTAGATATACATATCTAACGTAAAAAGTCTATAAACAAATTTCTTTTATCTAGCTCGTTATGTTTTTGAGAGTTCATAATTATGTTCAGTAGAGACGCAGACATTTGGACTAATTTGAAAGAATGGCGATTTTAAGTCACAGATAGTTCAAAACGTAGATACAATGATTGAGTTGGGTAAAAAATTACGTTTATGAAAATTACGTTTATGTTTGTCCTAAAACGTAAATACTATGTTTTAAATTTCTATATCTCGAAATCTTATTTTTCAAGAATTAGTGTGATTATGTCCTGGAATATTGTGAGTAAACTATCCGGAAATATTCTTTTGTCAAAAATTGTTGAAAACCATACTGAATCTTGGTCACAATGATTGTAAAATCTTCTAGTGCATATACTGAAATATTTTTAAAGGAAAAATTGTTGTAGAGAAAGAAATACAACTTGGCAACAAAAAAGGCTTTACCTGTACGGATGGCACAAAGTGTAGTATTTTTTTGGGTGGAATTTTAAATTGTTCTGAAGTCCGTTTATTGTTTTTTGTTGTGTATTGATTAAATACCAATTAACACATTGAATGCTGTGCTAAATTTCTTATAATGTAATTTATATGGAACTGCCGGCAAACGGTGAAACCCAAGGCAGTCAAAGTGATAAAAACTTTTATTTTGCCTTTCAGCTTACTAATCAATGAATATTTAACTGAGGTGTGGTTCACCTACTTCAAATCGTACATGTTAATTTAAAATACTTTTTCTGATGATTTATGTTGCGGTGTACCTTAGTTATCGGTGGAAGATGTTCTGTGGGAAAGGGTGCATGCAGGCAGGTGGCGTTGCGGGAAGGCAAGCGATGGAGGGTTTTGAGTACCTTTTGCCGTGTTCTTGACGGTACTCCCCGCCGTACTTGGGCCTAGTTCCTACTAAATCTATGATTTCAGGGATGCAGCTTGCAAAGACGGCCTAAGGCACAAACAAACACATTCTTTCTTATAAATCGAATAGGACAGGGTCCTGTCTGAAAATACATTGCACTCAGTGTAGAGAAATTTCATAAAAACTTTTTTTTTTTTCCTTGGAGAATCCTTGCCTCGATTGGTTACCAGTAGAGTGCATCCACTTTTAATTTTGTCTGTCATGATACTTTACTATAATAATTTTCTTGAAATTAAAAAAAATGAATTGAATTGTTAGATGAGCAGAAGCGGCTCATGCATGTAATAGTGTGATATAAATAATGTAATATATATATGTTCTCAATGTGGCATAAATAATGTAATTATTTATATCACAATGATAATTGATGGGTTTCGCTTTAAAAAAAATTTTGGTTTTTAAACTAAATTTGAATTATTTAATAATAATAAATGAAAACTTATATTTGGATTTGTTTTGATGCAGATATTATAACTAAGAAATTGAACTGATTATAAACTGCAACTAAGAAATTATTACATTTTATTAAAATCATAACTTTGATTTTTTTAGTTATTACTCAAATGCGGCTTAAAAATAAAATGATCCTAAAAACACATGAAATTTTAAAAATAAATATACATGAAGGGAAACTATTTTCGAATTTATAAATAAAATAATATTTATAGTTGTACTTTTCATTGAATTTCACTTATTATTAATTATTTTTAATTTTAAGTTTACTTATAATTAATTTAATATTATTTTCATATTTATTTTTAAATTTCGGATTTGCAAAATTTCTCTGTCTGTGAAGATATGCGTGAAGCAACATTTCTGTTAGTTTTAGGACTACGCTTTTTGATATGTTTCTTTTGAAATTGCTTGAATGGGAGGGGATAAATATCTTACTGTACATGCTGTACAAAAACAATATATAAAAAGGACCATTTAGTACTACACGAAAAGTTCAATTTTTCTAGAATATTCTCTGTATGCAAACAGAAATATATTACTTGTCCTTACAGTTGCTTTAAAGAGTGAGAACTCTAAAAGGAAAATAGTTTTATATTGCTGACAAATTTAAATATGCGCAAAATTAAATAAATTATTATATATATTATATAAAATAAATAAATTATTTAAATTATGAAATTTATATATTAAAAAAGATTGCAAAAAGGCATTTCCATGGAGATTTTACATTAATGTTCCTTGAAATGAATTAAAAACATAAAACATAATGCCTTATAATGCGAGATTTTATATAATTTTCGATGTTAGATTCAAAACCTTTGTTTTAAATCTTCTTAATATGGTCTAAATTGAACAAAATTTTTATTAAATTAACTCATGAGATAGGAGCTACAGTACATTCGCAGTGTATACGATATATATATATATATATATATATATATATATATATATATATATATATAAAAACCATCAGCAGGATGAATAAGAGCGTAAAATGGAGTAAAATGTATTAACATTCAAAAATTTTATAAAACTTTGGATAATAGATTAAAATCTTTATTTAATTTAAACTTTGAACGCTAAAAAAAATACCTAAAAATTGTTTTTGAAGATTTATTCAGAATCTAGAAAAAAAAAACGCCTATTATATATCTTCAAATAATTAGATTTCACTTTAATAATCACATTTCACCTATTTTGAAAGCAACTCATCAAGTTAAATAAATATGAAAGAATTTTTAAATAATTGAAGAATCTGAGAATTGTTTTTCCTTTCTGCTCGTAACAGCAGACGATTTTTTTCTCCTATTGTTTTGAATGTTATTTACCAATCGAATTTTTCTTTTTTTGATGTAGCTAACAAATGCAGTGTAATGAGATTTCATTTTTAAACATGAGATTTTAAATCTATATGGAGTAATATCGATATTATTAGTTTAAAATATCGGGATTATAAACTATACATATTTTCAGACAAAACCACTACTATGTTAGATGAACTATTAATTACGTTTTCTAAACACAGTCTTACATTGAAGCTTCTAGATCAGTAGAAGAGCACACTAAACTCCAATGGCACACTAGGTAGGTAGTACAAAACTAGGAGACTAGTTGACAAAACTGTACTGTATTAGGTTCAAAATGGTTAGTAACTGTTAGTCACACATTCAAGCATGTTGTTAGTAAACTGCATTGCAGAGGATTATAAATAATTTAATTTAAACCACAATTTAAAATAAACACAAAAATAAATAAATATATCTTAATATTTTTCAAAATAAATTTTTTTGCTTAAATAGTTATTTTGTAAATACTGTTTACTTCAAATTTAAAACTCTGTTAAATTTTAGTTAGTTACTTTTTTTTCAAAGTTTGTATTTAATTAAAAAAAAAAACTTTTTAAAAAGAAAATGTTTAACAAATTCTTAAGATTTAGAAACTACTTTTTTTTTAAATCTCTTTTGAATTTATGATATATTTCAAACACACAACATAAACAAATGGTTCTCAACAAATTACGGTTGAGAAAAATTTTTGAAGTACAGTATTGGGTCAAACTTTAAAAAGTTTTATAAAATAGAACATAATAACTATAGTATAACAAAACAGAGACAAAAATATGTAATATTTAATATTTTCCTAATATGTGATAATTTTATATTCACTTTGTACTAATTAGATTTTAAATTTCTTATAAAATTTTAAATTAGAGTTTTTTGAGTATTTAATTTATTTAATACAACCCTATTTATCTTCTTTACTACTCACAATTGCCACGCTCAGATAAAGTGTATTTATCAATAATTATACGTAGTCATAAAATTGAAAATTTTTGAAATTAAGATTGTTATTACATAAGATTGTTTTTAAAATAAAACATCTTCTTAATAAATTTTGAAAAAAAAAAGTCAGTTTCGAAAACAGTAACTCATATCTTCAATATTTTCTTGATAGAATGAACGTGCAGAAAGGATCTCACCAGGCCGACGAGGATGAACAAAACGATGAATCCCCGTCCCAGGCTGGTCTGGCAGTAGATGTCGCCATATCCGACGGTCGACATGGTCACGATGAGAAAGTAAACGCACTCCCAGTACGTCAGCTCATGGGGGTTGCTGAAACTCAACGGATCACCGGAATTTTCCAGCTAAAAGAAAGAAAAAACAACAAATCACTGTATGCAAACCACTTATCTCACAATATAGAGTGAGACAAATAAAGATTACAAGTTAATCTCGATTCCAGACATCTATTATTAGAAAAGGAGATGATAATGATGTATATGTGGGATAACCAAGACGGGGATACTTATTTCCTTCCTAAATACCGAGATTAAATTTGAATGACAGCAGTGGATGCAGCATGGAGATTCGAAATAGGTATGAGCTTTATTGCCATCGCAAGCCATGGTACAAATCCTTCAGTGGGAAGTTATGTCTCATTATGGATATATAGGTAACTTGATCTCCACAATCTTCATATATCCATCCAAGAAGCGAGGCAGGCAGCATACTGGAAACTTTTCATCCTCATATTTGAGGTTCTCCTCCCCTCCACAGTGGGATATATATGCAAGATAAGAATTTTCCAAACTTACAGTTCTGGTATGGCACGGTCAAAACATCATCACGGTTCATGGCAAAACACCATTTTACAAGAAACGATTGAAAAGTAAAACGCGATTTTTAGTAACATTCCTTTAACCTTATTATATTTAACTAATAACCATTATATATTTCTAATCACTCGAAGTCATGCTTTACTTGAACTTCGAAGTTGGAGGGGCTTTTGTTTTTCCGTGCTGAAATCTAACAAAAGCCAAAAGCTAGTTGCTGTTGCAGTAAAATTCTCTCCTGAAGCGAAGGTCTATCGATTTCAAATGCTTTCACATGAGCTCTTTTCCATATTTTATATAACAGAAGTTATACATAGGGTATTGTCTCAAAATCTGAACCGAATTTAATTGGAAACAGCTATAAATATGGTCATGAAAGTGGTGTATATAATAAAATAATAGTGGGCTGCGTATTATTACCACTAAGCCTCCTTGCTTTAGAATTCGAAGTTGCTTTACAATTTTGCAATTGACGATCTTCCTGTATTTTGTACCGTTTTCAAGGTACATAAGATTAACCTGAATTTTATATATATATAGGTGACGCTGTAAGCAGTCTCATCATAGTATATGACAACTTTATACTTAGACGCTACTTTTATTATTATAAGTATTAGCAGAAAATTAGCAATGTTGACGCCTTGTATATAAAAATAGCAATTTTATTTCTCTGAAATTTAAAGACAGCGGTTTATAGAAACTAAATTATTTAAGAATTTTAAACTTTTTGTAAATGTTTATTATTTTTATTATAACATTAAGCATTCATAATATTTTATTGTGGAAAATTAGCTCTAAATCTTTTACTATACTAAACGCTTTGAAAACATCTGGAGAGAAATATTCCATTATTATTTACCTTGAGTCTTTATTCATTTGAGACATAATAGAGTTTATACACGCTGTTCTGTTGCTCTTTTTTTATTACAAAAATTCAGAAAAAGGTTGAATAATCTTTATAAAAAATATTCATTAGACAAAAATAAGAATAATTATTTTGTAATTCAATAAAATAATAATTTCGTATTATAAAATATTTAGGTTTTTTTTGGAAATGTAGAGAAAGTTAATGCGTTGAGCAGCGTGCCATCCACATTTGGGTGCCAGCACAAGTTCTTATTTCGTGTAGAATTCGATGCTAATTAGAACACGTTTATCGTTAGTTTATATCTGCTTAGTTTATCCGTTGTTCATTGCGTGAATTATCTATGATTCACATCTGCTATCTAATTAGATGTTAACTTCTCTTCGACAATTAAGAGATAATAAAGAAGTAAGCATCTTATTAGATAGTGGTCTGAATCAGAGGAATGATCCATAGCAGCGAACTTGTCAAAAGTGTCCCAAGTTGTAAAGTTTTCAAATAATTTAAATAATCTAAAACAATAATAATATCCTCTAATAAAAGACTAAATGGCAAAAATTTCTGCATATTTTAAGAACTTGAATTATGATGAAGACATCTACTTTAAACGGAAAAAAGAGCAACTTTCACGTAACGAGCTATTTAACTCGAGCGGAAAATATTGCTCTGCTGCGTAGAATAAAACCAGAGGGATTAAACACAACTTAGAGATAATGCTGAAAGACGGAGAGACATAATTGCTTCCGTTGTGCACAGGAAGGAACCGTTCAACTTCTGAATTTTTGAGCAGAAAATCTCTTCTCATGAGTAAAAAGAGGCCCGGAACAGTGGCGCGACAATTGTGAAAAATCATTTAGCTGAAAGTTGCCGGTAAAAATTAAACTACTGCTAATGGCTCTCGAATAACAAGAGGAAGGTTATTAAAATCATTTTGTTCATTTAGCTAGATTTTAAAATGTTATATATGAGGGGATTTTGTTCTACGTATAGCAATTCATTTATACATATTTGTAAATCGGAAAATGAAAGATATATTATTTGAAAATAATTATTAACTTATTAGGTTGTTCATTTATTAATATGAGATGCATTTCTTTTAAAAAAAGCATTTCACCTAGTTATTTAGTACGGCTAAAACACAAGAATTCGATTAAAACAGTATACTTCAATTTAAAAAGCGCGTATATCACGAAATAAAAATGGAAATGAAAATCCTACTATGGATTGAATGATTGGCAAAAACACATGCTTGAATGTTTTGTTGGAGAGTTTGAATTCCATCATATCATTTAAAAACATTGTTCCCGATAATATATAAAATTGAATTAAAATATTATTACAATAAAATGAAAAATTGTACGGATATGAAATTTATATAATCAAAAAGGTACTTTTATTAGTCTTGAGATAATACTAAAAAAAAAAAAAATTTAAAAGGTAATTGTTTTGGAAGATATGAGTATTAATTTCCGTAGTCGTGTCAGAGCGATTACGCCTAGTCTCAAAATTATTATACGGATGCCAAAATTGAACAATCTTTGAGGAATTTCTTGACTAATATAATCGCAACAATTTTTGATTGCAACTTTAAAATCTTTTTGTTAGCATTTCTGCTATACACCCAAGGTTGCAGAATTTTAGAGTTTATGGACGATTGGCACGATTTTGATGGGCTTGGTGAGAAACCGTACATTAATCTTAAGTCTTACTGCGATTACAATGGTTAAGCCTACTTTTGTGCTTGATTGAACTTTTTGTTTGAAGCCTATTTCTTGATTTCTTTTATATCTCTTTTCCTCTGACTGCATGTCCTCTACAGTTACGTGGCGAACTACCTTCAGAACACATCTAATTTTATATTGCATCTCCATTGATTAGCTAAGTTAAGCTTTTGATTCAGTACAGTTGTAAAAATGTTCAATGCATAAAGCAGTCTGAAATTCTTATGACGTTTTGTTGGTATTTAACTGTTGCCATTCGACAATGAGTAATATGCTAGATTTATCCGCCACTGACGTTAGTGTTTTATGTATGCAGATTATATTGTTTGAATTGTTTTAGTAGCATTTGAGATTGAAGTTTTATTTCTGAGATATTTATAGCATTTGAATAACTCAAAGAAAACATTTCTTTTACAATTGTAATTGTTAATAATACTTAATGCCTAGTTTCGACCTCATATTTGTTTTGGTTTTCTTAATTGATATCCTCGATTTCGGGTATGTTTTGGCTTATATATACAATTAAGAATCCAAAGAATGTTTCAAGTTTTCATGTATTTCGAGTGTAATTTTTGTCAATTCCAGCGTTATGAATCAAATTATAGTATCTTTAAATTATTTAATCTCAAGATATAAGTTTAAGAATAAGCTTCAAATTATATGTTTATAATTTAATGACCGTATGTCACACGATTAAAGAGTTAAAAGTTTATATAATTAAAGTATTTTGATTTTCATTTATCCAAAAATTCATCCATTTAAATATCTTACAGCTATTATGATGGTTTTTTAAAAAAAATTAATAGCTTTTATGTAAATTTATTTAAAAAGTTATCATGATAATGTATTTATGTCTAATATTATATAAATTTATATATTTTATAATTTCTTCATTATATAATAAAATTTTAAAATGTGAGAAATAATGCAAAATATATATTACATCAAACATTACATGGTGTATTATAGAGTATCAATGTTGTAAGAATAATGTCATTTCTAACTGTAACTGATTCATTGAATGCATATTAGCGTTAAATGTGGAAACTAATTCTAATTGAAGAATTTTACAAGACAAAATAAGCATGGAGGAGTTTCTTTAATAAAAGAGCTTTTTTTAATATATCATTATACAAAATTTCATTAAAATCCTGGACCATCGACTTTTGACTTAGAAAGGCTGCAACTACAGTGATAAAAACGGTATTTAGTACCAGTAAAGTAGCTATGCTTTACGCCATAATTAACAATGCCATCTAGTGATGAAAGTGGAATTAGTCTTTTACTTTATAAGTAATCTGGTAAGGGAAGAACATGGGTTGGAAAATTGAATTCGGGATGAAATTAATTATAATGATTGTATACCTGTTGGATGTTCATTTTTTTAAATATTAAAGCGGAATAGTCAGCAGATTTCAATAAAATAATCTTCAAATTATTTCAATAGTATATATTTTAAATAACTTATGCAGTGTTCAGCAGTCTAACAGCATGATCGTCAAGGCCATTACATCGTAAGTGGAGTATAGAGTCCGGTCCTTAGTACATCTTTTTTTTCCCTTTGACTTAAAAAAATATTCGAATTAAATTAACAATTCACATATAATTTAATTAATATATATGTGATATATATATTAATTATATGATTATATGATTAATATATTATTATACATTAATCATATTAATATATTAATAATTAAATGATTAATATATATTCTTTAATTAATAAACCCCCTAATTGTATGCTATTACTAAACCAAATCTCGACCAGAACTCAATTTCCCTTTATTATAGTTACTAGGTTATAGCTGGAAAAATAGCTTTCCCACGATATTATTAAGAATGGAACAAATAAAACATTCATCTGTTTTTTAATCAGTTCCAAAATTCTCGGGTATCATTCTAATGGCGGATTTTCAAAGAATTTTATTCTTTTGTATATCTTGAATGCACAATAACTAAAATATTGAAATTGATAATAGTAATAATGATAGTAAATAGGTAAAATTCGTACGCACCAGGTGGATAATTCCGGCTGCCGTGAGCCACACGCTGATGACGATGGAGACTAACTGGGCTAATCTTATGGATGAACTTGTCTTCAAGACGTTCAGGTACTGCAAAATGTCCGGCACAGACATGAGGCGCAGGGCCCGCAGGAAACGAAGGCCTGCCGGAATGAAAAGACTTTAATCGTTTGATAACAAAAGAAAACATTTTTAATAAATGATAGCTAATAAAACGTCTATAGACATTTGATAATAAAAGTTATCTTATAATAAGGAAAATAGATATTAAATATCACATTATTGCGTTCCAACCTGAATTTTAGTGCACATGTACTTTTGCAGAAAATTAGTAACTAATAGCACATATACAAGGGATGCATTGAAAATCCCTTTAAAATATGAAAATGTTTGAAATTGCAGCCATTGAAATAAGTTTCATAAGACGCTTGTCTATTAAACTTCGAAAACCGATTATTTCACGAAATATTTTTGACTAAAACATTTTGTTTCCAACTTAATTTTAGATTAAACTAATTGAAAATATAATTAGTAAATTCAATAGCTAAACAACTATAAGATTATTTAAAATGACTGCTTCATTTACCAATAACTATTTTATGAGTGATAATGAAAAGATAAGATTTGTAAAGGATAGTAGATGGATGTTGAAAGTTTTATTCTTTGTGATGGAAAGGCAAATATGAAATCTGAAGAAAATTCCTATTACTATACAAAAGATATTCTGCATGATGGACTTTGAGAAATATTAGTCCATTATTACAATACAGAGGAAATTTCTCTAAAATACGTTCTCGTGCGCAACTATAAGTCAAGAGCATACATAGATAGCATCAATAGTTTGTAGAAACAAGACGAGTTGCAGAACGAATAGGGGCAGCAAGCCAAATGTGTCACTACAAAACTAAGTTCTTTTAAAACTTTCTTGTGAGAGCAGATGGTGAAAATCATTCTACGACACAAGAATGTAACTACTAATTGAGAAAAAAATAAACGGCTTAGTCTATTCTTAGTATCAAGCTACATACAAAGCGGTTTAGAGTTGTGTTTGAACAGGAATTATGCAAAAGGTACGGCTCGAAAAAATCAATCGCAATTATCAATTTTATATCTGCTAATCAGTATTATCCCAAATCGGATGGAATACTTGCAGGTTAGGCAAAAGAAACATTGAATTCATACTCATTGCAAATGTTTCATTTCTATTGCTCATTAAATAGTTAGTTATATAGAGGGTGCTCATAAAATTATTTTCCCTGTTTGGCCACATCTGCAGTTAAAACGATGAACGAAATGAAACAACATTTCATATAGAGACCGTGGAAGTCACTGGAAGAAGAATTCAGAATGAAAAAAAAATAGTACTAAAAGTTTCCAATAGGCAAATACTGACTCTGTGGGAGTACAATTATGAATGAATTCAGAAAATGATCTTTTATTGATCAATATTAGGGTCCCTGGAAGCTGTGTAAAATTTTCCCTTTGCTGACCTTCCCTGGGGTACAACTTGTTGCATACTGTGTATGACGTTCCCCACTACTGCGCGTAAACTGTCAGTTTTGATGTTCATAACAGGCCGTCTTATTTTCTGTACATAAGACATGCAGGTTTGCCTAAGAGCATCCATGACATTACATTGTCAAGCATAGAACAGTTTTATCAGCAAAGCAGGCTGAGGTAAAGTAGGGCCTATCTTAAGAACACATCAACAATCAATTACGAGCAGTAGTCAAGAACACATCAATAATCAAGAACTAACAGCTGATAGGTCGTTTGCTCTTCCCTTTATAAAGAACGCACTAGGAATTTTACATTATACATCCCGTATACAAATTTTCTCGTTCGTAGGAGACAGCAACGCTAATATTTCTCCTACTGGCAACTTTTAGTACTATTGTTTTTGCGGAATTTATTTTACCATTCCTTCCACGGTCTGTACATGAAACCTGGTTTCATTTCGTTCATTCGTTTTAGCCGTATATGCCGCCAAACAAGGAAAGTTATTTTATGGCAACCCTGTATATTAGAAACAATACGTTTGAATTACATTGTATTATAAGAAATAAAGACGTAGATAAATTGGATATATGAAAAAATAACAATAATAAAAGGAGTGGCACATACTAAATATAAAACGGCAGTATGTGTGCATTGTTCATGATTTCTTTCCAAATACCATAGAAGGTTTCTGGAGGGGGGGGGGGAGGTCTACTTACCTATCCACGTTCTGCCAAGATAGATGGATATGAAGGAGGGCGGAATGGTGAAATAATCCACGAAGGAATAAAGCTCCAGCATGAACCATAACTTGTCGCTAGCAGCGATAAACTGAAAAAGAAAAGGAACGAAAATGATGCAGTCTCAATTTTAAATGGTTATATCTGAAAATATAACCATTTAAATAGCTTTCTCATAATATAACCCCCTACAAAGAGTTTATTGTCGTTGATAAACAGATTCTGATTATCTATTTGTCTTATTTAGGAAGGACAGGATGGCTTCATTGTAGAATTTATTGGGTTACTAACACAATGTTTTCCACTTTTTTATCCCGGAAGAAACTGTTGATCTCTCAGTAATATTTTTTAAAGCCAAAGACTTTCACAGGAAAATATTTATTAAAGGTCTAAGGAGTAAAGGTGGTCCAGGAATTTTAAAATTTTGTTTGCAAGTAGAAGTCTTCTTAACCTAGCGTTGTGCCAAATTAGCACAAACCTGTTCAAAAGTTTCTTTTGTCCTAGTTTTTAATTCCCGTTCAGGCCCTGGCAACACATTGCAGTATCGTTGAAGATAAAGGTTTTTTTTCCAGTTTCAGTCAATTAATGAGCATTGGTTCTTCTTAGCTGAGAAAGAAATTAATCATCATTTTTCTGGCTCTCGCAGTATGACCATGATATATTTATACGTAGGGAACTAAGAATCCACCAATACATAGTCCCTTGACTAATACATTATCTCACCGTAATTGCACGCAACAAAAACGTCGTAGTTGTTTTCCACTTGGACACATCTACTATGAAATGAAGTACAATTAAATGCTTTCGTACACTTTTCCGTTCTTGCGTTTGTTTGATGGTGCTAAAATCTGTCATTTAGGGCCGAGTCTGAATATTTTTTTTTACCTTCGATGCATCAGCGGGTAAATATATTTAGGTTTAAAAGTAAAAAAGGGGAGACTTCCTTCTAAAACAATATCACTTCTGAATATTTAAAATTGTTATTTTTAGCTAATAATTATTCTATTAGAATTTTATGTTGTTCTTTAAAGACGTAAAAGCTGTAAAACATAATCGAGCTTCAAATGCCATCTGGACCCTCTTCATTACGTTTTGTCTCAAGTAATAATTCTGATAAATAATAACTAGCGCCTTCAGATTGCGAATCTTGAATAGTAGATGAACTTAAAAATACTTAGCTGTACTACAAAACATCATGATATGATAATTTTCCAGTTTTTTGAAATTCTGTCTGTTTCTAAAAGAGATTTAGCTAGAGTTATAACTGACAATTCCAGTAATACTTATCATTTATCAATTAATTCAGAAATTTATACAATTATATATATATTTTTCGTGAAATACTTTTTCCTATTGTAAATCTACATGAAGCCAATAAAATGTGTGCATATTTTTGGAACAGACATAGTGCTTAAAGAAAAATCGGATCCATATAACAATAAAAGGTGGAGAAAGTCAGTACCATGTGTTGGCAGACAATTAGAAAGATACATAAAAAAATGACTATATTTTCTGCAGCCACAGAATGAACATTTTCAAACCCTATATGATAATAAATAGTAATATCGATAAATCGATGTTACTACTTACATCGATAAATGAAAATAAGTAGTAACTTAAGCAATTATCGACTTTTGGAAGAGATAATACAACAAAACTTGGTCGAGAAGGCTTCATGACCGAATAAGAGTACAATTGCACTGAAGTAGGTGAACAACCTGCGTTTTACTGGGTGAGGAATTAAAAAAAATAGACGATTTAAATTTGGCGCCATGCCGACGTTTTCGCAAGGAAGGTAACAGAAAATGCATCTTCGAGAAGCGTTTAAAGCATTTAGTCATCACGAGGCGTTAGCCAGAATAGCATCGAATGATTGCTGTAGAATTCTTCTCCAAAGACAATGATTCCAATATTATAACGATTCTTTAGTCGAGATGTTTAGTGATAAAAGGAATAGGAAGGCTGCGATAATCCAAAAATATTAAATTGGGTCGCATAATTCATTACTAGTGCATCCATTGTCAACAAGAATGTTAGAAAATTCTTTAAAAAGAATTATTTGATAATTTCACCCATTCAGACAAGGTAACATGAAGTGTGGGCTTTATAAGTAGTTCATACTGCTACGACAATTTTTAAATGAAGACTTTTACACTTATTCAGATGATTGTAAAAATAGACATAATTAGACCTGGACATATGTCGAAAATGCTGTATGTTGCGAAAAAGTAAATCGAAAATGTTTTATGCAGTAAAGACATGCACTCACGAATTGTTCTGTGGTACATAGATTCAAGTGTGCTTCACATTTAGAGATAAAGTTTTACACTCTTCAATGGCAACAGCTTTGAAGGCATTTGATGATTAACCATACATCTAATTAAAGGGTGTCCTAAAATTAATGCAAGATTTGAATTTGCCAACATTTGCGCAGTAAAAAATTGGCAACTTTGTTAAAAAACCATTTGACAGTTGACAAATTAGGGTTAGTAAAAATCGAGAGTTACTCAATAGAACCATGTGTTAACGCAAAATTTGAATTAAATAAAAAACACAATTTTTTTAAATTTTTATATTTTTATAGAATTCTCAAATATTTGAACTGTGGCTGCCTGACTTTAATCATTTTTGAAATATTGTTCCATAATGAAAACACTTTGTTATATCATGTAACTCTCCATTTTTATTGTCTAAATTATCAGTTTAAATGGTTTTTTAATAAGGTTACCAAATCTTGTGTTAATTTTAGGTCGCCTTTACATACTGTGATGAAATCATAATGATCCACATTTCACAGCGCTCTGATTGGTGGATCTGTTGTCCATCAAAAAGTTAGACAATACTTTTCTTCCGAAATATTCTACCCAGAGACATTCAAGCATCAGTATCGGTTCATCAGATTCTAGGCAAAGCGAGATCAAATTTGATATCAAAATTTTGTGTATTATGGAAATTTCCAATCGTCATCTGTTACGTGCAGATGATATTTATGATCCAATATGTCTATACGATCTATGCGTCTTTGATTATTCAAATATCTTAAAACGTTTGTGCACGTTTGAGATAAAACAGTTCATGCAATCAGAAAGAGAAGTAATCAAATATCAACTGAATGAAATTTTTATGGTTTATCAATAATGGTAACAATATTGACCATGATTGATTGGAAATTGAATAAAAATTAAAATACTTAAATCAATTTAGTAATCGAATAAAATACTTACGCGTATAAAAAAGTAGACCATAAAAAATATATTTAGTGCTAAGTCAATCTGCTGCGTTGTGTTCGTGGACCACGAATGACACGTCTCCACTTTATCTCTGAAAGAAAAGAAGAAATTTCATTTTAAGCAAATATCATCAAGCATTGTATTTAATGAACGATGAATGAATGAATGGCGAAATTAATAATTAGCCAAAATGATCAAAAAATGAAATTTTTCTTTTATCTTAATCCTTATCACCTTTTCCTTCCAAACCCCTCATCTGTAAAATCTATGACATTTCTGAAATCATCGGACATATATATGTAGGATAGCTCATGCAGAAACAACTCATTTTTAAAATAGAACATTGAATATATTAAATACTTAGGCAATACACTATTGTTTCAGAGAATTAAATAAAAATAATGATGTAATACATTAAATGAATAACACAAATTTAATTGATTACAAATGCATAAAACCACAGTAACAAAATTGCCTGAATAGCAAACCATTCGTCTAAAAACTATTAAATTAAGCAGGTAGTTACTTCTTGAGTAATAGGTGTTCTCAAAGAAAGATATTTCAAAATTTTAATTAGATTTTCAATTAAGGAGATTTCAAGGGTCAGACTTGGCTGAAACTTGTAAAATATGTATAAATTATTCTACTTTACGATGCAGTGAAACTGTTTTAAAATTTTCTGTAAACTGAAAGGAAATTAGAGAGAAGCCCAATTTTGGTCAGAATACAGCGAAATCTTTCGGAAAATACACCTTTCTCTATCATAGAATCGATTAGAGCGAATACCTTGAAACTTCTCTAATATGCATATTTTCATGTCTTAATTTATCTTTCTGAGTCATTTGAAGGTTTTCTTGAAAATGGAAGGATATTATTGAAATAGCCGAATTTAGGCAGAACACCGATAAAAAGCATCGAAAAATCAATCTTTATTTATCATGGAATTTTTAAGGCTATTTGCGCCGACACTTTTAAATATGCTTAATAATAAATAATATCTTAATGTCCCAAACCATACTATCAAGCTGTTAGGTAAATTTCTATAGGAAGACTATCTACTACTTAGAGTAATTTTGTTTGGATTTTATATATATTGCTTGAAATATATTGTTAGAAATGTAAAAACCTCGGATGAGTTCTTAAGTGGGTTATCTAGCTCAAAGGGGGTTAAAATGAGGGAGTTGAAATTTTTGTTTTGCTATAACTTTCTTAATATTAAAGATAGAAAAATAAATCCAATTAGCCAAATTGGCGCCTCATTAAAACAAATAACTTTTTATTTGAAGTTTTTCAATAACAGCAATATCTATTAAGTTGAGGGTTAAAACGTGATTTTCCCGCCCTAATATTGACTATTTCTAACAACTATAATTTATGTAAAGGAACAAAAACTTAGATGTGAAGGAATCTACTTCTGCTTTCCAGCTTGCTGAGAGAAATTTTTTAACATTTTCTTTAAAAGAGAAGAAAATTAGTGAAAATGCGAATTTCGGTCAGAACACAGCTAGAATGTTTCGAAATTACGCTTTTATTTATGTGTGAATTTTAGTTAAAAATCAATCAAAGTTTTTACATTTTACCTCACTATTTATTACAAAAAAATATTTTATATACCACATTAAAATTTAAAATTTCATTTATGATTTATTACATCAGATCGATTTTATTTCAGTAATATATTTATCTGAATAAGATATTATTTTTCAGATTATTTTATAATGTATTTTTTTATGTATAATACGTAAACATGTTTTTCGTTGGTTAGTTACTGGATTTATGCATTTGCGTGCTACAATGGCTTTGAAAACATTTTTTGTGAGCACGCTATTTTTTTATTATAAATACCATCAAAAAACAACTTCTGAAAGAAACTGAATTTAGTAAATACATTTTGTTTGTTTGCCCCAAATTTGAAACAAAATGTAACTAACTTCTAGCTAAACTAGTAAAAAGTAAATTTTACGACAATATTTGTTATTGTTACTAGAGTTCTTTTCCGTGAGCTTCGATAATAGTAAAAACACTTTTTTGTATGCATATTACCGCTGCTTTATAAAAAAGCAGTTTTTAATATTAAATTTAAAAATAAAATTAAGATAATCAAATTAATCCAAATTATTACTACATTATAATATTTCGGAATAAATGTTTTAATATTCCTTAAAAATTTTCTGTTATTTTCTACACAAAAAATCAAAATTTGTATATTTAAGCAATATCCTCAATTCGCAATGATTGTAGAGGTTTCAAAAAAAGAAATTAAAAACACAAAAGAAATGTGAATTTTTCTCATTAGTCCCAATAAAAAATTTTTAAAAAAAAATCATGCTTTTATCTTAAGACATGAATAAGGTTTCACAACTATGTTTTAATCTTTTACATCCACTTTTCGATAATTTTTAATAAAATTTCTTTCATTTTTAGATAGATAACTATTTCAATTGTTAATTCGATTTTCAGAAAGAAATGAATCTAAATAATCCAAAAAAAATTTAATTTGTTCTACTTACATCAATGAATAGAATTTGTTTCATTTCTCTAACAAGGAATTTTCCAAATCAGCTTTTTTAAAATAATAATCATAAAAAATCAATTTTTAATAAATAAATACCAATTTTTAAAAACACGTTTTAATTTACTAAAAATTGGATTATTTTTCATTTCAATTATTTTCAAATTCGTAGTTCTATAATTCTAATTCGTTATTATATATATTATGAAATCGTGAATCAATATTTCTCAAATTTACTATCAGATTGTGACATTCGTATGACATAAATATTTAATTAAATTAAACGATTAATTGATATGAAAGATACGGAAACAGTAAATTAGCATGAAGAACATACCAGGATTCAAAAGTTCGAAAGTCTATCATATCCAACAGTGAATAAATAACCAATTAGAAAAGCAGAAATTAACAATTTGCATCTGAAGAACTATTGATTTAGTTTATTTTCATATTATTAATGAAAAATTAACTATTAAATTAACTGTCTCAAAATTTTCTTCAAACATTTCTTCTCCTTTAGCATTTGTGAACAAAATTTGCAATATTAATATTTAATTAGTTTTAAATTTTATTAACTTATGTAGAAAATCAGTTATCGTTGGTTTTTAAAATCGTTTGATTCAATTGATTAGATGATTTTGACTAAGATTCATTTCAGACGATAAATTGAGTTTGTATATTATAATATTTTATTCAAAAGCTATTTTTATGTCAAAAAAATTATGCATGAAAGTATTTTAATTCCGGACAGCATTGGATATATCATTCAATAAAATATATCAATTCCTCACAGCCATGTTGCCCAAAAAACTCTTTGGTGTGTAATGCAATGATTTTGGATGCACAGATAGAAATTTATATGAGAGAACTATAAAAATAAACTTTAAAAAAAGACTACAAAATAGAAGAACGAAATATAAATGAAAACAAACCATTTAGATTTGCACAAGTGATAATTCAAATGAGTCTAGAATTTTTAAAAAAGAAATCCTGTTGCTAAATCGAAAGGCGAAAGGAGACTCTGCTTTATTTAGGTAAGTGCAGAAGTATTTTTCGAAGAGACGGTGTAGTTTCAATGAAATCGAGTCTCGAAACCTTAACCTGAGCCCGCAGAACATAATGAGTGTGCATGTTCTAATCCTAAGTTGCTTGGAGGAAGAAAAACAACAATATAAATCTGTGCTACGTATAACAGAAAAGCATTCCTTTATGTCGGAAACTATTTCAAAAATATAACACATTAAAAATTTATAAATAAGTATTTTGATCTCATGTATTTGTAATACTCCTACCAAAAATAAGTAATTTCAAACTAAAATCTTATAATAATGAATTATTATGTGTTATTCTTATAATATTTCTTTAATTATTCTTAAATATTTCACATATTTACCGACATCAGCTACAGCTTAGTGAGAGTCATGTAAAAAAAGCTAGCATCCGATAAGGGTAAAAGCAGACACTATTTTGAGGTCACCGTAGAATATCAAAAAAAAAAAAAAAAAAAGTAAGCTGTGATGTTTCATGTTGGAATAGTTATCGATTCTTAGCTTCTAAGACAATTGTGATTCAGTTTCCATTTGTTTAAAATATCGAGTACTTTTTAAGAAACCATCTTTTATATGAATGCCGTAAATACCACTTTCTACAAATAAAATGCTTTATAGATATTTATCTTACTTTGACTTACTTACTTTACGATTTACTATGAGAATCTAATTACATCAAAGATAGATATTACTGACAATGATTTTAAAAATTATATTTGATTTTATAAATTTTTATAATGGTTTTATTTTATTTTTCAAATTGTATAACTATACCGGCATACTTCTGAATTTTTATATATATATATATGAATTTTATATACATACTAGGGGACTTTGGTCCCTGCTCGCTTTTGCTCACTTACCCCGATGTTGTCCGATTCTGTATGCAATGTTCGTCAGTTCTAGTTAGCAAGTTTTTAAACTCCACTGGCCATTCGTTCAATGCTGCAAGTTTAATCTTTCCATGATTTACATTTTCGATTAAAAACTCAAAGTTCCACAATGAGAATATTATTTGCTTATATAAGCAGTATTTAAATCATTGAATCTATTTTTCACATTTTGTCGCCAGCTTCGCAGCTTCACGATCAGTTTTTCTTTCCAAATTGCCAGATTTTTGCTCGGACTTTCTTTGTATTTTTTTCTTTATCTTATATTGCTGGACGTTCCAATAAAATAAAAAAAACAATGCACGGTTAAAACGCTTATTGTTTACGTATTCAGGCGATTGATATTCTAGAGACGAAGAATTTCATTTACTCGAAAAGATAAACAAACTGGAAGACTATTCAATAGTGTTGCCATAAACGCTGCGTCTAAAAATTGAATTAACAAATAATATTGTTTTACATTAATTCTCTGTTAATTTGATATTAATTAAACCTTTCGTTTTCCTTTTTTTCGCCATTTCACCGTCAAGTGCAATTTAAATTCTTACTATGACATAGTTATAATTTTCTTTAGATATTTCAAACAATATACTGGCAAAACATACTTCAAATATCTTGGATTAGGTGACTCACTATCTACCAATCGCAAAGCAATTTAAACGCAATGCTTACAGAATTTTTATAAACAATATATAAATATTATTTAAATTGCTTTGTTTTATGTTTGTAAAATGGAGATTTATAATAAGTTTTTACTTATTTCCTCATGTGCTTGGAATTTGAAATTTTCTATATTCTTGATGGCAATATATTATTTCAACATTTTAAAGTTCAAAATTGTAAGTTAATCAATCCATTTAAGTATATTTTGATTGTATGCAAGTGGTGCCAGCTGGTAGTGAACATTAGAAAAAGTTTTTAAAATTTCAAAATAACTATTTTAATGAATTATGAAACAAATTTACAAAATAGAAAATTATTAAAAATGATTTTAAAATAAATAATAAATGTTCTTAATAATAAAATATTAAGAAAATATCTTTTAGTACACAAATAAAGGAGTGTTAAAAACTATTTTTACACAAATTATTTAAATTAAAAGATATTTGTCGCAGTTTTAGCCTTAGTGCTAAAAAAAAAATCAATCAATTGTACTAACGTAATCAATGAATTAATGACTACTACTTCCCATAGAAAAAAATAAAAATTATAAAAGCAGCCATTGTATCAGAAAAACTTTCATGGAACATTTGGTTATTAGAACGTGCTTTGTTTATGTAATTTCTCTGACGATTCTTCCTACGAATAATAAAGAAAGTCACAATACACTAAAATAAGCATCGCAGTAAGAAAAGGAAAAGAAGGAAAAGCGGGGGGGGGGAGGAAAAAACTGATGGAATCGATGCCACTGCGTGTGAGGAAGGAGAAAAAAGCCGAGATAGAATTGCATCCATTTTTTCTCTTGCCCTTCCGATTATGAGTCAGATTCGATCTGAATCGGAGCTCCCCGCCAAGAACCCATTTCCCTTTTATTAGCAGAATATCTCGTTTTGCTTCAATTATTCTCTGGAGAGAGACCCTTCTGTTAATGCGACAAGTATACAGCTATTATTTTACTAGGGAACAAAAATCCATAAAATAAAATCAATGAATAAAAATCACTTTTAATAATAAGAATTTTTTAAGGCACAATTTTATTAGTGTGATAAAAAATAGATTGCCTAGTTTCAACAAACAAATCTTTTTATTTTCTCTTATCTGAAATATAAAAAGTTCATCAAACTCGAGATGTTGATGAACTCAAAGACGTTTTGTGTCAGACCGAAGAAACTCGACACTTGTTTTTTATTCCAAATGTATATATTTATATCAAACTAGACGCCTTTGGTGACCAGTTAATTCACCTAGATTACTGACTTTTTAGGGTGTTAAATTATTAATATGGATGCATTTCCTAAATAAAAAACCATTTCACTTTGTAATTCGATACGATTAAAACAGTTTAATGTAGATAACAAATTATAATATTACACAAAGTGTAATTTGTTTCGTCTTAATATAATAAAATAACCATTTTTATAAGATAAGTCTTTTAAGAAGTATGCGTAGCAAATTACGTAGACAAGTCATAACGATTATGGCTATACTTAAGATTAATACACGGCCACCAAATCTGAAACATTTTGAAACGATTTCACGGCAATTATAAACGTGACAATATTTGATTGTAACTTTAAAAGCCTTTTATTAGAATTTCTGGTAAACACGCAGGATTGCAGACTTTTAGATGATTGGCACGATGTTGACATGCCTGATGAGAAACGGTACATTAATCTGAAGTCTCAACATGATACTTATCTGGCAGCAGCTATGCCTATTTTTGCACTTGAATGAACTTTTTGGTTGAAGACAATTTCTTGATTTCTTTTATATTATCTTTACTCTAACTGCATGCTGTCTTTGGTGACGTGGCGAACTATCTTCAGAACACTTCTAATAATATATTGCAATTCCATTAACTAGCTAAGCGAAGTGTTTGATTCAGTACAGTTGTAAAAATGTTCAATGAATAAAGCAGTCTGAAATTCGTATGATGTTTTGTTTATATTTGGCTGTTGCCATTCGACAATTAGTAATAAGCTCAATTTCTGAGCTATATATATATTGTTACGAACCTGTGAGGCGGCTTCCCAGCATAGCTGGTTCCATAGGAAGACCCAGAGCTTGGCGACCATTTGGCGACGAATTTGGCGACTTTGTTGCCAAAATAGATTATACCCGAAACATCGAGAATTTTCCCGATCCGTCGAGTAGGAACGGAGATACGCCTCCAACGTTCCTGATTGGTTGAGAGGCGTCTAGCCCCGCCTCCGGAGACCTATAAAAGGAAGCAACCGCAGCTGCCGGGCAGTCGTGAACCGGGACGGTGAATTGAGAAGAAGTTGGAAGTGACAGAGCAGAGTAGTAGTGAACCAGAGTCGTCGGGATAGACGGGGAAGAACGAGTCTTCCAGCAGTGGTGAGTCGAGTGGTGAATTGAGGAGAAGTCGGAAGCGACAGAGGTGAGTAGACGGTGAATTGAGTCGTGGACCAGTGGAGTCGAAGAGTAGTCGGAATCGACGATAAAGAAGTGGCCTTCCACAGATTAGCGGAGTAGCGACGGAGTCAAGTGAGTGCTGAACTAAGCTGTGTTCTACTGTCTGCAGTAGAGTTTGTTGTATGCTGCTGTGTATGCTGGACGTCTCGGCTGAAGATAATCGTCTTCTGTGCTGTATATAGTTGTCGTCTTTGTATTGTCCTGTGTGTCTTCGTGTAAATAAACGTCGTTGTTTTATTTTCTACTGCAGCCTGGTGATTGAGCGTTCTTCACACCATATAACTTCCACTATCCAAACGAACCTCGGACAAATTTTGTAACAATATATATGTTGAAGCAAACTCAATCAGCAAAACTAATTTCTCTAGAACAAATGAACACAACAACCGCAAAACGTAAAGAGCAACAATAAATGAAATTTGGTATACAGATTTAACATTTAATGTTATTAATTTTAGCATTAATTCGGATATCGCATCCAAGTCAAATTTTGAATCACATTCAATAAGGGGTTATCTTTCAATCGATTCGTTCTGTCGTATGCTTGTATACATGATAATTTAAGATTACAAGATTTTAAATAAATGGAATTTGGAATTTAACCTTGCTATTCTATTTGTACTGTTGTTTCAAATTTTGGCTTTAATCGTTAAAAAAAATGCGTTCGTTAGAAAAACATATTCGTTTTTTTTTTACTATACGAATCTTACTTTCATACGCTCGATTCTGAAAACAAAAACCTGAAAGCTTTTGTATTTCTTGGTATTAACTTTTGATCACAATTTTATGCGAAGATTGGAGATTACACAGTTATTCAAGAATATACTTGAGAGTTCGAAGAGATCACTCTAGCTAGTTTTGCTTGGTGTCCAGAAGTCTCTAATCAGTTTTGATTATATTTGGTGTACTGATTTTAAATATTTAAACAGTTTCTCTTCTTTTCCTTTTTTTGAGTTTACGTGTAGTTAAATTATAAAATGTTTCAAACTTTGAAAGTCAACTTATTCCACATCATAAAAATCGAATGAAAAGTAAAAAGGGAATATTAGTCTTGGTTTTCACATAGAAAATTTTATGATGAATGAAAAAAGATTTGGCATTGAAGCTTACCATAGCGCTGACAATGGAAAATATTCAGTTTATAACATGAATGATTAACTTTAGTGATTTTAAAAATGGCGAATTCTCCCCTTTGTACCATATGATATATTCTTGCTTCTTTTAAACAAATAAAAGAAAAGAGTAATCTGCCAGAGAGAACACAATTGCTGGAGACAGAAATGTCATTTGTAAACCTTCAATCGAACGAAATAGAATAATCTTGCCTCCATTGCACATAAAACCAGGGTTAATGAAACAACTTTAAGAAAGTTCTCAATCATGTTGCTTTGCATCTATATTATAGAAAAATAATATCTGGAAGAATAGGACAAACAAATTTTGAACGAAATTTTTATGGTCCTCATATAGACAGGTCATTTCGTAAATTCAGGAAACCGGGCAAAATGCGTTGATCTCAGTTTGCTCTGCAACCAAAACCTTTCTGAGCTATAATTAGGCTTGGAAATTATTTTGATTTAGTTATAAAGAAAGTGAACAAATTCACACATTTTGGCAGAAATATGAAGCTCATTAATTATACAACCATTTAAACAGTTTTCCAGAGGTTCTTGGATTTATTAGTAAATAATTATGAATGGAGAGAGGTAACCGATTTCATCAGGGCATAAAGACAACAGAAGACCAATACTAGGAGAGAAGAAATATTCATAGGGTGGCAAATTACTGTTGGAATTCAGAAAAAAGATATATGACAAATATTTGACAAAGATGACAAATATACAACTAAAAAACTTCCTAAATAGAAATTCACTCTTTTTTTAAAAATTATTATCTATTATATTTATTATTTTCAATTAAGGCTATTTATTGTATTGTATAGAGGAATGTTGTTTTCTTCTCAATCAAATAACTTTACATAATTTATTACGAAAAGTATATTTTTAATTAACGTCTATGCTCTGAGTTAAATTTAATGTGTAAACTAAAATAAGCTTACCATCACATTTTACAAAACAGAGCTAATAGGAACCAGTGAGAGTGGTCTTCCCACAACTTTCTCGCATATTCTCTAATAAAAATCTTATTCCCTTTCCTCCACATAAAATTGGTGACCTTGGGAAAGGTCGCGAATGCTTTGTTTGGCATTGATGAATGATAATTATGAAATATAGATACTTGGCGTTGTTATAGCATTTTTTATTAATTCTATTACAAGAAGATACATTGTAGACGTTTTTTTGCTGGCCGATTAACACTAAAATTTTACACGAAACTATAATTGTAGTTACAAGATAATTTACCGAATTTTATTGATTGATTAAGTCATTGCATTTATGAGATATTGCGTTTAGATACTTAAGAAAATACATACAGATAGACGACCAACCGTTTGACGGATTTCGTTAAAAATTTGACATCTGTAATATAGATGCTAAATCTGTATATTATTTATCTATACGCTTTGGAATTATCAAGTTCTCTTCTACCCGAAAAATCAGCACGTCAGGCTTCGTTTGAATGGATTTCATTCAAAATTTGAGAGAAATCTGGGAATTTAATCGTAAATTTAAATATCAAATTTCAGCCGCTCTTCTCAAAGCAGTTTTGACTTATCAAATTTTCAAGCAGGTAGACATAATGCCAAAAATGTGTTTTCCGGTCTTACAAAGATCTAAAGCGTAGATATTCACCAAATTCCCGCGCATGATTTTTTTTTTGACGCTAACAATGCTTCCTCTATATTTAGTACACGAGAAAGTAAAAAAAGGCAAAAACAACCGAGTAATCACAGCTTCAGATGAGATAGCAATTCCATTTTAACCGTTTAGAAAATTACAATGAAAGTCTATGATATAATTTGAAATAATTCCGAATATTAAAGTCTTACACATGCCCATATGCATTTACAAATGTTAATTGAAAAGAATTCAGTGAAGAAACAGAAATAATTACTTTGCGAAAATAATTTTTACTTCTCTCAATTATTTTACAAAATTATTTACGTTTTTGCCTTCTGAATATGCTTCGAAATAATTTATGAATTAACCCTTTAAAGGGCCATTTTTTTCTAGTCATATTATGTTTAAATATTTTTAGACTTGAAATTAGAATAAGAAAATGGAATCATTTAGCTTATTAGATAAATTTAATTTGATTAATTAATTAATTTTGTTAATTAATAATTAAGTAACAAATCAAGACACATCATTTTGATTGAGATAAAGAACTGAAGCATCTAAATTTCTGTCTTTCTAAAAAAATTTGTCAGAACTTATGCCAACCTACAAAATTTCATTCAAAGATTGATAAATTTGGTGGGAAGCATACTTCCCACGGCCCTAGAAAAGGTTAAACTTGTTTATTCCGAAGGTGAAAATAGTTAATGTTTACGAATAAATTAATGAATAATTAATGCTAGTGAATGTTGCGAACTTGTTCATTCCAAAGTTAGTTTTTAAGAAATATTTTTATTTATTTTTATGTAATTTAATGTGTCTTACGTTTTCAAGGATGCACTTATATAATAAATTTTCTTATTCGCTTTCTAACATTGAGGACACATATTGGACATTTATGCCAATGACAAAAGAGTGTTATAATATATCAGGATACAGAATTAATTACATTTTAATTACTTACTCTAGGGTACCATCTGATTTTAAAAAATGAGAAAAATTGATATTAAGACTCTATAATATTTACAGTAATGAATTATGAGTTAAAGACAAAATAACAGAAAATAATTAAAATTTTAAGAAATTATTATTTTGTGCATAAATAAAAGTGTTTTCCCAAAATTATTTTGGGTTAAATTTCCTTATTATAAAAGAAATTTTGACCACAAACACAGGAGACGAAGAAAAATTTAATTCCATGATACATATTTTTAATTAAAGTAAAATGAAACTGCATAATATTTGCATTACGTTGAAAGTAATATAATACAGTAATCATTCGAAATAATATAGAATTTTGAAGAAAAAAGGGCAAAAAGATGCCTCAATTATTGAACCAATTTATGCTGTAGCATTCAATTCAATTCTCCTCTGCGCTCATAATTTTAGAATTGTCTTCTCAAAGTTCAAGTAAAGCAGTCACAATGGCGAATTCTGATTAGACAGCCGCCTAAGATCGCCTGTCTCAAGGGGCCTTAGATAGAGAGAGTATAAAATTAGTGTGGTGACTAATCAAGTAAATTTGTAAGAATTGCAAATTTTAAGAATTATAAAATATTAGGATAGTATTAAGACTTTAATTAAGACTAAGTATAATTGATTAGGTTCCTACACATTTCATTACTTTCATTTTGTCACTATAATATTAATAAAAGCGGAGTTTTATTTTAATTATAGAATGCATGACATTTTTTTTACAAAAAATACGTGTATTTTGAATAGCTGCATATAATTTTGGAAAAATATTTTTTTTTATTTTATATTTTTTTATTATTATTTAGTTTCTTTTTTTTGGTGAAATTTCAAAAAAACCATTAAAATGTGCCATTTGGTTATATTATGAATTAACAATATCTGAGTGATACAAATCGCATCATAACTACTCTGCAAGAAAAGTAAAAGTCCCTTTTTTACCAATATATTTTTTACAATGAAAGAAAAAAATATTTCGCTAATATTTTTTAATTGTATACAACAGCCATCTTGGTATTTTTCTAAGTTTCCAGTTTAAATCTAATAATAGTTCCGTTCTTGCCATATGTAGATGATTTTCGCAAATGTTTATCAAAACGCATTTAAAAAAGGATTTCCAAAAACAAATTATTGTCCTTTGAAACAGTCATGTGTAGTTAAAAAATATATATAAAACGTGTAGTCAAATGGCTACACAATGCATTGTAGGGTAAAATAATATTGGTACAAACGTGGATATGGTCAATAAGTAAATAAACATGAATTTTCAGTAATCATTAGCATATTGATTATGTTAAAAAAAGTGCCGAATTGTACAAATAAATTCATCCTTTTATTAATAAAAAAAGACTCCGTAGAGCAGTTCTTCGATGACCATAAATTGCTTTAATCTACCACTGGGTATTTCAAATTATATTCACCGAGAACTATTGATTTTTCGGCACAACTGAATGCTTTCCACCGGACCGTTAATTGTAGAACCCAAATGATTGCTGTAGAACTGAGGAAACTACAGTTCGTGTAGCCGTCCATCACAGGACCAAAGGATTACTTGTTCCTCGATTTCTCGACATTCGAAGCTCAAAGAGGACTACATAGTAGAGTACCCCCATCTAACTATTGAAACATTAACACCACTACACGTGCCTAGTTTCTAAATTTATGAATATTTCCCTTCTATAGGTGACCACATGCGAAAAGGATGCTTGTTCTTGTGGAACGATATATTTCTCGCAACTGGACATGCCGGTTTCCTACCGATTTCCAAACATTCGAATTGGCTGAGAGGAACGATCCGCTTTCAGCCCTATTGGTACATCCGTCCTCTATGCCAGATGTGCTAATGATAACGCGTAAACAATGGAAGAGAACCTACTAAAACAATCTTTGTAAAGGCATTGTTCTATTTATTTTCATAGCATATTGAGCAAAATCAAGTACGGAAAAGTTTCTCTCGGATTTTATGTATCTAGTTTTATGTTTATTTATAATGTTCATGCAAAAGTCATCTGCCAAATCCATACTTTAGATTACTGCATTTCATAGGTATTTTGTTCAAACACATAGAAACAGGCGCTAAAGGAAATGGTGTCTGTTCAAAAATTGTCGAGATTTACTGCTTTGATCTAATGGTTATATAAGAAATAAATTTCATCTATTTAGAGTGTTATCGCGTTTGCATACACAAGGAAAAATAAAATCTCCAATAAATAATTAAACATTTTGGGAGAAGGGGGTTGAGAGAACTCGAAAATTGAATGATTTTAGAAAGTCCAATTATTAGTGATAATAAAAGATTTTCTTTGCACAAAATATATATAGTTTAGAACATAAATTGAGATAAAAGTAAAGTAAACGGGATAGTAATTTACTCTTGAAATCATGCAAAAATTAATTTAAATATATTTAAATTTTTTTTATTTAATTTGTTTCATATTGATAAGAATATAATTACTTTTTTTACTCAATTCATGGTGGGTGAGAGTTTTAAAAATGTATACTTTTATATATTTCCAATAAGAGTGTAATAATTTTATCTTTTCAGAACTTAATCATTAATTAATTAAATTTTTACTCCATATGAGTGATACCATCTGAAAGGGTATTTGAAAAAATTTCTAGAACCCATAATAATCACAGTAATGAATTATATATTAAAAACACAAAAAATAGAAAAAATTATGTCTTTTAGTACGCTAATGAAAAATTGGCTTTGAAAGCTAATTAAAAAAAATATATATGTCTAAATCTTAAGATTAAATCACTAATTCTAAACATAATAAACTATTTTATTGTTAGAATATTAGCAAGATTACTTTTAACCCTTTATTTACCGATGGTACTTTAAAGTACTGTTTAAATTCGGCTGATATCTTCACAATATGACTACTTTTTCTAACAGCATTTGAAAGAATACAAAAAATTTATCTCCAATAGAAAGCAGTAGATATCAACTAAAAATAACATTAAAAATCTTTTATTATTAATTTAATTAATTTAAAAAAGTTTTTTTTTCTTCTTCCTCGCTTTATTTTGTAGCAAAACGTAACTTATGGTTCAAAAATAAATATAAAAAATTCATGGTAAATTAATTCGATAATTAATTCGACTAGTTCAAGAACCCTTTTTTACATTTTCAACAAGATAAATCAAATTAATTGGAAAAAATAAATGTTTTCTTTATCTCAAAACTGTTTAAGTTAGTGTTTTTTACCGCATGATAATTGTTGCATTTTCAGAAAGGAAGGGCAGCTTCTTGGAAACCACATGCGCACTTCCCCAGGAGATTTGACCGATACTATCAACAAAAGCACAACGTTACGCATTTTAAATTAGTAACCTTTTGCACTCAAACAAGTGTTTCCCAGCAACGGGTAATAATTATTCAGGTAAATGAACTGAAAAAGTTTTGTTTCATTTTGCTTATAAAACCAAAGTAATTTTGTTGTCCAAACATGAGAAGACCTTTGAGAGTGATACCATATAAACATGAAATCAGTTTCAGGAACCCAAACACAGTTCTTAAAATATAAGGTTGCGGAAAAGAATTTCGTGCGTTTATATTTTTATTTTCCGTGGAACCAGCGGCAATGTTTGGTCTGGAGATTCTCGAATGTTCCGCGTATGAATTCATCTTGATTTTAGTCCTAGGTTTCTTCCGTGAATTTGGAAATTTTTAATAATAAACTATTTGCGTGTTCTTACATTTTCAATTAAAAAGCTAAAAAAACTTTTCTACTATATATGTTTATGCAATGAAACACTTTAAAAATAGTTTTATGCAACTGATATACTTACAATTTGAAAATCAAATGTGTACATGCATTTGTATAAAGGGATTTTATAACACTTTTACAAAAAGACAGAATTTTGGTCAATACCTTATTACACATAAAAGAGCAAATTGTACAGGAAAAAAAAAACGAAATTCATTTGGAGATAAGTTTAAACTTAAATACAACGTTCCATTTTGTAGCAACATGAAGGTTACTTGGATTGGATTCATAATTTTTAACCACCGTCATACGATAGTTGGACTTCCTATTTCACTTATATTTGTGACCAAAATTCACAAAAGAAACCAGCCATAAAAATTAAATTGCACTTTAGAAGTAGAAACACAACCGAATATGTTATTGAATCTAATCTGGTGACTGAACACTTTTTCAAATGGGATTCATGGTAATATTTTTATGTGCGCACACTCGCAGTATAGTCAAAACAAAACTTGAAAATACAAAAACAAATTCGAAAGTTGATATAAATATTTAACAACTAAGCATGAAAAGGAATAAATCATATATATTTACGTATCAATGTTGATGCTTCACTTTTGTAACAATAACAGAAAGTGAATGCTTTAATTTGATTCATCGGTCAGATATTTAGATTTTAAGCATTTATATTTATTTAACTTGGATTGTAATCATGATTGTAAAGGAAATTTGTAATAAATATTTCTCTAGCTTTCTGATGTACTTGAGAATTTAATTTGTGTACACTTTCATTTATGGCAATACGCTGTTTAAAATTTTTAGAATTTAGTAATAAGTTAATTAATTAAATTTAATTTTGATCCCGTCCAGTAAGCGATATGAATTTTAAAAAATAATTTCAAGATTCCCAAATATTTACAATTACGAATTATGAATTAACGAAAAAAAGTGAAATGTAATTAAAATAAAGTATTCTGTTTTTAGTACGCTAATAAAAATGCGTTTTTAAGATAATTCATATTAAATTTAATTTTATAAGAATTCTTTGCGAGTACCATTTCTTAGTTTTAACCAAAAGCCAAAAACTAAAATTAGGAATGACATTCCAAAAAATTAGACTCCTGAGAGCTTTAATGGATATTGGATTAATAACCTCTAATCCCGGCGACTTTCGCGGCAAAATCGAAGATTTCAGAAACAACAAATATTGGAATTATTAGTTCATTGTCCTTTAGTGAAATCCATTAAGACTATCACTAATATTATTTAATTCATCAAAACCACTTGATGTTTATTTAATAATTATATATTATTTCTTAAAACTATTGAATTTTTAAAATTAATATTTATAGTCGATTTAGAATTATTTACTGGCAATTTTTTTAAAAAATATTTCTATCAAGAAATGAATTTTTCAAAGCGGTCGCGGTCTTTTGCTTTACTCATTTTATAGTTATTCTTAATACAAATATTTGGATAAATCGAATTCTACCCTTATTCCATTGGATATTATTTAAGTTCTACTGACTTTAATTAGACATACTCTCCCCTGTACTCGATGCAGTCTGACTTTGGCGAATGATTTAATGTGAGTGTTGGCGCATCATCTATGGATAATAGTCAGGCATTTGAAATCACATTGCGCCAAGTCCTGTTTTGTTCTGAAAGTCATCGAATGTCATATCCCTGTACCCTCTAATCACACTTGAAACCTATCCCACATTTACAAATGTAAGCGAAGATATGACCTATGCTTACTTCTTTGGCTATAGTTTCTGCCCATTAATAAACTTGGTCGACTAGAAAAACATAACTCGCCTTGATGGCACTTGTTTATCTCGTTTATGGTGCGGAGATTTTCCGCTCACCATTATCTTAAAATCATGCAATATCACCTAAAACTCTTTTTTTCAACTGCAGCCTTGCTGATGGGTAATATTATTTGCCATCTTTGTTTTGTATGCTAACCTGGATGTCAATGAGTAAAATAATTCATCGCAATCTGTCGTCTACTATTAGTCCCTTCTAGACATTCAGCGAAAATGTTCCAATGGTGTAAGTGTAACTACCTCTTTCCACACACACACACACACATACACATAAAAAACAATCCATACTCCTTATTGCTGATTGAGATAATTTTCTTTCAATTTTTTTCTATGATAGCACGGATGTCTATAGAAAAAAATTACCATTCTTCCTAAATAGTCACCAACTATTAGTGCCGTCTAGGCATTCCGCATAAATGTCTCCCCACCCTCGTTCCAGAGTAAGTAAAGGGTATCCTGTGCTCACATCTTTATCTACACTTTGGTGTCCACTGATGGACTTGATCGATTATTTTACAATATTTCACTTTGAAGACCTTTGGTCTTCCCGGTAGTTACCGGAAAGTTTATATCCGCGCACCGCCACCATACAACGGTGGATATCAGCTGAAATTCCTCCTTTCTGCAAACACTATACTATATATTACTGACAGAGATAGTTATCTTCCATTCTGTTATGACAGGACTTAACACTTAACAGGACTGATGTTTGTGGCAAGAATTACCATTCTTCTTAATCAGTCACCAACAATTAGGCCCTTCGTGGTATCCTACGTAAATGCCCTGCCTCCCGAAATAAACGAAGGGATATCTTGTGTTCACATCTCTGGTTATACCTTAGTGCCCACTGATGAATTTGATCGACCAACGGAACATATATTTCTCTTTGAAGACATCTACTCCTTTCGATAGTGTGCGGACAATTCACATCCATGCACGAGCATCATACAACAATGGTTATCATCTATGATTCCTTATTTCTATCAATATCCTATTATCTATTATTGACAGAGATTATTATCCTCCATCTTTGTTGTCTATGCCAATATTCATATCTATGGGAAGAATTACCATATTCCTAAATCATTCGGCATCTACTAGCAGCTAATGGACAGGATTCTTGATGCCTGTTTCAGGGTGGTTCATTGTCATATGAAGTTAGTTTACGCCCTAAGAAAGATTGTATCAATTATTTGAACATAGTTCTAATCCTTGCGATGTTGTTACATTTAAATTCAATAAATATATTTTTATCACACAAGTACTTAAATATCTATCCCATCTACATTCGGTCACATATCATAAACAGAAAGCTGGATGCTGAATTCCCCCCTTTGCTTCGTCTCAGATCAATAAAAAGAATTCTAGTTACTTCCATTTTTTTCAAAGAATGGGGAACCATAAAGCGATCGATTTCTAACCACTTCAGGTGCAAGAAAAAGAACGAAATAAAACGAAATAGAGATTTTTTGAGATTGTACAGGCATAAAACTTGTTTGAGAACTCTCCTTTCGATTTTCTGTGTCATTATACAATGTGCTTGTGTTTTGTGCTTCAAGATAGAAGGAAACGTACCATGCTTTTAGATTCTTCCTTTTGTCCAACAAATAATATCTATAATCTGCAATTATTTTGACAGTACCATGCATCAAATTTCATTTATATAAATTGATCCGCTATCGAATTATCGAGTTTACATGTCTGGAAATATCTATAAATTGCAACACGGTCAATCCATGATGGACTTGTCCAATATTATTTTTATTTGTCCATATTTGTATATATTTAAATATGTTGAAGTTCAGCAACAGTGTACTAAATAACTAAAGTTGCGAGTAGCAATAATGTGCTAAACTTCAAATTCTTAGCTGTTTCAAATGAATGATCTTGTCTTCGTACTCAATGACAATGTTATAGAATAGATTTCCCAAAGACGGATATTTGCCGAAACTTAATAAAAATCTACACATTTAAAACAATGACTACATAACAAATTTTAAATTATCTCTATGTAATTCTTTACATTCCTGACATAAAGAATTACACAGATTTACATACAGAATTTCACTTTGGATTTTGAGGTCAGGGCACAAATAAGTAGAAAATCCCCAGTAAATAAAATGTGAATGAATAAAGTAAATCGCTAGTTTATCATACAAGAAGGGAACATTTATTCTCATCTAAGACCAATATATTCAAAATAATTTTCAAAACTCAAAGAACTTGTCAGCCCAGATTCAACCACAGTATCGATTTTGCCTATTTCAATTTCATATGAAAGCTCATGTTCTCTAAATATATTATTACTTATTGCCTGTACCTCACCACCCTCCATCTTATTTTCAATTTCTATTCTCCAATGCTCTATCTCAGTGTGTATTCTTTGTGTTAGAAAACCACATTAGAATATCCCAGTCGAGACCACTGTTCTAATTTCGTCAGTTTTTATTTCATTTGAAAACTTATGACTTTTAGATACTACATCAATGGTCGCCTACTCTTCAATAAAAGGTCTCTGATTTTGTGGAATGTATAAAGTTACAATGAAGCCTCCCAGCCACAATAAATGGATGGATTTCGTTAATCATTATCACCATGTTTTGTGCATAATTAACCGATCAGAATGCTCTTTACTTATTATATGCGATAGATAAAAGTGATCTTTACTTATTATATTGGTGTTATAAGATTTAGCTAGTCAAACTTTGTTAATATTAAATTAATGTAATTAATATAGTGGAAATGCATATGGTCTCTAAAGGCATTTAATCAATGTTTAATTCATATTAACATTAATTTAAAAGAAAAGAGACTTTATTTTCGTTTTTTTTTAATTCAAATAAAATTCTGTATTATCTCATTTGAATTGAAATCTTCTCTTTTATTTTTCATCAAAATTCTAAATACCTGAATGATGGTGTCATTTTAAATCTTAATTTTTTTTAAATATTTAAAGTCTTAAAAATTATGCTTGGATTTGATATTGGTTCTCATAATGGTTAAAAATCTTTCCAAGCTGTACTTAATAAATTAAGATTACACTTTATTGGCTTGTGTTATTTCTCAATAAAGAAGAAATATTAAGATATCACTGTGTGAATTAATATTAATTAAACATCGATAGTACAGAAAAATTAGATGTATCGGTACTATGGATAATTTTCTTTTCGGGAATACTATTATCGAAATTCTCAGTTGAAAATGAGCTTATCAGTACATTACTCAAGGAAATATTCTTATCGATTATACTACTATTGTTTATTTACACAAAACTATCGATAATACCACCATTATTGATAATTTTTAATGAATATATAGGACATATTATTTCAGTCTGTAGTATTGAAACTGGATACTAATAATAATCCATCGATTTAAGAAAATTCACGAATAAGGATATCAGTAGATTGCTCAAGGAAATATTCTTATCGATAATACTACTATTATTGATTTACACAAAACTATCAATAATACCAAAATTATTGATAATTTTTAATAAATATATAGGACATATTATTTCAGTCTGTAATACTGAAACTTGAAACTATTAATAATCCATTGATTTACGAAAATTCATGAATAAGCAATAAACAATCTATTCTGATCGGAAGCATGATGCGTACAAGAGTTCCTTGAACATTTATAGACTATCGATAGCATCGAAACGAAATCAATAGTATTGAGTTTAGAACTAACGACTGAAACAACTAAATATCGATTTGCTAAAAGCTATCGATAATATCGATTTGCTAAAAGCTATATGTCGTATCGATTACAGTATCAATATTAGATTGTAATTTTAATTGTATTGATGGTTCATTCTATGGTTTGAAAAAATAATCAATTGCAGTATCAATATTAGATCTATCGATGATATTAACGCCATAAAAATATTTAAGATATTAAACATACAACATTACGAATTTCCATCTTGAAATCTGTAACTTTAATAACGTGCAAATAATTTTTAAGGTAACAATTACAGTTTGTTATGATTGCTTTGCGATCAAAGTAGAAATTTTTTTTGTAGGCTTTGGAATATAAGAATTAAATTTTATTAAATTTAAAATCTTTTAACATTTTCTAATTTAAGCATGAAGTAACACTGCGTAGAACCTCACTTGCTCCAATATTTATTCTTTATTGATCTACCATACGGACGCTGCTAGTGATAATTTAGTAGTAACATTGCCATTTCATTTCAATGCAATATTTATAACACAAAGCAACACACGTAATAAATTTCCAACTAGGCAAAATACGCAACTATCTAAGACCGTAAAACTGAGGCTACAGAAAGGACGATTAAAAGTTGTTATTACTCAAATTGTTAAATATATAAATTTGTAAGAAATACAAATATATGCTTTATAAAATTTTAACATTATGAGTTTCCGCTGGCTCAACAAAATCGATATTAAATAAGTTAAAGTATAATTAATTATTCATTCATGACCGAATATTAATTATTCATTTAAGTGATAATTCTATAATCATGTGATAGATTATATGAAATAATAATTTTTAATATTATATTGCTTAAAATTTATTACTTATAATCCCTCATCTTAATAAGATAACTTTATTCGTTTGTGAGGAAATTGTATGTTAATTATTATGGTTATCACTTCATGAAGTTTATTAGTTTAGCTAAATTTCTCATCACATATGCAGTAAAAAATAATAACCTACATATTCTCATAAATTTACTTAAAAAAAACTGAAAATAAATCATTAATATGTTGACTAAGTTAAAAGGTCATTGAACTCAAAATTTCGAAATCTGTATTTGATAACAACGTATTAGAACAAATATTCTACAATTCAATATTTAAAGAAAAAAATTACAATTAAAGTTACGCATTTGATGGGAATTTTTCAAGTGGATAAGCATTCCAAATAAATGAATACTTGTTGATATGTGCAATCTCCACGATTAATTGCCAAAAAATTAAAAACTTCGCCAACTGAAGTTGCCCGCATTAAATCGTCAACAAATGAAATCATAATGCAACCATCTTAGCATCTTATGTAACCCAACATACTTTTCGCGATCAGCTGGTTCTCGGGAAATATTGATAACATTTAATATCAGTTAAATTCGTTAAATGACATAATTTCATGTCCGTGATTCCATCAAAATATCAAACATTAAAGCCGTGTTATTTTAATTGACCTATATATGTTCTGCTTATGGAGTGCATGAACCTTTTCAATAAAGACTAGTCTTTTGACATCATATTGTCTTCATTGCCATTAGAGACGGTACTTGGTGCAATCTAATAAAAGTCAGATAAATCGGAGGCAAAAAATATCAAAAAGTGTCAGGAAATGGTTATGAGAAAGTTCTTCATCGCCATATTTTGAAAATAATAGAACAGCTGATGTAGCTTTATTTTTTTTTTTATCAAAAGAGAAATGAATAAAAGTAGTCTTACCTGGACGCATCTATAAAATAAATTATCAAAGAAGCTATGCTGAGAAGAAAAACCAGCACTACCTGAAACGAAATAAAGAAAATCAATTAGAAATGTTTTGAAAATCATTTTTTGTGAACTATTCATTTAAAATATGCTTCAAAAATGTACGTGTTTTTTTTGCAATGCTCAATGCGCAGATATGGTGATAGAAATAATTAAATATTATTGAAAACATAATATAAATCATAAAATAATTAATATAATACTTAAAAAATTACAAATAGCAATATTTTAAAATTCTTGACAAATCATATATATATATATATAATGTATCAAACGCTATCAAATGAAAGTGGAATTCTGGTTCTAGAGTTATAGATTAAAGAGTTGTCGGGTAGATGGCTATGTATTTCAGGATGGCTATGTATTCTGGAGTAAATTGGTTAGCAGTGCGGTCTCATTATGAAACAATAACAAATAAATAAGAATAAACCATGGTTTCCATTAACATTTTCTGTCAGCGAAAGATTTAATGGAACTAATATACTATTCTGATCTCAAAACCAAATACATCAATTCATTGGTCAAAATTTATTGAGCCTTTTTCAAAGTAATCTCTGATTGCAGTATGATGCTACCAAAGTTTTTCAAATCATCAAAATATGCTTTAAAACCATTTCTATGAAACATTTTCAGTGAATTTTCTTTCATCGAATTAACGGACTCAAACTGATAACTATTAGAAACAATTTCAACCAAAGAAATAAGAAAACTCAAGCGGTGCCATATTGTGTAAATACGGATCTTGTGCAACCGTATTTAATTAATTTTGTCAAAATTCACAAATAACAATGGGGCTATTATCGTAATGCTGAACACATGAATTATTTCTCCACTGTTTTTATTATTTTCGACGTTTTACATATATAAGCGCTTGCTCAATAATGCTTTCAATGGTTAAAAAACGACCACTAAGCACCGATTCTTTGATCTTATTTACGTATTGATGATAAAACGAAGTGAATAGCCTAACAGAGCATAATTCATTTATGATAGAATTTCAAACTTTGTTAGACATTTTATTGCACTCAAACCTTTTTATCTTTGATAAGCTATTTTTAAAGGCCTTCTGTTAATATTTCAAATATTTTTGTTTCAATAATTGCTTCACATAAGTAAATTTTAGTACAGTTTCGGTCTCAATTACATTAGTCATTTTGGAAATTCGTAATTGAAAATTCGTATCTCATTAAAAATAAATTTATTTTCAGACCATAAAAGGAAATAAATTCTTGACTGTTGATAGATTTTTATAGAAGTCTTTAAAATGTTTGGTAACGTTTACAGACGATATCTATTATAGATGTATGTTAAGGGAAACATTCTGAATTTTTTTTTATCACGCTGGTATGCTGGAGAATGTGTAGGGAACTGAGCTTATGTGAGTAAGTGTATATTTCCAATGATGCAATGATTTTTACACTTTCAACTAAATGTGACCGACTTGTTAAAGGCATATCAATGATCGTCAGATCATCAGAAAGTAAGACTTGCTCTCAGAATTTTAAAGAATTTACAATCAAGGATAAAAAATTTGTGAGCATTGGCGATGCAAAAAATGGCGGATTTTCATTTTATCATATTTTAAACAGATTACCATCTTATACAAAGTATATAATAGAAATCTGTCATATTTGTCATATAGATATTTCTTTCAATTACATTAGCCATTTTGAAAATTCGTAATTCAAAATTCGTATCTCATTAAAAATAAATTTCAGATCATAAAATGAAATAAATCCTTGATTATTTCCAAATTTTTTTAGAAGTCTTAAAAATATTTAATAAAAGTTTTATGTGAAAAATTCCTTTTTTTATTCCTTTCAAAATTATGAAATATTAAAATTGACTTTTATGCGAAGCGATGAACTAACATTAAGAACAAGAGGTATTACTGGATATTAAAAGAACATTTTATGGAAGATGTAATAAAACAGATGTTAGTTCTCCCTTTTTTATCTTTTCTTTTTCTTTTTTCTTATTTATTTTGTAGAATATCCGAATATTTTTCATTTAAAAAATATTGCCATTCTTTTTCTGAGAATGCAAAGCGCAAAATAAGAGCATATAAACAAATTGTTAAAGTGTAATGCAACAACTTTTAACAAAAGTTAAACGGATTCTGAAGCATTTTAAATGCGTAAAACAGCTCATTTTTTGAAGGCATTTGCTGCAAATCGATGCAAAGTCATGAATGCTGTTGATTACTAAGAGGTCATTAGTGAAGAAGATTAGTTTCCTACTGTTAACCCATTCTTGCCAGTATCATAATTATTTTACCAATGCGTTCCATCAGAGCATGCGCATATACAGTAAAGTATTCAATTTATGAGCAAGGAAAAAGCGTGAAATCGATGTGACTAGTTTTCGTGAAAACAAGAAGACCAATTGTAGTTTTCCAAGTTTAAACATTACTCACGATACGTTTGTTTCATTTCTTCTTGTACCTCTTGCGCAATGAGACTTGGAATTTACTTGTCCGTATCTGAGGTACGTCATATATCTGGAGCATATTTAAATGCCAATAACTCTGAAGTGGTTAAAGACAGAAAGAAACCGTTTGCACATAAATTGAGAAGACGAATTCGAATATTATCTAGAGTTTGATGCTAGTAATTTCACATGTATAAGTTAAGATTTTGCATCATTATTAAACCTGAAATATACTCAGTGACAACTTGTGCTAAAATATGATGGAACGTGGAAAAGATATGAAGGTGAAATTGATTGTAAAATGATTTAAGGTAATATGTTTGTAAATATATATATAAGTATTAAGATTTTTCTTTTAGACTTGTGTTTAAAGCCCTAAATTGGGTGCAAATTTTAGAGCCATTTATAAAAATTAACATTTACATGGTTTTATATATATATTACCTAAAGCTATTTTGCTATCAATAATCTTTTACATCGTACTTTTAAACACTTTTTCCCAAATAATTTAACCAAAAGTTTGATACCAAACAATGTATTCACAAAATTTTATACTAAATTTGATATATGTAAGACTATTTTTGAATTTTGAAAGTACATATCGACTTGGTAAACCCCTCGTCGAAATTGGTTCAAAATTTGATAGGTATCAAAGCTTTAGATGCTGAATCTGTTCAAAATTTGATAGGTATCGTTCTTCGTTCAAGATTTGATAGGTGTCTTTCTAGAACTGATCTGAACTGAGTTCTATATATACAATAGATATCGTTCTGAAACTGAACTGAACTTCTATATATACAACAGAATAATAGAAATGAAACTGAATCTGCAATCTTAGAATAATAGATATGAAACTGAATAATAGAAATAGAATGAAACTGAATGAATTGAATGAAACTGAATAATAGAAATGAAACTGAACTGAACTTCTATATATACAATAGAATAATAGAAATGAAACTGAATCTGCAATCTTAGAATAATAGATATGAAACTGAATAATAGAAATAGAATGAAACTGAATGAATTGAATGAAACTGAATGAATTGAATGAAACTGAATGAATTGAATGAAACTGAATAATAGAAATGAAACTGAACTGAACTTCTATATATACAATAGAATAATAGAAAAGAAACTGAATCTGCAATCTTAGAATAATAGATATGAAACTGAATAATAGAAATAGAATGAAACTGAATGAATTGAATGAAACTGAATAATAGAAATGAAACTGAACTGAACTTCTATATATACAATAGAATAATAGAAATGAAACTGAATCTGCAATCTTAGAATAATAGATATGAAACTGAATAATAGAAATAGAATGAAACTGAATGAATTGAATGAAACTGAATAATAGAAATGAAACTGAACTGAACTTCTATATATACAATAGAATAATAGAAAAGAAACTGAATCTGCAATCTTAGAATAATAGATATGAAACTGAATAATAGAAATAGAATGAAACTGAATGAATTGAATGAAACTGAATGAATTGAATGAAACTGAATAATAGAAATGAAACTGAACTGAACTTCTATATATACAATAGAATAATAGAAAAGAAACTGAATCTGCAATCTTAGAATAATAGATATGAAACTGAATAATAGAAATAGAATGAAACTGAATGAATTGAATGAAACTGAATAATAGAAATGAAACTGAACTGAACTTCTATATATACAATAGAATAATAGAAATGAAACTGAATCTGCAATCTTAGAATAATAGATATGAAACTGAATAATAGAAATAGAATGAAACTGAATGAATTGAATGAAACTGAATAATAGAAATGAAACTGAACTGAACTTCTATATATACAATAGATATCGTTCTTCGTTCAAAATTTGATAGGTATCGTTGTTTCGTTCAAAATTTGATAGGTATAAAAGCTTCAGATGCTAAATCTGTGCACTGAATTTTATCCCTCTTATTCTCTTCGTTTTGTAATTATCATGGTAAGTTATATTCGAAAAGCCAGAGAGACAGACTTCCGATAAACAGAATTTTGCTTAAAATGTGATAGAAATATACAAATGTGGTGTTAAAATTGTATATACCAAATTCCATCTATCTGACTTAAAGCGTTTTTGAGTAATCTTTGTTCCAGACCGACAGACATTAAGCAAAAAGTGCTTTCCGAACTCAGGGTGGTCTAAAATATGGATATTTTTCGAAATCTCGTATTCGAAATTTTTGACGATTACCATACTTTCTCTACACTTCTTATAAGAGAAAGTAAAAATTTATTTTTGGACTTGAGTCGGTCTGAAATTCGAATTTATTAACAATTACAATATTTTCTCTGAGCGTGCTTCATATATGAGAAAGCAACAATCCGTGTAACCTTAGTACAACTCTGTCACCTCCAAACGTTCCACTTTCGATTAAGGAAAAACAAAGCTTTCGGTTGCTGCCAAAGCAGTGGCGGTTGCTTAATTGGCAATGAGCGAACACTGTTTACAAAACGACATTCGTCTGACCCGTCCGATTGTTCTGCGCCGGGGCCATCAGGCTTAATGATGCCACGCAAAAAGATCGATGTTCGACAAAACAAAAGGAAGGAACTTTTCCTCCCTCTCCAGATGCCTTTTCCTCTCTCTCTTTTTTTGTTTGTTTTACTTCTGGAGAAAGTTGTGATCTCCCGAGACCGCCTGGGATGATGAGGATAGTTCGGTCACCCCGCATTCGTTGCTGTTAATGAGGAAATAAGTCACATTGAGGTGAATAATGATAAGGAAATGAATAGATTACAGTTGATTAGTGATAAGTAAAAAAATAACGTCAATACATATAAATATTTTTATCTTCTACTATGCAAGGAGAAAGATTTTAATTTTCAAAAAGTCAATACGAGATTTTGAAGTATGGTTCGGGCATCCCGTAATGATAAGAAATTGAATAAAATATAACTAGTAGTCATAAATACGTAAGTGACATCAATATATATATATATATATATATATATATATATATATATATATATATATATATATATATATATATATATATATATATATATATATATATATATATATATAGTCTTTTTATATGCAATCAGAATATATTGTAGTGTTATGTTATACATAAGTGTCATAGAAGTGTTACTTTATAAATAAGTGTTAAAGAAATCATTCCTAATGGGTGCATGGGGCTGGGGGAAACTAGATAATTGAAAACGACGCTTTATTCCTCAAAGAAACAGGAAGCACAAGTAGAAAAAGCACAACCATAGCATTCGCAAAGAACAATACTTGAAGAAGCTCAAAACGTATGCATAAGCTTCAGGAATTACACCCAGATTGCAGTTACAGAGCTTGGCTCCGTTTTTAACATCCAGAAAGATAATTCAGTACTCGAGTGAATGTTTCTCTTTTCATACGCTGCCAATAGCATATGGAATTTTCGAAGAAAATTTATGGATATCTAATTTTAATAGAGATATCGTCATAATTCTTGTATTTTCAAGAAAACTTACACCTTTTTCATCAAAGTCACCAAGTTCATCTCCAAGATCGATGGATCATTGATTTAGCATATATTCAGCATCCACAAAAATATATTGTTACAAACTTGTAATTTGCTTCCCATCACGGCTAGTATCACCGTAAGAAAGACCGTTGTAAGATCTGAGCTGAGCGGCTGCTACGTCAATGACCTGAGAGCTTGGCGACCATTTGGCGTCTTAGCGGGGAATTTGGCGAGTTTGGCGACTAAATGGATAATACCAGAAAGTTCGAGAAGTTTCATAATCCATCCAGTAATAACAGAGATACACCCAGGTACGCCCTGATTGGTCTGCAGTTTCTAGCCCCGCCTCCCGGAACTATAAAAGACGGGCACTCTGAAGCTGGAGGAGAAGTCGTGTGGATAGTGAGAAGGAGTGTGTGAATCGGCGGAAATTATGTGTGTGTGAGAGTGGTCGTAGTCGCCGACGAGTAAAAAGACTAGAGGATTAGCAAGCAAGCAAGTTGCTGAACTATTAGAGATTAAATGCATTACGATTGATCGACGGTATTTTGCAGTATAGAAAAATTTTGTAACAATATGTAGATTCCTTCCTTATTATTAGGTTAACTACGCAGGAAGAATAAAGTTACAAATATGATATTTTTGTAACTAGAGAGCAATTTAGATGAATTCGAATGATCACTCGGATTTGCAACACAATTAAATCAAATCCTAGTTAAGCGATTAATTAAGAATCGATACGTTTTTTTTATTAGTGCAAAATTACTTAATGACTGTTCCATAATGTCACAATGCGATCTGAAAAACGAACAATAGAATTCTAAAGAATTTTCTACGATAGAATTCTAAAAAATTCATAGAAATGCTAAAGCAGTTAAGAATTTAATGCAGTTTTTGGGAAAAAATTTAGCAGAAATGCTTTTAATATAGTTAAGAAAAGGCTAAAGCTTATAAACTTTATGCTAAGTTTCCTATTAGAACAAAATGCCAGAGAATATTGCTAAGATATCTTCACACTATTTTATGGAATTCAAAATATCAACAATATTTGACAAATGCAGAATTTTTCAAATGTACAAGAAAATCACCCAAGTTGATATCGTTCCCCCCAAAAAAACACTTTATGCAAGGATTTAAATTTTAATGAGATCAATAAATAAATTTATTGGTATTAAAAGTAAAGGAAACAAAATTATATTTACTTTTAGTTAATATTAATATGTTATAATAATTTAGGTCAGAATTTAGTGTATATAGCTTCGAATATCATGAGTTATCAAAAAGTTAAATGTTGTATTAAAAAAATCATACGTAAAATGGAAAACAATTTAACATTCTAAATTATAAAAGGAACTACGTGTGACCTCTTGTGACGATTTACAAAAATCATAATTCGCATATAGTATTTTAGAGCAAATGTAGCTAACTTTTATAAATACTTTACATCCACAAGAATATTTTGGAAAATTGTACTTACTCTATTTTAATTAATAGTGCCGATATGTTCTTATATTAAAAATCAATTATTATATTTTTTAAATTCATTTTTTTTATTTACTGAGATCAAGCTTTATATTTGTAATAGATTCTCAAAATCCAAAGAGCAACGCTGGGCTTATGAAAACCACATTAGCTCTAGATTCCTCCTCTTTCCCTAAAAAAATGGCAGAGGAATATCTTTTGTGCTTTCCCTGACAACGCGTTAAGCGAGGCATAGTTTATCGCTCTCGAGTGGCAACATTCGTTGAGAGGCAAGATGGCGGCATCAAGTCCCGCGGGTTTCGCAGTATTGAAAGCCCTCTGAGATGCAATTTGGAAGACAAGCCTCATTACTCACTCTGATAAAATGCATTTACCGTAAATGAAAGTTCTCCTAAACAGGGGCATGAAATCTCCCATGGAAAATTTCCCTTGAATTAAGTGATCGTCAACAGCATCTGCTTTGTATTAACAATAATTTCTTGCTCACGGACAAAGGCTTTTACCATGAATTATACTTTATGGCGAAGGGGTTTTGGTACTTTTTTTTTCGAATAGAATATTATTAATGCCGAAGTAGCATATTATGTAAATAAGGTACAAGATTTATTTTAAGCTAAAGAACATCGTGAAAGAAACATCGTGTAATTTTTCGCACAAGATTAGGAGATTTCTTGACGAAAGAAGAATATTAGAATTTTTTTCTTCGAGTTTTTATTACTTATTCATTAAAATTTTTTACAAACTTTTATTTAACTTGATTTATTTCAAAAGTATAAAGATGTTAATTTGTTATTTTTTTTACACTGATTGCCTGATGCGCTAGAATATTGAAATTTTGTATAATATTTGGTTGGCAACTAAGTGATTGCGGATTTTAAATGAGAAGGGAAATTCAAAATTTTTGCTTAAAAATATATCTTTATTCAGTTAGGCATTGTCTATTTTTGTCGATGACCTTTTGCCACCTTTCAGGTAGCTTCATAATTCCACGTTTATAAACTGCCGATTTTTGCAAACAAAAAACCGAATTAAAGGGGATTTTCCATCATGAGCGCCATTAAAAATTTAACCATTTAAGAAGTTCTGTATAGAACGAAATAAATGGTAATATGAAGGTCCAAGATCAGGGGTATATGGTAGATGTTCCAATAATTTTTGACGAGAAATTAAATATGTGTGGAGCTTTGCATTACATATTGGAAAACAACATCTTTAGGATTTGCCAATTATACCAGTTTTTCTTGAACTGCGTCGCTCAGTTAGGTGAGTTGTTGAATGTAACGTTTGAATTAATCGTTTGGTTTCTTGGTAAAAGTTGCAAATTCCTTTATAATCTCACTAAACTGGCAGCATAATCTTTTTTTTTTTGATGAATCTCAGCTCTTGGTATCATATAAGTTGGTTCATCTTTGATCCACGATCTTTTCTTATTTATGTTGTTATAAACTATCCACCTTTCGTCCCCAATAATAAGTCGTTTCAGAAATAGATAAAATTTGTTGTGTTTCAGAAGCGAATCGTAGATGCTATTGCATTGCATCAAATGAATTTTCTTAAGCTTAAGAGGGATCCATAAATCGAGTTTCTTGAAGCAGTCAATCTGTTTTAATATTTTTTTTAATGCATGTATTGCACATACATCTAACTTTTCTGCAATCTCGCGTGCTGTGCTATGACGATATGAATCGATAATAGGCTTGATATGGGTCTCATAAACTTCAACTGGGCGGCCAGATCGTTGTTCAATTTTCAGTAAAAATTTGTCAGAAAGAAACTTGGCAAACCAGTTTTAACACTGTCTTTCTTTCAAGTCTTTATTCCCATATACGACACATAACTTCTTGTGTGCATGCGATGGGTTCTTGCCTTTTCGGAAATAATACAACAAAATATGTCTGAAATGAGCGTCTTGTTCTTTTATCTTTAAATAAGGATAAAAGCGAAACTAAAGAACTAATCGATGCAATTTTTTCGCTAAATTAAAGGTGAAATTCCAAACAATAAGAAAACAAGATAAATCAGGTACTTTGAACGCGTTGACAAAAAAAAAAGAATGTGTTAAAGCTATCTATTGACAAAATCGGCAATGACTTAGTTGCCAGCCCAGTAATTAACCCTTTAAAGGGTCATTTTTTAGTCATATTTTGCTAAAATATTTTTAGGCTTGAAATGAGAATAAGAAAAGGGATTCATTTAGCTTATTAGATAAATTTAATTTGATTAATTAATTAATTTGGTTAATTAATAATTAACTAACAAACCAAGACACATCATTTTGTGTGAGATAAAGAACTGAAGCATCTAAGTTTCTGTCTTTCTAAAAAAAATTGTCAGAACTTATGCCAACCTACATAATTTCATACAAAGATTGATAAATTTGATGGGATACATACTTCCCACGGCCCTAGAAAGGGTTAAAAGAATCCTCGAAGACTCAGAATTATGTAAGGCATTTATCAAAATTGTGGGGATAAGTCACTAATAACCTATATGTCATGAACTAAAAATTAATTCCTATATTGAAAATACCTAATTAGCTACTGCTTATTGTTCATTACGGTGGTGGCGACCTTTATATATAAAATATCAAACATAAAAAATGTGAATAATAAAAAAGATTATATAAAATTGTGAATAATAAAAAATTATCTATTAAAAATGTGAATAAAAAAACATTTATATATAAAAAAAATGTGTGTAATACAAAATTATTACCTAAATTAAAATTATTACTTAGTTGTTATAAAACAGTGGGTTTAATAACAACCTTCTTTCATGTTTAGACATTTGGACTTCGTAGATATTCCATGTTTCGACTTTATTATTTATTTATTCATTATAAATGCCCAAAAGATTGGCTATGTTGCCATTATATCTTTACCCTTCCAGTATTTTTGAACTTTAGAGTTTAAAAACATAAGTGCAGAGCACGTGTCAAGATGAGTAGCATCAAAAATTGGATGCTGTCCGCAAAGAGGACTCAAGGGAGAATCACAAAGCACAAGCCAATACAAGTGCGCGGATAAACAGTCATGGCCTGTAGTAAGGCAGAAAAGTGCCACTCGATTTTATTATAAATTGATATAAGTGTTTTAATGCCATGAGCATGGTGTGGCTAAACCAAAGATGGCTTTTGTGCCATAAAGAACAAACAAACTCAAAATTTCATGTCTTATTATTACTCAAACTTTTTATGGAGTGACTAGAAGCAAGTACATGAAACTAATTCGATTAGAATTTATTATCATAAAACAATTTTTTATCTGAGCATTAGACAGCTTGGTGCTATCTAAAGCGCAGGAATCTCATAGCGATTAGACAGGCTTGGTTTAAATATGTCTCGCTCAGAAGATTTGTTGTCTGATCTTGGGGATGTTAAAATAAATAAAAAGGGTCAACGTCTTCTCTCGCTCAGAAAAGTTCAATATTACGAAGTCACAGATTTTCCGTAATGATCCCTAAATCCTTAGAATACAAGCATTGCATGCCTTTAATCTTCCCTCCATTGCTACACAGCACCCATTGTTTACGTAAACGCTGCTGCCTTCCATGGCTACAATCCGTAACCATAGAGATATCGTGACTAGAAGAAGAGTGTTCAAAACATGAATCGCGGTTCCATGAAGCGCGAGCCCGGAAAAAACAAACGCGTCACGGGTGCTTTTTGGACAAATAATAATAACTGGTTAATGTACTGAGGAATAGGATTTCTCGGAACTTACCTTTAATGAGAAAATTAATCAAATAGGAGTGATCAAATTCCATGATTGTTAGATTCTAAAAAAATGCTTCACAGTTTAGTAATTAGAAAATTATATACTTTTTCTGTTGTGTAGTTGTCTGATTTGTATTTTCCCTCTAAATAGCAAAATAAATTATATATATATATTAAAAGAATAAAAAACCAAATACAGAAAAAAAAAAACTGAAAATTTTTTCTAATCGAAGAACAAAAGCGAATTTTGGAAATTCGATTCAGTCAACTGGTCATTTGTTCTTTTTACGATATATCTGCATCTGTCACTTGCCACAATTGAAAATGACAAACTAAACCGTCAGGTTCAAATTTGTCTTTTACCTTTATCCTACAAGTTTATTTACAGATTTTTTTTTTTTTTTTTTTTTTTGAAATTTTAGTTATATAAAAGCATGAAAAATGTACAAAGAAATCAATTCAAAATATGGATTAGAAAAAGACAGTTCAAAGCCCTCAAGCAATATTATACAATTTCAATTTTGGGTCAAAACACCACGTAAATTTAACTAGACAATTTTGGCTGCTATCTGATTTGCTTGGAATATTGTTTGTGTTCTTGGAATATCGGTTGTGTTAAATTAATTCTCTTTTGATAGAAAAAAATAGGAGTAGGTACCTGGCCATGATCTATAAACGGTGAATCTGTAGTTGTCACTTGTTCTAATTGAAAAAAAAGAAAAGAAAAGAAAAGAAAAAGAAATTTCTAGACTCAATTTTGTATTCAGATTTTCCACACTAGTTTATTCACTGAAAACTATTTTTTCTTTCTTTTTGCAATCTTAGTTGTATCAAAAAAAAAAAAAAAAAACCTTTCAAAGTAGCACTTAGAATAAGACTGTCAGTTCCCTCAAGAAATATGCCGCAATTTTGATTTTGTGTCAAGATGAAACAAATCGCACTAAATTTAACTAACCACCCATGGCAACATCAAGTTGGCATGTTAGATTGTGTTGCCTTATTATAAATAAAAATCATTGCTAGTGTATGTCCATGTATGCATACATGTATTATGCTTCATATTTCCTCCTAAGTGACAGAGCCAATTTCAACTTATCTTAGCACATTTATTCTGATTGGTTAGGTATATTTGAAAAAGGGGGAGGAGAGATGAATTGTAGTTGCTCCAGTTCATCTGGCTGGGGAACTTTGACACAATTTTACATTGCGATATCTGTCGAAAATCAAGTGCCATATTGGCTGAGTGGCTATTTACAACATTTCTAAGCATCATGTGCTTTAAAAAAATATAAATTGACGAAATCGTTAAAGCGGTCAGGGAGGAAGGAATTCTTTAGTTTCCTGCATCAAAAATATGCAAGGAAAATAGTATTTTTTGAAGTCCCTCTCGAAAAGGAGGTTGATGGTGTAAGACAGGAGATCATTGAATGCTACGTATCTAGGGGTGATGAACTTTCATATAAAACGAAAATCGACAAATCTGTTAAGTTTCTGAAATTGAGGGCTTTGGTTTTAACAAATATTTTAAATATATATATTATTATTTTTCTTTTTAGAATTTAAAATATTTTTCTAAAGATTGTCACTAGATGGCACCACGCTCATGAAATGAAAACTGCACTAAATAAATACATTAATTAATAATTAAGTGATGAAATCATTACAATAAAGTATTAGAATTAAGACGTATAAGATGGCAAAATTTCAATACCTTAACCAATCAAGAAATAAGTTAAATTTTGATTATATAATTCCATTATCACAAACGTGATTAAATCAAGTAAATTAAGTAAAAATGTTGAATTAAGAGTGTTAAAATAAGAAATAAATAATTAAATAAAAGTCTAGAAAAATTAGAAACAGTATAGAAACTCTATTAAATAAATTACAGCATGTTTTTAAAAGGAGAAAAAAGAGAACGCTATTTTCTTTCTTTCCCTACATGAAACCATTGTGATTTTCATTAATGATCTTTGAGAAAAAAAACTTTTACTTTGAATACTGTTACGTTTGATAAATAACATCTTTAGACATCGTATTAATTTTGCTAGTATAATAGATTATATCAATTACTTAACGAAGTAAAAGCTAAAATTGGCTGAAAGACCTCGTTTCAGCTGTCATTGATGATTAGTTAGATAAAGAGGTCTCCTAACGCGGTGTTGAAAATGATTCCGACAATTACTTTTCTATCATCATTCTTTCAATCTTTTGTCAATCAAATTTCTGGCAAATGGATCCAGGAGAACCGTAAATGATCTCTTAAAGAGAATTCGACCGTTTGCTTTGCGAAATAATTAATTCAAATTCAAAGAACGTTTCAACTGAGAAACACTTGTTAAATAAAAGCGTTTCAAAGCTATACCAGAAGCATTTAAAACTTTTCCCAAAAGAATAATGATTAATAAAAATAAAAATGTAACGCTTTATTATTAGTGTACAAAAAAGTAAAAGATGTTTTAAACAAAATCTGATTGCGAAAAGGAAAATCGTATAATTGAAAGGGGCTTATAAAATAATGCAAGTAAACTAACATTTAAATTCATAATATGATTACAGTTTTGGTAAATGCTTAGGATTTTTTCTTTTGTGGCTCCATTTTTCAACAACATAATATAAGGGAATTAAACCGCATTATGTTGTAGATTAAATTGTTTGTAAATTTCGTAATTTATGACTTCCATTTTTATTCCTCCAGATTTTTGATGAAAAGTTATTGTTGTTTTAATTTTTAATAAAAGCTCATTTGAATATCATTTAATTAATACTTATTTTTTGCTTTTAATTTTTTAAATTTTATTTTCTAATTCATTCTTTATTGTAATTATTACGGACTCTTATAAAATGGTTTTTTTTCAAACTTACAACTAGATGGCGCTTTTAAAATAGAATTGAAACTTTATTTATATTAATAAATTAATTCTCATTTTAGATTTGAAAAATATTAAAATATTATATTATTAATCTGTAAATTCTAGTAGACTTGAATATATTAGAAAGCAAAAGAAAAACTGATTACATCAGATACGTAATCTAAATCAGATACGTACTGCTGCTGAGCATTGTTAGATCCATTATATTCTTTAAATGCTTTTAAGAATTTCTTTGCGTTTTCCTTTTCTTTCTAGGTGGTATATGTAAAGCATTCACACCTTCAACGGCTCATGCATCATCGAAAACAAAGTAAAAATGGGAAACTAAAAAGAGACATTTTTTTTCTATTACGATTACATACCAAATATGTTTTAAATAATTATGGTTGTGAAAATTTCGCTGGTGAAAATTCTATGAGGATTTCTGAACCATCTTCATTTCCGGCATAGAGTAAAAAATTGTTAATATTCAATTTCTCCCTCAGTGAAAAACTGTGAAAAAAGCAATTTTTTTGAAGATCCGCAGCATTTAACGTTTTTTACATAATAAATAGCAGTCAATGATCTCTAATTTTAAGAATTATCGTCTGAATAAGATTTCAGATCATTATCTTCAGATCATAACTTTTTTATGAGGAGTGGACGTTTATAAAAGGAAATTAATATTCAATAAATCAACGAAGTTTTTGTTAGAACACCAAAAACCGAAACCGAAGTTCATAAACAGGCAATAAGAGAAGGTACGAAGGAAAAAAAGAAAAATACCGTGAGGACAAAGTTGAACTTTAATGCGAATGGGGAAAAAAAAGAAACAGAGGGAAAGAGGAATCAGTTGCTTGCACTTCAAGGCGGGTTTTTTGAAATTGCAGTTCTGATGTCTCTAATTTCAAAAAGAAAAAAGGTTGGTTTAGCCTTTCCCATCAGTTAATCAACTGCGTGCGTGCTGGAATTTTATGGACTTCTGGACAATTTTGATACTGAAGCTGAATATTTCATTCATCTAATTCATAATGTTTATGAGTTTTCGTGCTCATATACATAGGGACTGGAGAACAAATTTCATGATGACAAATTCGTTCAGACATAGCCGCTTTCGAAGGAAACGCGAATTTCGCCGTTCTCGGAATCATTTATAATTTTTTAGATGTATTAATTTCATAGTATTTTTAATATCATAAGCACTTATTAAATACATTATCTGATTTTATTGTCCAATGATTCTTACTTATTTTTATTTCTCGGCATTCATATTTGGCAAAATTCATCATTTTATTATGAATCCCCTTTTCCTTGTCCCAAGAAGTATCGTATCTTCATTCATCCAAAATTTAACAGAATTGTAAAGTTTTGCTATAATAACTGCACACCAAATTTCATTCTTCCAGCCTTTTGAGTCACAGCGTTATCGTGATCAAGGACAGCAAGACGAAATTCTAGAAATGATTTTTTTCGTGCTCATGCAAAACGTGTAGATTTCTCCTAATCCGGAGGTCGAGGGCTTTTGTTTTTGACGGTTAATATATTTTATCTTAAACATCCTATATGAGAAGATACCATTTGGAAGTATTCTTTCTTGGACTATTTCTTAAACCAACATAGTATGACGCATTTTGTGCTTCGTAGAACAGAAAAAAAATATTTAATATGGATTCTTAAAATCTTTCTTTCCACCGCAATTTGATACAAGTTATAGGAGCAAAACCAAGTACCAAATTTTACTCGTTAAAAGTAGCTGAGGGTTTTTTAGTTTTCACGCTTCCACACTTCAAACATATAGACAACAGAGGATCAAACTTTTAGCGCAATGGATCAAAACTGCAAATAGAACTATTGAATATTTGCTTTATTTCATCTGTATAAGTATTTGCAGAAGGAGACACATCATTTTAGTTACGTTATTCGCATGCCCATAGACTGAAGGAAGAAGGGCCATTCAAAGATTTCATGCAAAATCAAGTAGATTTTTGCTGATTTGTTGAAAAGTCGGCTTACCAAATTTCATGATTTTCGCTTGTTTCGAATCGACGCATAGTCTCAGAAATGCATTTAAATATTTGAAAAAATCATTTCCTTCTCAATATACTAATAAAAGCATGCTTTTGAAAACTTTTAAATTTATATTATTTTTTTGTAATTAGTTCTTATTTTATTGTTCATTTTAGAAACTACAGTGCAATTTTGAAATCAGTTTTTCTCAAATTTGCTACCAGATGACGCCCTTCGTTGGTTTTTGTTTTATAATTCATTTTAGAAACTACTGTGCAATTTTGAAATCAGTTTTTCTCAAATTTGCTACCAGATGGCGCCCTTCGTTAATTTTTGTTTTATAATTCATTTTAGAAACTACTGTGCAATTTTGCAATTAATTTTTCTCAAATTTGATACCAGATGGCGCTCTCACATAAGACAAATATTTAATTATACTCTGTATGGACATTGATTATATATAAATGCACTATAAATGCTTAGTACATCAGGAAGCGATTGAAAAATTTATCACAAATCCGAAACAAGTCAGGTTAAATAAAAATGTATCGAATTATACTCAGCACTGTAATAACACCAGTAAATCGCCATGCAATGCACATCAAATGAGCTAATCCAATTTAATTTTGTGATCTATATCGCATCTTATTATTGTAAATAGAAGTAAGGTCACAATACATCCAACATTTAATGAGATAACGCATCATTAAATGATAGATAATAAATATCAACAATGCGTGTCATGTGACTATGACGCCAAACAAATTGACTCCATTATTGATTACCTAACTTTTTTAACCTTATGAAATCATCGATATTCATAAAAGAAACGCATAATTTTATACAGTGCTTTTGAGATTTATTGCTATAACAGCTATTACGAAATTATTCGTTTCGTGTTTTCGAAATTGACAACCCAAATTATTTCGCCGACCCTTTGTCACGAAGACTAACTGCAAGTAAGACAAAAAAAAAAAAAAAAGGATTTTTTCTGGATGACAACAGGTGTCAACCGTTTCTATGACGAAATCAGTAAATAAAACCTACAATGAAAAGAATTGAGTTTTCCTACGAAGTGGCTTTAGAAATAAGTATTGAGCGTTTTCGATTTCGAAAAATAGAAAACAGATACACGTAGATAAGCATTTATGTATGAAGCTCACGTCTGCACGTGGATTAAATGTTTACTTGCAAGCGAAGTAGTAATAAATCACTTTGTTTTTTCAATGCTGAGCGTAAGAGAGAAAGAAACTCAATGCGAATACTGTTATTTATTTTCCAGTTTGTTACCAGATGAATTTACTATCAGCCATTTTCCTATTCCAGTCTTGTCCACCAAAACAACAAATATTCAAAGTTTTCATTATAGTTTCATTATAGAGAAAAATAATGATATTGATTCCGAATTTCTACGTATTTTTAACCAGTTTTTATAGCAAGTTATTCATACCCTATTATATTTTCGGGGTTTACTATACTTTGTTCATTCTTTTTAAGAATAAACAATGAGTAAATTAAATTAAATATTGAATTTTTAAGCTAAAATGGATTTTAACTGAAAATAGTTTTTTTCATTTTAATTGACTTATTAATTTTATCCATTAAGATATAATTAATTTTTTATTAAGATATAATTATGAAATATTGACAAAAACTTTGCTGGAATTTGCCAACAGATGGCGCCATTCATACAGAATCAAAATTTAACTAAATCAATCAATTAAAAAAAATTTAAGTTCTGAAAATATTCAAAGAGTGTATTAAAATTTTGATCACACAAATGTACAGAAATTCAAATTTTATATATCAAAGAGTCAGGTACCAAAATATGTTACATCATATTGTATTATTCTATATCTTACACCCTCTATCCTATAATAGTAATAGCAAAAGAATATAAATATAGGATGCAATATTAATTATCAAAGCATTATATTAAATTAAACATCATTTTTTTTTTCATTATGATATATTTATGAAACCTTGAGAACAATTTTACTGAAATTCGCTAACAGATGGCACCACACATATGGATACGAAATTTAATTAAATCAATCGATTTAATGAAAATTAAATTCTGTAAATATTGAAAGAGTACTTTGAAATTCTGATCACACAGGTTCGCATAAATTCAAATTTATATATCAAAGAATATGGTACCCTAATATATTTTATGGTATTGTGCAGTATTATTCTATAACTTACACTCGCTATCCGATAATAATGATAGCAAAAGGAAATAAATATAAGGTGTTATATTTGTTATCAAAATACCATATTTAATTAAACAATAATTTAGAAATTTAATTAAACAATAATTTTTATTTTTGAATGTTTAAACAATTTCTGGATATTTTCGATAACATTATTGCTGCATTGTAAGAATAAGTAGGGTATCACAGATAATGAAATTTCGTTTTCTTATTCTTTTCCGTTAGAAATGGTTTGGTGCTAAAATTCGTTTTATAGATATTCCTTTTTTTCAAAATTTAGAATAATGTATATATGGGAACTTCAATAGTATGGGCTACTGATCTCATGGTGCCTCTTTTTCTAAAAGGATTTGCATGAATTTTTCGAGTTTCTCTAATATAATCTTTATATTTATGTCCACAGATTTATTTTTTAAATGAATTAATATTAGCATAAAAATCATTGGACAATTATTTTCAGAAACATGTTTTTAAATTCCTGATGTGGTAATTTGTTGCACTTAAATAATTATGCCGCTGATGTAATTACACCTTTCTGCCAATTTTCATGCTTCTTTTGATGCATCAATAGCTGAAGAATCGTAACTCGACCTAAATTAGAATTTTTTTTATAGTTTACTTTGGTGTGGTATTATCTAAAATAAAAGAATGACTTCTATCAGCAGACGAAAATATAAAAATAGTTAAAATTAGTCCAAATTATTTGACCGATCCCTTGTCACGAGAGATTAACTGCAGGTAAGGAAAAAAAAAAGATTCTAAAAAGAAAACATTATTTTTCAGGATGACAACAGGTGTTAACCGTTTCTATGACGACTTTTATGCAAGACGACAACCTATAATTATTAGTTTAATTATAATTTATAATAATTATAATTCATTAATTATATATATCAGTTTAATTTATTAAATAATTATTAGTTTAACCTAAATGTTCGAAGATGTGCCAAAACAAATGACAGATTTCACGGAACATTGAATTTGATTGTAGGTTTTAATAATTTTATGCTATAATATAATATAACTTGCAGCTGCAATAATTTTCATCGCCAATAATTTCTGTTTAAGTATTAATTTACTATTATTATTATGAAATAGAGAGAACGCAATATTACATGGTCTTGTATAATTTACTATTATGTATGCTTACTATACAATATTTCGAATATTATATGATATCATACGATATTAAATAATAAATTTGAACTGAGGAAGTTAAATTATTTTGAATTTTCATCTTTATATAAATTGGTAACACATAATCTATTGAAGATTAGTGAAAATTATGCTAAAAAATAAAGCAGTGTTGTATAAATGAAAAAAAAAATTCTATCTTTTGGAATATTATACACCGTTTCTGAAAAAAATAATATTTTCAGAAACTAGAGATGCATAAGTACTATTTTACCGTTTATCGGCTGAAATTGACAGAGACAAGCTCGTAAGCATTGAATTATAATTTATCAAGCTCAAAAATTCTTTTTTCTTCCAGCAGAAGAAGAGGTTAATTTCCTTTTTAAATTCTAGAACATATTGAGTAGGTATAGGCTGAGTAATTTTTAATTTTAAAAAAATTTAAAGGTTAAGGTGGTTTGAGTTATTTTCATAAACTAAAAAGAATTAAATAAATGTTACGATATTCAAATAAAATAATCTAACAAAAATGATATTAATAATAAATTTATTTTTATCTAAATAAATTGATTTGACTTAATAAACGAAATCAATAATCTAAACATTGCGATATTATTTAAATAAAAATTGTTATTTAAATAAATAATCTAACAAAAATTGCATTTAACTGTCAAAGTAACGTAAACGAGAAATTGATTTATGTTTTAAACCATAAGAGTAAAGTTTGCTTTTAAGAAAACATATTAGCTAAGCATTTCTGACACACGCTTGGCTTGAAAACATTCATTTTCATTTAAATGACTGATGAGAAAATTTTCTTGAACTTTAACGGCAGCACGAAAAGTTAAATGCTCCATTAGAGCACAATATTTTTTATTTAGAGAGATTCTTCACATTGTATATAATTTTAAACTAAAAAAAAAGTTAAAATTTTTCTTTTAATTTCTTTTATAATTTTTTTTTATTGTTTACTAAAATAATTTCTGCGTTATAAGCATTTTTATTATACATTTTAATTCAACTTGACTTGTTTTATATTTATAAATAGGGAAATACATTTGTAAATAGAGAAAATGTTTCATCGTTTTTTCACTCAAATTCTTGCCAGATAAAAATTTGAATTTTGTGCCTTTGCGTGTTCTTGAGGTAAATAAAATAGTTATAATATTTTCAGAGCATGATTATGCATTTATCTTTTAATTTAATTAGATTTTGATTCCATTCAAAAGGCTAAAATCTATTCGATTACTGAAAAGATTATAAAAAATAAATTAAAAAATATTAATCGCATTTCTTCACATTTAAAGTATGCATGTGTCGGATTTAGTAGTTCTGATTGCTATGGTTGGTTGTTTAGAGAAACCACAAACAGAGTTAACAACCACGATATTCATTTCGCCGTTTTTTTTAAAAATTTCATATGAAAGTTCGAGATTACTGGATGCATCATTTTGGAGAAACCTTTCCTGAGTTCTTGTTTCACTTTACGTCCTCTATTAGAAAAGTTTCTATGAAATATCTCAGTCATAACCACTGTATCAATTTCGCTAATTGTTATTTCATATGAAAACTCATGACTTATAGATCATCATTAATAAATGTCTGCCTCTACCTTTCTCCGATTTCGTAAAATAAAACTCTTGCAGAGCTTCGAGTTTTAATAAGTAGAGCGAATTCTAGGTTAATTTTTAAGATAAATAATAGCAAGATTAATAGATCTATTTGTTGTTTTATATTTCGGCGATTTTTTCAATAAAGGATACTTTAGTTCTATACTGCACTAGACAGTCCATCCCGACCCAGACTACCCGACAAGAAGTAAGGCCCAAGGAGAAGCCGATTTTATTTTTCATTAAAAATATTTTAAGTATTTCACCTATAAACATAGATTATATTTAATTAAAATGCTATTTTAGGGATCCCAGATACCGAATAGAGAAGATAAAATAAATTAATGACAGCTGTTCATTAGACATACCGGAAAAATATATTAAATACATTAACATAAACTAAAAATATACATAATTTAGAACGACGTTAATTTCAACTTTAACCAGGTAATATGCAATATAAAATCAGAAATTTATAATAATCGCCATTATAAATGCAACAACAAATCTTATACTTTACTCATATTCAATACTTCAGCTCTAATGTATTTTTCATATAAACGATTTTAAAATGCTAAATGTTTCATTCTAAGCCAAAATGAATAAAATATCTCGATACAAACATTGTGTGGCATAGCGGAACTAACCTATGAAACCTAAGATATTTTGTACAGACAACGAACAAAAGTTAATTTTTAACCTCATAAAATAGGGCTTATTTCACTGATTTCTGAGATATGTAATGTGTATAGGTTCGTAAGATTGAAATTACAAAAATGGACATTTTTAAAGCAAAATGAAAATAAAATTAATAGGTATAGTAAATGTATATTATATTGTATTTATATACGTTTTGATTACCTACCAAATTAATAATATTATTTTAGCCATGTCAAACAGTTTGGATGAACTAAATGTCTCTTAACAATTTCCCCAATGATCATCGGACCTTCTGATCGTATAGCTATGTTTGATAAGTGATGAAACTAATTCATGAACTTGCTCTAGTTGTAAAGTTGCAAGTTCTGTAAGTATTGAGAACTGAAACTTTTCTCTGTAGAGAAAGATTTAAAAAAATAATATTTTCTTTGAAATTTTTACGAAAAATTGAAGATATAGAAGGACAGGAGGCGGCTAAATTCATTTAGAGTTCATAGCTTTTCAAATAAAAGAAATAAGAACAATGGTTGGGCTATTTTTAATTATTTAATTAAATATACGGCTGCATAAGTTAGAACTGTTTGTTTCTGGACCATATCATATTTTAAAATTTCAATTTATAATAAAAAAATATGTAATTTTTAAAAATTTCAAGTTACATGATTTTCAATGTGTTTAAGCATATTGGAAAGAAACTCGTCTGTTATTATTGAACTTTTACTCACATATTACAACATTTTATGAGTGATATTATAAGAAGTTATTTTCGTCTGAATATTCAGATTTGTGATTGTATATTTTTTTAATTTTTAAGCATATTGAAAAGAAAATCTTCTACTATTATTGAATTTTTACTCACATATTACAACATTTTATGAGTGATTTTATAAGAAGTTATTTTCTTCTGAATATTCAGATTTGTGATTGTATATTTTTTAATTTTTAAGCATATTGAAAAGAAAATCTTCTACTATTATTGAACTTTTACTCACATATTACGACATTTTATGAGTGATTTTATAAGAAGTTATTTTCTTCTGAATATTCAGATTTGTGATTGTATAATTTTTAATTTTTAAGCATATTGAAAAGAAAATCTTCTACTATTATTGAACTTTTACTCATATATTACAACAATTTATGGGTGATTTTATAAGAAGTTATTTTCTTCTGAATATTCAGATTTGTGATTGTATATTTTTTTAATTTTTAAGCATATTGAAAAGAAAATCTTCTACTATTATTGAATTTTTACTCACATATTACAACATTTTATGAGTGATTTCATAAGAAGTTATTTTCTTCTGAATATTCAGATTTGTGATTGTATATTTTTTAATTTTTAAGCATATTGAAAAGAAAATCTTCTACTATTATTGAACTTTTACTCACATATTACGACATTTTATGAGTGATTTTATAAGAAGTTATTTTCTTCTGAATATTCAGATTTGTGATTGTATATTTTTTAATTTTTAAGCATATTGAAAAGAAAATCTTCTACTATTATTGAACTTTTACTCACATATTACGACATTTTATGAGTGATTTTATAAGAAGTTATTTTCTTCTGAATATTCAGATTTGTGATTGTATAATTTTTAATTTTTAAGCATATTGAAAAGAAAATCTTCTACTATTATTGAACGTTTTCTCACATATTACAACAATTTATGAGTGATTTTATAAGAAGTTATTTTCGTCTGAATATTCAGATTTGTGATTGTATATTTTTTAAATTTTTAAGCATATTAAAAAGAAAATCTTCTACTATTATTGAACTTTTTCTCACATATTACAACAATTTATGAGTGATTTTATAAGAATTTATTTTCCTCTGAATATTCAGATTTGTGATTATATAATTGTTGATTATAATATTAGAATCCATCTTCAACTTCGTGTTAAAAAGTTCTGACGAATTCATGACAGTTCCTGCTAAAAAAAGTTTAGACGAAACGATGACTTTTTTTTTCAATAATTACATAACTCTATTTTAATCGGAATGAAGATTTAATTGGAAATATATCCTTTTATTTACTACAGAAAGTGGGACAAATTTCATCATCCAAAACGCTCCAGTTCCCTTGACTCTACAATGCAAATACAATCGGCCTTGTTACACCCAGTTAGCCATAATAATGCGATACGCTTCCTGCAGTTGGTCATAAAATCAATAATGACCGAAGCGAATTTATGATTCATCGAGTGTTGAGAGATTAATGAGTCAAAAGTTTTCTTGCTTTAGCTTCAATGACGACAAAACGCGTGTAGTTGAACATTGCACCATACTAAATGAGTGGGTCTTAAAATTATATGTATTAAAAAAATGTTTGGTTATAATGTACCAGAACTAGATGGTATTGTCACTTATAGAATCCATAAAGTCATGAATGTTTTGAAATGTTTGTTTTATAATGTTTTAATTGATATTTCGTTTTTCTTTTATATAAATAGGCTGTACATATACACATTATTTGCAACTCAAATTTCGACGAATTTGTTTATCCGCAATGTATCAGTTTCTTAAACTCTTCAATGCAAATGAAGTCTATATTGTTACAGCCAATTAACCATAATAATACAATACACTTTCTGCAGGTGGTCATAAAATTAATAATGACCGAAACGAATTCATGATTCATCGAGTTCAGCGATTGATAAGACAAAATTTTTCTTTCGTCAGTGGAGTTGACCACAAAGTGCGTATAGATGAATAATGAATACATTGTAATGCAATTTGGTGCATTGGATTAGAAAACACTGCGGTTATATCATCACTCCGGGCTCCAAAAACAGCTGAGCCAATAGAAATATTTGAAAAAGTCATAAAAATCGATACATATTTTGCAAATACCTGCATAGGTGTAAACAGTTTTGATATAGCATTTTGATTTTGTTTCTTAAGAATTGTATAGAAGCTGCGCTAGTAAATTTTTCCCCGTTATGTTCAATCTGATACAAATACTGCATCTTCAATGAAATTATAAATAAGTTGTTACACTTAAACTCCAACTAGCAGGGCCACCACCTGCAGGTGGTCATAAAATTAAAAAGGCCGAGACGAATTCATGATTCATCGACACCACAGATATTAATAAAACAAAGTTTTTCTTGCGCCAATTGTATTGATCACAAAATGCATGTATATGAAACAATGAATATCTCAAAATATAATTTGGCGCACTGGATTAAAAAAACACTCAGGTTATATTATCACTCAAGGGTCTTGAAAAATCTGAGTCAAGATAAATATTTGGAAAAGTCATAAAAGTCAATGCTTATTCTGCAAATTTCTGAATAGGTATAAACAGTTACGATTTTAATTTTGTTTCTTAAGTATTGTATACAAGGTGTAACAGTGAATTTTTGCCCTTATATTCAACATGATATAATGGCAGGACCGCAACGGCTGTTGCTGCTAATTGAAAATATATTTGGGAATTTAAACAAATATATTATTCTCAAGAATAAAAATCATAAATATTTTAAAATTTGCAAAGCAATCATTAAAATGCAATTAAGACAGTTAAAGCTCCTTACATATGGTATTTTTAATAAAATAATTTCATCTGATGAGCAAAGACTGCTTGTTTGTGTCATTCCTCGTGAGTTTAAATGACACCTAGTTGAAAATGGGTCAAAGCACATTTCTTCTTTCTGCTTACAAGTTACTACTTCGTTATAACGATATTTTATAGTTGTCCTATTAAGGTAAATTTTAAGTATAGTTGCCGATGGCGTGTAAAAAAATGTTTAGTAACGAAATAACATATTCGGGAACGAATTTGAATACAAGAAAATAACTTACTACAGAAAAAAAAAATATTATTTAAATTAAATGCTAAAAGCTGTGCTGCAAAGTTGCAAAAACGTTAGTGGAGAAGTCGAATATAAGAAAATACTTAGATAAAATAAAAGCAAAGATCATTATTGCAATGCTTTCAGAAACGAACTGACTTTCAGAGAACAACTTGCTGACAGAACACACACACACACACACACACACACACACACACACACACACACACACACACACACACACACACACACACACACACACACACACACACACACACACACACACACACACACACACACACACACACACACACACACACACATATATATATAATACTATTTTCGAATCCTGTCGGCTCAATAATATGTAACATATTTTGGTTTAAGTAGAATGCAGGTTTGAAGCAGTGAAGAGACTTGGTATTTTTTAATTTCGCTTTATTTTATTCCGAGTGGCAGGCATGATTATTTTACAAGAAGGCGCAGTGCGGCACAAAAGCAGAAGTAAGAGAGAATGAAGCAAAAAAAGACGAACAAATGATCACTAGTCTTATATAAGATAGGATTTCTGGCCACGCGCCAATTTAATACACGTGTGACCTTTGACACCTTTTCAAGGGCAACGGGAAGTATCACTTTCATTTGAAACGTAGTTTTGATGGCGCATTAGTTTTACAGAGGAATTAATTTAACCGAAAGTGGAATTGGATCACGAAATAAGAGAACATTTTAGAATGAAGTTACGATGGGCTAAATCAAGATAAAGTTTTGGAAATTAATTTGGATTAAATTAAGAGTTTAAAATATATATAAGTGCGTGCGTGCGTGTGTGTGTGTGCGCGTGCGTGCGTGCGTGTATTGAACTTTGCATTAAGAGAAATAAAGAAATTAGTTAAGAGAAAACAATTACTTGAATATAGTGATATCTAACAAATGAAAAATAAAATGCATTCCGTTTATTAAAAAGTGAATTTAGACGAAGTATATTTCAGATTTTCAAATGCATGGCATCATACATTGGATATAGCATTCATTACATTTTTGCTGCACAAATTTCCACACATCTTGTTGCACGCCTTAAAAAATCTTGTTGCACATCTTAAAATATTCCATCACAGTGATTGATAAGTTGTGAAGATTGATGTTGGACAATGTGATTGTAAATTATCTCTTATCAATCAGAATTAAGAATGATCTCTTTTTCTAATCTAATTTGGTATTATATGTATATATTCAAAAGAACAACTTCTGTTTGGTTTTGTAGCTGTTTTTTTCTATTTTTATTGCCTTTATTATAATTACAACTGTTGAAATATATATATATAATATATTCAGGCACCAAATAATAACAATTAAAAAATAAAATGGATCTAAACCTTCTTTTAATTTTCTATTTAGCAGGTATTTGTGAGTTCAAAACTTCTAAACTTTCAGTCTACATATTTATATTGACGCTACAGACCATCAAATATAAATAACATTATGCTAGTATATGATTAAAGAGTACCTGGAGGATCGGAAGTGGCGCAGTTCATCACAAAAATATAATAATATTTTTTCTTCGACTATAGAAACATTTAAAAAAGTAAAGAAAGAAAAATGAAAAAAAGGCTGTATTTTGAAAATATTGTATCTTTAGAATATCAAAGAAAAAAAAAATGATAAAAATGGAACATTTAATGTGAAAGATATTATAGACATTTTTAAAGGGAAAAAAATTAAAATGTTCTCTTGCATCTTATGGAGAACCATTTAGATGAATGTGTATGATAAATTCATATCGTACCAGTAACACTTTTTAAAAATCTTTTATTTTCCTCTTAAAAACTCGAGATCTTCAAATAAGAAGAATTTCTCAACTTTAAAGAACGATAGAATCTTGCTCCCAGCTATTCGAAAAGTTACTTTAAAGAAAAAGAAATATAAAAAGAACACCGACAAATAAGATTTACGTTGTGAATTTTCAAGGACTGCGTTTGTTCCGAAACATTCAAGGTTGAATTTCAAAATATCGTATTTTATATCGGCATTAAAGTCCATTTTAGAAGTAAATAACCACCGGCTGGTATATAATATTTGGTAATTGGCTGGACACTAGATACTAAAAAATGAAATATTTCGAATAAAAGTTCGTAATGGAATTTGTTTGGCTTTAAACGATAAAATATGGTACTTTTAAAAATGTGTCACTTTTTAGAAAGCCAGACAGACTTTAGAGAATTAACACTGTTTGATTTTCAAATAAAACACTTCGCGAAAAATATATTGATACATTGTTTTCAATATATAGCTTTTGATGTTTTTTAGTATATTTGGAAGAAAGACAGTTTTTAAATACTTAATTTTATTTAGCTTGATTTATTTCATGTTTATAAATGATTTTTTCTAGCTTTTGCATGTGCTAGATTTTTTGAACAGTTATTTTAAATACGGATATTTGATCTGGATGATTCTGCACTCTATACACATAAAATAAAATGCATTATAGCTCGAACGATATACAATTCCAGATCTTTTTACAAATTCGAACAGTATTATAAAAAGATCTGGGTATCTAGCTTTTGCATGTGCTAGATTTTTTGAACAGTTATTTTAAATACGGATATTTGATCTGGATGATTCTGCACTCTATACACATAAAATAAAATGCATTATAGCTCGAACGATATACAATTCCAGATCTTTTTATAAATTCGAACAGTATTATAAAAAGATCTGGGTATCTAGCTTTTGCATGTGCTAGATTTTTTGAACAGTTATTTTAAATACGGATATTTGATCTGGATGATTCTGCACTCTATACACATAAAATAAAATGCATTATAGCTCGAACGATATACAATTCCAGATCTTTTTATAAATTCGAACAGTATTATAAAAAGATCTGGGTATCTAGCTTTTGCATGTGCTAGATTTTTTGAACAGTTATTTTAAATACGGATATTTGATCTGGATGATTCTGCACTCTATACACATAAAATAAAATGCATTATAGCTCGAACGATATACAATTCCAGATCTTTTTATAAATTCGAACAGTATTATAAAAAGATCTGGGTATCTAGCTTTTGCATGTGCTAGATTTTTTGAACAGTTATTTTAAATACGGATATTTGATCTGGATGATTCTGCACTCTATACACATAAAATAAAATGCATTATAGCTCGAACGATATACAATTCCAGATCTTTTTATAAATTCGAACAGTATTATAAAAAGATCTGGGTATCTAGCTTTTGCATGTGCTAGATTTTTTGAACAGTTATTTTAAATACGGATATTTGATCTGGATGATTCTGCACTCTATACACATAAAATAAAATGCATTATAGCTCGAACGATATACAATTCCAGATCTTTTGATAAATTCAAACAGTATTTTGGGAACTTATTTCTTAGAATCATGACTGATTAATAGCGTTATAAAAATATTGTTATGCCTCTTAAATCAAGTGAAATGGAGGTAAACATTTTAGCGCTGTTTCACTATAATTTTACTACATATCAACATACAGAAGCTTTTACAATATTTTAAAATTCAAAAAGTTATTCAGTTTTTAAAATTTAAATTATTTTATTTTTGTACAATTTTTCTTATATTTAACAATGTGAATTTGAACAAAATGTGTATCATTTCATTTTTTGCCGAAGTATTTAACATAAACTTCGACAAAACTATTTATCGAAGTATTTAACATATACTTTCACCATCATCTATCATTCATGCAATTGCAAATATTAAAATTAAGTTGTTTTCTTATGGTGTTCCCACCCTTTCGCTTATTTTGCAGGTTATGCATCATATAGTACTCGAGTGTAGTATTGTATATAATAATATTAAAAACTGAAATTTGAAATTCTTGCAGTTTAATTTAAGATTTATTTTGTCACAAATTTTAATATTTCCGAATTTTTAATCCTCACTTTTGTTATTGCTTTATCATTTGTTTTGTTTTTAGCTTGAGCTTGGAGAATGAGATTTTATTTCAATGAATAAAGTCATCAGTTTTTATTTTATATTTAATTGCATTTCAAAGTTAGAGTTATCCAAATATATAAATGCACAGAAATTTTCGTTTATCTATGAATTTTTTTGACTTTAGATACACTTTTGCTCTTTTTTTTAACTTTGCAATTTCTTTATTTCAGACATTTTCTTTTACTATTCCCATAGGAATCATGAATCAAAATTTAAATATTGTATAATAAATATCTCATTAAATACTATAGAGATTTTGAATACCATAGTTCATAAAAATAGTACAGATATAGGAATGTATAATAAAATTAAATAAAACTAAAAATATAATTCCACAAAATACAAATAAATAAATAAAAGCGATCTAAAATATTTTCAAATAATATATTCATTTCACAGACCATTTTTTGCATCTTACTTTCGAGAAAATTATAGATCAAAGGAAGATAAAATATTTTTTATGGTTTATAAGTTTATAGAGTTTTAATATTGTATATATTATTACACATTTTAAATTAAAGAAATTTCTCCATTTCTACGCTCACTTTCTGTATGTTTTAGGTTTGAAATTTCGTACAATTTGTCTATTTTATGACAATACACTCATTAAATATTTTTCAAAACTTAAAGATATTTCTCAACTTATAGATTAATTAGATTTTCAATACATAACAATAATACATTATGTCAGCCAATGTGAGAAAAAATGATTTCAGAATTTCATAATATTTATACTGATCACTTACAAATTAAAGAGTAAAATATCGAAAGTTTGATATCCTAATTAAAGTGTATTTTAAAACACTTTTTATAAATGTATCAATTTTTTTTATTTATTGTTTGTCTCAATATTTTATTATATAAATATTAAAAACGTTTATTTTAAAACAAGCTATCGAATTATTAAAAATTATTTTTGAGCAGTGTATAACAGTGAAAAATTACTCAGTAATTAAAGAGGAAACATCAAATGACAGTATTTTATTTTTATAGTGGCGTAAGTTTTGCTTTTTCTAGATAATGGCTTTTAAGATTTCGACGAAAACTATCATCGCTGTAAAATCAAATGATAAAGGTTACAAATCCTCCTACAAAGGGTGATTACTTAAAAGGAGTTTAATGGACACCATCCAAGAAGTTAAAAAGGCTAAAATTGTTGATGATTGATTGGTGATTAATTATAAACATGTAATTACCAACATATGTTGGCAATCCAACACATGGTCACAATTGTTTTTGTCAATATGTTACGCCGAAGTGTAGAGAATCTAAAAGGAAATATTTTCTCCCATAGTATTTAAGATACTTTTTTATTTGCTGATGTTTTCTTAGTTCAGATATATAAGTTTTTATTTTCTTGATTATAAGTCAAAAAGATAAAAATTATTGTAACAGTCAAAAAGTTCAACCTCATGATTTATGCTAATCTATATGTGTCAGGCTTCTCTGAGTTCCTGAAACACATTTTTGAAGTTATTATTTATGCATTAATTTAATTTTGAATTATGAACAATAACGCATTAAGTAAGAGAAATTAAATTTGGTATGTAGTTTTAATGTCAATTTTGTAGATTTTTGTCAAATTCAGGTAAATTTCCCAGAAATTCCATCAAGATACTTTTATATCTGTTATGGTACATAAGAATGTAATAAGTCGAAAGGGAGTCAAATAAAAAAATATGAAATTCAACTAACAGATTTAACATCAATATTATAGATGCATATATGGCCAAATTCTTCAAATGTTCGTACGCCTATCAATCTCTCTAACGATTATGAACTTAAAAATTTTAAAACGGAATGCTAAATAAGAAAATTTAAATTATCTTATTGCCATGAATTAATGAAAATGGAAATGTAATGCATATGCAATTTTCCTTATTATATTGCCTGTTAAGTTTAATTATTTTAAGCTGTTTCAAAGCAATACAATGACTATTTTAGAATATATTAATTTTAGACCTTATTCAGGTGACGGTAATTTCACGCTTCGAACCACACTAGTGGGAGGACATCTGACCTTGACAGATTTAATTTGCACCAGTTCCATATACACGTCCTTTTCTCAATGGAATCGAGAATCGTTTGGTTCCGACTCGAAACCCTTCCCACACGCCAACGCAGCGCCTCAGTAGGTTGTATATAATTTAAATAAGTATTAAAAATATTAAAAACATCGGCATCAGTGTAGTTACCAACTCAGAATGAAATATGAATATTATAATTCGAGGAAATGGGAGAATCGAATAAGAAGGATAAAAACATCATTGATCAAATATTATTTTGAGCTTAAGATAATGTGAAAGCTTTTTCTTCTTTTAATGCGCTCACTTTTTAAAAACCTCTTTTTGTTAAGAAACTAAAATTATACAAAGACAAATAGAAAATAAAAAAATAATTTTTATAAAGATTTCAAAGATAATTTTCATAAAATCTAACCTAGAAAAACATACAATTATTTTTCATTTCAAGTTATTATTGTAGTTTTATTATCATGAATAGTAGTCTTAAGTTCAATAGTGGTCTTAAGTTTTCTTACAGACTTATAACTTTAAAACTTCCTCAAATGGCGAGGAAGATATCTAAACTGACTATCCTACTCCGAGTTTCCACACTACAACAAGGAGAGAATATTTGACTTCTCACTACAGCTTTAACATATATCAGGCCGGTATACGTGATGGATGTTTAGTGGAATCAAATTTTGAACCTGAAGCCCTCCAGTCTCGAAATCAAGACTTCATTGCGGGGAATTCACTATAATATGAGGGTTCACACAAAATGTGCCAGATTTTGGTAATAACCGAGAAAGCCACATTGAAAATACTTCTACTGGAAATGCTTTGCTTTTCTCTTTCGTAAATTTACTGAATGGTTTATTTTCAACATTAAAAAAAACGAATTTAAATATTAATGCATAATTTTAAACACAGGAAGACTTGGGGCGTGCTTTTAAGGCTCGATTACATTAAATATATATCACAGAAATTCTCTTTATCAATGGGAAAATATCAGTTTTCCCTGCAGTCATATACAACATCGCTTGACTGACATTTAGAGAATTTCGCTTCTTTTTTTTTCTTTCTAATGTCAAAAAGCAGATTTTCGGGCCTCTGAAACATGATGCGCGTGCTTACTTTTCAGAATTTAATTGCTTATAAGAAGCATGTAACCATCCTGAGAGGACGGGCATCAGGTCTCCTAGGCCTGATAGATTTAAAAGTATAACGCAAAAAAAAAAAAAAAAAAAAAAAAAGATTTTTCAGAAAAAGAAAAAAAAAACTTTATTAACGCTTAAAATTTATTTAGAAGCTGACCAAAAGCATTTTCAGGAATTTTCCTTTTTTTTTTCTCAAATAACCTTATTATCTCAAACACCTTATTATCTATTCCTTATTATCTCAAAAAACAGATGCCCTGGACTCTGAAACCAGATGCGAGCTTTCAGTATTAGATTACTTAGGAAGAAGATGCAAATAAATTTATTTTGAATTAATTTTTGCTATGAATAAAATAAAATTTCAATTCAAGTATTACATTTTTTTTTCTTTTCTCAAAATGCAATTATTCTTAAATTTATTTTCGTTATTGAAAATATTTTTTGCAATGAATAATAATTTAAATTTACGTATTATATTTCCTACAGTTTTCAAAATGCGATAATTCTTAAAATTATTTTCAATAACAGTAATATAATTTTTTTTGCTATTAATAAATAATAATTTCAATTTAGGTATTACATTTTTTTTCAATTTTCAAAATACAATAATTCTTAAAATTATTGTCGATAATTTCTGCTCGAAATATTTTTAAATGTGGAATATTAAATGAGGTGTTTATGTAAAAACTGTTTCTCTCTATTTTATATATTGTACCTTCATATAACTAGGTTTTCCATAACATCAATGTAAAGTTCTTTTTGTTTCGTTAAAAAACATGCTATCCAAGCCTACATTATCGAATTATTACAAAAAATACACATTTTATTGGGCTAATTTTTTTTAGAAATTCGGCAATGTAATTTTATTTTGTTTTCGTTAAATAATAATTTCAATTTAAGAGCGTATGTTTCAATTCTTATAGCTCAATAATTCTTAAATGTCTTAAGTACTTCGCATTACAAATACTTTTAAAAGTGGAATTTTAAAACTGATAATTATCTGAAAATACTCTTTTATGTTTCATTTATTGTGTGTTTGTGCAAGTAAATTTTCTATAGTATAAATGTAATTTCCGTCATATTTTCTTACGAAAAAAAGTTCTCTAATCCCGAAGGCCCCAACCGTGTTCTCATGAGTTAAAAAATTAAGTGATTTCTTATTTCAACCATATCAACTCAAACCTCATCTAAAATAAAACACACATTCTATTCGAATTTATCATAAATCTGACCAAATAGAGCAACGCTTAATAGATTCATATGTCTGACTCTAAGCTTTTGATAAAATTAAAAATACCCGCATTTGCAGAAACAAATAAAAAAAAATTCTGCGGTATGAATATCACCATCAAGAACAATCGCTGTCCGCTTCCCTCCCCGAGGTCCCAATCCTGATTTTACCAATCAGAAACGAGTCCATTTCCAATTGGTAGAAGAACCGCGTTCCATTTCGCAAAAATGTCGAAAGAAAATAAACGACTGTTAGAAGGAGATAATTCCCAGGAGAAATGACTTCTCCACCACCCCTTTCTCTCCCGGCCCTCATAAAGACAGCAGAAAATGTTCTTCCGAAGCAGATTTTTGGCGCCAGAAGAGATAAAGCACGATCTCGCCGCCCCTTTTTCTTCCAGCGTCTTATTTACTTTTTTCTTCGTCTTCCCCCTAAACGGCTCGTCAGCTTCTCAGAGCGGCACATCGATGAATTTTAATTGTGTTTGCTTCTAGAGTCAGATAGTGAGATCCTTTGCATTTGTTTCATTGGAATTCTGACATATCAATTAATATCTAGATTCATTCAAAATGATTGCCTTGATTAAAAAAAATTGCTCTAACTTCATACTAGAAAATGACACAAGCCAAATTGAAAAATTTCCTCTCGGCAAGCTGAGAGGCAAAGGTAGATAGTTTCCTTTACATCTAAGTTACTATCGGGCAATATAAATTGTTGATGATAGAAACAATCAATACTATAACTTGATAAAAAAAAAATTCTCCAACTTCGTACTAGAAAAAGACGTAAGACAAACTGACAAAAAAAATCTTCTCCGCAAGCTGGAAGGCAAAGTTAGATTCCTTTACATCTAAGTTACTATCTGGCAATATAAACTGTTGATGTCAGAAACAATCAATATTATGACTTGATTAGAAAAAGAAATTGCTCCAACTTGGAACCAGAAATGCCATGAGATAAACTGAAAATATTCCTCTTGGCAAGTTGGGAGGCAAAGGTAGATTCCTTTACATCTAAGTTACTATCAGGCAACATAAATTGTGGACCAATTATGTTGCCTGATAGTAACTTAGATGTAATTATGTTATGTTGTTACAGTCAATTTTAGGGTTTAAAAATCCATTTTCAGCCTCTAATTTTTGTTGCAGTCTTTACAAAATGTTGACATTAAATCTTTCTATTTTTTAAAAATTAATTTAATTCAGATGTTTAATCTTTACTCCATGTGGATTTAAACAACTTCAAACTATAGAAACGAAAGAAAAGTAAAAAGTTTATTTTTTTTCCAAATTGGTAGCATAACTTGTTGATGTTAGAAACAGTCAAAATTAGGGCTGGAAAATCACTTTTCCAGCCCTTTATTTTTAAGATATTGCAGTTGTTAAAAAACTTTAAATACAAAAGTTATTCGTTTTAATAAGGAGCTAATTTGGCCATTTGGATTTATTTTTCTATCTTCAATATTAAGGAAGTTATAAAAAAATGAAATTTTCACCCTCTCTCCTTACCACCCTCTTTGAGCTCCCCCTCCCCTAAAAAATTGCTCCAACTTCGTATTAGTAAATGACATAAGAAAAATTTTTAAAAATTGCTGCAGTAAGTTTTGTTTGAGTACTTAATAATTATTAAATGAGACTCTCCCTGTGCCATTCTATCTTTCCTATGCCTTTCTATCATTATCGGCCAGTGAGATGTACATGTAATAAATTCAATTTACAAGCTCATTTAAAATGAGTTCTTTGAATCACCACTTATATTCAAAGCTAAAACACTTTACTTTTGAAACTCGTGGACTTTTGAATTTCTTGCGACTTTTAGAGTCGCATTACTTATTTCTTATATTACTTATTACATATCTACATTACTTTTTTAATTTCGACTTTTCTTTGTGAATAGTATGACCAACCCCCATAGAGCTACAGACTCAACAACAATTTTCTGTAGATTCTTTTCTAAATGAAAAAAAGATACCTTTTAGAATGTATAAAAGCCTAAAACTCATTGCTAACTACCACTTTTTGGCATTTTGGTAATCAGTTGAGGACTGATCGCATATCTTAAAAATCGTCACTTTTAAGAATATTTTTATTTATTTATTTATTACTAAAATAAACAATAAAAGATGAAATCCAATAAAAGTTCTCCTCGTTGTTTATTATTATTTTTACATTCACGTGAGATGCATGAAGATAAATATAAATACTTAAAATAAGCAGCAGACTGTAATTCTTATGACTTCCCTTCAAAGGGTATTATTACACATTACAAAGGGTATTATTCATGTTCAAAGGGTATTATTGAACATGCTCTTTAGAAGGTTCTCCGTGTCACCAAAAGTCCATTCAGTCGGATAAAAAGGATATAAGAGAAATCATGAAGTAAACTTCAAACGGAAATTTTAATAGAGCACAAAAATAAGTTTAATCGTCGTCGGATCAGTAATCACTACAATTTACATAACTATTTTACAAAAATAATTAGGATTTATCTAAAGACTAAAAAAAAAATTACCTTTTTAATATCAGTTTCATTCCGGCACAATTTTCCCTCAATTTTAATAATATTTTTAAAATTAAATTTGATACACTATCTGTAACGATGTTTTTAAGTGTTATAATGGAATTAAAACACGTCCATCAAAATACCCAATAGTATACTTTTACCAATCATTAATATCGTAATAAGATTTTGATTTCCAGAATTTTTTTATTTCTTAATATATAAACTTTTATCTTCACAGTAAACTGTTGCGGTTGAATTCATATTTTAATATTATAATATTTAATATTTAATTCGTATACATCGAATAACAAGGTTACATTTTTTAAAGAAATGTATTGCATACTAATCATTCAAAAGCCTAAAAAGTCAACAATTTGGGCGAAAAAACTGGTCGCCGAAGGCTGCTAGTTCTTAGAAATTTAGATGCATTTCAACATGATAATGTTTATAAATTGACATATTATCCGTAAATTATATAATGCAAGATATGTGATGAAAAAGTATTCAAAATAGTTTACATTGCAGGCCATTGAACATAGGATTATTAATTAGGTCGCGTAGTCAGATGATAGAGAAGAAAGGATTGATAAAATTTTTGATTAGATTTTTAGTTAAAAATTATTCAAAATGTTCATTTTTTCTCACAATAAATTTCTATTTTATTATTGCACAAACAAAACTTTTATATCACTTTAAAATTAAAATAAAAAAACATTACTAATGAACTATTGATGCCTTTATCATTTCACTTAGCGATACCAATTTATTTCTTTAAAATTTTTCTCTAATTTTAATAAATTAAAAATTGTATGCAAATTTGCGATTTATTTTATAAAAATTCTTTCAATTGCTTCAGTAATTCGATTTAAGAACACGCTTGCTGTAACAAAATTAAATTCAATTTTGAGGGTATATGCATGTGCTATGAGCGTACATTATCGCTGCTATATATTCAATGGCAAATTTTAAAAAATAAATAAGGATAAATGAATCAAGCCAAATAAATTTCGGAATAAAAGTTTGAACTTTAAATTTTTCTTAATCCTAACTCCTTTAAACTTTTATTAATACTAAATCCTTTAAACTTTTATTAATACTAAATCCTTTAAACTTTTATTAATACTAAATCCTTTAAACTTTTATTAATACTAAATCCTTTAAACTTTTATTAATACTAAATCCTTTAAACTTTTATTAATACTAAATCCTTTAAAGTTTTTCTTTGCAGACAAGAAAGCAAATTATTCGTACATTTTGCGTAGACGTCACGTCACTATCACATCATGGTAAATTCTCAGAATTATTTTTTCTTGCATTTATCTCATTTAATAAAAAGTAAAAGTTAGACTTCTTAGTTTCAAATTCTAATAAAAAAAAAGTAAGTGCACTAAACGAAATGCAATAAAAAGAAACGAAATTAAATAACAAAAAACGAATTCAAACCAAAATAAACGAAAAAACAAACAAACAATGAACCTGGGAAGCGATTGAAACATTTAAAAAACGCCATATTCTTTTAATACTAGTTACTAAAATTTTAATTCACGATAAAAAAAAAATAGGATACTTCTTTTGCAGTGTTTCTGGGAGTGCTTAAAAAAAGGGTTGCGCAAATGGTAATGCGCAGGAATTCTGAGACCCGTCGTCAGAGCACGGTAGAGATACTTTTGCAAACGATTTGGATTTACTCCAACCTACCGAAACGTCACTTTTCTTCGATTCTAAAAATAATGGTGAAACCAACCAAAGCCACTCTTTTTGGTACACCCTTCAAATAGAAAAAAAGGAAACGATTGAAAGGATAGTTTATTTTGCAAACCAGTGGGAATGGTCTACTGAAAACTTTCTCGAGTACTCTCTTAATAAAGATGTTGTTCCAAAGAATGCCTTCGTGGCATTGCCATACAATAGTTACAAAATATTAAGACTTGTAGCAAAATTAGCATTTTTACTCAATCTGACATGTGATCCTTTGTGAGTGTTTTGGCAATTAACCCTGAAATAAGATTAATAGCATACGAAAATCAAATTTGGGTTTTAGATAACCGATTGTCACAAAACTGCACTTAAAGTCATATAATCCCTTACAAAATTTGATATATTTATGCCATTGCTTTTTTGAATGATTACTTTTACATATTTTTGAAAGTACAGACTAACAGACAGTCAATCCATCATTGAATTTGGCTAAAAAGTTCACAAGTGTCTATCTACACTGTAGATGTTAAATATATGTGCCAAATTTTATCACGTGTGTGTCATGTGTGCCAAGTTTTAGACACGTTTTTTCCAATCGAATGAAGCAAAAGTTTGACAGAGAACTACAGTTGTAGTCGCAAGATCACATATCTGATACTCTGATTATATTGTCAGTTCGGATACGTTCTAGTCCTACGGACAAAGATCTACGACGTCTAAGACTTACGACATAGAAGTTAGTCTCAATACTGATTACACTTGGTAAGGACAAGTATATATACTCTGTTCGAACTGGTACAGTGACATATCAACCGCGGTTGCAGGATAGACAAAGTCAAATGCGATTCCGATTAAATAGTTGCATATTTAGATGGCAAGTGAAGTGATTAGCTCTTAGTAGTGACGTAGTTATAGTACTGAATATTTAATTTATACTTCTGTGCCTAATAAATGAATGCTTCCTATTGTATTGTATTGTTAAGTAAAAGAAACAACATATATTTGGAAAAGAAACAATATATATTTGGAAATTAAAATAAGTTATTTCACAACTTTACTGTCAAATTCCTCGGCATATTTTTAATGAATGAATATATATTAAACTGGTTGTTTTTCCTTTAGCACAATGTAAAACCGGATAACAAAAAATGAAAAAGGAGGGCGGATGAAACACCCAACAGGAGTGGTTTTCCCAAAACTTTCTCGCATATTCTTTAATAGCGATGTTATCTTAATGAAAACCTTGTATGGTATTGGTGTACAATGCGTACGAAATATTTATTTTTGGCATGAATTTAGCATTTTTACTGTATACATCGTGTGATCATTCGCTAGTGTTTTTTTTGGTGATTAATCCCTGGCATGCTGTCAAAAGTATCTGAAAAATTGAATTTGAGTTTCAGATACATTATTCCCAAACGATTAAAACAAAAATTTAACACCAAATTACACATAAAGTCACAAAATCACGAACGAAATTTGATAGATTTAAGTCATTGCTTTTTTTGAGAAATTGCGTTTACATGTTTCTGAAAATACAGACCGACAGATGGTCGAATCCTCGTTGGATGTGGCACAAAATTTGGCAATTGTCTACGCAATAGATTTTTAATTTGTATACCGAATTTTATTCATGTAGCTCTCTTCGTTTTGAAGATAGAATGCTAACTTTGATTCGAACATCCGCGCAGAAAGACTTCTAAATAGATTTTACAAAACATTAGATAGAAATCTACAAATTTGGTGTAAAGACCGTATTCAAATTTCCATCTTACAGCTCTATGCGTTTTTGGGTTATTTTTGTCTGAGACAGACGGACGGGCATTTTCCAAAAATGTGATTTTGGAACTCAAGGAGGTTTAAAACGTGTAAATTCGGTGAAATTTCGAGTTCGAATGTTTTGACGATAATACTTTTCCTATACTTGGTATACGAGAAAGAAAAAAGTTAAAATATGTGTCTCAATACACTTTGATATAATCAAAACCTAAAAACTTATCTTACAGCTACATGAAAAGATGACTGCTTGTGAAAAGTGAATTACACGTAAGCTACTGATCTTCGAAAGAAACAGAAACTTGAACGTAAATAAATACAAATAATCACTTTCACAAATGAACTTTTCTTTGCATCATATTATATTTGATACATTGAATTTTAATTTTGAATCGTATAGTTTCAGATGATGAACTCGGAGTTGCTTTTCTATATTGCAAAGGAAACCTAATAACACGTATTGTATGCATGCATTCGTATGAATGATCTAAAGCCTGAGCGAAACGACGAGTTAAATATTGATTCAAAGGTTTGAGTCAAATGATTAGTCAGTTGCAAGGACAATTGTTTAACAAGGTATTGTGGATACATGATTCAATGAAAATTGATTCAATATCTGATGGTTTGAGTAGGTCAATCATAGAGGAAGAAAGAATTGTAAGAAAGCAAATTCGGAACACAATACAGGAACAATTTTAAAACACATCTATAATGTAAATCCATATAAAATTTGAAGAGAAATCCATCTTTGTACTGATCGTGTGTCGGCCTGTACCTCTGCATGCACGTAAACGCGATACTTCACAAACATAACAAACTTGATAAATTAAATTTCGTTTACAGTTTTACATAACCCCCGGAGAGCACCTCGAGATGAGGATGAGATGCTTCCGTTATGGTGGTTGGATCTCGCCACCCAAGAGAGTACACAAATAGGTGGGGGATCTGAATCCTCCCATCGATGACGGGACGTACTTCCTTCGGGGAGGATTGTATCGTAGCCGGTGATGGCCCTTAGGACTCAACTACAGTTCCCGCCAGTGTTGCTGTTGTGGTGGTCCGGTCATTCAGTTTTATGGTTTAAATCCGTATGCCTTCGTGGCGGTTCGGAGAGTCAGATTACAGTTTTACATCCTAAATTGCAGACTTCATTTAAATTTTAAACTAAAATTGATAGGAGGTTAATCATCTGTCACTCTGTATTTCCTCATGCATACATATGTAATTATTCAAAAACGTAATGACTTAAATAGATGAAATTCCGCAGATATTTTGTGATTTCTGCGTTAAGTTTTAGTTTCAATCAACGGAAAAAAAAAACCCAAAATATATTGAATTTTATGTTATTTCTACATCTTAGTAAATTAATATCCGAAAAAATCCAGCAAGGATCTTACGCTAGATTCACGCCAAAGATCGGTCTTTAGCATGTATTTAAAACACAAGCATCAGATTTCTTTACTATACTATGAAGCTTTAAATCTCACGTGAGGAAAAAAAATCTGAGCACTCATGGCGTTCATGGTTTTGTCCAAGGTCTATAATTTTTTACGAGGAGTGGTGGGACAGTAAATTCATAGTACTGAGTATGTGAAAAAATTTTGGAGAGCCCATTTTTCCACTGATTTTCTTAAGCAAGCCGTCTGAAAATTAAAGACTTGAATTTTAATAATATAATGATAAAAAGAACCCAGAAATCTGTAATTAAAAATCAAAGCAGAAACGATTGTCTGTTTCCAGTTATAAGCAGTGTGAATGAATAAATATTTTATGACAGAAAATTTAACAAATGAAATAAAATAATTTCATTTAATGAACTTGAAATGAGAAACATATTTTAAATTAAATTAAACCGCAAGAAAATAACTATTTATTCTGAATTTAATATAGTTTAATGTATCAAAAAAGCAATTACAGCTGAGAATAACTTTAATAATGAAAAATATAATACGATTAAATGATTTAATGAAACAATGAGGTAATTTGTTTCGATATCAACTACAACATCGAAAAATGGTAGTGTAAATCATATAATCGTAAGTTTCTTGCACAAAAATAAAAATGGTATTATTAAAAAGGCACTTTTCGAATTTTCAAATGCTGCAAAAATGATTTTTTAACTTATGTTTCGCATAGTAGTGTAGAAATATTGCTTGATTTTTAATTAAAATTCAAATTATTCTTTGATTTTGAAAAGGAGACAGTGCTTTTTTGAGGCAAATGCGAGCACGTTCTTGCTGATATATACAGCATGTTTTCATCAGTGTATTCATTTGAGGTTATGACCTTGGAAATCATGCCAATTCAATGCATTTGCTATTCAAAACATACATATTAAGAAATTCATATTCATGAGTTGTTTTATAATAAAACCAGCTCATTCTTTCTTTAAATATTAAATTTTACTTTAAATATGTGGTAACTGCCACTTGATGTGATTACTTTGAAATTTAAAAATATTGATGTTAAGTGATCGTTTAATCGAATTGGATAAAATCAACTATATTTTTTTTCATATCAAGTAAAATAATTTAAACACTTGCCTCAGGGCTCCCTATAATTTATCTTAAAAAACAACAATTAAAAAATTAAATAATTAAACAGTTAAAATTAAATTTATTGACTGTTGCTTGTAGATAATTATTCCTTAATAGTTCATTTACATACTTTTCATACTTGTACTGTTGGGTTAAATTTGTTGAATGATACTGTATACCGTGTTTCAAAATCTGGAGAGTTTTACTCATTTCAGCTTCGTTGGAAGAGTTTCTTTTACATATTCGTTCCCGTCAGAGCTATTAACATTTTTAATTGATTTTTCTCACAAAAAGCAAAAAATTTTAATAAGAAACTGCTAAATTTTTGACTGCACCACAGAGTTGCGTTGATTCATTTTAGACAAACTTTCATACCTGTTAAGATTTTGAATTTTGTTTCGAACGCTCACATCAGTTTTTATCCATTTTGCTTTCGTAATTAACTGACAGTAACAGTGATTTGTGGCTGTTTAGTTTTTAACTCACACCAGACAGCACAACTGCCTTTTAAACCAATCCAGACCTCTTTAGTTCAGTTAAAAGAATATGAACCTCATCCCAGAGGGAAAATGACTGCCAGATATGCTAAATATCCTTACAGATGGAGTGGGAAATATAAAGAATATCAATCGTTAATGGTAGTAGAAAATGAAATATCGCTCAATTCTTTACATCAAAACTGATAACATTAAACGATGTATTTAAGATCACATTAAATGAATATTTGTATATGCATTTGAATTCTGTAATATAAAGCGAATGATAGCATTAACTGTTTCTTAACATCTAATCACTGATACTGATTTAGAAGAAATCATTTAAGACTTTGAATCTGTACTTACAGTAAAAATTTTCTGATAAGTTTTATTGTTTAAAATGTCTCAATTCTTTTACCCATTAAGTTATAAATGGAGCATCCATTTCAAGTTAAAAATAATTTTTGGAGAACTGAATTTTTGAAGAATGATTGAGATGCATATTAAGATTACCTGTGTAAAAAACCAGTACAACAATTTTTAGAATAATGCAATTTATGTTCCTAATAGGTATATTACAATTTTTAAAAATTTCTACTAACTCTTTCGAATGAATTAAGGTGAACTAATTTAATGGCTAAGAATTCAAAAATTCCAATATCTTTGTTCACATAAAATAAGCATATTGTAATAAAATGCATTTTCAAGATATGTTTGAAGAAATCAAATATTTTTTCAGAAATTACAATTTTTAGAAAATTGCATTTTTACAATGCAATTTCAGAAATTACATTGTGATTTTTAATTTTCAATGTTCGAAATTTTTTTCACCATCCAAACTGTTATTTCAGTATCACATTATTTAGCAAGTTTAATAACAAGCAAAATTTTGGAATGAATAATTTTTACTTTACATATTTAGTTGAAATTTAGATCAATAAATAATTATATCACTTTTGATTAAACTTGATATATAAAACTAGTAACAAATAAAAATACATAGCGGAATCATAAGAATATAAGAATACAAATCCATATTAACCCTTTAAAGGGCCTTTTTTTTCTAGTCATATTATGTAAAAATATTTTGAGGCTTGAAATTAGAATAAGAAAAGGGATTCATTTAGCTTATGAGATAAATTTAATTTGATAAATTAATTAATTTGGTTAATTAATAATTAAGCAACAAATCAAGACACATAATTGTGATTGAGATAAAAAAACTGAAGCATTTAAATTTCTGTTATTCTAAAAAAATTTGTCAGAACTTATGCCAATCTACAAAATTTCATACAAAGATTGATAAATTTGATGGGAAGCATACTTCCCACGGCCCTAGAAAGGGTTAAAATTGCAGGAATACAGGTATCTCTCAAAATAAAAATATATAAATTTCTTAAAGATTAATATAAATTTCTAATAATAAAATAATATAAATTTCTAAATAAATTTTTTAAGTAAATAATAATAAATACCATAAATAATAATAATCTGATAAAATTTTTAAATGAATAATAAATTAATAGTAAATAATAATAATTTAATAAAATTTCTAAATGAATAATAAATGAATAGTAAATAATAATAAATGCCATAAATAAAAATTATCTAATAAAATTTCTAAATGAATAATAAATAATTTTCTAATAATAGAATTTTGTAAATGTTTTAATAGAAGTTTCTTAAAGTCTTCGTCTTTTAATATAAATTTCTTTCTATTGTGAATATACTTTAAATTTATAGGAAATTTGGAAATATTAAATCCTTTGAAGTTCACTATCTTCGTTGCAGGAAAGTTTACACAAATTACGCTAATGAAAGCTTTTCACACAACTTTGGATACGGAAGAAAAGTGTGAACCTCAAACTTTCCTTAATAACAGTTTTAATTAATTTGTGAACCGTAAGCCATCTGTTACCTAACTTTATCTCCACTTGTAAGAGGAAGTATGTCTTTGCCAAAAAAGTTTGAACTCTACTTTCGTGAATTTGGCGAAACTTATTTGGCGAAATTCTCAATCACTTTTTTTTTTTTTTTTTTCATTCTGTTTTTTTTTTCAGTTAATGTCGTCTGGTCTTCATCAGATTATTGCTAATATTTTATAAACAATTACTTTTATATCTTTGTGCTATAAATTTAATATAGAATTTTTGTATTTAAAGTAAAATTAACAAATTTGTGCTATTATACACTTTTTTAAACAGTTATGAATACTTTCTTCAATCTGTCTATACAGTTGTTCAAATTAAAATTCATTAACTCAAAGAATCACGGGAAGTATTTTTATTAGTCCAAATGATTTGAATTTGAGCTATAACTATTTCAAATAATCACTCGATCTTTATTGAATGAAAAAAAAAAAATTCGAACCGAAAAATTTCAAGGTGAAAAAAAAAACTATGCACAAAGCTGAATGCTTGTTTGTCTGTTTCTTTTATATCTATATTTTATATTTTAATAATATAATTTTTTACGATTCACCTGTAATTTTATAATTGGCTGTCATAAAATTACAAACTGTTTTGTTTCTAAAATTATGACAAATAATTTCTTTCTTGGATTCAATATCCGAAGATTATTACTACTATTAATATTAAATAATAATTATTACTATTATTTATTATGCATAAATAAATATTAATAATAATTATTACATAACCCTTATCGTGGCAAAATTGCTTTTTTTTGAAGAAAAGCAAAAAAAAAAAAAAATGTATATAGGTAGCTATACATTTTGTATAGTATACCTCATTTTGTATAGCATCTCATTTTATATACCATACATACAACTTTATAAAAATTATTTTATAGTGGTAGTATATTTTTATGAAGTTGTATGTATGGTATATTATACAAAATGAACATAAGGGTTAATATATTTAATATATATACTATACTGGTACTGTACTGGTATTGTAAATAATTATTTTTTTAGATACTGAATCCAAGAAAATAATTATTTTCAATACTAGTATTAATATTAAATAATTATTACTACTAATATTTATTTAAATATAATACTAATATTTATTTATTTATATTATTCTATTTATTTTTATTCAAATTAATATTTATTTATATATATAATAATTTATATTCTGCAATGAAATTTAAGCAGACTGTTAATTACCCAATTTCAATAAAAAATTGATAGTATTTTAAAATTTCATTTTATTTATTCATTTTCTTTTTGATAAATACAATTGATTTAGCAAAATGTAACAATCTCTTCGCCCATTTTTATTTTTTAGATTAACCGTTTCCCACTAAATCAAGATAAGTGGGAATGCCAAATCCAGAAAAATTCTGCTTAGATGGCTGGCCATGCACCTTTTAAGACAGATGCTGTCACATTTGCCATTTAGAAAATATAAATTAAAAAGCAATTTCAGTTTGCCTTTTACACTCTCGAACAAATTCTATTTGTAATAATAGCTTTTTTCTATTTTGATTATCAAGGCCTTTTAAAATTCACGAAAAATATATGCCGGATGGTCACTAAAATCTATTTCCCCTAGCAGATTCAGTAAGAAGTTTTATTTACTATGTTCCATACATTCTTCCTCTTCAGCAGGGATGCAACACAATATGTCATCCAGGATCGCATGCCATTATGCCATATTTTGCAGAGCACTGCTATCGTGACATGGGTGAAGGCGTGTCACGCACAACATAATTCAGGTCGTCTACGTTATGGTAAGGTCTCCGTGTCAAGATAATCTTTATGATTTCCCGATAAGTGAAAGATTTTGTGAGACCAATTTTCAATGATGTTGAGCCAGAAATGCTACTGAAAATAGTTGATGGAATCTTGTAGAGGACCATCTTTTAGCATGAAAATGACTGTGCATAGACAAATTACTTTAGATCATAAATAAATTATGTCGCTGCTGAAATTTGGGAAAGTATAGTATATAGTAAGAACGACTTCTTATACAGAAATATATCCTCTGCAACAGTTAGAGTTTTATGAGCTTTGATACCAATTTGTGCATTAGAAGCAATGAAACTTGTTAGAAATAATCATTGTCATTTGCTTCAAGTAGCAAACGACAGTGGAAAGAAAAAATATTTCTCCTTCAAGATTAATTTATATGAATATGATATAAAAACATATTATCATTGGTATTACATCAAATATACAATAAAAAAAGAATAAAATTATCATTGAATATATTAAAATAAATGAATACGACTTAATTGAATTTCTGTAAATCAGGCATCCCCCTTTCGCCAAGAGAAACTGTCAAATCAAGCAATTAAAATCAAATCAAATAAGGATGTTTTATTTTATCAGGAAATATAGTTGTACCATCCGATTAGAAACACGCCGTTTATGTTAGATCTCTTAGTTACCTTCCAGATTACAAGCCATGCTTTTCCTAAAGTATCATAATATTCCCTGAGCAATAAAAAATGCTTATTTTTTCAAATTCCTCAACGCAACAAGAAAATGTCAAATCAAGCAATTAAAAGTATATCAAAAAAGGATGTTTTATTTTATAAGGAAATATAGTTGTACCATCTGGTTATAAAAGCCGAAAGGAATACGCCGTTTATGTTAGATCACTTAGTTACCTTTTATATTACAAGCCGGGCTTTTGTAAAAGAATTCATAATTTTCCCTCAGCAATGAAACAGTCTTCTTTCAAATTCCTCAGCGCAACAGGAAAGTGTTGTTGAAGGTGAACTTTTAAGTTGAGTGATGTTATGCCCGAGTTAAACGTTTTCAGAAAAGTACCTTTTATCGCACAAAAGCACGCCTTCGCAGCAAATTCGAAATTAAAAGTATGCCGAGAAAGAAGCACTCAGCCTTTTAAAATGCCTGCGTTGCTACGAGTAAGAATTTCAGCCACAGAAAGTAAAGGCGGTGGGGGGGAAAAAAGACGGAGTAGAAAAATGGTCGAAGACCATATCAATCAAGAGATGCTGCCATCTAAAAGGTTGAAATGTTCGTCACGTCTGCGACAACGGAATGGCTCGAAAACGGGAAAGGAAATAAAAGCGAAACTTCTGAGCGATGCTCTGTTCAGAGGTTCGAGGCAGCGGCTTTTGAGATAATGAGAATGGAAGAAGCTCTTAAATGGTAGTGGTGGACAAAAAAAAAATATTACTGCTGTTAAAAATAACTGCCTCTAAATAAAAGAACCATTTTTAACTCATATTTTAAATATAGCATTGTTTTAAGACTGGAATTATAGCTCTATTGTATAACAAATTTTCGATACATTATGCCAAAGGATTGACTGATTGTCTAAACATCTGTCAAAACATATCTTCATGTGTGTGGCAGCAATGACTCAAAATCATAGCAAAGTATATCAATTAACCCTTTATATACCGAATTATTTTACCATAAATTTTTCAAATTTATTTTTGACCATTAGTTAAGTTTTGGTAGTACAGAATAACTCAGAAAGAATAAAAAACTTTTTTAATTAATTAAATTGATAATAAAAGATTTTTTTAATGTTATTTTTAGTTGATATCTACTGCTTTCTATTGGAAGTACGATATTCATGTTTTTTTTAAATACTATTAGAAAAATAATCATATTGTGAAGATATCAGCAGGATTTAAACGGTATTTTACAGTACCGTCGGTAAATAAAGTGTTAAATTCATTTGTGGTTTTGCTACGAAAATTACTTATCTGCATCAAATTTCAATTAAAATTCATTTTTAATTTTCTTCATCTTAGGAAACATTGCCAAATTTGGACGAAGATTGGTAATAAATCAATGGTCCATTGATATCGCAATTTCAATTGCATTAAACATCTGGGTCAGAAAATATTCAACTAATAATGTTGCACTCAAGGAAATGGGATTTATGGAATCCTCTTCTTTAAAAAATCGTCAGGTAATCGCAGTTAAAGGATAAATATTTATATTTAAATTTCACAAATGAAATATTTTTTAAAAACTGTCTTACATTTTTTAAGCAGTCTGAAATTAAGTAGTAAAAGATAGATTTAGTAGAAGTAGTAGATTTTATTATATCATCTAGAATTTAATCTGTTTGGTTATAATTTACCTTAATGATTTTATAAAAATAATTGAAACATAAGGTTAGGTGAATTTATCTTAGTCAAAAAGTTCCTCCGACTGGACCAAATATAGTTGCTTGAGTTTGTGGTCTTGTTATGAAAATTACTGATCTGAAACATATTTCAGTCAAAATGCATTTTTTTTTTTATTTTCTTCATCGTAGGAGGAATTTCCAAATTTGATCTGTTATTTAGACTGGTAACGACCCAGCAGTCTGGGTTATATCATAATTTCAATTTCATTAAACATTTGGGCTAGAAAATTGGCAACTAATAATGTTGCTCTCATGAAAATTGGCAACTAATAATGTTGCTCTCATGAAAATTGGCAACTAATAATGTTGCTCTCATGCAAATGGAATTTATTCAATCATTTTTTTTAAGAAGTCGTTAAGTAATTGCCGTTAGAAATTTAGATATCATCAATGAAATATTTTTTAAAAAACTGGCTTAGTCAGTCCTTAAGGTATTTCAAATTAAGTTCAAAAATATTTTACTATATCATCAAGGAAGAAACTTATTTGGTAAAAATTTACTGTAATGATTTTATTAAAATAAGTTTAAACATAATGTTAGGAGAATTTTTTTCCTTGTTCGAAAGTTCCTGAGATTGCACCAAAAATCATATCACGAGTTAAATTTTTTAATTCAATCAGAATTTTATTTTGAACTACAGAAGCAACTCTGATAGTAGTCCTTACAGTCCATATAAGACAAAAGTAGAGTAAATCAAAGGAACTGAAAAAAAATAATAAAAAGTCATTAAAGGCGTCAAATGTTAGTACTAAAAGAAACAAAACTTTGGCTACATGCTTTTGCATTTAATGCGAAGAAACTAAAGGAAAAAAAGATATGCTTTGGAGCATAAAATGACTTTCTTGGGTTCATATGTTGTGCGCTGAGGTGAATTTTGAATACAAGTATTATTTTTGTTTTAATTGTAAAGACGTGGAAAATTTCGTATGATAATATAGCTGTTTCACGGTATTTTTCCTATAATTTAATATGCATTTCTTAGCAAATAAATGACACTGTTTTAAAGACCAATGAAATGCATTAAAAGTTTAATTTTTTTCCATTATGTTTATTCTCTAATTGGACATTAAAAAAATTTTAGATGGTGCAAATTCAACACCATTTCTCGACTATTAAGAATAAAAACATGCCACTTTATGTTAGTATATTACAAAGTTCAGAAGAAAACAATCCTGCTGTTTCTTTAACAAAAATGTCGGTTATAAAACTTTGATAAGTTTTTTACATACTTTCTCATGTACGCGAAAATATTGCAGTTGTCAAGAAATGTGATTTGATGAATTTCCACATTCTAAAGCACATTTTTCTATGTCTGTCTGTTTATGAACATGATAATTCAAAATACTTCGAGCTAAATGGATGAAATTTGATATATGGTCTTTTCATCAAATTTGTAAAAAATAAAATATTCACAGGAAATTTGACAAATAGGCTGCCTGCAAACTAGTGAAAAAGATAACAATACAACATAAAGAACTAAAGAAAAAGTTGATACACTAATTTAACATTTAAAATGTTTCGTATCCAATTTTTAACTAAAATGCTTTCAGTATCAAATTTTGAAACATTGATACAAGACATTGTATTGCCAATGCTCTCAAATGTTAATATGATAGCTAAAAATGCATTTAGTTGGATATATGAAACCTAGTGTAACATTTTGATGTTAAAATTGTAGTTTGTTAACTTTTGGTTTAAATCAGTTAAAAAAAAGGTATTCATAGTGTATTTTCGATTTTTTTTTACTCTGCTTAGAACCACAAAACTCTCATGCGTATAACTTTGAATATTAAACTCTGTGTTCGTTTTGAGTTTATGGTTTCAATCAAGGCTCATAATTTTTGTGTTATAACAGGAAAGATATTTTCAATCAGAAAGATGGAGAGATCATTCCAGCTGATTATTTTTAGTATCCGAACTACACAAAGAAAAAGTACTATAATCTTTTCAAAATTCAACCCCCAGATTTTAGTAAATCTCGTCCTTTTACATCTCATCCGAAAAACATTTTTGTTTCTTTTTCTTGAATTATATCTGTCAGTTCGTGAACCCGATGGCATGGAAACACAATGACTTAAACAGATCAAATCTAATATCTGGTCCTTGGCTTATTTGATTAAAAATGAAGCTCTTGCTTTCAAATAAAACAGATGATCGACGACAGCTGCAGCTTCAAGTTACAAGAAATTAGCAAATATTTTGACATTTTTTTGTCCACAAATTCTTCGGAGGAAATTATTCCAAAAAATATTCACACCATTTTAAAATTTAAAAAAAATTACTTTTTCAACTATACTAATTTCCTTTCTGTGCAATTTTTGCTTCCAATGTTATTCATTTTTAAATGAAAAGTAAAGAAAATTAATTTGAAATGAAAAAAATATATGGGTATTCTTTTAATTCGGAGCATTGAGACTATAAACCATCTACTACTATTTCTTTTTTATTTCTACATATTATGTCCTGAATTGAGTAAACAATATTATTATATTTTATACACTAGTAATTTTTGTTAGAAATATTTTATGTGAAAGTGATTTAATCTCGATTAACGCCAGGAATATCCTCTAATATGTACAAAAATGTAATGTAAAAATGTAAGTAGCACATTTTTCAGTAACTTCTAAAACAACTGCAAACCGTAGTTTATACATATATCATTCGGAATCAGATTAAAACATTTTTGATGATTAACTTTTCAAACACATTTTACATAAATTTCTAAAATATATTTCATCCAATGCATCGTTTGGTGAAGGGAAAAGTTCGACAAAAACTTTTGACCTGAAAGAAAGTTCGGAGATTCTGGTCGTATTCCCTCGAATAAAAATGTAAAAGAACGGAAGTCTTGATTTATTGTTTCGTTTCAGCTGTGAGATCGCAGGAATGGAGTCTTTTATGACACCATCAGCAGTTATTACTGATTTGGGGATCAGTAGCACAAAGAAAATGACACGGTATTTCAAATTAGGCAATTTGCCAATAATTCCGAGATTCTTCCTTTTCTTCGGAGATTTCAGAATTGCATGTCAAACTGATTCAGTAGCCATGTTTGGCCCAGTAAATGGTGATGGGTCGCAGTCTGTTGTGTAATACCTGCTATAAAAATAACGTCCCTTAAGTAGCACATTAAGGAAGCAAAAACTAAAGATTAGATGCAGGAACGGTAAGTAACTAGAGCTAGCGAAACGAGAACACAAACAAAGGGGATCTTCTTAATAGAACTTTTTCACCATCTGAAATGAGATTTTTTTTTTTTTAATTTCTAAAACTTGATGTGGAAATATTTTCTATTAATTTACTTTTTAAAAAAGATATTTTTCTAAAAACAAAACAAAGAAAAAACCTCCCTTTTTTAAAAAATCATAACTTAATTGAAGTCATGCACTTTTTATTATAAAAATTTTAATACAATTATTGAAATTTTCTGCATTAAAACTTAATGCTTAAATACATATTAAAGAAATTAAATTCTATCTCTTGAATTTTTCAACATAACGTTTTTGTAAATCAGAATTTACATCTTAACGGGATATGGAAAAAATATTTTATAATCAATTAATGTTTTTATAAAATGTCCTATTGCATTTTTAGATTATATGTTGGCAACTTTTAAAATCTTAAAATATTTTTTTAATGTTTTTAACTTAAGTGTTCACAAATTTTAAATTCTTAAAATGAATTGTAATGTTTTTAAGATTGACTGCAAATGATTTTTAAATTAAAATTATCATTTCAATGATTTTAAAATTCAGTATTTACTACTTTTTTGCTTTGTTTGTTAGGTATTTATTTTATACCCGGCACTTTCTTAATGGAATTCATTGTGTAGCATGATCTGTTTTAAATATAAATATATCAGCAAGCAACTCCTATAGAGATGACATCATCTTTTTTCCAAAGAAATTTTTAAGCTAATATGTGGTCACCATTAACTTTCACGGGGAAGGAAAATTCTCATTGTGACAGAAGTTGAGTGAAAGATAATTCACAGTCAATAAACCAAAATTTAAAATGAAGAATTCCCGAGTACGCTAACAGTAAAGAAAATCTGATATTTTATTCATGAGAATTAAATAATCAAGTACTAAAACTTTTATGTACGTAGGCGAAAAAAAGAAAATAAATTAGAGATTTTAAATAATACATATTGTAACAAATCTGTAATATCGTTCCCTGGTTAAATGAGTATCATTATTAGAAAGGGAGAATTACAGGTATTTTTATAAGATGCTGAATGGATGCCAGATCAATGACACCGACTTTGACGACAAAAAATTGATGAGAAATGCATTGATTATAATGCAGAACCGAGATACAGAGATTCTTTTGGAGAATTCCATGTAGTATCATACCTTACCGTGAACATTTAAGACGACTGAATAATGCTGAGTAATTCTCTCTTTGTGAGGATTTAATTGCAATACGGCCTGGAATAATATTAAGGATTGTTATATGACGTGGAAAATTATTGATTGAATTGTTATTTGATTGTCAATTTGTTGTTTGTGTTGTTAGTTTCTGAAAGTTCTTTCTTTGTACATCTTGTTGACCGATATATTTAGAAGAGTGAGTGGGAGGCATTAAACAGAAAACAAGTCACTATGTAAAGATGATATTTTGGTACAACATAAAGAACAGTCTGTTGCTTGGACTTTGAATTTTATTTTATCTCGTCATTTGTATTATGTTTTGATATATGTAGTATACACTTCCCAAAACTATATATTTGCAATAAATAAGTGTCTTCCTGCTAAATTGTATTTTTATATATGAATCTCCTTTAAATCGATGATTTGTTAATCCAGGTGGTCTCTGGTCTAATATCAACCTGATTTCTCAGAGGTTACATTTAAAAAAATTAAAAATATATTAAATATAAAATGATTTTTGTTTTAAACAATTAATATTAAGCTCACAGGGCTATTAATGTTTTTAAAATTCTCAACATTATTTTAATATAAAATATAAAAAATGTACGTATATTTCTGTCTATCTATCACAAGAATTCTAATAAATGTTTAAAATAACAAAGTGTACATGCCTTTTTAGGTTTTATTTCAAGGTCAATCGTGGCTATTTTTTATGCTTTCAAAACTTTTTTAAATATTTAATAGTCTCTTAAAAAATTTAATTAAATAATAAAAATATTAAATTAAACTTCAACGTTTTTATTCATTTTTTCGAATTGATTTCCCAAAACATTATCATATAAAAATATTTTATATATGGTTTAAGGAAGCTACGAAATATCTTTTTAATGACAGCAATTTAATGATTGCAAAAATTCTCTAATTTTAATAAAATGTTCAAATTTCAAAATGGCCAGCATGTTGTTAGAGTACTTGTATAATTACTGTAAATTGCTAAGCACTGATTCAATGTTGAAATAGATTGAGTACGGTAACGTGGAATTAGATGCTTCTTAATGCAGAGAATTATATCTTTCATATATTTATCAGGTGTGACTCGACTCATTGACTCGATTCACACCTGATAAACCTCGACTCGATTGATTCACGAAAACAGAGCAGAAAGGCATAGTGCTAGAAAAATAACACGATAAATTTTTTTTGTAATTTGCAGTTTAAAAAAGTATTTAAAAACAGTGGATATCAAATTATGTATCAGATATTTATTTTAAATTAAACACGTCCAATATTCACCAAGAAAGAAGCAGGTCGTCAAAGAAGACTAAATAAATATGCAAGACCCTCAATTTTATTAAGTCAGAGCTAAATTTTTAGTATGTCCTTAAGAATGAGAATGGATGGAACAGTTTTCTTAAATGCATTGGAAAACTGCATTTCGAGAATAGGACAAAACAGTTCGAACAATCATTGTGATAATAAAGTGTCGTGAAAATTTAAAATTACTTTGGCAGCCTTTCTGTGATGAATCAAAATTAGCATTGAAAGAATGAACACAGCCGTTAAAATTCTAAATAAAAATTTATAGAACTATTGTGATTAAAATTAACACCTCATTCTAATGGAAACTGTCCGAGTTTTCAATCAAAGTGGCAATTTCACTTTGGACTAAGTCTTCCTGTTCCAGTCAATTCTCTCTTTCCATTTTACTTTAACGTGATAAAGTTTATAGAATGATCAAACAATTTCTAAATTGCGTGATGCGATATGCATTATGAAAAGAACCATTCAAAACGTTCTGTAGGGTTGTCTGTTCGATCCAGAGCTGTCAAACGCAGTAAATAGAACTTTTCTAGGATAGTAGATGCTCTCAAATACAGTGTCTTTCAAAATTTTAATAAGTTTTTAATTTACAAATTAATTAACATTTTAAAGATTTTCTTATATATATATTATATATATATATATATATAAACGCTAATGCATTTAATATATAAATCGTTCTTACTACTAATTACAGAATAGCAACAGTTAAATGTAAGCAAATCTCTGTATGACGTTTTCGACTGCTTTATAAAATGCTGTATATACAGTTGCATTTAATTCAAATATACTTAACTACTTATTCTACTAATTCTTTATAACATATAATATTAAAAATAGTTGCACTTAACTCAACTAGCTCACTAAAAATTATTAGAAATGCTACGCTTTCTTCTGATCTTTATTCAATCAGAAAAAAAGATGTAAAAGAAATCAAAGCGATAGAAATAGGTTTCAAATAGTACTTTTTATCATGCACAAAAATCAGTTCAACTGTCACCGGAAAGTAATCTCCATGATTTTCCTTTGGAAATTTCATGCCTTACAAAAATAATTATTACATTAACTTAAAACACAACATTACCTTTTTAATGATATTAATTACATTTCCTCACATTTTTTTATTTATAATAATTTTTTAAGAATTTAATTTTATACACAATCTATACTAATGTTTTAACCTGTTAGTCGGATATGACGAAATAATTCAATGCGAAACAAGTTCAGTACAAATTTAATTACCCGATTAACAGGCTAATGTTATGATGAAATTCAAACTCCTTTATCAAAATTTTCAGTTTCTTATTTTTGCCAATATTAAGAATTAAAATCAAATAAATTTCATTCTTTGGATCCTAACTTGGAAGTAGCAGTTTCGCTTCCATTTTTATTTTGCAGTATATATAATTATTAATTTCTTCGCTTAGAAGTTTGCAATGGCCTAATTCAGTTAAATTCCAGTTTTTTTTTTTTTTTTTTTTTTCAGTTTTATCGAATACTAAGATGCGAATATTTAAAAAAAAAGTGTATTCCATATTAAAACTTTAATAATGAAAAGTCAATTTTCTCGGTAAACAAGGTAGTTGCCAAAATAGGCTAGCATTATGGTGCATTTTTAATATTTAACATGAGCTTATTTGATATTTGCTAGGATTGAATTGTTTAATAAACTATTTACAAATTTGTTAAAGTAATAGGTTTTTCATATTTTTTTCACATTTGTATAGTCTTAACGACTATACGCTATTTTACTACTTTGAAATTTTATATATCAATTAATCGATATATTTAATCAAATTTTGTTTGCTATCAGTGGCGCTACCTAATTAGAAAAAAAATTAATTTCAAGATTTCCTAACATTTATTATGAATCTTTTTTTCAATTTAAAAAAATAGAAGGATTGACTGATATTTAACAATTAATTAATTGAAATAAATTGATTAATTGACTTAATTAATTCATTTCATTATTTAAATTGTTAAAACAAATTATTAATTGAAATTTTCAAAAATTATAAATAAAATTATAAATTAAAAAATAGAAGGATTGGCTGAAATTCAACAATTAATTAATTGAAATAAATTGATTAATTGATTTAATTAATTCATTTCATTATTTAAATTGTTAAAACAAATTATTAATTGAAATTTTCAAAAATTATAAATAAAATTATAAATTAAAAAATAGAAGGATTGGCTGAAATTTAACAATTAATTAATTGAAATAAATTGATTTATTGACTGTATTAATTCATTTCATTATTTAAATTGTTAAAACAAATTATTAATTGAAATTTTCAAAAATTATAAATTTTAGTATTTAAACAAAAGCGTGTTTTTAAAAACCATTTTTCTTAAACTTATTCACCTACATGTTTGTACATTTAAAATCTTGAAAATCTTTTTAGCACATAAGCAAGGTGTCATTGACAAAATTAAAAACACTCCTATCTATAATAAATTGTCAGCTGACTGAACATCAAAATACAGCACACAATTACACTTCAAAACAAAATTTTAAATTAGAGAGCCAAAGACGTAGCCAGAATTTCCGTTCAGATATTATAAGATTAAGGAATATTTATGCTAATTATCGCGAGCTCCTCTGTGCGACGGAATGCGTAAAAATTCTGATCTCTCCCCGATCATCAGATCCATTCGCGAAGAAAGTTAAATCTAGCATCCCCTCGCATTAATGAGGGAGATTTGTTCGCTGAATGGAGTCTTCTCTGGAGGACACACTTGAAGGCTTATACGCATTAGCTGTACTTCGAACACAGGATTTAATCCATGCCGAGTGTGACATCAGAGGGATTAGGTCCCCTTTCATCCCATTAACAAACACTCGGAGGGGAGAACCTTCTCAATAATGCCGCTCTCTGATAGCCATTCTGCGTCTCAGCGAGGAAAAACTGTTCTTAACAACATGCTTAAATGTTGTTCGTCGGCTATTTTCGATGTCGGTGTTCTCGAGCGTGGCGTAGCACATCGAAGAGGAAAATAGCTATTATCAGTGGCAACTGAAGTTAGTGGTATGGACATTTCATTGCACCAGATTAAAAGTTCATAATAAGATTCTTGATATAAAGTAGATGGAATGAAGAGTATCCGGATGAAACGGTTTATGCTGGAAGACCAGCAGTTGATTAGTGAAGAATGTGCTACACAATGAATCGGAGCTTATCCCAACTTTTCAACATGATTATGCATATAGGCTAAGCTGGGAGTAAATTCTAGTTTGACAACATGCTTAAATGTTGTTCGTCGGCTATTTTCGATGTCGGTGTTCTCGAGCGTGGCGTAGCACATCGAAGAGGAAAATAGCTATTATCAGTGGCAACTGAAGTTGGTGGTATGGACATTTCATTGCACCAGATTAAAAGTTCATAATAAGATTCTTGATATAAAGTAGATGGAATGAAGAGTATCCGGATGAAACGGTTTATGCTGGAAGACCAGCAGTTGATTAGTGAAGAATGTGCTACACAATGAATCGGAGCTTATCCCAACTTTTCAACATGATTATGCATATAGGCTAAGCTGGGAGTAAATTCTAGTTTGACAACATGCTTAAATGTTGTTCGTCGGCTATTTTCGATGTCGGTGTTCTCGAGCGTGGCGTAGCACATCGAAGAGGAAAATAGCTATTATCAGTGGCAACTGAAGTTGGTGGTATGGACATTTCATTGCACCAGATTAAAAGTTCATAATAAGATTCTTGATATAAAGTAGATGGAATGAAGAGTATCCGGATGAAACGGTTTATGCTGGAAGACCAGCAGTTGATTAGTGAAGAATGCGCTACACAATGAATCGGAGCTTATCCCAACTTTTCAACATGATTATGCATATAGGCTAAGCTGGGAGTAAATTCTAGTTTGACAACATGCTTAAATGTTGTTCGTCGGCTATTTTCGATGTCGGTGTTCTCGAGCGTGGCGTAGCACATCGAAGAGGAAAATAGCTATTATCAGTGGCAACTGAAGTTGGTGGTATGGACATTTCATTGCACCAGATTAAAAGTTCATAATAAGATTCTTGATATAAAGTAGATGGAATGAAGAGTATCCGGATGAAACGGTTTATGCTGGAAGACCAGCAGTTGATTAGTGAAGAATGTGCTACACAATGAATCGGAGCTTATCCCAACTTTTCAACATGATTATGCATATAGGCTAAGCTGGGAGTAAATTCTAGTTTGACAACATGCTTAAATGTTGTTCGTCGGCTATTTTCGATGTCGGTGTTCTCGAGCGTGGCGTAGCACATCGAAGAGGAAAATAGCTATTATCAGTGGCAACTGAAGTTGGTGGTATGGACATTTCATTGCACCAGATTAAAAGTTCATAATAAGATTCTTGATATAAAGTAGATGGAATGAAGAGTATCCGGATGAAACGGTTTATGCTGGAAGACCAGCAGTTGATTAGTGAAGAATGCGCTACACAATCAATCGGAGCTTATTCCAACTTTTCAACATGATTATGCATATAGGCTAAGCAGGGAATAAAATCTGTGTTTGACAACATGCTTAAATTTTCGATATCGGTCTTTGCGAGCGTGGCGTAAAGCATTGTAAAAAAGTCTATTACCTGTGACAACCGACATTGGCTGAATGGATATCTCATTGCACCAAATTAAAAGTTTATTAACCCTTTCTAGGGCCGTGGGAAGTAGGCTTCCCACCAAATTTATCAATCTTTGTATGAAATTATGTAGGTTGGCATAAGTTCTGACAAATTTTTTTAGACAGACAGAAACTTAGATGCTTCAGTTCTTTATCTCACACAAAATGACGTCTCGTGATTTGTTACTTAATTATTAATGAACCAAATTAATTAATGAATCACATTAAATTTATCTAATAAGCTAAATGAATCCTTTTTCTTATTCTAATTTCAAGCCTAAAAATATTTTAACATAATATGACTAGAAAAAAATGGCCCTTTAAAGGGTTAATACGATTCTTGATATAAAATAGATGGAATGAAGGTATCCTATCCATATGAAATTGTTCAAGCTAGAAGAATAGAAGTTAATTAAGAATTTCTATACAATCACTCGGAGGTTTTTCTCGATATTAACCATGACAACGGTTATGGACTATTTTCTGTATCTGTCTTATTACAATGTGTTTTATGACAATGCGTTATTAACATTACAAAACATTAGTTGTACAAAGCGATATCATCTGTACTTCATTATCTGTACAATGCGGTCTTATCTGTACAAAGCGTTTTATGGCAAGTATGATGAAAATATGTGCTGAAAAGGCTTTAAAGGATAGATCGATGGATCTAGAGAAACCAAATTTGGTATTTATTTATTTGCATTAGATATTTAATGAGAAAAGATATTTCAAAATTTAAACGAGTTTTCAACCAAAAATAAATCAAAATTTTAACATTTCCCCCATGATATTTTTGGAGCATTTTATTATACAAATATCAATTTTTGCACCACTTTAACAAAGAGTTTTAGTAATATCTATTTAATTTCCTAAAAATTTTTCTCTCTTAAATTTAATAAATTTTAAAAAATATTTTTAAATATATTTTATGGCAATACTATCCACTGTTTTATTTAATAGATGGGATGATATTGAACACTTTTTTGGTGTGAAATCGTGTTTTCAGCTGTTACAGTGGAGGTTCATCTAATATTATTCTGTAACAAAATATCATCAAACTGAAATTGCTGACATTTGTAAGATTAATAATACATGCGCAAGGTTGAACTCACGACAGACCCTGTTGGTACATGTTTGTCGAGTAGAATGGGGCTTGCCTGAGACTCTGCTAAGTGGTTGTGGAGACATACGCGTGATAGTCGCGAATCAACTTTATTAAATGATAAGAAGTGGATTGAAATAATGCTTTGAGATAGCACGGTGATTCTGGTGACGCTTTAGAAAGCTCGCGCTAAAAGTAATTAAAGACTAAAATGAAATAATAAAAATAAACGAGAGAATAAAAAGAAAAACTGGCGTAAATTGAAAGTTACGAATTATGAAAGATTTTGTCTCACAAGACTAGCAAATATGCTCAAAATTATATAAAATACCAATTAGTGGAGGAAAATCCAGTACCAAGTGAATACGAGACTTATGGCAGTCTCTAAAAGAAAATAAGAAAATTGCACAAGAATACTTTGTTGGTTTCTTGGATGTATAGTGATCAGCAGCATAAATATTGATAAGACTGTCAAAAACACTTCTAAGTGTTACTTTAGAGATGTGTAAGTGCGGTGTTACAGTCACTCTAAACTCTTATTGCAAGTTACAGGCTTCAAATGTTGTATTAGTTCTATTGTGTTTGTAATGTTGCATTTGTATACTTATTGCATTAAAGGTATTGATAGTAAAATTAGGTACAAATAGCAAAAACACTTGCTATATAAAACTCATAATGACGTTTTTATAAAATATGCTTCTGGATATGAACTATGCCTACCCTACCCTCCTCCCTGGAGGCACGTCAGATATGAAGATGAGAAGCTTTGAGAATAGAGGTTGGTTATTCCTTCCTTGGAGGGTATTGAAATGACGTAAGGGCCAGCTACCACCTACCGATGCCTACTGGATGTGTTGTACCGTGGCTGATAATGGCCCTTAAGACTCGAATTTCATTCCCGCCAATGCTGTCGCAGCGTCCAGTCATTCAGAATTTTCCTTGTGCTTTCAGGTGAGTCGAAACAACTGTTTATGGTTATGTCTTTCCTCATCCGTTCATCATGATCTTTTTTGCATGTTATTACTGCTGTAGAGTTAAGAATAAATTTAAAAATAAAATAAAGGTAGACGAATCAGGTATAGAACATTATCGTGTTACTTTGTTTCAAACAAGAGGTTCGGATTTCTTTTAATTTTTTTTTTCATTCGTCATTTTTAACCAGCTGAGGGAACATCAAAGAAATATGCACAAAGAACAGAACACCATTTTAAATGAATCGCATTGAGACCAACATCTGTAATAACCATGTTTCGCTTGATAGTACTAACAAAACTAATCTCTACATTTAAATGGAAAGATTGTAACATATAATAGCATAGAAATAGAATACTCGCAGTTTAAAAATATAATCGCAACCCCACCCCCCTTTTTTTTTGAAGAGTATGACTATGACTACTGTTATAAATAGATATTGAACCCGTTCACTTTAAATGGGTTGTATAACTGAATTTATTTCCACCAAATATTTAAAAGGCATCGGATATGGACAGAAAATGCTCAATGAGTGGGCAATGGAGTAATGATTAAATAAAAGGGAGTGTAGGTACTCCTGGGACAGTGATCTAGTAATAAGAGTAAGTTGTACCCATACTAATACCTTTTCCTTCCTACACCCCATAGTATTTTATTTTAAAATGCGACATAAATGCAGTAATTATTTACCTTAGAGATGCCTCTTTGGACATAAGGGTGATCTATGCCTCTCCTTGCCAGGTAATCTATGCATCTGCTTGCCATGTAATCTATGCCTCTTCTTGACAGGTAATCTATGCATCTGCTTGCCAGGTAATCTATGCCTCTGCTTGCCCCCTCCCCCGTTGTTATGCTACTAACCAGGGAAAAAATTCTTAGGTTTATTTTAGTTTCTATTTTCTTATATATAAGTAGCGAAAGAGAAAATATTATAATGTTTAATAAAATAAACTGCCGAATTTTGATGCATCTCCGTATTTTAAACGTCTCTGAATTCATACAACAAATTTTGGAATTATGAATATATATATATATATATATATATATATATATATATATATATATATATGAAAATTAAAGAAATAGATGAAAGAAATTCAGTATGCGGCATCCATGCCAAAATTTTAGATTCCTGACAAACATAATCTTTCAGTCTAAATATCCATTCACCGCCAAGATGTCAGTCTAAATATACATTGGCATATCTGTGATTTCAATCATCATCAAAATGTGACAGATAGGAGTTATTTAACTTATAGTTAAATCTTAACAAATCGTCTCATTTTGGATAAAACCCATCATGGGATTGATTTTCTATAGAATCAAAAGTGAAAATTTAAAAAAGTTTTTTTCATTTCATTATTTAAATTTTACCAAAATATTAGTAAAATAAAAGCTGTGTTATTTTGATTATTAATTTGTATTCGCGATATCTAACAATAAGTAGAAAATGTAATGATTTTCTTCAACTGAGCAAAAGAACTAAACCAAAATGTTTAGAGCAGCAAAACTTTACAAAAAATCTCTTGGGCAATTGGATAAAAAAATGACAAACCTTTATGCCACGATTCAAATCAAATCAAATATTCTGCATAGAAAAAAATAAATAGAATGAACTTCATAAAATTCCTCCAAATAAGAAAAAAAAAAGACATGCAAAAAAATAAGAGTTTCGATCTTGGAATATTTTAATTATTTTGCTCACGCTTCGCATTTTTTCTTTTGTGAAACAATTTTAAACGAATCAATTCCACAGAATCTTGATTCAATAAATATAATTTCGATTCATTTTGGGAAAAGAAGATGCGTGAAATCCAATAGTAAAACAAACAGAATCACGAAAAAGACATTTTATTTTATTAAATAATTTGATTCCAAATGTGAAATATCAACCTCTCGTTCTTCCATTATTGAGTTATCATTTCATTCTACCTATTCACATTTCTAAGAGGCGAATTTTCGATTTCGAGCCGTTGGCAACTCAGATATTTATTTCCAATAATTAAGTATCGAGCCAAAGAAAACTGGAATAGCCTATTCTGTGCGTTACAGTTTCTAATAATGCAAGCGACACTTCGCAAATTAAAAATCGTTCAGCATCGGTTGATTGTACGAAGGAAAACAGCACAATTTTCAGTTTTTGATGAGACACGTGCATGATGATGTTTGTTGAAATGTGACGGGGAAAATAAATAAATAAATAAAAATAAAGAATAGTGGATTCTGAGCAAAAACATCATTTATATTTTTATTTTTACTTTACTTTCAAGTATATAACGATAAAATATTGCAATCATCAGAAAATTTTATTTTACAATTAAAATGAATGCTTGTCCTTTATATTTTAAAAAAATCTTTAATATTTTTTAACGATTTTTTGAAGAGACAACTTTTGGATATTTTTTAAGGCTCTTGATTCGTCAGGATTAGAAAATAAAATTTTCTTAGAAATTTCAGTACTTGCTGTAATTTTATCAATGAACGATAGAGAAGAAAAAACTGATAGTTATTTAAACCAAATTTAGAGGAAATCTGTGTCCAAAACAATATGCTGAAAGGTGTAAAATAGCGGTATAATGTACGTCTCTGTCCCTGCTACTAATAAAAAAGAATGTACATTTGTTTGTGTGCATATGATGGCGCGTTGCAGCTAAATTGTTTGGAGTACCGTTACCAAATTCTCCATTGTAGCAGTTACATTACTCTTATCTTCTCTTTTGGATACTAGATGGCGATACCTGATTAGGCCATCCCATATGTCATCCCATAGTACATTGCGATTGTAATTAGAATGAGATGTGATGCTGAACTGTGAAGCCGCGTGCGTGAATGTGTTGTCTTTGTGTTTGTGCTTGTTTAGTGTGTGAATGTGATTATTAAAAGAAATGTTCCTAAAAACATTCGTCCTGTTGCTTCCTGCATGGATCATAATAATCTACCTACCACCACACCATAAATATAATTCGGAGTGTAGGAATGCGGTTTCTTTTTTAAGCATGAAAAATGCCGGTAGACTGCTACTTGCGCCCGCAACCTGAGCCGTTTAAAAAGTTAAATAGAATTTTCATTCACTAAAAATTAATTAAGAGTTTGAAGTTGATCCACAATAACATGTGGGAATAGAAATGCACAATAATTTTTAAATTATCATTTTATGAATTAAAAAATATCCTTTTAATGATATCATCTTAGTAAAATTCATTAAGATGATTTTAAAAAATTATTATTTTTGCCAAATTTTAAACAATGCGTTTCATTATAGCAATGAAATTTAAATTGTTTTCATTGTTTCATTAGATATTCAATTGTATGATTTTCTTCTATTGATGAAAGCTAAAAATGGAAATATTTTGTCATTATACATGAGAAATGAAAAAGTTAAGTTTTATACAGTATAGCGATAGACATGTGAAATATGAAGATCGAATATCCAAACAGTTACGTTTTCAATGGAACTATGATGTCAGGAAATATCAATGATTGCAGTGGATATAAAGCTATATAAAAAAAATGATTTTAATTTGTATCTCAATTCTATGGTTATAAATGCTTTTATGAGGAAATCATAGGCACTAAATTATAATAATCGAGAAATTTAAATGAAAGTAGGCATGACCTATATTCCAAGCGAAACAGGTAGGGGTCGAAAGAGAAAAAAACGATATTAATTATCTAAAATCTAAAACTAGATTATTAGTTCTACTATTAACATTTGAACTTATTCATTCGGCAACTGTTAACAGTTGTCGGAAATAATTTGATTTCCTATGCACGTATTAGTTAAAAAATATATATGCGATTAAGATTTTTAAAAAATGGTTTATTTAAATTTGACCAGACATAGAATCATTTTTATTAACTATCAATAATTGCAAAGATATCAGAAATATTGAAATAGATAAGAACTAATTTGCTTATTTAATTTATTTTTATTCATTGCTAACTGCCTTTGGCGATCAGTTGGTTCACTTGAATATTTAATTCAATAGACATAATTCCATATCCTTGATTCCGTGAACAGACTAATTTAAAACTCATGGACATTAAAGCCGTGTTTTTTGTTCATAGTCTTACCTATGTTCTATTCATTGTGTACATGAACCTTTCTACTGAAAACTAGCGCAATTACATCATATCTTTGTTAAAAATGGAATTTTTCGATTCCTCAATCTTCTAACTTTCGAGGTATTGTAATTTCAATCTTTATAGGGAACGGGTTGGGGGGGGGGAGAACCAAATAAGAAGTTAGATTTCGTATTGTTATAAAAGTTTTGGATTTTATTTTCTAACATATTCTAATATAATGTTGATCTCATTTGAAAGGATTTTATAACTGGATTTTATATTTGTACGGTCGAGAAAATATAGTTACTCAACAATGCTAAAAAGTGTCAAATCGTTATTTTATAAAAGTAACGCACTTTTATAAAGGTAACCAGCGAGTGTGGTCTTCACATAACTCTTTCGCATACTCTCTCATAAAAGTGATTCCTTGCATGGCATTGGTGAATGGCAATTACTGAATATTAATATTTGACATGAATTTAGCATTATTGCTGAGTCTATCGTATGATCTTTGGCATATTTCTTGGCATTTACTCCTTGGCTTGCGCTTAATAGTGTCCAAAAATCGAATTTGTATTTTAGACGCGTTTTTCCCCCTCGATTGAAACAAAAATTTGACATAGAATTAATTACACTTGTAACCACAAAATCCTATATAAAATTCGATACATTTAGATTGATTGATTCATTCGATACATTGAGTCATTGCTTTTAAATGTTTCTGAAAATACAAACAGACAGACAGTCAAGCCGTAGTTGTATTTGGCTCAAAACTAAGCATGTCTACATAATAAATTTTTAATTTGTGTACCGAATCTTATATATCTATCTCTCTTCGTTTTGTAGTTATTATATTCGAACACTCGGAAGTCGAATTCCTCTGAGTTGGTTTTAGTCAAAATTTATCGAAATCAACAAATTTAGTGTAAAGACCGTATACCAAATTTCAATTACATAGCTCAAATAATTTTTGAGTTATCTTTGTCACAGACGGATATTTTCAGAAAATGTGTTTTCGAACTCGGTAGTTCTGAAACGTGGAGAATCGTCAAAATCTCGAGTTCGAATTTTTTGACGATTACAATACGTTCTTTATACTTCATATATAATAAGTAACAAGATACAGCAAAGATAACGTTGTACTTTGCTAAATGCTAAATTTTCTATTATAAAAAATGCAAAATTGTAAAAAGTTTGGCTCATACTCCTCACAAATTCTAGCATGTTGACTTTTTGTTCTTCATAAATAGAGGCATTATATTCATTCTAATTTGAGCAATATTCTCGCCTAGGTCTAAATACTTTCGATTATTACAGCAGAACGTGACATCATATGTGGTCGATAATACCGTTTTCCGAAGCACAAGTTTCAGATTACCGACGTATCTACTAAGTTGCCTTCACTGAGAGACTCTATATTTCATCTGCTGGTCTTAGTAGATTATGATTTTATGGAACTTTTCAGAACACATAAATTACACAACATTGGTACAAAGCGGTGATTATAGGCAGGCCATTCTTTATATTGCAGATCTGTTACTTATAATGAACAGATCAAAGGGCAACTTGTTTTCTTCTTTATTAATAACAAAGATGAAAGTGCTTTATGTAGGTTTGCCGTTTGATTTTAACTTACCAAACTTGGTATATTATATATGCTTTAGAGAAGTGAATATTCAACTCGGAAAGAATGTTTCTTTTTAATTTAAATCAGAATTTTTATTAATTAAGAGTCATTCGAAATTTTAATCTTTTTTTCACCATATTTTTCTGAAAATATCACAGCAAACAATTTTTTATTTTTTCACGTAATCTTCAAACTAAAAAATATCTTTTCAATGATATAGTTTATTTTCTATTTTCTATTTATTTTTTAAAAATATTTTAAGCAAATTTTACAAAAATATATTTCATAGATGAAGTGAAACACAGCTCAAATTGTTTATATTGCTACTACATCCCAGCTTTCTTCACTATAAGGCATGCTTACTTTCGCATTCTCTTATATTATATATATGTAATGATATTTTAAACTTTTAATTTTAATTTAATTAATTTCCAAGATTTTATCTTAACTTAGCCCATAGTAACTTCATTCTAAAATATTCTCTTATTTCGTGATCCAATTCCACTTTCTCTACTTAATTAATTCAAGATAAGCTTTATAAAACTGCTGAATTGGCTAAACACCGAAACTTTCACACGCTCGACGTGAAGGGGTAAAAAATGTCCAGTAAGCACATTCTTTTTTAAAAGATCCCTGTGTTTCCCTTACATGTGATTGACATGCGTCAGAAATCCCTATCAGAATCTTAATAATATATTAGCATTGTGGAGAAATATTTTCCCTATCAAAATCTAAGGTTATATAAGACGAGGCATAATTTATTTCCCCTTCTTCCTCACTTCTGCTTTGTGAAGCGCTGTGGCGTCCGCGTCTTTGCTTGTAAATAACTATACTTTCCCGATGGATATTAAAGAGAATTTAAAATGTTAAAAAGTTTCTTCAATGTCTTCAAACTGCATTCTGCTTCACATAAAATAATGTTACACACACACACACACACACACACACACACACACACACACATATATATATATATATATACTATTAAGGTTCAATTTCAGAATCAATAATAGTGAATTTTTTTTTAATTCATCCAGTTTTAAATTCTTCTGCTTTTTTGTGTAATATAATTAGATGTATAAAGATATGGACAAAAATTTATATCAGTTAAAAATTATCAATTTATAAATAATCAGTTTTGGCTGATGAAGTCATATAGACCAAGTAACACTAATTAATTGATTAAATTTTTTACCAAGCATTGATATTTTTTAACAAATGATCTGAAAAGGCGGCTAGCTAACTTATGATTTCTAACTGGAATATCTTTTGAGTCACTACAAACAGAATTAAGAACTTTACTTATTGTAAGGAACATCGGAAAAGAATTTAAAGTGTAATATTTTCAAAGATAAAATCTTTTAAGGTAATATTGTAATTCATCCTGGTCAAACACTGACTAGATAAAGATTTTATGCTTAAATATGTGATAATTATGGCTTTTTTAGACTTAATAGATCTTACATTATCTTCTTGTAAGCCAAATATTTTATGTGACTCCTAAAATAGAAATCATACACTTTCATATTTCCAGAATAACATGACCAGTATCCTGGATCAAGACAATTATTACGATATGGATAGATAAAAATTCATGTTTAAGATTTGCTGTTAAGAACCGGGTTAGTTTCTAACCTTGAAAAAACGCTGCATTTTTACTGTATAAAAACGAATTTTTTAATAAAATCTTGATTTCCGGTTAAATATGATAGTTTTAAAGATTTTTTTTAAATAGTAGATACGACTTTAAACAATTTTCTTTTATAGGCTCTTTTACTTTGCGCATTCGTTGCAACATCCAGTGCGGCTCTAAAAAGTTATTTCATTTTAGATTTGAAGGTTAATTCAAACTCACACTGTGATTTTAACACATGTAATAAAATACGAATAGTAACATAGTTGAAAGGAACTATAAATATACATTTTAGCATTATATAACTTTTATTGAGTATATGCAATATGACAAGGGTAAAAAGGATATTTTATTAAGAGCTTTAAACAAAGATTAAAATGAATTTCAATCTATGATTACCCCAGAAATGCTGCAGGCGAAGTTCGTGCATATTAGAGGTTAACAACGAAATGCGGAAAGAGCACCAAATGAGTGCTTGAACATTTTATGACTTTTAAATGGGGAATACTCGTGTTTTGGAATGTAATAAATAAGTAATTGCTGACACGACATTTTGCAGGGGATTGTGGGATTGATTTGGAGCAGACAGCTCAGGAAGAAAATATTATTGAATTATTATTTAAAATGCACAAATAAAAAGTATTTATTGATTGTAATAACATGCTTGTTAAATCCCTTTGTGACAAGTTTCATATAAGCAAATGGTGGCTTTAAAAATATAAAGAAGTGCTATTTTATTTGAAAGGTTGGCTAGAAAGTGAGGATTAGAAATATAAATTTCTAAAACAAAAGGTTTTATAATTTACCTCATTTGAAGTTTTTTTTAAATGAATTATGATTAATAATTACTTTTGTGCGTGGAATCTTTGGAAGAAATAAATACAACATACATTTTGTGACATACAACAATATACATTTTAATAAAGACGTTGCTCTAACAATCACTTGCGTGTTGGGTCACTGGGGAGATATATGTTTGAATGAAATATATATGAATATTTTCAAATGGATCAGAAAACTTAAGAAAATTTATAGAAAATAGTATTTTTATAAATCTCAGACTTTAAATTTTCATTTTTTGAACAATTTTTTAAAAGCTTGTAAAATTGGACCTTCTATTTTTACAGCAACAATTCAAATTGATGAGCTGCGAATTAATTAAAGCTATTGGAAGCAGATACTATGGAGGTTAAAAAATATAATTTAAGGAATATACAATTTAACAGAAATATTTATAAATGCAAAAAAGGTGAAACCATAATTAAAGTTCTCAATGAATGATTTAGTTATTACTTTAATCCTTTGACTTAGGAATTTACTTATCCTGCTAATTAGATGGCGCTTCTTATTTTGGACATTTATTATTAACTCCTATAATAATTTAAAGACATTTGAGATGTCGAAATGATTTTATGTAATTTTTTTTTTCATTTTAAATTACCTTATACTTTCGCTTACCAGCAGATTTAATCCTTTGCACTCGGAATGATAATTCGGGTGGATCGCTCACCTCTTGGCGTCTTTTTGAATTCTCGCCAAAAGAGTGGAGGGAACGTCTTTATTTATTTATTTTTAATTTATTTATTTTATATTATATTTATTTTATTTTTTATTCTTATTTTTATTTATTTATTATTTTATTTTATTAATAAATAATCAAACTTGACGGATTTTTTTATTTATTTTTTATTATATTTATTTTTATTATATTTTATTATTATTTCTGGCCTTCAAGTATCGTTTTTTAATTGAAAAATAATAATAATAACAAATATTCAATTAGTAGTCAACTTGGCGAGATTTCAAATAAGTCGCCAAGAGGTGGGCCCATCTAGGATTTTACCGATAATTCGATGCATAATTATTTACTTAATACATGAACCTGTTTATTACACAAAAAAATAAATACATGTAACTATTTTAAGCTGAGTTTCTCTGAAAATTGAATTCACTTCTTTTTAACATTCTGTAGGTATTTTTAACAATTAAAATTAAAAATAAATGAATAAAATGCCAAAACAATGAACCGTCTTCAATGGGGAATGAAATTAGAATTCGAGAGCAGAAGGTTCAAATCCAAAACTCAGTAATTCAATGTGCGAGTCACACTCTGCGAAGAGGTAAAACTGCAAAACTTTCGAAAGTTAAATATTTATATGTGGATTCAAGATAATGAGGTCTACATATTTTGATGTTATAACATTCATGTCAAAATATGATGCTGTAGTATTTACACTTGTGAAATGTTAAATAGGAAAAGCAATAAAAGAAATTTTAAATAGAATTATGACATAGTTAGAATGATATATTATTCAAAGAACATTAAAGAAAACTCGCATCTAAACTGTATATTAGGATTAGTAAATATTAGGAATGCAACGCGTAAATTCTTTTGTGAATTTTGCGTGTGACAGGAACATTTTCATTATTATTTCGGAAACTCGGTTTTAGAAGAAAACAAACATTGGGTTTGCCCCATTTCCAGAAGCATAACTCCAATTTGTTTTGAAAACTTTCCAAAAGGGCGAAAAGTTATTTGCTTTCCCCAGACACATCCAATCTGCCCGAATGGTGGCGAGTTTGACCGACTCAGACACTCACTTCAAATTGGAGCGACTTTAAAAGCGATTTCGTGCAGTAGAAAGAGAAAACTCTTAAGTTATCTAATTAAGAAAAGCTCTGCCAAATTCTTTGAAATGAATAATACTAGTAAAACTACTGGAACATTCGAGTTTCTTCCGATTCCCTCTCGTCGATTCGGCGGCAGAAGCGATGTGAATGAATGTTGAATTCCCTGCCAGATGCTGCTCGACAAAAAAGTGAGGCAAGTTGGCTCACTTCCAGTTCCCCTCATCTCGCGTCTTAGAGGAGCGAGAGAAGAGACTTGTTACAACTGAGCCGCGCAGAGAAAGAAGGAGATGTGATGTCTCAGTTTAAAGTTGTTGATATTGAGGAATGTTTAAAAAAATACAGACGTAACCATTTATGTGAAATGTGAAAACTTAATTCTCAGTGATTCGGAAAGAGGATTTGAAGGCTGGAATATTAACCTTCTAACTGGACACCCTTGGATTATGAATTAAACACTGACTGACGGCTTGGTCAAACAAACTTTGGATTATATTGACGGCTTGGCCAAAAAACAAGTACACAAATTTTTACATTGTAAGAGAAATCACTCTTTTCAATCAAAGAAATAATTTAATTCAAAATTTTCAAGATTCAAGCAAGATAAAGATTTTATTACAAGATTTAAGCAAAAATTGTTTATTTGAAAAGGTTTAAGGGAAGAATATTATGTATTTTTTATTTTAATTACAGCCAGTCAGAACTAAGCCGTATAAATAGGTATTATTGTGACTGACTGTTGTGTTCATTAACTATCCTACTTTTTCATAAGCAACAACGGCCAACAAAAGTGCAAAGAATCTTCAAACTGCTGGTAAAAGATTAGACATCTTTTCTATCATTTTTGTAAATGTTTTTAAATTTTCAGGGTATCGTAATTATCACTATCCATAATGAGTCTTCTAAATTCATAGAGTTCGGCCCATCAAGAATATTATGTATAATTGAGATAAAACATTTTTCATCGTCTGAGGAAGAAATCACTGATATACTGTTAAAAGATTTAATATTGAAAATACATAAATATCGGATAATTTTTTAAAGAATTATCTTTCTTGTGGAGTATTTTCATAAAATATAATACACATTTTAACTTTCTCACATACGAAATACACAAAAAAAGAATATTTTAATCTTTAAAATGTTTTATTTCGATTTATTCCTAAGTTCGTTAAAACCATTTTTATAATTGTGTCTTTATGTGAAAAAATGAATTAAAATATGTACAAGAATTGGAAAAATAAAATCTGATACACTTTCAAACTAAATTTTCAATTGGAATAAATTTTTTTACTGAATCTGAATGTTTTTGTCTTTCTGCGACATCTTTACATGTTTTGTACTAAGAGCAACAACCTTAATCAATGAAATTTCGCATACTATTGTATCATTGAAAGAACAAATATAAAAAAACTCTTTTATAAACAGGCATACACGTGCCAAACTGTTTGAATTAAATCAAATAAGGAAAAAGTCATTCCGTATTTTCACTACAAAAAAATATATTATTTAGAATTAGAAAACTCGACTCTGCTTAAAATATCGCCACATAAATATCGTGAAATATTTATAGAATCTCCAGGAATATTTTAATTTCTGCAGATTGGACTCTCTGGGTATTTATTTAGCCATTAATGCCAAATTTGTTTTGAAATTATTGGCTGGAATAAGTTATATATATGCACAAAAATTTGTCTAATAATCATATTCAAATTACGTTTTGTTTTAAAAGTATTTGTTACTTTGAAAAAGAGTATCGTTAAAAAATGATCACTAAAATCATTTCAATATAAAAATAAATAAAAAATTAAAATGAAATCTACGACTGCAAATTTCAAGTTACCATGTGAGAACATTATTGTTTATAGATTATTATTAATTTATAGGTCTATAATTATTATTTATAGGTCTTAATTAATTACGTCATTTACCAGTTTATATCGGTTTAAAACAATCACGAGACTTCTCTATCGGTCTCTGTTCCTCCCTCTCTCACTTTCTCTCCCTCTCTATCTATCCATATATAATTTTTTTAAACTTTCATTTTCAATTTTTCTAGCTGGCCAACAAAGTTTTGGAGCTCGACCGATTTTGAGACGAAATAACAGCTATGATGTCATAGTTCTTCGTCAACCTTTTAAAAACGCATCTGCTTTCAAAGAAGCATACGTAATAATAAAGCAATACTGGTAAAAGCAGGTCAGCCTTTTCAAAACACATCTACTTTCAAAGAAGCATACATAATAATAATACAATACTGGTGAAAGCAGGTAAAAAATATATGCAATTAAAAGATGATGATGGAAATTGCCATTTATGCTTTATTCACTGCCTGCGCTATTTCGAGCTTCAAAACCTCCTAACCAAAACAACATCATGTTCTCACATGACAATAAAAAGACTGAGTTAGTAACAAATCATTATTATAACTCTAAATTACATATTTATGTACAGTATTTCTTTATAAAATAAAACAAAACGAAAAATATAATGTTCCAAGTATGACAAAACTATTCCATTCAACTTACAGTTAAATTTCAAATTTGTTCATTTCTTGTAAAGAAACGAAGCACAGAATACACACTTTCCACTATACACAGTATTGTAAAATTATTATAATACTTAATCTATTTGACAGTACTAAATCTACTTCTGGCGCCGAATAGTATACTTAAAATTCCAAAATCTCCAAATATGGATTGTGCCAGTGAATGGGTTAATGAGATAACATTTCTTAAAATCAAGGTAAATTTGCAGTTTTATTGATATGAATAATCAGCCTTTGGAAGCATTTTCATTTTTTCAAATTAAATAATTTAATATTATTAGAAGAATTAAATTTTAAAGCTAAGCGCATTATTTCTAAGAAAACACCCATTTTTAAGAATCTTCACTGTTATGGTAATAGATCCATTCTATTTACAGGTGCTCTCTTCCAAACACATTAGAATTTGCCCCGGATGCGTGAGTACATTCAAAATTCCACAATATTTCTGTAAAATATTGGTCATTTACTGTTATACATATGATACAATAATTATATATATATATATATATATATATATATATATATATATATATATATATATATATATATATATATATATATATATATATATATATATATATATATATATATATATATGATATTATAATATGATACAATAGCGTTTTTAATCTGACTTGTGTTCTACGTTATATGTTCTACTCTCAGTAGATGTGTATTTGTATTCCATAAAAAAACTGAGCTTTCATAAGTCGCTGCCTGATTGCTAAACTGATTACGGAGAAGCCGGACATATGCTCCTGATCTAAATTCGCGTTTCCTTCCCTACAATCCATTAGCGATATTACCGATCAATTCAGAAAATAACAGCCGGAAAAACAAAAACTGTAACAACAAGGCATTCTAACAATAGGTATTTTAATATTATAGTATTTTCAGACCAATATACTATGAGTTCATTGTATTGTGGAATCTGCATCACAAAACAAATTATTCTGACTACTAAACAGGACAAGCGTTTCGACTTCAAGTTACAAAATTTAGCAGGTAGTTATTTCTTGAATGTAAAGATTCCCAAAACCAGTTTGTAAATTTTTAACTAAAAATTAGTCAATTTGAGACTTTTCATGATAATTTCAGAATATATACCTGCATAATTAATAATTTTTAGGTCACTTTAAAACAAAAACCAGCAAAAGTTTTCGCATACTCTTTTATAAAAGTGCTATTTCCTCCATCCTCCCATACAAAACTATGAACATCGAGTAGGTCGAGTATATCTTGCGTGAATTTGGAGAACAATAATTATAATTTGAAAATAGTATATTTAATATAAAATATAGATCTATAAAATATAGATATAGACTTGAATCTACTGTTTTTACTGAATCAGGTATGCAGTATCTGTCAATTAATCGCTGGAATGCGATTTCATAGTAATGTCCGAAAATTGAATTTGTATTTTGGATTCTTTTTTTTCCGATTGATTGAAATCAAAATTTGACATATAAATATAATCACAACATCATAGGATGAAATTATTTTATTTATGTTACTGAGTTTACATAAGGTGAATTCTTTAACAGATTTAGTTCAAAATTTCATATTTTAGAAGAATTTGGTATCTATATTTATTTAGATCCCAAAACTGAATACCAAATTTTATTTAACTAGCTATGTTTTGTAGTTATCATATTCACTTGCATTAGGACAACTGCACGAACAGATTTCTTCTGAATGGATTTCGTTCAAACTTTGTTTGGATTCTACTGAGGTAGTGTAAAGTCTATACAGATTTCATTCGTATTTGAGTTTTCATACTGACAGACAGATAGAAAGATACAATCTGCAAGTGTGATTTTCGTGTTCTTGAAGCATGAAGATTCATTAAAACCTTCAATTCGTTTTTTTTTTTTTTCAAGAATTAGAATATTTTCCCTTTGTATATATACTTTGCATACGGTGATATAAAAAAGGTTTTCATTGATACCATTTTTATTTGTGTGCAGTTTTTTCATTAATTTTAATAATATTTTAGGTACTTTTCCGTTAGCCGGTCGCAAGCGAAAAATCGCCAAATAATGTAGAATTCCGCCAAATTTCTTACATTTTTTCGCGTTTGCAATTCGCGTTTGGTTCACAATTGGCGACATTTGATCCCGGCTAACGGAAAAGTACCTATTTTATTTCCATTATTTTTATAAAATAACTTTTCATTAATTCGAAAATTGCATTTACAATCACGTGCGTGTTAAATATGTTTCGTTCGTGCATACTATCAGGAAATATATATTTGTTCAGAATATATTGTTTTCATGCTAGGAAATTAAGAATAAATTAAAAATTAAAAGAAAGATGGTTGAAACGATAAAAGTCTTAAAAAATTATCATACACCGATTTTTCAGAAGATTTCAAGATCCTCAAGATTCAAATCATCATGTCCTTTAATTGATCTAAAGGACATGATGATTGATACAGTTTTAATAAATACTGTTTCAAGCTAAATGTTTAGGGAATTCAGTATGATAATTTTATTTAAAATTCAATGAAGATTATGAAAACAGCATGAGCTAAGAATTTAGCCTATTATTATGCAAAATAAAATTTTTTAAAAATGTCAATACATTCTTTTATGAATGTATCAAAAAAATGGAACGTTATCTTTTTTTATATATAAAAAAATAGGAGCTTCCACACAAAAACATAAAAACGTGATGCATTAATGGGAATATTTTTAAATAAATTAAATTTTGAAGAGCATTTATAATATATTTTATATTTTAATTAATGTTTTTATCATTTCATCTTATAATCTTCAGAGCTTCAAGCTCAGATATTTTTTTTTTATTTGAATTTGATTGAAGATTAGATATTTTAATCACGGCGAACTAGCTGGTCGCTAAATTTGGATTAGTGGCAATAGAACTAGTTTCAATTTTATTATATTACACATATTGTATATGTCTATAATTACAATAATTCATATATTACTTGTAAATTTATATTTTAAAAGACATCCATTATAAAATGGGTCTGTCAGCATAAAAGTGGTATTCCTGTCAATAGTAATTTGAGATTGTAATGGTATAATAAATTATACAATTTTTTATACAAATTTAGTATAATTTATTATAATGGTGTAAGGACTAGCTAAATAAATTATTATATAGTATAATTCATTATACATAAATTATATAAATTATTAACCATTTCTCCTATATAATTGCCTGTATGAGTAGAAATGGCTAATAAGTGGTACATTATTAAATAAAACAAAAACTAGAAAACACAAAATATTCTGCAAGGGATTCCAAATATACAAGAATTAAATTAATATCGGAAATATCCAAGAATTAAATTTAGTTTGTGGTTTTTATTAAGTCTTCACGGTCACATCCACATAGCTACAGGCAATCACTCGCTTGACCCAAAATTTGATACAACTCACTGGTTCTGAAAATAAAACTGTTTACTATATTTCATCCATCAAACCAGTTAGATTTTTGAGTTATCGTGTTCGTATGAACGGACAGACAGGCAATATTACCGGAAGAAATTTTTTCAAATTTGACAAAAATTTAAAATTTTTTTGGAACGATTGCATATTATCTTTTGTCTGTCTTGATTATGCTGTTTCCAAAATACTGTATTCACAGGCCAACTGATATAACTACAAAAAAAAAAAAAAAAATCTGGTTCAAGGAAGTTAAATATACAGATTCATCAAATTCTTGAAGTTGGTCGAATTTTTCTGCAGATTTTAAAACTATTTATTTCTATACAAAAGAATAGAAAGGTATATCATTTTACCATTCGATTCAGATTCTACAGATTTTAAATTATAGCCATACAAATGAGGCAGATCGAAAGAACTACAAGTGAAAAATTAGCAGCCACCGGAGCATTTTTTGGCACTAAAATTGACTCTCAGCATCCGCCCCCTCGTCAGTCATTGTTTTCAGTCCGGAAGATGTGATTCCACCTGTTCCAATGGCCGCCTCAAGAACACATTTCTCAACGACCTCTACACATCGATTAGCATCGATTTCTTCTTTACTCGGGACAGCCTCTCCCCTTCCCCCTTTCTGCATTCTCGTCCTCCTCAAAAGTGTTGCTCCTCCCCTTCCTCCCTAACTTGTCCTCCCCCAACACACTTTGTTTCGAATTTCCAGGACCGCAGCTAAAGCTCTCTGCCCGCTGCGCATCAGGGCACATTCACTTTAGAAGTTCGGAAACTTATTCGAAAATTTTTAATGGGTTCACCTGAGTCATTTATAGGATGCTGGTCATTAAACTTTTCATGTTTGTGCGATGAGTCGTTGGCTAACAGTTTCATGACGTGCGATACAGGTGCTGTGCAGCAGAATTTTTAAATTACCTTAAGGTTTAGTACAATTCCTGTACCAGTGAACGAGTAAACCTCAACCTTTTCGTTCAACTAATAAGTTCCTTCAAGAGTAATCCGATTGTTAGCTGTAATTCTTTATCCTATCATTCCTTGGACTCCTCAAATATTTGGATTAGAATTTGTCGAAGGTTCTTCCCTGGAGAGTACAAAAATGTTGTTGTTATCTGAACTACAGTCATACAGCCGATGGAGAAATGTCTTATCTGTATGAAAGGTCGCTTGCAGGTACTGCTCTTAATGGGAGCTATGCTGGACACAGGGCTCGAAATTACTAATCACGGTTGGTGTTTATTTAATTCTGTTTGAATCCCAAGGTAAGTAAGGGAAGATCTCTTTTATCAGATCATCCTATGTAATTTGACCTCCATGGCCATTTTAAAAGATTTCAATAAAGATTTTTTTTAATTTGATAGTAGTATTTTCGCGCCCGAATTCGGAATCTAAGCCAATGAAAATGCCTAATTAATAACCAATTTATAACATTCTTTAATATAGAACCCATGCAAAATTTGGGGACCGTCAGAACATTAACTAGGAATTTGGTTTACGAATATATGCAATTAATAATTAACTTATAATATTATTTAATATAGCGGTCTAGCGCTGTAATTAGAAAAATTAAATTTTATGATCTATTATTACGTATTCACATCTTTGGCAAACTTTTCCTATATTGCCATAAAATAAAGAAAAATACTGCAACAATATTAGCGTAGAGAAATATTGAACTACTGACATTTGCGATTTTTATTCTAAGCGGAAAAAAGTTTTGTAATTTTTTTAAATGCTAGCATATTTTATACTAATTTTTATTGTATGCTACTTTTTTACCTCATTTTGCTTTGTTATTTAAAATAGTTTTTCAAAAATTCAGTAAAAATCAGACCAAATGACTGTCGGGTTATTCAACAAAAAAAATATACAGTTTTAATGACCCAAATTATACTTATTACACAAATTATACTACGTATAATAAACATTATAGAATATAATTCGAAATATGAGCAGTGGCGTATTGTTAACGTCACCTCAAGGTCTTTTGGCAGCAGCACGCAGATGAGCTGTTTTGTGTTGAAGTTTTTTCATTCTTGTTTTAAAAACGATGGCCTACAGAAGAGGTTGGAGTAGATTTTATTGGATTTTTAAATTTTTGCTTGAACTGGTCTACTGCTTGAAAAATTTCTGGCTCAAAATAGAGCTGAATGCCACGTTATGGTTCCGTCGTCTATGGAATCAAATTATTTTGTATTACGGTTAAGAAGAGTGGCATCACTCTCGATTCAGTTTTTCTCTTATTTATATGTTTATTCAGAATGTGCAATACAGTGGTATAAGACATTGTTGCGAAGTATCTCTAAACCGCTGATTTGTCTAAGATGTTTGTTTTATCATTTATAAAAAAGAAAATGTACAGTACAAAATGATTTCCTTTGCAGACTGTATTGCAAAATAAGCAGCAAACACAAAAAAATGAAAGCTGTAGATACTGAATGACAGCGACATCATAAAATATGTTAGCTATTTGTTATATGTATACTTTCTATCTAAAATATTAACAAGGGTGCTAAGAACTAACAGATTTTGAATATTTACGAAAATTGTACTGGATGAGAGTGACTTAAGTTTTGAGCGGGAAAAAATTATTGAAAATAAAGAGCATAATGTTTTTGACAAAGTTCTGAAAATTCTGCTAAGCAATAAAGAAAAGGAAAGTTTTGAGAATTTAAAAAGCTGATATTTAATAGTTATTTGGAGAGGAAATTCGAATTATTCCCCTATACAAAGATCTGGGTGGACTTGATTGAGGGTTTTAATGGAAGAAGAACTAAACTTGATATTGCATCCATAGATTTGAATTAAACCGCTCATTCATTTGGATTTACGATAAAATTGAACAACTAAATGAGGTACAGGTTAAATATATTGATTCGATTTTATTCCAACCGTAAAAAATTGTTTTGTCGCATTTATCAGGTCAAATTGACTTCTTCATACACGTCAACGTGCCATTAATATATGTTATGTTAATGTTTTGACGTCATCTTGCAATTAAATTATATACCCAGTTACGTTTGCCATGCAAACTATGTTCTAATATATTCAACCATTATGACACTTCCCTGAATTTTATAGTTCTTCGTTAAACTGATTATCCCCACTGTGTTTTAAATTAGTGAACCATAACTTATTATATTCTGTTGGATTGCTAAATTATATCTCTTGACACTAAAGTCTTCAGGTCACAGCGATGACACCATACATGTTATAATGCCATTAATATTTATTATATTCTGCTAATGTTATGATACCATGCTGCAGTTAGATTATATGTGCTGTTACATTTATCAAACTATCTATGTTCTAATAAATTTATCTACAGTGTCGCTTCTTCTCTGAATTTTATAGTTCTTCTTTAAACTAATTACACCATTATATTCTAAGTTAGTGAATCGCAATTTATTATATTCTCTTGGATTCCTGAATGCATTGGTACATCTACCGGATGATAGAACAAAAAAAGTCTTCAGTGACGCCACCATACATATTATCATGCCATTAAGATTTATGTTATGACATGTTATGCTAATGTTATGACACCATGTTGCAGTTGGATTACATGCATTCTTAATTTACCATACCACCTCTATTCTATGCCACTGTCTCTCTGAATTCTATAGTTCTTCATTAAATTAATCATCAAACTTTGTTTGAAATTAATAAACAGCAACTTATTATATTCTGTTAGACTCATCAGCGTGCATATTTAACTCTGTAACAAAAAACACCTTCATCTGATGTTAGAACATCCGTTCCATTTCATTAAAACGAGTGAATTCTAAAACATAACTTGTTGCGTACATAGCAAAATGCTTGATTCGCAATTCAATACTAAATTACATTCCAGACAACCTAGTATTATTGGATTTAAGCGCCATTATCTCAAGCGTCTATTGAGTGCTAAATTAACGGGATTCCGCCCTGGCTATAATAAACATTTACTGCAATTTGGTCCAGCTCTCATTTGTTAAAACATCATACCATTCTCTCCGCATGTCATATATAATGTGAATCCCTCAAATGCCATTTTCTGCATGTTACATGATTTGCAGTAGATATTAAGAGAGTCATATCACTGCAGTGTATTCACATTAGTTCAAGATACCATTTTAATTTAATTAATAACCAGTTACCAGGTTAATTTAATTAATTTTATATACAGATTTTAAATGCTTTTATTAGAATTTGTCTAATTTTATATGTATATGAATGGAATTTTGTGCCGATTTCCTTTATATTTCTGATTTACCGAAATTTAGAATTTCCGCATACATGTATTTATAGACGAATGTGTACTATTTTAAAGTTTTCAACATTTTATTAAATGTTAATCGAATAATTAAGTCAAATTTTAATTCCCTTAAAACAAAATTTAAGATTTTTTTTGAAAATTCGTAATATTTATAATAATGAATTTTTAATAAAATATTAAAAATAAAGCAATAAAAATAAATTATTTTTTGTTTACTAATGAAAGTATGCTCCTAAAAATGCTTCAAATGAATTTATTGTGCATTATACTGTACAATTGTTGAATAGGTTTAAAAATAATTTTTATTGTTTTCTGCCAAACCAAACCGTTTAGCTCTAATTATATCGTATTATCGTATAAATTATAGAAAAAAATTATTTTTGTATTACAAATTGAGGAAATCTTAAACTGCCATTTCAATACGACATTTTCGGTATTAAAACAAATAAACAGTATTTTAACTCTTTTCAAGCAATAAGAATAAGATTTGTAGAAACTTTTGATCATCAATTAAATGGTCTATCTTGTCCTTCATTACTAGAAATGAATCAACTCATCATTTGCTAATAAAATAGAAAATTTATCTACAATTAAATTAGAGGACAAAAGATTTTCATTGATATACTATATTTGTACCACACATAAAGAAATTGTTAATTGACATTTATCACGATATCGATACTATTCTTTACATAAAATTAAAAAAAAAAAAATCTTCTGCTTTTCAAATTGAACCCTTCGTACGGCAAATCATCTATATCATCTCACATTCAAAGCAAGAAATTCTACTGGTACTATATTTAATTTTCTATTAAGTAAAATATTTATAAAAGTTTTGTCATATATCGTTCTTGTACCAATAATCAAACAATAAAATTCTTTTTAATAACCGTCTATTTTATCTACAAACTACAGATAAAAGCGTCTTCTTCAACAAGAAAAAAAAACTCATCATATTTTTGATGAATACAGTTTTTGGAAATTATAGACAAGAGTTTGAATACTCGAAATTCTTGACACTGGGATTTATTTGAAGCGTCATAGCGAGGTATAAATATTCAAATATTTCTCATTTATTGGTAAGAAAACCAAATGTTTGTTACACGGTTCCTAAGCAATCAAAACATAACGGCATACAAAACTCAATTTTGAGTGAGAACCAAGTTCTGGGTAATATAGATTATTGAGCATCCGAATGAACGGACACACACAAATGTACAAAGTCAGCAAAATGTCAAATAAAATGCGTGCTGAAAGTACCATTTTCATAAGCGGCCACCAAGTTGCATAAATTACAGTTTTTTGTGAAGTCTTTCTTGCAAATATGATTTAAATGCAGATATCCTTTTGTGATTCTCATGACTGTTTCTGTATTAGCTTATAATTCGAAAGGAATCCAATTTAACCTTCCACAAAATAACTTAATTTCTTTAATGGTTAATAAGTGTAAGACAATTCAAAATGATTGTTCTTATTATAACTGACTATAAGTTTCTTGTAGATAATGATACAAAAGGAAATGTAAAAACAATAAAAAATAAACTTTCAGCTTTGTTGCATTATTTAAAGTAATTTTAATGTTTGTGAAATTTTTAATGAGGCAATCCTTGGTGACACGGTGTAGTCTATTTGAAGAAATAATTCTTTTCTTATCCAAGCATGATCCATTTCGTAAACATGCGAAACGTAATCCATTTCAAGAATCAAACGATAATCAATTTCTCTATGTAGCTATGGTTTATTTTAATGTCATGGAAAAGATGGTTTATTATTCTATCAATTTGTAACCCATTACATAATCAAGCGGCAAACAATTTCTCCATTAAAAGGTAGTTTATTTCACTATCATGCAAAACGATAGTCCATTTCAAAATCACGTTCCTTTCCAAAATCATGTCATGCTTTCCCTTTTATTATTAGCCCCTTTTTTTAGAGTTTAATTTAATCCAACAAAAGAATAAAAAAACTTATTTTTTTATTTTTAAACGCCCTAAAATTAAAACAAAAAAAAAATTGAAATATTTTAAAGAATTGTATATGATAATACATCTATTCATTGTGTTTGTTTAGTTGGATTAATATGGCTTGGCGACTTTTAAATGCAACTCATCTCAAAATTTCATCGATTCTAAACGATAAACAGCTCTTTAAAACACAAACTAAGCGAATACAAACCAACACTTGCAATAAATAGCAGCAGACAAGCAAAAAATTCAATAATAAGCAATCACAACGGCACAAAACACTCAGAGACAGCTTACAGAAGATCAACACTACTTTAGCTGTGCCTCTGCTTTTAATAGATCCCATAATATGTTCTATTACAAGTAATGTAACTCAAATTCTAATGGAACTATCACTAAAGTAATATTATTTGTCTTTCATTTTTGTCGCCAAATGGCCAAGTTTGGAAGTAAGTGACTTGGTATCAATCCAGCAGCCAATACTATAGCTGTAAACCTTTACCAGTAGACTTTATACATAACAATAGGAAGCAATACATTTACATATTTATAACAATGCAAAAAGCTATGGTCAATGTAATTAATTAGTTATTATTAAATCACTTTGACAATGATAACAGATAAATATTAATAACAGCTGATCAATTTGATAAATCAATTAATCACTTTTATAGGTTATTATTATTAATAATTGATTAATCATATTAATAACGTATATAAATTAATGTTTTTTGCAAGGTATTTGGATACAAATCTACAGTTTTTTTTTACCTATTTTGATGAAATTTCGTATATGTTCTCTTTGAGAAAGAAGAAAGTCACAGTCAACATTTTAAAGTTCAAAAATTATTAAAAATATAATTGTTAAAAAACTAATCAGTATTTTTAGTTGCATAGTTTAAAGATATAATTTCACAAAAAGGATTTTTATACCATTTTAAAACTGAAGAATTTTTAAAAATTTATTTTCGTACAATATTTTCTCTAATTTAAATAATTTTTTCGAAAATTTTAATATAATATCCAAATTGTACTAATGTTTATATTGCTATGAATAAATTAATGTCTTAATTCTAAATGGAAATTTTCAGCTGATATTTCTCAGTAATGAGCATTTAATTTTCAAGCGTAGTAATTTGTAATAGACAGATTCAATAAAATTCATACTTTTCAGTGTCGTGTCATCAAATAGCAAAATAAAAATTTAAACAAATATATGACATATTAAAAGTTTGGCAGCCAAGCGAGCCAGTGTTCCGGACAAACAAATAGCACGCAAAGTTAAAAAAAAAATTCAAAATTCATATAAATTTCATCACAGAGCAGGTAAAATAAATTGGTGATTCTGATTTTCTTTCTTATTTCAACTCTGAAAAATCTGATCAGATGTCAAAACACGCTATACCGCTGTGAAAACCACAATTGAAAATGGACAATAATAAAATGCAGGCAATTTATCACCAAAAGAGATTTATTAGTGTAAAAGCGCCAAATTCGGAGTGAATTTGGCAGAAATATTTTCCTCATCGATGGTTGAAAATATTAGAAAAAACTTCCTAGAGTAAACTGAGTGAAATAAAATAAGCTTTTTGTCAACTGAGAAAATGATAAATGAATCAACTAAAATGAGAATAAAAAATTCAAAGCGATTTTCAACACGGAAATATATATCATTTTCTTTCCTTTTTCTTCTCTTACCTTTGTCAATTATAATTATTTTTGTAGGCATATCTGTACAAATAATAAAGGAGAAAGTGACGTATTTGTTGAAACTCTACAGGACATACTCTGAGATGCGGAGCAGCAAAATTTGTCTCAGATATATTTCTAAGGTTTGGAATATGTCCTCAGAGGTATTTAAAAAATATAATTAATTAAAAAGTAAGCTAGAATTTGGACTATGAAAAATCTTCCGCGTTCACTTTCGAAGCTATTACTACATAAAAATACTTCCTAAATACATTTTTTTTTGCAGGTATATTTTAATAGTTAAAAATTTAAAAAAAAAAAACATATTTTAAACTATCCAAATTTAGTTCCCACATTTTTTTGTTTATATTTAATTAAATTTTTAAAAAGTTTAAAATAAATATTACAAATATATTTTCATTATCGTAAATTTGACTGGAGTCCTTTTTAATATTGTAATAAAAATATTTCATTCTAGTTTTTCTTCTTTTATTTTTATTTTTATTTTTAATGGACAGCATATAAAGATTCAATATAGTTTTTCATATTCAATGGATTTCTGTTTAAATCTGACTTTTAATAAAATTATAGAGTACTTTAACATGAATTGAACTATACTGACTATTATGGCTAAAATTTAACTTGAGAAATAAGCAATGACGAATTTTCAATGACCAGTATTATACTATTGTTCTTTTTATTGAATCAGAGAAATTTCAAATGAATTGCCCTCTGATTTATTACATAAATCATGAAATATATTCTATAATACATACTAAATTTCAATATGGAATGATTTTTTTTCATGCTCATATTCTTTACGAATATACTTTGATTTGACAAAACTATTAATGAATTAGTTGAAATTTAATTCCTTCATATCTAAAACTTCAAATTTTGGATGAAATAACAGAAAGGCGTATATTACAATGAACATAACTGTATAATGCTCCTAATATAGCACGAGATACATGACTATCAAATTTGAAGTCTAATATTCTTAGCTGGGAAACCCATTAAAACTAAGTTATATACAGAGGATTCAATTAAAATCTTACGTAACCAATGATTCCGGTAAAGGTTCCCTGGTCATCAAAGGCGGCTAGTAAAAAGGTGGATGAGAGCCAGCTGGAGATGTCTCCCTGAGATTTTCTATTATATTAACATAACATGAATTTGTGCTTTGAAAATAAGTAGAGATATTTTGAACACATTCTTTTCAATCGACTGGTTTCAAAATAATTTATATTTATAGAAAGAAGGCTATATACCAAACTTCATATGTATAGTTGTTTTCTTTTTTTAAGTTACCTGTTTCAAAAACAGATGGACAGAAATACATATTTTCAAAAAAAAATTATCCACTAAAGTATGAGACTAGATTATTCATCGAAATCTCAAGATCGAAATTTTCTTCGTGTACTTCGCAAGCAAGAAAGTGTTAAAAAAAATAAGAACAAACAAGAAATCCCCGATTTCAAAGGGACGCAATTCTGATTACGACTTACTAATCCTATATTTTATGAGACACCTTCAATAATACTGGGGCCAGACAAAGTAATCTAGGATTTAAAACAACAACAAAAAATATCAACCCTGAATTAATTGAAATTTGGAATATGTTAATAATAATAATAAGGATCTATTTTAAACATGTAGAAATTTGTTTAAAAAAGCTTTTGTCTCGTACAAAATGCAATATGTCTAAATGAAAATAAATTGATAATTTCTTATTAAATGAAGCAAGTATTCACAAAATTTGAAAAATCTCAAACTGTCGTCTATTTTCTACAAAATAATGCTTTTAGGCTAGAAATTACTTTGCTACATATACGTTATAAAAATCTCTCAAAAAATAACCAGAGCATAATGAATCCAAAACTATCAATTTTAAGAAATGGTTATTTCTTGGATAGAAAGTGCACACTAAGAAAAAGTGTTTGAAAATTACAGTTAGAATTTTTATTAATTTAAAATAAATAGGTTTTTAAAGTTTAAAGCTCAATAACTGCGAAACATATCGCTGTGCAAAATTAATTAAAGACAATTTATTTCTTTGCAAATTGTTCTTTAATTTAAAAAAAATATTCCAAATTTGCTATAAACAAATTCAAACATAAACATTCATTCATAAAAAGATGTCCAAAATTAGTTGTGTTTAAAAAACTTCCTTGTTGTTAAACAAAAGAAATTAGTAAATAAAAACATATGAGATTTTTAATTTATTACTTACTAATGTTTTAATGTATTTTAAAGTCGAAGATTTTTTTATATTATACAGTTATGTTTTAATCTGGCATTCTTTCCATAAATGGAGAGATGCAAAAATTGCTAAGTATAGATTGTTGATTCAATCATTACAGACGAATCAATTTTAAAACATTATTATGTTATAACCACTCTGAAAAGAAACTATAATTCCATTTATCGTTTGGCCTTTTCTCTCTAAATTTAAAAATTAAAAATGTATATCCATGCTTTATTAACTTTTAATGTGTTTCATAGCACCAACAATTATTTTAAATTGCATTAATTTATAATCGTAAAATTTCAGCGAATTAAAAATTTTTGTTTTAATTTGGCTCAAAAGAAGCCATTTAGCACGTTTCTCTCATTTTGCCATAGTTCGATAGCAGCAAGCATGCGCAACAACATTTAACCTTCTGAATTAAAAAAAAAAAATCTCTTCTTAATATTGCTTAAGGAATACATTTTAATATTTTATTTTTGTTAATTACTTTTTCGTCACTGTTTGCATATCATTATCTTTTTAATAAATCCTTGAAATTCTATTCTGAAAAGTATAAGTTTTCCCCCTTTCTTGTATATGAGGTATTCAATGAGAAAATTTTGCAATTATGAAAAATTCGACTTTGAGATTTTGATAGCTTCCACATTTCAGCACATTTTTGGATTTATATCATTTTGTGAATAAGATAGATCAAATAAGAAATGAGCTGAAAACATGAAATTTGGTAGGTAATCTTTTCATCAAATTTGCAGATTGCTATCAAATTTCTGTCAAAATCCGGAAGTGAGAAATCCATATGTTCGTCTGTCTATCCCAATACAAACAATCGAAAATATAAAAAACTGAATGGAGAAAACTAAGCATACAAATTCATCTTTGGTATTAGATATCTATGTAAAATTTTGGATCCATTCAGATATATAGTTCACTCTTTGTCGGCCTATATATTTGCAAGTACGTTAAGATAATAACTTAAAAACGCACCAACTTGGACGTATTAAATTTGGTTTGCAATTTTCAAATTGAAATTGCAACTACCAAATTTTAGGTTTAATTGATGGAAAGGAACCCAAATTCATATTCAAAGTTCTTTACTAATTATGAAACACAAATTAGTGAAGAGCCCTAATTAACACATTAGTAATTAGCACTGTTGAATTAATTTAAAACAAAGCAATTATTGTGTTGTTTTATTTCGTGCTAGATACAATCAGAATATGCATGAGCAGTGATTCTTAATCTTCCAAATAAAAAAAGAAAAAACAAACTGCAATTCTTTAACCCCATAATGATTACTCGGATGGTTTATGGCGATCAAATGCCTGTCCATTACTGGTGAGAAAAGTCATCGCCATATGAAAAATTAAGCGCATCAACCCCTCATTCTATCAAGAAAGATATTCTTCGAATAGAAAAAAATACATATAAAGAAATTTAAATTTTAGCTATAAGTTTCAAGAATTCCCCTTAGAGACCTAAGGAAACAGCATTAGACTATTAATACAGCATTAGACTGTTATTAGATTTAAATATTGTATGCAAATTCAAATAAATGAGTGATTTAGTTTAAATATTGAACGAAATTTGGTTGTTGCAGTTTCGTAGTGTTTATATAAAAGCCAACCCTTCCTATGAAACAAAAAAAGCAAAAGAATCAACAACAGAACAAAGAAAGAGTCAACATTTCTTTTATCAGTTTCAGATTAAACCTTTTTATTTCTGGGAAGCATATTTATTAAATTCAAGAGCATTAAATCCGCTAACAGGACCAAAGGAGATAACTTATCTTATTACATTTTATTTCAGAGAGGAAAAAGTATTCATAAACTACATGCCAGATGGTCGGAAGGTGAGCAAATCAAGTTTTTTAGCAACGACCCACTGAGTCCCATTATCGGCGTTGTAGAAAATTCGATGAAAATTCTCAATTTAAAAAGTTGTTTTCGATTAATGGTAATTTTATAATTACAGTTATATTTCGACATAGTTATTCAAATACATATGGATTCGAAGTTTCGCTGTTCTTTCTTTCACCTCGAATATTTTCCATACTGGAATGTAATAAAGTGAAAAATCTTAATATACATAAAAATCTTTATGGCTATGTAGTCCTTATGTTCCGCATTTCTTCTTAAACAACTGGTTTGAATCCAACTAACTTTCGCACAATAAATATTTATGATGTAAATAAAGAATTCTGTCAGTTTTTCAAGATACAGAATTTAATTAGGCATTGCATTAATTACAAGTTAGCCGAAATTTTGAGTTTTAAGACGATATAAAATTATTCTTCTTCTACTAAGACGATATAAAATTAAAAAATATCTAATTATTCAAAATTTTATATCTTAAAATTTGAAATTGTATTTTTTTCAATGCTGCCTAATTCATTTAAGGGTAGATATTATCTTAATTATTTATTATTTTTTTAATTTAATGGTTAATTGAGCAGATGCAGACGATTTTCAAACTAAGAACTGCATAGAAACTGAGTTGCTACGAACGGCTAGGCGTTGAACTTCTCTAATTTTATTTTTGAATATTTTTGTTATATTTTTCAAAAATGTTTTCGGTAAGATTCTTTCAGTTTTAAAAGACAATTTATGCAATATTTGTGTCAATATTTTGCTATTGTTGAAGAACAAGAATATAAACAAAAAAAATTTTAGTTAAGTAGAGTTTAGTTATATTAGTGGGAACCCGGAATAATACTCAAAGGAAAAGATTAATAATTTATACGACTCTAAATTGTTAAGAAGCATATCAGAGTATGCGTAACTATATTGATTTGGTTTATTGATAAAGACTTTATTTATTATTTTTCAACGACTGATATTCTCAATTTAATTAAATACCATTTTCAGACGATGAAAGGACTGAATGTTGTAATATTTTAAGCAAAAAAAAAAAAGATCTTATATTAAAAATTAGAGACATGAAAATATTTAAACTTTAATAGTTTAGTTAAGGAATAAAATAAAACAAAATTTGGTTTTTCATTTTTTTTTTTTAAAAATGAGACAAAAATATAGTCATCTGCGGTTACAGTCGCTTATGTAATAGGAACAAATTACCAGTCTTCCCAGGATATTACTTTTGAAAGTCAATAAGAAAATTATTCAATGAAGTTATTAAACTCAGATGACTGAGTTTCTACTTAATACAATAATTTGAGATTCGAATTTAATTGAAAAAGCCTTACAAGTTTACGACACTTTATTGATATATTATTTTAGTTAAATTAATAAAGATTAAAAATATATAATAGTAAATAAATATATGTAAATAATAAATATATAATAGCTTGCTCTGCGAAAAATAATATTAGAGAGGTATAAGAAATGGTAGAATAATCAGAAGGTTGTTGGATATTAAAAAGCCCTTTTAAATCGAAATAATTCCTTTTCATGTAAATTTATTATTTAGATATTTAAAGTTTTATATCATTATGTTTAAAAATTATATTATTTTTGCATACCATTCTTTTATATAGTTGTATTTCAAGCCATTGCTTTCACTTTATAAAAATTTGTATACATTTATATGAAAGATCTAAATTCATAAGTTCCTTATAGCATTATTTCTGAATATTAACGTAGAGCTTTAACAACTTAAATGACAAATTACCTAAAGAAGGCGTGGTGTAATCGTTAAATAGTTATTTTTAAACACATTTTCTCATACAATTTCTAGCCACGAACAAAGACGTATTAAGTTTGTTTGAGAACCCAGACGTTGTAATCTGCAGGGACCTCTCAACATATTACATACAGCAGATTAAGTATGGACTCGGACATTTTGATTTTACTGCTATTAGTTTTTTAAATACTTTTGCACAATTTTAATTATGATTTTATTTTTGTTAAATAATAATATATATGATAATTAAATTAATTCATTATAAAAATTGAACATTATTTAGTTAATTTAATCGGTTTTTGTTAACTATTGAAATGTCTTCAATTCAATAATTTGAATATAATATCTGACATTCGCATAACTATTTACAGAAGTATATTCGAAAGAGCTATACAATAGAAAATTCAATGCATAAAAATATTGCGCTCGCTTTTATTTCAACATATGTATCTTTGATCAATAATGTAAATAACAGCAATAAAAAACAAATTCACAGACGTCTTTAAAAATTAAAATCCATTCAAATGATCAAAAAGATTTCCAGATGAACTAATAAAAACTAAGGAATGTATTTAAAAAAATAAAATTTCATTAGACTGAAAAAAAGCAGCATTTAATTTTTGCCTTGTAAATAATCATCGCTTTTACGAAAAGAATTCTTATTTCATCCAAATTCGTTTGGTTTTTTTTTTAAATAATCGCTTGCATTCCGATAGAAAAAAAAATACATTCTTTATTTTAGAATTAAGATGTGAAAAAGGAAAAAATGATTCTAGCACGTGACAAGAAAGAATAAAATATTTTTACATTCTGAAGTAAATATATTTACTGACTATTTAATTACAATTTTTTTTTTTTTATGTGACGCTCAGCTCTAAAAAAAATTTTTTTTTAATGTTAAAACTGTTAGGGAAGATATCTGTAAGCTTACTTGCAAAAAAATTAGAAGCAATATTTTGGCAATAAGAAAAAAAATCTAGATGAATTCCAAAAATTTCAAAAAATTGTGTTTAAGAAATTTTAAAAAAATAGGGCATAAAGAAATCTACAGCAGATAGAAAAATTTCCTATTTAAAAATATGAGGATTTTCTACTTAAAACACTCATTTATTTTTTCACATGGATTTATAATTTGTATTTATTTATTAAGTTTATTATTTATAATTGATAATTATTTATTAATGTCTTTATGTTTATTTAGAATTTAGAAGCTTTTCAGTATTCTCTTACATTGATTTGCATTTGTAACAAAAATTCTTTTCCTTTTTACAAGAATATAAATATACGTAAAAAGTTACCAAAAGCTTGAGCAAATATTCAGCTTGCTTCTATTACAATACTTTTAGAACCAGAAATAATCAATACCATAAATGAGTTAGTAATAGCTTCGCAATAAAATTCATCGACAAATCGAAAATTTTACTATGGTATTAAATATGTATCGCATTAAATATTTATATTTACATTTCTAATATTTATTATAATATTTTAATTATTTAATATGTTTTCAATTATTTTTAATATTTATACCAATATAATATAAATATATTTTAAACATTTTTATTTTTTATTCTTTAATGAATTGCTCTTCTTTATAAATATAATATCGTAAAATAAATATTTTTTCAAATTCACAAACAGAAGCCACAATATATTTTGATAAATAATTCAATGAAATAAACCAATTAATTGATAATAAAATCTCAAAAACTTGATAAAGTGTATTATTTAGGAGAACAATATACTATATTTTTCTATTTACGAATGTGAGAATTTCAGAACTTTAATATATCTAAAGACGAGTAAAAAAAAAAAAAAATCGATGACAAAATTGTACTTTTACTTGTTCGAAACAAATCAAGTTAAATAAAAGTGTGATAAAAAAAATCCTGCTCTTTCAGAAATTCTTTAAAAGAACGACATCTCTTCTTCCCAAAACTTGGTTAAAGTTATGGTTGACCTTATTGACTGACATCTGCTCTCTTTCCCATCGGAAAAGGTGAATAGAAAGAGAAAAAAAAAATGATAAAACAGGGCGATAGAGAAAATCTTTTGGTATTCGGTACCAGAACGGTGCCGGTAAACCAGAGAGGTTTATTCCAGGCAGCCGAAGAAATAGAGAAAATGGAAGCCAGCTTCTCACTCACTCTCTCTCTCTCTCACATACCCTTTCTTTTCCTTCTTTTTTTCTTTTCATAGCCGACACCTCAGTGAAGAAATATCGACTTCATCTCTTTGCGGCGAATAAAACTGTATTCCCTTACATTTTTTTCTGGAACATCCAGATTCGATGTCTCCTTTCAAAGTTCGAATCTGCATTTCTAAATTCTGTTTTATATTCTATGTATGATCTTTTTTTCCCTTTCTAGATTGATATTTGACCGCAAAGTAAAGTGAGTGCAACTTTAGCAAATGTTTTACAGTATTTTGTGATAGTTAAAGATTTATAGAAGACAAGGTGGCCATTTATTTCCTGCGTTATATTGTTGTCAGTCAGCAAGAAAAAACTGGATTTCTTAAGCAATTCTAGGTTATTTAGCTTAGCATTATATATTGTTAAATTTTTGAATATTGTATATATACATATATGTATATATGCCGTATGTGTCACGTCTAGGTTTGCTCAAAATCAAAATAATTTTGTCTAATATTTTTAATATAAAAAATGCTTTAGAATAAAATATCATAATACGCGAAATCTTTTTTATCATCTGCTGCAATTTAATTAAAATAAAAATATCGATTGAATCAAACGATTTTTAAAAACTTTACTGAAAGGAATATTGTATTCAGTTTTACTGAAAGTAATACACACATCACATCAACTTTTCATCAAAATGTACGGATTTTGCTTATATCACTACTAAAGTGTTTAAAAATGGTGTTGCATCTTTTAATATTTTTTAAGAAATTTCTTAAGTTATAAAATAAACTCTTTACAATGGTCTTTAATGGGTGAAACTGAGCACGAAAGTCAACTTTGAAAAATTTTTATCTTCAGTTTTCTGAATTTGGTTTGGTTAACAACGACCTCAATTGATACAGACTCAGATAATCAACTTTATATACTGTTATGAAAATCTGTCCTTTGACTGTACGATGCAAGAAATCACAAAGTTAATAATGAATAATAATGTTTAGCCTCACAATAAAAAAAACCCCACGAAACATAGGTAGCAAATAGAATCGAAGATGTACAAGAAGACATCATTTGAAGAGATCGGCAATACAAGCACAAACAGCAAATCCTTAGTCAAATAACAGAAGCGGGGCATTAGCTTCCAGTGTCAACAAATAACGAGCTCCCTTTGCAATCAATCCTCCTAAAAGATAACGCACTTGAATGACTTGCTTTAGCCTCTTCCGTTTATAGAGGTTTTCAAACGGGGAATGTAATTTCTTAAAATAGACTCGGATAGTTTCTAATAGAGTCAAAATTCTTGTATTTTCCTGAACCTTTATTTTTTTTTACCAAATAATCGTTAAGATCGGCTCATTGATCCTGCATTTCTCAGGTTTTGATTATATCTGTAAATATATGTATATATTACTTTACTTTGAGACTAACTCGACAGGAATATAAGATTAACATTGGAAGCGAATATGATTTTATTTCAGAAATTTAGTAAATTATGTGCAACGAAAATAAGAAAAAATTTTAACTAATTTAAAATACTAATATTATATGTATATAAATTTTCAGCTTTATGAGGAAATAAAATGTAGTAATCATTAAATTTATTATAAATTAATTTACATTTGGATGCATCATTTCACAAAATTATTTAAAACTTCACTTTTTCAACATTAAAAAAAATAGTTGCTGAATCTAATTTAGGAAAAGATGGGAAATTATTTTTCATTAGTTTAAATATACATTTATTGCACATATGTTTTATATTATATATATATATCTATATATATACAGTGGCTCAAAAAATTTAGAGTACACTTTATCTTTACTTGATAAATCCGACTTTCAATATAAATAACACATTCCCGGGAAGTGCAAACATGTTTTTATTTTTACACATAACAAATGGTTTAATTTAGAGTGAAAATAAAGAAAAATCGACGAAAAACTTCTAAACAGAAAAATTTAAGAAGCATTTTGAATAAACATGCGCAGAATTTTGCCTCAAAAAATTGAGAATACACCAATGAAATTCTTGTAATATATCGCATAGAAAGAATGTTTCAGCATTTAGTTGCAAGTGGTTTGGCTTTTATAATGGCCACTAAATGTCGTGGTACCGATTCGATCAATTTTTGGTGGTATCTGATGATATTTCACCCCATTCTTCTTGCACCACTTGTTTTAATTGTATTTTGTTTCCAATTTTGTGTTTTTGGACCACTTTTTCGAGTATGGCCGCGAATATGCAACGGAATTGATGTCAAGGTACTGTGGTGGTGTGTGTAACTGCTGTTTAAAATGAAAAAGACCCCATATTTTGACGTTTACGTGCATTCTCTTTGGGGTCGTTGTCCTGCTGGAAAATGAAATTTCCATCTAAACCCAATTTTTCGAGACTTTCCTTTAGATTGATGCGACCATATGGTTAATCCAACTTGTTGCAGAAACTTTTCATATCATAGGCTAAAGTGTAAATGCTGAAACTGTGCGAAATGCCATTAGACAAGCTGGGTATAAAAGTCACATTGCTAGAGAGAAACCGTTCATCAGCTTGCAAATTCAGAAAAAACATTTGAAGTTTACACAAACTCATCAATTGAAGACCAATAACCCTTGGAAAAAAGCTATATTTAGTAATGAAAGAAAACTCAACATTTTTGACATTGACAGTCATCAGTAGATCAGTTCTCCATACTGTATGGAGAAAGACTAATACTGCTTTGGATCCAAAATATTTACATACTACAGTTAAACACGATGGTGACTCCGTCATGATTTGAGGTTGCATGGCTTCATCCGGGGTAGAAATTTAATTTTTATAGATGGCATTATAAACGATAGGGTTTACTTGGATATACTTCGCAGCAATCTAAAGGAACATACTAAACATTTGGGTTGAGATAAAAATTTCATTTTCCAGTAGGACAACGACCCCAAACAGAATGCACTTACGTAACGTCAAACTATAGTGTCTTTTTCATTGTAAACAGCAGTTACACACACCACCACAGTACTCCGACATCAATACCATTTGAATATCTGTGGGCCACACTCGAAGCAGTGGTCCAAAAACACAAAATTAGAAACAAAACCCATTTAAATCAAGTGGTGCAAGAAGAATGGGGTAAAATATCTTCAGATACCACCAAAAATGGATCGAATCGGTACCACGACGTTTAGAGGCCATTATAAAAGCCAAGAGACATGCAACTAAATGCTGAAACCTTCTTTCTATGCGAGATATTACAAGAATTTCATTGGTATATTCTCAATTTTTTAAGGCAAAATTCTGCGCATGTTTATTTAAAATGCTTCTGAAATTTTTCAGTTTAAAAGGTTTTCGCAGATTTTTCTTTATTTTCACTCTAAATTAAACCGTTTGTTATGTGTAAAAATAAAAACATGTTTGTACTTTCCGGGAATGTGTTATGTATATTGAAAGTCGGATTTATCAAGTAAAAATAAGGTGTACTCTCAATTTTTTGAGCCACTGTATATATATATATATATATATATATATATATATAGAGAGAGAGAGAGAGAGAGAGAGAGAAGAAAGAGAGAGAAAGAATATAACCGACTTAAATAAATTCCGTTAAAAGTTCAATTCTGCTATTTTATTTTATTTTTCTTACAGACTTAAGAATTATTTCATTTAGAATTACTTTAATTTCCAAAAAGAACAAAATTGAAAGGACATTTTCCCCCTATCTCATCAAGGGAAAAAAATCGTTTGGCTGCTCTTTTATTTTGATTCAGTCTTCTAAATAGATCGTTTGCAGTATTTAACATCTGGTAGTAAGAAAATTTCTAAAAAGAAAACACACGCACACAAAAAAAGTAATGTGCCTAAATGAGAATCGAGTCAAACATCATCAACTCCTTCGAAAAGGCCTGCAATTTATTCTTTGTGATAAAAGTGTTAATAATTACTGAATCACTATTTCTGTTATAAAAAAAAACTAAAATACTTAGTCCGAGATAATGGCAACTGCGATTTATAAGTAATCCCTAATGTAAAAATGAAAAAATGGTTTTTCGGATGCATTATTTAAAAAAAAAAAAGTAGAAAAGTTTTCAGCCATTATTTCTAAGAAAAAGTCTTAACAAAATTAATTAATTTCACATTTAATGCTATCCTCCCTATTTGAAGTAGAAAAAAAGGAGCATTAATTACGTTTGCTTTGGATCTAAAGTGATTTAGAATCGTTTCTTCTAACTTTTAAAGAGGAACCAAAACCTCGAAAGAAAGCTGGGAGCATTTACACGCATTTACAGCCCGAAAGACTTAATTTTATCTTATTTTTAGTTCCAACATTTTTAGGATTCATTTTCCTTAATTACTTTCTACGTTATTTAATTTATGGATAAATTAAATTCTTGGTCAAGTTTTCCTGTCTTTTATTTTCCATAAACCACGTGACATTCGCTCTTAAGAGAGTTTTCAGCGAATCTTGCCGAACTAATGCAAGAAGATAATTTATTGGTAATTTGTTTTATTCGGTTCAGCAATAAAACGCTAAAGCCCTGCTCCAATTAATTATTTTTGCGTTACAATTAAGTATTTAATGATCCAAAAACAATATTCAATCTAAATAATATGAATTTATATTGCAGGTACTTAACTGTTGTGTTTTTACACGTTTTTAATTCACTTAATTTGAAGGAATTTAATAAACGATTTTTGAATTATTTCCTGAAATATTACATTTTGAACTCTTGACAGTACCTGATTAAATACATTTTTTATAATTCCGAAACTTAAATTTTCATTAATATTAGGAATTATTGAAAAGTTATTATTGCTCAAATGAAAAGTAGATATTTGCGATAGCGTCAGAATAACTGCAGCTATAGCAGCGCCATCCAGCAGGGATATGAAAGGAAGTAGGAGGTGTGCATTGCGTATGGAGTTTAAGAGTGAAAGATGTTCATAGTAGAAGAGATTGATCGAAAGTTTAGTCGTGCTACACATGGATGCGTCCAGACCGAAACAACATGCTGTGGTACAGTTTCAGATTCTTTGATTGCCGTTGGCAACTTTTGATTTATTTCCCGCCCCAAGGGAGCAATATCAACTCAACATAACACAGCAATACTCTGACGAAACTACGGAAATCAATAAAAAGCATATAGCCAGGCCTTCTCATACAACAAGTGATCCTTCTCCATGACAATGCTTGCTCATACGTTTCCCGTGAAATCCAGACGGCCTTAAAACAATTCCATTGGGAAGTGTAGGAACACCAACTGTACAGTCCGGATTTGTCACCCTGTGACTTCCACATCTTTGGGTCACTTAAGAGATCATTTCAGGGGACGGGTTTATATTTGGAAGACAAAATGAAGAAAGTTGTGGAGGAGTTTCTCAAGAATCAACCTCCATAGGTAAGGCATAGACCTGCTACCTAATCGACGGACCTGTGTTACAACGCCCATGGCGATTTCTATTGATTTCCAATAAAGATATTCTTTTTATTCAACTTGTAAACTTTTCATCTGAGCTATCCTTATACATTAACTTAATTAAATTTTTAATTCATACAAATGTCAGGCAGAAGTAAAATTCATGTAAAAATTGTTTTCAAGTTTACATTATACATGAAAAAATAAAAGTTGGGAATAAATAAATAGAAAAAGAAGTTAATTGTCTTGGCTTGATTGAAGAATAAGGTACGATCACCAAATTTAAATTTTTGTGGCGATTTCTCATCAAATGAGATAATTCCTACACGTTACAGTTGATGAATTTTTCGCTATTTTCATGCCTTATTTGATTGGTCCGGCGATTGATCCATTTTAACGTGATTGGCGAGAAAACGCACCCAGTTCTTAAGTCTTAACCAATGCTTAAATATTGTAGTGAAATTTCGTTTTCTTGATCGTAACTTATTATAATTTTTTATTGATTTTCAAAATAAAAATTATTTAGAATACTGAAGAAAATATAAAAGCGCAACGCCAGTTTCAAGAAAGTTATGATAAAATTGATTAGATTCGTTTGCTGATAAGTAGAAAAATAATTCTCACTACATTCTAAATACTCTACTGAAATATTAGATTTTGAAATGTTAATTATTCATTAAATTTACAAAATAAAATATTAATAGATTAAAAATCATTTAATTCTTAATAATTATCTTCATCTTATAAAAACCGCATAAAATTATCAATAACTAGAATACAATAATTAATATTTATGATTTAGAAATTATTTAACGTTCATTAATTACTCATATGTAAATAGATATTAAATAAAATCTTCGATAAATAGAATAACAGTTAATTTTAATGATGTAATTATAACATTAAAAACATTTAACATTAACTAACTTTATTATAATAAAAATCATATAAAACTGTTAATAAATAGAATAATTGCGTCAATGGAATATAATAATCAATATAGAAACTTAAAAATTACTTAAATATTAAGCTTATTAGATATACTTATGGTCGCAGAAAATGAATAAAATAGCGGCAAAATAAAATAATGGAATAAATAGAATGTAATACATAATGTCGATACCTTAAAAATTCGTTTAACGTTTATTGACTTCTCTCTCAATTTTATATAAAAATCATATAAAATCGGTAATAAATTGAATAATTGAATGAATGTAATAAAATAATTAATCTTGAAATTTAAAAATTATTTAATTATTAAATTTATTAGTTACGTTTATTTCAGCAAATAATGGATAAAATCGTGGCTAAATAAAATAATAGAAAAAATATAATATAATAAATAATATCAATATCTTAAAAAATCGTTTAACGTGTATTGGTTTCTCTCACAATTTTATATAAAATTCGTATAAAATCGGTCATAAATTGAATAATTGAATAAATGGAATATAATAATTAATCTCGAAATTTAAAAATTATTTCATTATTAAATTTATTACATTTATGTCCGCAGAAAATAAATAAAATCACGACAAAATAAAATAATAGAATAAATATACCATAATAAATAATATCGATAATTTAAAAAATCGTTTAACGTTTATTGATTTCTCTCTCAGTTTTATATAAAAATCATATAAAATCGGTAATAAATTGAACAATGGAATAAATGGAATATAATAATTAATCTGGAAATTAAAAAATTTTTAATTATTCAATTTATTAGTTACGTTATTTCCGCAGAAAATGAATAAAATCACTGCTAAATAAAATAACGAGATAATTAGACTTTAATAAATAATATTGATACTTTAAAAAATCGTTTAGCGTTTACTAATTACTCATATGCTAATGGAATAAAAGAAAATCGTCAGCATTTGTATAGAATATAAATTCTGAAATTCAAAGAAAAACAGTTGATGAAACATCTTGTAGCAAAATTCAAAACAAATGTTACTCGAGTTTATATGTTTTTATTTATGTTTCCGGTTTTTAGACAGTAAAATTTCAATGTTTGAAAGATTCAGAAATTTGATAACATAAGTGAGAGAAAGTAGGTTTTAAATGTAGGTCATGTGACCAAAGTCATAAAAAAATCTTTCCCCTCAAGTACATTCTTTTTGCTTTTTTTTTATTTTTTATTTATTTATCTATTTTGGAAATGAAAGCAGCAGGCCCAGTAACATCCTGAAAAAACGTAAAAGAGAATAAAACTTGCTTTCGCCGTAAAACCAGCTTTATCATTTTATTGCATCTGGCCTTTTTTGTGTAAAAATAAGTCACAAAAAGGAAGTAAACCGACCTTTAAATCCCATGTAAAAAGAAATAGAAAACAAAAGGAAACCTTATCCTCTTTAAACACTCAGCTTAAGAAATATATATAGTGGAATTAAGTGGATAGGAGTATATTTTTTACAAAGAGGATTTAACAGAAAAATTCGACTTTGATGACCTCATTTTGATGAATCAACGTTCTACAGATTTATTTGAAAACATTTTTTTAAAAAAAATAATATATCTATAAATCTAAGAGAAATATGTCTAGTGATAAATTTCGAAATTTCAATGATACAGATCGTTGAATTTTGGTATATGGTATTTCAGCTAAAATTTGGATTTTTTCATCAACATTTTGGTCAAAACTCTTTGTTTAGAAATCGGTCCGGGTTCATATTAAAAATGCTACTCAAGAAATAGTGAATAGCTAAATGGTTAAAAATTAGCATATATCTCATTTTAATTTAATTTGTATTTTAAATGTTAAAATTCCTATAAGTTTTTTTTTTCATCCACAACCTATTCTCATGCTTCATTAGTAGATCTACGACTCTAGTTGCTCTCTTCAAAAGTCAAAGCTGACAAATATCCATTTGTAAATGTATCTGATGTTTCAGTAAGAATGTAAATTATATAAGTTTTTTTTTCATTTAAACCATGAATTTAATATTAGTTTTAGATAATGCTTGCTTTGTTTGGATGTTCTACTTTCTTTATGTAGGGATACGGCATTATTTTCCGAAAATTTAATAATAATGTATTATTTTGCATATATGTAGAATTGCCTTTTACAAGGGAAAGAAATTTAATAAATCAACAACCTTATCAATACAATTGATAAGGTACTGACACTGACTGGAAGCGCGTACAGTCCTTTGACGAATTTGCCAAAGTTGTGTACAGCTTGTTTCCGGTGATGTGGGAACCGTAGAATAGTTGAAGCTGAACCAGATCTGCTGATGGGTCGGGTGTAGCGATTTATCAGTTTAAGAATCTTTGGAACAATTCGGTAGTGAATACCACGAAGTAGATCCTTCTTCTTTGGAATCAAAGAACTATCTCTGGGGCTTTTATTCGGATAGAGGAACTCCAAAGAACAAGAAAATCATTCGATGGTTACAACCAAAGTTTCTTAGAGATCTTTATCAAAAGACTGTTCTATTTGAGCTATCAAAAGATTGGCTACCATTTCAGATATTCTACGATTTTCACTTCTTTTGGACTTGTTTTATACAATTCTAATTGTTGCATTGAAAGACTTTAGACATTTCACGCTGACGTTGTGTCATATCGGATATAATTATATAGTTGTCACTATTAAATTTTCACTACCAATTTATATGTTTTTTCGATTATTTTCTCATGTACGAAGTATAGAAGAAGTATTATAATCATTAAAAAATTCGAACTCGAGATTTCATGGAATCTTTACTTTTAGACCTTTACTTAGACAAATATATTTTTGTATTATGTATGTCCATCTATGAAATATATAATTCAAAAATATTTTAAATTCAGCATGTGTTTTGTACCAACGATTATAGTTTTGTACCAAATTTTGGTTTCACTCGGTTGGGGAAAACAAGTCTAAAATACGAATTTGATTTTCGGATACTATTAGCTGCATATCAGGGATTATTCGCCAAACAATTCGCCAAAGATCACATAATAGATTCAATAAAAATGCTATATTTACGCCAAAGATTAATATTTCAAGACTATTGTGCGCCAAAATCATGCAAGGCGTTAGAGAATATGCGAAAAAGTTTTGGGGAAACCAATCCAGCTGGTTCATTTTTATTTTTTATTTTCCAGTTTAATGCATAATCAAAGACGAATTTTGCATTTTGTGGCCCAAAGCAGTGCACGTTATGAGATTCCTATTTTAATTGCCTGTTCTGTTTAGTTTCACATTCCAATATACTTTAAATTTTATAAAAATTTTAATTGTTTAATTTAGTTTAATTTTTTATTTTAGTAATTTTGTGTAAATGCATGTTCTTATTTATTTGTTATGACCTATGATTGCGAGATATTCCTGTTTGCATGCAATATTATTTAAGAAGACACTTAGTGCTTATGTATACTGTAATAATTAAACGAGCATTCTGAAACATTTCAAATCCTGGGCAGTTATAGAAATGTTAAAATTATCTTAATTTTTTTATGATTCATAATAAATATATTTTTTTATGAATTCATTTATTTGCCAATGAAACTAAGCTCTTTTTTTTTAATTCTCTTGCCTGTCTTCAATCCTTCTCCTCTAGTTGCTAGCTACCTAATGGGAAAACCATTACTTTACATAGTCAATAATTAGTCATCAAAAATTTCTTAAAATTCTTTGATTCATGTTTTCACATTTTCTCCTCCTTTACAATTGTAAATAGATATTTTTCAACCAAAGTCGCTTAGACACATCTCAGTTTCTAAGAAAACATCACTTTTAGCATTCCTTCGACACATTCTCAATTTTGAAGGTAAATTTCAGGGTAACCAATGATTCTAAATAGAAGCAATGGCAAAATTTAGATGAGGAAATTATGATCCTTTGTTTCAGCAGACTCTTCGTCTGCGGTGGAAATGCAGAACAGGACATTAGCGGGAACGCCAGGATGAACTAACAAAAAAGATCAGTTCATCTGTGCCATCAGCCAACTTGGCACGGGATGGAAACTTTTATATTTAACCACCGGCAAGCGCACCACGGAGGAAAACGAACTTTCTTCTTGGTACTTCGTTTCAATTTTGAGGGAAAGTAGTGGAATGTTTGCACAGGAGCTTTTCAAATAGTGCGTTTTATCCCAAATGATACATCACTTCATTCACATTGTAGACTTATCTTGGCTGTCTAATTAAGCCTTTGGATAATAAACAGTATCATGCATATTAGTTCTTGATTTGAATCGATCCAGAAGCAATGTGGTTTTACTTCAAACAGCGATTCAGTTGCAACAATTCAATTTTGTGTATTGAATATTCTTGGAATAGAAATCAAGGAAAGAATACTTGGCACTTTTATATTTTATTTTTGGTACTTTTTTATATTTTACTTTTTAAGGCAATTAATTTCAAATGCTCATTTGATAAGTTTTAGGTATTTTTAGAAAATATCACAATAAATATGATACAAAATATCACAATAAATTATGATAAGATTTACTTTCATTTCTAAATTTCCATCGTATTTTGATACATGATGAGAAATATTCAGTTTTCACATACAAAAGTGTAAACAAACTTACTGACTTCTATACTCCATCATTACTTTGAGCCAATTACTACACTTGGTATCTAAAACTACAACTATTTAACAGGTTGACTCTGTGTCACCCATATTCTTGAGATAGTTCACAAGAATATGGGATCTGCACAAAGTTCTCATACAATATAGAGTTTAATGCGAGTAGAACAAGTCTATTTTTAGGTTATATCTCTTTATTTTAACACGTTATCCATCATGTGAATCGCCTGTGATTCACGCCTATTATCTAATTAGATGCTATGTTTTCCACTACAACCAAGCTAAGATGTAAGCATCTTATTAGATAGTGGTTCAGAAAGTGGGCATGAATCAGGAAAGCGAAGTTGTTAATATGAATTATATTTATCTTAACCACAGTTGATATATAAACATGTTAGCTTCAAAAGGATTATATTATATATTATATATATATATATATATTCTTGGTATGTGTAACAATTAGTAAGTCTAAATTATCAATGCAAATTATAAATCATAAGACTTAGGCATCATAGGTCTTAACCCATACATTGAAGTTCACCAGACTAGAATGGAACCGAAGTGACGATGTAACATGTTACTATTTACTGACTATATGTTATCAGCTCACTGATTGCATTTGAATAATCAGTCATTATAGTAGGTCCTCATCATTGAAATATTGCAGTGTAGTGTAGTATAGTATATGTATATGTATACAGGGTGGGGGTAAAGTCCTTTTAGGCCCTTTAAATTCAAAATGGGTATCGTATAACCAGGCAAGCAACATGTAGTAACAGTAAAGTGAATATACTGAATTTATTGAGACAAGGTACAATGCCCTTAGAGACGAAATAAGAAATTTGTAAAAATATAATTCAATGAATAAAGGAGATTGACGAAAAAGTCCAGCCAAAAAAAAGTGAACTATACCATAAAAAACACAAGAGAAAATTTCATGAAGTTGTCTGTAAAATTGTCAGAAATATTTGCGATTAAAATTGCAAACTTCCTCTGACTTGAGAAATGGTTCATTCTAAATTGAAAAATGTATTATCCATTCCGTATTATCATATTTTTCGAGTTAAGCAACTGCGAAGTTAAATTTAAGCAACGAAGAAAATAAACAGAAATAATAATAAAAAAAATTCTGAAAAACGCACTCGGAGGGAAATATAGGAGAACACACATTTTTTCAATTTTAGGACGAGCCCTTTTTCAAATCACTGCACTTTCATAGTTTAAGTTGCAAATGTCTCCAATCTCTCTCATTATTGCATCGCTAGGAGCGCTGTAACTTGTCTCAATAATTTTAGCATAGATATTTTATTATAGGTGCATGAAGTTTTTCTGGCTATGCGAGGCGCCGGTTTGAATTTAAAAGGTTTAAAAGATTTTACCAACTATCCCATATATATACCTATTAAGTATGTTCGTCTTCAAATAAAAGTTTTTAGTACCACTTCTCTTAATTTTTAGTAAAGTGAATTCACTTCAATAATCCGCGACAATGTAATAGGCCTAGCTTCTACTCATAAATTAACAACAACTTTTATTTTGCAGCTCGGTAGTTGCATCGATATAAACTGCTTGAAATCTACATCATAACGATTTAATGAAGCAACAGTGTTGAGAAATAAACTAATAAATATTTATGAGTAGAAAAAGTAGTTGAATGTTTATTCAATGTTAATTTTTTTCCTGCATGTCACGAGACACTAATCGTTAGTTCTGTAACTATGACAACTTTGACAAGCACAATCCAAATCAAATAAAATTCAAAAGTTAGATTTCTGCAACATATGAAACACGTAATTTTATCATTAAAAATGTTGACTGTTAAAACTGATTATTTAAACAAATAAATTGGTAAATTCATTGTTTGATTATAAAAAAAGAGGGGAAATCCGTTTGTTTCAAGAAGGAAAAAATAATAAAAACCAGGGAGAGTACATTCTCACAAAATTTTCTCACATACACTCTAGTAAAAGTGTTATCCTAAAGAACGCCTTTCATGGCATTGGCGTACAACAAGTACAAAATATTGACTTTTGGCCTGAATTGAACATTTTTGCTAAATCTATCGTGTCATTCTTGGCGAGTTATTTCGCAGTTAATCCTTGGCAGGAGGTTAATATACCCGAAAATCGAATATGTATTTTTGATGTGTTTTTCCCAATCTGTTGAAGTAAAAATCTGACGCAAAACTACACTTGTAGTCATAAAAGCACATACCACATTTGATATATCACTGCGTTTTTGAGTTATCGCTTTTCCTATCCTTCTAGTTCATAGTATTGTTACAAAATTTTTCTTCTACAACAAATATCGCTAATCAATTGTAATAGCGCAGCACATTTAATTGCTATAGTTCCACAGCTTTCTTGCTGTCTAATCCTCCAATACCTTATTTTGTCGGCGACTCCGCCTGCTCACCATACACCGCCTCTGACTATCCACACAACGTCTGACGATACACACGACTTCTTCCGATACACACGACACGACTACTTCCGATATCCACACAACAACAACTTCGTAGCTTCTGAGTGCCCGTCTTTAATAGTTCCGGGAGGCGGGGCTAGAATCTTCTGACCAATCAGGGCGTACCTGGCTGCATCTCGGTTGTTAGTGGATGGATCTTGAAAGTTCTCGAACTTTCCGGTACTATCCATTTAGTCGCCAAACTCGCCAAATTTATCGCCAAGCCGCCAAATGCTCGCCAAGTCTGTCGCCAAACTCTAAGTTCATTGATCTCAGCACGTACAGGACCGATCGTACAACGGTCTTTCTTGCGATGACTCTATTCGTGCCGGGTAGCAATATTATAGGTTCGTAACAGTATTTTTAAATTATTGTATTCCGATATAATTCTAAAAAAGATATTTTCTTTTTCAAATTGGATTGCTTGTTCATGAGACAATAGCAATCCATAAGATAATTTCGCCAAACTCATCTCAAATCCAACAAAATTAAAAACTTAAATGGTAAAAAAAGGTATTAAAATGAATAATTATGCTTATGAGAAATTTTTATATTTAAAATTTTTTTATAAAATTAAATTTAATAAAAAAAACATCTTTGAAACAAAAAAGCATCAGTTAAAAACCAAAAGCGTTTTGAAAATTAGAAGAAATACGGTTTTTTCGTGGGAAGGGGTTAAAAAAAGGTATATAGAAAACATTTTCTGGTTTTAGAGTTTATCAGATGATTTATTCAAAATATTTGAAATGCATTCAGAAGTTATTTTTTAGTTTCTGAACTAAGAAATAAGCAATTTTTCACCCAGGCTTTAAATATTTGTGCTCAAAATTTTCAATTTTTTTTTCTCGTTTCAAAGCATTAAAATGGCAGTAAAATCATTTTTTTAAAATAAATAAACTGTTTATTCTATAGTTCAGAAATTATAGAACATGTTGAGAACTTATCACACGATTTTAATTTAAACGATTTATTGTAGGAAGATTTAGAATCTGAGAAAATGGCATCTAAAAATGTAAATATAGCATTAAAAAGTTATGAAAGTTTAAATAATCTATGTAACTATCGAAATAAAAACAGAATTTAGTGTCAAAATAAAAAAAAATGTAATATGCACAGAAATAAGATTAATTTTTTTATATAGAAAGCTACTTGGAGAATAAAAATATTGAATAGAAATAGAGTATTTTGAATATTTTCCGCAAAAAATCAACTTCCCAATGTAGTCATTTAAGATGATTAAATCGTGGTGACACCACAAAATCTGAAAACTGAATTTTGTGACGGTTTCAATAATTTTATTTTGTATACTTTGCATCAAGCTTTGAAATTTCCATCGAAAATTTGTTAGAACCATTGGATAATCAGAGAATCCGGTCTTACAACTTTTAAAATTTTCATTCTTGATCACGATCTGCAGACATCACTTGAAGAAATAAAAATATTTTCGCTGCTTTCACCAAAAATCAATTTTCTAATGAAATCGCATAAAAGAACTAAAACATGGAGAAACCTCAAAATCTAAAATCTAAAAGTTATAACAATTCCAATAATTTTACTTCGTATGCTTAGCATCAAGCTTTGAAATGTTCACCAAAAACATGCTACAGTGAATGAATCTTTGAAAACTACGAGTTTTGGCATGCCCGGTAAAGGGATTGAAATTCCGAGAATCTGTTCTCAATACTTTTAACATTTTCATTCTTGATCACGAAATGTAGACATCACTTGAAGAAATGCTGATGACGCATCTATCATTTCACTTACTCGTCTGCCGGAGTGTCACGGATAAAGAAGCTTTTTAAAACGAAGTAGCGGAATGAATATTGCATCGGCACACTTCTCATTCCCCCACTTTCTTTTTTTTTTCTAGTGGCAGGCATTCAGAACTATCGATCGTGTCCAAGAATCTCATTTTATAACAAATACGGGGGAAAGGGAATTTCTCTAAATGATTGGTACGACTGGAAGTAAACTGTTGGATTTGCGGAAAGCAATCGGGGTGTGTTGTAGGAGTGGAAGTCGAAGTAAAGGGCTTGTTGAAAGTAAATGACGCGCAATCAAATATTCTTTAAGAAAGAATAACTCGTATTCCAATACTATAAATTAGAAATTATTTTCATTTCATTTTTTTTCTCATTGTTAATCTTTAATTTATGATTCTTTATTATAAATGTTATAAAATCTTAAAAAAATATTTTTTTCAAGATTTTATAATATTTGCATTAAATATTATAAGATAATTTTTTAATAATATTAATATTTTTTTTTACTAAATGATCGTGACATTGAAATGAAATTAAAATTTATTTAAAATTGATTGGTTCATTAAAAAATCTAAAAATATTAATTAATTCGCTGTCATTAGTCTACAACACAAAATTTCAAATAGCTTGCACATTTATATCTCTGATAATAATGAAGATGTGGTTAATTGGCTTGCTAACAAGTTAGACAGCTTTACGCAGATTGTGCAAATGGGGCTGGTAAATACTTCGTAGGTAAAAACTAGCACAAACAGAACAATGTTTTTGAAATTTGAACTTTAATTCTTAATTATTAAAAATTACTAAAATTTTGACATTTTTTCGCAGCATCTACTGAGAATATAGAAGTACAAATGAATTTTTCCAATATTTTAAGGTTCAAAAAATTATTTTTCCAAATATGCTATTTTTTGCCATATATTTTTGAAACAATTAAAGAAAATTAATGTATTTTACAATAAAATATTTCATTGTTGAAATGAAATTCAAGTCGTTTTCATTGTTTTAATTAATATTTCATACCGACTTTTTTTCAATTGTTGATGACCAAAATACAAAAATTCGATTTATTTTTCCATTTAGAATGGATTTCAATATAAAATATGTTTTTAATGAAAAATTTGAACATTTGTTGTATTTATTATTAATTTTTAACTTCAAAACTAAGCAATGGTGAAAAGACTGTATTTAAGACTGTACTTTTTAGACTGTACTAAATGTTAAGTACTGCTGCACTGTCCTGTAATTATAAGTAGTTATACAAAGATATAGACAGAAAATTAGAAGAAAGTAGTACATTGAACAAAAAGGTATGAGTATATTTATCAAAATTGGAAATTTAAAGGTATTTAATTGGAGAAACCCTTAAAACAGTTGTACAAAATAATGAATCGAAATTGTTAGCAATTTATTACCTCCTCCCCCCACACACACACACTAACTGATCCTCGGAAATGATTAATTGAAAAATTAGTTTAAAAAATGGATTATAAAAGTATTTGATTGCGCTTTTCCAACTCAAAGTTCTATTTTGAAAATAACTTCTTTCTGTAGCATGACTCACCTTTAAGATGTGCTACATAATCTTAGAATCACCCTGTATGTAATATGTATTTGTATAACATGTATTTTGTAAATATATATTTGTTATTTAAATAGAGATACGCCGTATTGGCTGAACAATATTAATGAATTATATGCGAATAAAATGACCTGTGAGTTGCCATCGAGAAATAATGAACTAAGAAAATAAAAAGGTTGGCCCAGAAACAAGTTTGCACTTGGAGTGATTCTTGACGTCTACGGCAAAGTAGACAAGAATGATATCTATCTATCTATTTTATATATCTTTACTTATTTAGTATGGATTCTCCCTTCTCTCCTATGAATTGCTATAGACGAATCTGCAATAAAAAATCTTATTGCTTTTCCCAGATTTTAATGACTTTATATATGGAAATTAGAACTCAGAAGTGTGTCATGAACACCAGGATTTTAATAATTAATGTAAAAATCACTACATTTTTAAACTAATAGCAACTTAGGCACAACAAAGATTCGCTTTCTGAGTATTAAAAGAATCATATCTCTATGATGCATATTTTCGAAAAAAAGTCGAAAGAAAGAAGTATATTTTACAAAAAGTATACTATACAAATCAAAATCATCAAAGCATCAAATCATCATCATCAAGCATCAAAAGTATGCTTTATAGAAATTCATAAAATTTCAAAAAGTTGGAAATAAAAAATTTAAAAATAAAAATTTTACAGAAAAGTCCAATAAAAGGGGAGCAGATCTTAAAAAAAGAGGAAGATAAGGGCATATCTGTTATACAAAGAAAAAGTATTTTACTTTAAAATTAGGTTACATTCTATTTTGGGGGGGGGGGGGGCTTGGATATGTGGTAACCAATTTTATGGTTACCATGATCACTAGATCTAATTCCTCTGGAAATTTTTCCTAAAGAGACATTTAAAAGTGAAGTGTTATATCAAACCCTAGTTACTTGTTTGCATGTTAAATTCCCTTTTGCTGGCGTTACTACGATGGATCGTGTTCAATTAACCCTTGCATGACCAGTACAGGCATCTTCCAAATGTTCTGCGCTCCTTTTAAGCAATAATTTATGTAAATAATCTGTATGTAAGCACTGCTGCCCCTTTGTTAAAGCTTATTTTTCTTGCACAGAAGTTAGCTATATTGATTGCACAAAACTTTTATGAATACTTTGTACATGTAATCCTTATTATTAATTTATGCGCTGACAATTAATTATTTACAGCCAGCTTGAAAAATCGAATATTTTTCTTTTTAGTAAATTTTATTTCATTATACTTTTTCTTCTCTTAATGAATGTTTTTAAAGGATAAAATCTGATGCAATTGATTCTTGTTTTTAAATGCAATCTCCGAATTCAGCAAAATTCATATTCTCTATATTTCAGCAGTGAACACACCCATTTTGCAAATTTGATCTATCCATAATAATAAGAATACTTATTTTTAAAAATAAAAATTTACCATAATAAATCAATTTACTGTAATAATAAATTTGAGCCAAAATAAAATATTTAATAAATAACCAAAATAAATAAAATAAAATTTAAACATATAAATGTGAGCTTGATGATAATTTAATATGATACAAAAAGGGATAATTGCATGCAGCTTACAGAAAGTAAATGAACAGAAAATGATTAAACATACGCTGTGAAAATATTTTGATTAATCTTAAAATACATAATCATTAATGATTAACATATCCGAATTAAAAAAATACTTAATTGAATATTATAAAATTCTTAAGCAAATCTGAGCTCTTTTGAATAAAATAATTTCTTCCTCAAATATATAGCAGACGATATTTTGAAGGGGAAAAAAATAAAAAATAAATAAAGGAAGCGTGATAAGTTTTGTTTCTCTTTTTATAAAAATGCAAATGAGACTCGGGGTTTTGTCAATAGTAATCGGAGTAAAATATAAAAAAATTTACTGAATCAACGAAGCGCGCTTCGTGCCGAAAGTGTTTTTTAATAACATTTCAACGATAAAATGAGAGGTCTCCACGGCAACGAGCAAAACATGAAAAACCAGACAAATAATTTGTTAAGATTTAATTATTATTGAATCAGCAACCAATCTCCGATACTGCTTGGATAAGTTCCTTTTTGAAGTTACTGAAATAATCGGAGTTCTGCACTTTTCAAAATTTCACAATCAGAGATGAAAAATCGTTTTACTGATAAAAGTATAGTCCAATATTTTAACGACCACGTTTTGAAAAAATAGCCTTTCGAAATCAATGCTGACACTCATTTTATGACCTTTAGAAGCTGCCAGGTAGAAATAGGGGACGGTTTAATGTTTTGTGATGGCAACTGGAGTGTAAAACCAAACCAGAATACAAGATCGTGTCCGATTTGCGAATTTTCAAATAATGATTAAATATATATCCCAAGAATATTAGAATTCAAAGAGAATACGAAGCGTTTGGGAATACAATTTAAAAGAATAACTGGATGCATATGGAAATAGGTTTTTGCAAAATATAAAAAGAATAATTGGAAAATATGAGAAATATGTAGCTTTAAGAAAACCTTATATAAAAGAATAAGTAAATCCATAAGAGAAATATAGTAAACAAAATAGATGCTTACAGAATAAACTCCCATTTTATCTGCAAATTTCGAACGAAATTTTTCTTTCCCTGCATAAAGTTGAAAATTATTTGAGATTATTTCTACACAGCTCTTATGTATTTTGCCTCAAAGCGAAAACTCCGTTATAAATGCAACACACTATATAATACTGCACACTTCATCTTTATAGAATAATTCAGGCGGAAATTCTACATTGACAGATGCAAGTAGCTATTAAAAATTAATCCTTTATGATCTTAATTCTATGTGATACTTGATGACAAATTAAAAATTAATCCTTAATGACCTTAATTCTAAATGATCCTTGATGACAAACTAAAAATTAATCCTTAATTTAGCACAGTTGTTCAAAAGTAATAAATGTTTCCAATGTTTCCTAAGGAAGATCTACAGACCCAAATGCTTTTCGTGGGTATTGTAAGCCCATCTCCGTTCATAAATTTCTGGGAAATAATTAAAATTAATTAATTAAACTAAATTTTAGGAGATAATTAAATGAAATAAATTGAAGAGAAGTAATGAAATAAAGATTAATTAATTCAAAAAGATTAATTAATTCTACATTAATAGAGGCAAGTGACAACCAAAAATTAATCCTTTATGACCTTAATCCTATATGATCTTTAATGACGACTAAAAATTAAGCCTTTATTTGGCACAACTGTGCAAAATCAATAAATGTTTCCTTATTTCTTAGGTAATATCTACAACCTCCAATGCTTCAAGTGGGTACAGTAAGCCTGTCTTCATTCACAGATTTCTGGGAAATAATTAAAAAAAACTAATTAAACTAAATTTATACGAATTAAGTAATTAATTGAAATAAATTTAAGAAACTTAATTAAATAAAAAGTGATTAATTAATTAATAATTTATTATAATTAATCAAGTATTTCAATCAATTTATTAATTGAAAAAAATTAAGAGACGTAACCAATTAATTAATACTTTATTAATATATTAAAATTAATCAATTATTTTAATTAATTACTTCGTTACTTGCTTCATTAAAAGAAATTCTCAGAATGCTTAAATATATTAAGTATATACTACTTTCTTAATATACCCCCCCCCCAAAAAAAAAAAGCATTTTTACAAAAACTTTCACTTTTGCCAATTAAAATGTTAAATATTTTGTAAGAATGATAGCTTGAAAAAAGAAAGAAAGAAAAAACAATGTCTGCCTTAATGACAAGCATTTTTTTAATAATTTTTGTATCGCTTTCAAAACAAAGTTATAAAGTTTGCCAAGAAATATTAAAAATGCTTTTTAACCACTTAACTGTTTTATTTTCTTTACTATCTAATAAAATGACAATATCTATTTTGGGAGTATTTTCTTATTTTGATTCAGATGGAAATCTATTGAATACTTGACTTATCTATGTATTCGAAGTAATTTTAATATTGAATTATAATCGTCATGAATGGTTTATTTTTTGCTTACAACCATCAAAATTTTATAAATTGATGCCCGTATGGCACTCGGACAAAACAATTTAGTGGTTAATTAACATGATTTAACTTTTAGACTAGAAATAGGAATGTATTTTATATGGGATATTTTTGAGAGCTATTCGAAGATCATGAGAATGCAACTAAAAACTCAAATGCCCATAAATACACTATTATAAAACAATCAACAAGCAATTTAAAGGCATTATAGTATATGCAATGCTGAAATTTTTTTTTCAGATTCTTATTTATCCATTTCTTGTTACTTTTTAACAAATGAACAGAAAACAGGACATGAACTTTTAAAAGATAGCATTGAAATTCTATATTACATATATATTTTGCAAAAGTCTCATGACACAGTATCAACTATATTGTCTAAAAGTAGCATAGAATTGTATTAAAAAATTAATTCAAAGCCAGAAGTCACTAATTAAGTCAAATATACACTGTGTAAGTTGAAAATTCTTAGACAAGATGTGGTTGAAAATGAGAAATACAATCTCCGTAGGAGTCTCAGCGAGTATAGATATGAATAGGACACTAGATGTTACAATGCGCCATGTTAAGGTGAATGTCTCCAGAACATAATCTTGCGAATGCGTCTCCAAGAATTTCCGGGCTCAAAATATTGTTCGTTCTACATTAGTTGTTCTCCAATTTATTATTGAAAACAAAGTATACCTGTAACCGAACTAAATTAACATATGAATCCAAGATTGTGCAATTAGCTACAAGCATGGGAAGAATAAAAAAAAAATCGACCACAAGTACAGCACAAATATCAACGTTGGATATTTTGCACCATATCTTTATAAACGTGCATTTCAGCATCCCTGCGTATCTGACCACCATATCTTGTAAATAATTTGTATCTTGTCCATATTTAAAAGAATATTAACTTATTAAGAATATTAACATATTGGAGACTATTGATAACTAAATAGAAAACATCATTTCTTACTTACCAGTATTCTGCCCGTCGTGGACTGGCCAGATATCAGTTCTCCGGCCCAGTCTTTTGCCTCAGTCATGAAACCTATTTCCGCCACTTCCTTGCCACTGTTGCCACCTTTGCCGCTTTCGGCTGGCACTTTGGTCTTGGAGGCGGCCTGCGAGGAGGCCGATGCCGTACTTCCGCGACAGCAGATAAACGCACACGCCCGCCACAACAAGATGATGAAGATTCCTACCAGGCAGGTAATGATACTCGACAGCAGAAAACACCACCACTTCCGCTCCTTAAGGCACTCTTCATGTTCCGTCATGTTCCCAACTGTCAAGTTTGAATCCAAACCTTCCATTTTGGTGCTTACTTTCAAATGCGATTAAAATGCCAAAGTTCTGCAATTGCTACATACGAGGTGACTGAACTGAGAAACATCGCGATAAGCCGTTAGCAGTTGTTCGATGTAACTTCACATGAGAACGCCCAGTCATGATTATATTTAGATACCTGCAATAATCTATAGATGCTTTGTTTTATTTTACTAGACTGACGTTAACGTGTGAACTACATAATAGGAAAGACGAATATATATATATTATTTTTACTGCATTTTTCCTTTTTGATTAAGTGCAACAAGAAGTGTTTGTTAATAAAATATAAAAAAAATGATATGACGTCTTTTTCCCCTAATCTACTCTCCAAATATATCTAATTTTTTCCTAAATTATTGTGATTATTTTGATATTAAATTTGATATTAGGAACGTGGCAACTTGCATAAATATAGAAAATCACATCTAAGATTAATATTTACGATTTCTCTTAAGCAAAATAGCACGGCTCTTCTAACTGATATGAAACTCTGATATTTTCTTTTTCAATCAACAAATAACTTATTTAGAATTCTAATCTAAATATAAAACATAGATATTTTTTTCGAATGTTTAGATATTTCACTACTTTAGTATCAAGTTACATAGCTTAATGTTCTGTGTATGTTTTTAACGGTTGTGTAGATATATACCCCGTTTCGCTGACCTACTATGTTAAATGTATGCTTTTCAAGCGTAGCATCATCACAGCCTTCTCAATTTGCAAGTTTTTCTTTTTGTTTTCTCACGAAATACCATCACTCAGGAAATAGTCAATATCAGAAACGATCTCTTAGGGAAATAACAGTGCATTCGGTTAAGTATTTTCCAAAATATTCTATTACAAGCGGGAATTTCTCAGAACCACTCGTTATCTCTCCAACTGCGCTGCAGGACAAGTAATTATTTCAAAATGGCCGCACATTCACATTCTTCCAATTCTACGCCAAATTCCATTTCGAGATATCAGTTCTCATTTCTTCGTATCCTAAGGCACGGGATGTCAGGGAAATCCTTGATTAAATTCGATGTATATGTTTTGTTTCGAACTGAAAGCTTCGATCTAGTCGAACCTAACGTGACGACTCTTCTGGTTTTCAATCGACCTCATGCCTTCTCCAATAATTCGAATTCCAATAAATCCAGATAGGGGCTTCAGGCACCGCTGATCTTTAGTATCTAGAAAAGAGAAAGCACACAGGATATCAGGAAAAAAATCGATAAATTCTGTTGATGTTTTTTCTTTATGTAACGTTAGTTCTGAACAATAATCCTGTGTAATATGTCAAGAGCAGAAAGATAAAAGTAGTCTGGAAATGTCACATGTCATCATCCTCCATTTAAGTAAAATATCAATAATTGTCTGTACCAAACAAATTAGTAATAGCAATCGAAGATTATTTTTCAAAATGCTGTATAGTTAAAAAAAAAATGATTGCATCGTAAAAGAAATGTGGTGTAAAGGGGTAGGTCTTAAAATTATTAATATTCAGATATGTAAAGTTATAATAAATTTTGATTGGAAATTTATTGCACTAAAGAACATTGTTTCTGAGTAATTATATAGCATGTAAAAAGCGAAAAGAAACAAGAAAATTCATTTTCTCCTATTTATCTATATCTATATCTATACTTATAATAAAGCTCAATGTGTGTGTGTGTGTGTGTGTGTTGGCGCTCTACAGGCCAGGTCATTTGACATACAGCTACCAAATTTGGTACATGTATACCTTAGAGGTCGGGAATGTGCACCTGGGGTCCCTTTTTTTGAAATTTTAATTAGAATTTTAATTATTAATTAAAAACTAACTTTCCCGCCAAAACAATCTTCCATTTTCCCCAACGCCAAATGATTTAGGCTTTAGTTCTTTTTTTCTCCCAACAGTAATGAGGCTAGGGTTAAGATTTTTCGGCGGATTATTTCAAACGATTCTGTTTATTTTCTTAATGTTTTATGCATTTAAAATTAAACATTGTTAATTAATCCATGTTTCAGATTCATTCTGAAGTACTTTTGAATTAAAATAACACAGAATAAAGGAAATTAAAAATGTATAATCTGCATAGCGTTACCCCAACTGGAGTAGAAAAATTCACGCATTTGCGTTACCGTAAAAGGCGAAGAAAATTCACGCATGCGCACTGTGTTCTGATTGTTGGCATGGCAACCATTAACAACGGACGATTTAAATTACTTTTAGGTTAGTTGTATGCTTTTGTAATTAAATTGTATTTATGTTAATTATATATTTTTTTATATATGCTTATAGTTTTAAGTACATCGTTTTTTAAGTAGTTTTTTTAAACCTGTTTTCGACCGATTATTTTAAACGATTCATTTTATTTTCTTAGGGTTTGATGCATTTAAAATGAAACATTGTTAATGAATCGATCCGTTCATGATGAATCTGAGAAAATTTTGTTGACAAATTCTTGAGATATTATATAAATTAAGAAATATATTCTTTAGTGCCCATAAAGTTTAAACGCTCAGTGACTCTATTATCAGTAATCATATTATTAAAAAAAATGCTTTGTTTCAGTAAAAAATATTATTATATTAATTGCAGATTAATCCTTTACACTTTAATTTAAAGCATAAATTCTACGAGGGGTAACAGAAAATTAGAGAGATACATATCACGTTATGACTGAAAGCCTTTATAATATTATGAGTGAATTATATGACTATTAAAATTTGAAGTTTTAAAATATTTTGCTGAAGAATCTATTAAAGTTGGAATTGCATAAAATATTTAATTATTAAAATTTTAACGAACATTAAGATTGGCGAACCGGCTGGTCGCCAAAGGCGGCTAGTAAAACATAAAACAAGAACCATTTTCCTTTCTTGTTTCTGAGTGTTATTCTAGAATAAGCCTTCTCCCCCTATAATGTGTGTACCCCTTTATTTATTAAAAACTGGAATTCACCCTAGGAAAAAATAAACTTTTAAATTTAAAAGAGTGCTGAGCTTTTTTCGATATTTTTTTATAAAATTTTCAAATATAAAATGAAAACAAAATTTTACATCAGCTTTTAAATTTAAAATGTGCACTTCTACCAAACCATACTTATTCCAGTTTTATCAATTAATTCTGAGGGAATACTTTAAGCATATTTTTAACGATTGAAATTGTGATAATTTCATCGTAAAAACAAAATCAATTTTTTTCCTGAAATTTTGATTAATTTTTATCCGAATCAGAACGAGCTCTCGATATTTCTCCAAATGTTTTGGAATATTAATCTGAAAAATGAAAAGTCACCAAGAAGGAATCATTGAAAAATTCAATATACTATGAAATAAGAAAGATGGGTGATATGTCCACGATTATTCTTTTATAAGTATTGTGATTTCTACACGTTACTGCAGACCATCATTCAAATGAGGTAAAAAACGGATTAAAAAATATTTAATTTAAATATCATTCTTATGTTTTTACAAAAATAACAAAATCATTGAATAGTTTTCTCAAATTCAAATTGAACCTTTCCCATCAACTCAAATATTGACTAGTCATTTTATTGAGATATTGAAATAAAAAAACGCGTATGGTACAAAATGTATGAAAAAGTATGTAATGATATGTTAAAGAAATGTATCAGCTATAGTTAAAGTATAAAATCCATTATTTCATAGAATATGAATCATGGAATAACATAATTATACATTTTAATGATAACATGCACAAACTAACAAGCTTGAACCAAAATAATTCATATGATTATAATATTTTACCTATTATAAAAATATATTTAACATCTAGTTGGTCACAGCTTAATTTATTTACTTTTCACGAACCTTTCAAAATCGGATTAAATTGCAAGAGTTTATGTTTTAATATTTCTTCTTACATAGATTTCAAGTAAACAATATATTTTAACTTACTCGTATGTCATATTAATGCTGTAGGCGTTATCTAAGTCGAGAAAAAAGGAATGTTCACAACAAAAATAATATTTAAGATCCTTTTCATATAATGTAAAATTTTAATGAAACAAGTTATTAAATAGAAATGGATTATTTAAAAATGTAACAGTTACATAACTCTACTACTTTCTCTTTTGATACAACAGATGGCGTTACTTTATTAACAACAAGTTATATTTCTAATGATCCTTCTCGGGAGTCATTATTAGATTGTATTCAAGTGAGTGTCGTGTGTTTTCGTGTTCGTGTTTGTTTTCTCTAGTGAAATGTGGATCTTAGAAAATACTTAAATAAATGTTCTTGAAACTCGTCTATTATTTTCATCTACCTCATAATTAAGTTATAATGAGTCTCATCCCCTACAAGAAGATAAACATATTCGTGTTTTTAATTTTTTTTTTATCTCAAAAATGTAAATGAAGGAAACATAAAAGTTCGGTGACGTTGATTGGTCAATTAATTCTGGACTGATAATTTCCTAAAATATAAAATTTTTATAAAATCAATCTTCCATAATTTAGCCAAAACAAAAACAAAAAATTGCCATTTTTTCCAGTTTTAGAAAAAAGAAGTGAAATTTTTTATTAGGAATTTAGAAATTAAGTTGAAATAATTTTGAAAATAATTCATACTAAAAGTAGTATTAAAAAGGATCTTGCTTTAAATATATTTCTAAAAAATAATATCATGAAATATTTTTTGCATCAATATAGCTATTAACGTCATTTTCAAGTAAAGCTTTGGGCTCAGATTTATATTCGCAGAATAAATATTTTTGCGTGAGAGTAAAGCTTGACGGAGTGGAAAGTATACAATGAAAAATCTATCAATATATCAAAGTCAATGAAACAAATAAATTTTATTTCTTTCTCTGATATTTATCATTATATTTACGTTTTTGCTTACAAAGTATCAAACATAACGAACTGTGACGAATATACAAGTTTTGGAATTTCTTTATTTCAAATATACCAGTTTGGAATTATATATATATCGGCAAATAAGATACTTAAAAAGACAACAACGTGGAAGAATAGAATTAGGTAGACGATTTTAGCAACCAAATTATTGTTTTCTACCACATTTGGGAAGAAATACATCTATGGGAAGTCTATCTGATTGTCGTTCGCTCGTTCACATATGAATATCGTTACTGAAAAGCGCAGGTAAGAGCTCAAAAATGTAATTAAATAATCCAAAGGAATATATTTTTATTTGTATATTATTACATTATGTATTTATGCAGATCCTTATAGAAATGTCAAATAACCTCTAGTAATTTTGATGTTTCACATGTAGTGAATTAATTTTATTTTGACTTAAGCACTTATTCAATAACTCATTAATTTTAGAGGTTCTTAGAACAAAATATAATCAGTAATCTTAATCCATTTCTTAAATCACAGATTATTTTTGAATCAGAAAAAAATAACGTTCATATGTTAATCTCTTGACACTACAATGTAGTTTCGAAAAAAAGTAAGGAATCTAAGGCTTTTTCTATACAATTCCGAGATCCTTTAAATATTTTTAAAACATAAAAATTTTTAACAAGAAAAGCTCTACTCTTTTGTGTAAAACCAACCAAGTTATGAAACTTGGAATTTTGCAATTTTTCGGCGTTAAACAGCTGCCTCGAGTATCCACAATTGATTGACAGATGTTCTTCCCAACGATCAATGAAATAACCTAAAATAACTAAAATAATTCCTAACCAGTCAACATTAATTAAGTACGATTTAGTCATAGAAGAGTCGTATTTTTTTTTTTTTCTTTCTTTAAAATGTCAATTGAACAAGAATGTTTTCTTAATATAAGTTCAAGGACTACAAGATTGTAAAAAAGTGAAGGATTTAAAACTTTTTAGAGGAATATTTATTGACTCAAACAATATAAAACACAATTATTTATGCCATTTTATCATTTTTCTAATTGAAAATGGAAGTCCATTCGAAACGATTTACAAATTAACTTTTGGGATTCGATTAAAATGGATACTATATATATTCTTGATATTCTTTTATATTTCTGAACTGTATTTACGAAGAATCAAAATATATTAATTAATTTTGCGACTTAACATTTAAAATTTATTTATATCAATAACTTGAAATAATAAGATTTTTTATCTTTTGTATTTACTTCCTGGTTGAGAAATGTACAAGGAGTAGTTTAGTTTAGTTATATTAACGTCCCGTTGTAAAGCAACACTAGGGATATTTTGGGACGAACCTCGCAATTTTGAAACTCAGTCAGATGACGAGAACGAGACCTGAGCTGGCATGCCCCTCTCCACACCACACCAACTGGAGGACGTTTGACCTTGACAGATTTAACGCGCAATAGACCCCCTTACACGGCGGTTCTTTGGTGAAATTGGGTCTCGAACCTGAAACTCTACGGCTCACGAGCCGAGACCTTACCACCAGGCCACCGCGGCCCTGTTTAGAGAGGAAATATTGTAATTGTCAAAAATAGGATAAGTAAATAGGATCAATTCTCAAAAATAGGATAAGTAAATAGGATTAATTCTCAAAAATAGGGTAAGTAAATAGGATTAATTCTCAAAAATAGGATAAGTAAATAGGATTAATTCTCGTAAATAGGAGTAATTCTCGTAAATAGGATAAGTAAATAGGATTAATTCTCGTAAATAGGAGTAATTCTCGTAAATAGGATTAATTCTCAAAAATAGGACATGCGGTATTTCTGATTTCAATTTCAATTCTATATTAAAATTTGGTTTCAATCGGCAAGTAAAAAAAAGTTACTAAAGTGCATATTCGCTTTCTGATAATTTTATATTAATTACGTCTCAGCGATTTATCGCTCAAAAAATCGCCAGCGATCGCATACTAACAGGCTTTTTCGTAACTATTGTTCATCAGTGGTATATGGTTAATAAATCACAAGTACAATTATACGAGCGTATGCGAGAAAACCAGGTTTCTTGTAATTTATTAGATACAAAGAACATCCATAGCGTTTTTCGAAACGAATAGAACGAAAAGATCATGAACTTACTTTAGGAAGTTCATCCAGACCAAACCGAGAGTCAAACCTTATTCTACCACAACTATACGCAGACAAGTTATGGAACAGAAATGCGAGTTTACAAAATAGTACGAGTTTACAATTGCGTGCCGACCTTCAGCCAGACAAATGAGCCAATCCTTTTAGTTATTGTGATAATTATCAAAACATGTTTTGACCTGTCAAATTATATATGTCATAATTTGGATAAACACATGCAGACGGCATTTAATTTAATGGCAGTAAACACAGAACCCTTTACACCATTGCGTGACAAAATTGACTGTTTTAAATGGAAACAAGACTTTAATTAATATTAATATTACATGCTAAGTAGTATTACAAATTTTTTTTATTCAGTTTAGTCAGTGTGTTGAAAACATCATTTTTTAAGTTCATTAAGCAATAATTGTGTTAGTATCTCTGCTAACAATAAAAATGAACATGTGTGTATTGGCACAGTACAGGCCAGATCATTAAAGCTTAAGATATTTAATCTGGTACATATATGCGTTGGAGGTGAAAATGTGCACCAAGAAGCTAGTTTTTTGAAATTTTTATTAGAATTTTAATTAACTAAAAATTATACGAAATTTTGATTTTTTTCCACCATATTTTCCAAAAACAATATAACACAAAACTGATTCTTACATCATCTTAAAGTTCTACAGTAAACTTTTCAGCAATACCAATGTTTTAACTGTGAATTAAGTTTCTATTTTTAATGAAATCTTTAAAAAAAATATTTTAATCATGTTTTCAACATTTTTTTCCGCGGAAGATGAAAATAAAATTTTACTTACACGAGGACGTTCATAAATGCTTGGAAAAAACTCTTTTATGAGCTCATTGTCGTCTGACATTGGCGAAAACTCAAATTGAAAGATTAAGTAAGCTCTAACCAAAAATTAATTAAAATGTTAATCTTTTTCACCATATTTTCCTAAAACATTATAGCTCAAAAGTCATCTAAAATTCAAAAAATTATCTTTCCAAAGATATTAATTTGATATTCGTGCAAAATTTTTCTGAATTTTGAAATTATTTTTGCTTAATTTTCAATCATAAATTGCGATGTTACCTTGAAATTCAAACCTTCCTCACAGTTTCATAAAATATATAATTGCTTGATTTTTTTCCATCAGGAAAATTCATGTAAAAAATATTATCTTTAATATCTGTGTAGTTTACAAAACGAATGTTAAAATGAAATTACAATACTACGAAAGTTAGAAAATAAATGAAATGGACATTTACCTTTTTATTAGTTCTATGTTGTCATAGAATTGTCATTGATTAGAAAAGTTCATGGGCACAATGAATAGAAAATATATAAAGACATTAATTATATTAATATAACAAGGTGTTAATATCTGACATTTTCGCAGAATCACTGACATTAAGTTATATCTAAACGATTTAACTGAAATTATGTGGGAACCTATAACCTTCCCGAACCATTTGGTCACCAAAGATCTCTATTAATAATAATGGACAATATATTTGTGCACACGTCTTGACATTCCACAGAATCGACTATTCGTTGAACAGTCATTAATTTAGACACAAATATTCTCTGGAGAATAGGAATGTGCATCTTGTAATGAATTATTTTGTTTGTGAAATTTTGAAAAGGATTACATTTGATTAATTATTAAGTGTGATTTTGTCATTTTTCTATTATAACTCCAAAAATATTATTGCAAAAAATTATCAACCAAAAATACCAACAAACATTTAAAAACACTGTCTTAATGGTCGTGCAAATTCTTATTGATATTTGAATTCAAAAAAAAAGTTTAGAGTTAATTTTCATCAATAGATTACATTGTTTCAATAAGATTCAAACCACTTCCAATGTTTGTTTGTTTTTTCAAATATTTAACATCATAATTTTCACCCATTTTTGAAGGAGAAATATTCTATTTATTTTTTATGGAATTAAGAGGAGGAATCAGAAAATGGAATTATATTATCGCAAACGAATACTATTTGAAATAAATTACCTAAGAACCTAAGTTTTTAGCATAACTGAGATGTCATAGGATTCGACTCCCTCCAGCAGAGTCATGTACATAATAAATAGAATAAGTGTAAGGCTATTAAAATAAACGGCTATAATGTCTATAATACTTTGATGCTTAGAAATGGTTCGTTGTGGGAGTCATGAACATCAAGTTGTGCATAATAATCTTAAATGATATTAAACAGAATCAAGATATCGGCGAACCAACTGGTCCTCAAAAGTGGCTGGTCTTTTAATATCGAAGTGATAAAACTAAAATCTGATTTAAAATACGCCGTTGTTAATGTTCTCAAGAGAAAATACTGATTTTCACATCAAAATTTTGAAAGACAAAATAAAAGAGAAATTAATCTTAGTTAAAGTTATAATCATATTCGTAATATATTTTAATTTTTAATATTAAAGGTGTTTTTTTAAATTATTCACTATAGTTTAATCTTCTGAAAATACAATATTGAATGTTTCCCGCTTGCATATGTTTTTATTCTTATAATATGGATTAAAAAATTAGTTTAGTTTTTTTTTTGTACGCTTATATAAGATTGTTTATATTTTTTAATCATTATATTATTATTTTATACTTAAAAATACTAAATGTGTCACTACAAACATTATGTGATCTTGTAATCCTTTTTTTCCCGGATTTATTACCTTTATCGCTAATAGAGCAGAACCAAAATTTAACTAAATCGATTAACTAACAATTAAGTTCTGAAAACATTAAAACAGTGTATTGCGTTCAAAAACATACAGGTGTATGAAATATCCAAACTCTACCAAATCAGGAAATAAATGGAAAATCGATTGTGAGATTTATTTTTCACAAGCCTGAACCTCTCACATTGAAATGAAAATTCAAATAAAGAAAATTATATCTTTGAAACATGAAACAAATCAAGTTATATATATATGTTTAAAAATACTTCGAAGATATTAACTTCTTCCATGAAAAAAAAAACTTAATTAGAAAATATTTTTTTTAAAAAACATTAAATGACTTTGTTAAATAATTTAGTAAAATAAAAAAATATGTATAAAACATAATAATATGGTTTCATTAATGAAGCTCCTTAATACAGTTGTATAAGGAGCTTCATTAATAATTAATTTCATAATATATGTATGAAATTAATATTCTAAATTTGAAAATATATCCTAATTTTACGGCATTTTTGTGAGCAATTGAAATGGTGTCACAATCGCTTTTGAAGTATTTATCACATATTTTTGTTCACCTTGTTTCATATTTATAAACAAATAATTTAGTAATGATATCACTCATACTCTAAGATAATAGATTTCTCAGATCTTTTTGATATTCGCTTCTACATCGAGCTACTTGGACAGAACCGAAATTTAATTAAATTTAATAGAATAAAATTCTTAATAAAGATTTGAAGATACTAAAATAGCATATTGTCATCAAAAATACGCAAGCGTGCGAAATTTCAAGACGTTACGTTAAGAAATTAAGTGTTAAATCAATTGAAAACTTCCGTCTTTATAAATACGAATAATTTGCATAACTTATGATCACAATCTATTCACACTGATAGCGAAATTTAAAAAGAAAAAAATCCTTCTGTAATACATTTTTTTCATGTACCAAAAAGTTCATATAATTTATTTATTTATTTATTTTAAATTTATAATCCCTAGTTTAAAGTCTATCAATATTATAAAGTATTGAACGTAAACTTTGATCAGATAGCACTACTAATATTTAATTTAAATTATATTTAATTAAACAATCAACTGATAAATAAATCTTGGAAAATCTTAAAATCGTGTTCTGTCATCAAGAATTTGCAATCGTACAAACTTTGAAAACTGTTGTACATTATAAAGTAAGTGAAAAATAAATTTAAAAATTCCATTTAGCAAACAAGAAACAAGTGAGATTAAATAAAATTGCATTAAAAAAAAAAGAAGCGTTTCGCTGCTTCAAGTTGATCATCGTGAGGGAAAAAAAGATTGAAGTAACAGATATATGGCAGATTGCCATTGACATCACAAAAATACTTAATCTCCTCATGTAGCGTCAACCCACACCGACGAAAGCAGGCCCTTGGAATCGTTTAGGAAAGTCTTAGTGTAGTGTCATCATTTCCGTATCAAACGAGATTCGCGTGACGACTTCTGCAATGGATTTTATTAGTGCCTCAGTGACCAAAATATTTATACATCTGCTGAATTTCAATAGATTTAAGTTCTTTAAATGCGGATATGTAATCGAATTCTTGGAATCTGCCTGACTTATTTCCAAAGTTTCCTGTTAAAGATATTGTCCGTTTGCTTTTGAAACTAGAGAAAAATGTGTTCCCAAGGCTTTCTTACACATTGGAAAAACTGTACAAAGGTGCCTTCCACGTGCACTTCATGTCAAGATGTATGACGATACCTGAAACATTCAGTAGAATGTATTCCAGAAGCCTGCGCTCATACTGTAAAAATTGTGTCAAATCTCTGTCCAATATGCAAAATATATCAAGTCAGCATGGTAGGAGGAGTGTCTTGAAATATATTCAAAATAATATGCTTCAGAAATTTATATACATTGTACAATAAGCATTCGGGGAACAGGAAAAATTCTATTAAACAATCACCACATTAAATATTTATAGAAAATAGTTCTTAGCGTTTATGAAGTCCAGTAAAGTGGACTTCAAACAGAAATGTTGGATTTTTTCTTTGAAAATGCCATACTGACAAAATAGGAGAATTTTTTATAAGAGAAAAATCAGTTATACTTATCCATTTGCAATATTCTTCTCACAATATCTATTTCACAAATAGATCGAACAAAATTAGCGATCATTCAGATATTGGGGTTTTATTGTACATAATATGTACCTCATCAAGAATTCCCTATACTTGTAGTAGGGACAAGATGATTCTATAATAACTTACGGTGCAATATTTCTGCCCCTCCCCCTCCATTCATTATTTGTTAATGGGTGCACATTTGATGCATATGTTCCATTTTCTCGAATGGCTATTGATCATTTCCTTCATTAACGAACTAATTCACCCTCACGTAACATACATCAAGTGACAATGTGACTTAAATTTTAGAATCAAATTATCTTTTACAGTAGGGAAGAAAATTAGAAGTAAAATCTTTCTTAAGCTGCTTAAGAAGAAAGGAGGAAAAAACAAATTAATCTAAATGGAATACCAAGTAGAAGAATCCAGATTTTAAATAGGTCCAAATATTACAATCAAGAGATCATTATAATACATTGATAAAAAAGTATGTTAAGGATACTTTGTGTCAACAATGGTTCTACATGAGTACAAAAATCAAGTTGATGATGTATATTGTATGCTGTATTATACATTCATGTATATGGACAAAGAAACGCTGTGTAACACGTTCAATATAGTATATTCCAGACACTTGCATACCCATTGGGGAAACTGTCCTAAAATCCCATTCAAAATGAACGATATGTCTCGCTGCATGATAGGAGAAACATCCGGTAACATATTCAGTAGAACGAGCTCCAGAAACTTACACAAATATTGGAAAAACTGTTCTAAGACCCTGCCCAGCATGAACCACTTGTCAAGTTTCATTGTAAGAAGAAACATATTATACATAATCAGAAAAATATGCTCCAGAATCTTATATTTGTATTGTATATTAGGAATTAAGCTACAAGAAAAATCCTATTAGTCAAACATTTCCTTAAACATTTATGGAAAACCTGTCTTGGTATTCACAAAGTGCCGTGAAGTGGATATCATTTAAAGATGCTGGTTTCAGGCATTAGGAAGATAGCATCGATAAAATGAGGGAATTTTTTTTAATGAGAAAATTCAGATTCTCCTGTTCATCTGCTATAAACTTGTTATAAGTAGCTTTCACATAATCAGTGACGTTGTATTTCCTATACATATATACGACACAGGGAACTTTCTACACTCCTTGTGCAGAATACGATGATTTGGTAATCTTTTAAGAAGTAATATTTTCTCTTTCCATCTAATATTAGATAAGTACATCAACAATGATGCATAACATAAACCATCCTGCTCCCCCAGCACCTATAACACTGAGTTATGTAACCAGTTAGATGAGCACAAGATGGAATGGTGTGCAATTCATATGTTCCATGGCTTATCTAATGGAATTCTGCAAACGAAATATTAAGCAGATTGACACCCTTACCCTTGAATGATGACAGGAGGGCCTATATAAACTACATTATAAGAAATTCAGCACGGCAGTCAATGTCTTAAATATCAGTTCTTAGCTCTCCAATAAGTACAACGAATCCCTTCCAGAAAAGAAACAGGAGTTCATGAATGAGAAGTTGTTCAGTAAGTAGGCAGGTTCGTTTTTTTACGGCCATAATAGTGTACTACGGTGAAGTTACCTCTACTCCAATGACGGCACATGCCTTCTAGAGAGTAATTGGGTCTTATTGATGAACATAGTCGTTTCCTTCGTGGCGTATCAACCTCAATTTCCTATCTTCCACTATCATGACGTTGATCATTAAGCTACCTCCAATATATTAGCTCTGATATGGTTACGAATGTATTCATATACTTGAAATTATTATAAATTGCCAGCATAAACTATTTTACATTCTATATCCGATTCAATGTTTTTCTAAAAATTTAAATATTTCAATTTCAAGAATGTGGCTTATTGGGAAAATGAAATCAGATAGGAAGGAAACATCAATTTTTATTTTCTTGGAAGAATGCTACAATGCCAAACAGAATATCTTGTTTCCTTCATAAAAATATTATGCATAGAAATATTTCCTTCCGCAAATATATTTTTATGTTAGAAATACAATCCAAAAATATTGCTTACTTTCGATTACAAACGAACAAATATTATTTGAAATTTCTGTGAAGGAGGATGTACGATTGGCTGAATATTAAATAGAATCTTTTTGTACGTAGTGCTTGTAAGAATAATTTTTATATTCGTTCTCGGGAAATTATTTCGCTAATAAAGTAATTCAGAGGTAATTTTCAAAAATTAAAAATGGTGGAGAAAACTACGTAGTAGTACGTACTTTTTTAAGTAGTGCTTGTAAGAATAATTTTTATATTCATTCTCGGGAAATTATTTCGCTAATAAAGTAATTCAGAGGTAATTTTCAAAAATTAAAAATGGTGCAGAAAACTACGTAGTAGTACGTACTTTTGTACGTAGTGCTTGTAAGAATAATTTTTATATTCGTTCTCGGGAAATTATTTCGCTAATAAAGTAATTCAGAGGTAATTTTCAAAAATTAAAAATGGTGGAGAAAACTACGTAGTAGTACGTACTTTTGTACGTAGTGCTTGTAAGAATAATTTTTATATTCGTTCTCGTGAAATTATTTCGCTAATAAAGTAATTCAGAGGTAATTTTCGAAAATTAAAAATGGCGGAGAAAACTACGTAGTAGTACGTACTTTTGTACGTAGTGCTTGTAAGAATAATTTTTATATTTGTTCTCGGGAAATTATTTCGCTAATAAAGTAATTCAGAGGTAATTTTCGAAAATTAAAAATGGTGGAGAAAACTACGTAGTAGTAGTACGTACTTTTGTACGTAGTGCTTGTAAGAATAGTTTTTAAATTCGTTCTCGGGAAATTATTTCACTAATAAAGTAATTCAGAGGTAATTTTCAAAAATTAAAAATGGTGGAGAAAACTACAAAAAAAATGTTAGAGAACACACCACCAAAAAGTTATTGCATGTCTTGTAAAAAATTTGTCATAAAAGTTGATGAAAATATTCTTTATCCATGATTATAACTCAATATGTTAAGTAATATGCAGTTTCAAGAACTTATTAAATATTCCCTGATTTAAGAGTTTATATTTTTTGTACTTCTCACTTTAAATAAAAAATATCACGAATCATTTGCATTCCAAAACACATTTGGATAATTTGCCAATTATGAGATAAGGAATAAAAAGAGCAATTAAAGAAAAAAGTTAAATTAAGAAAACGCAAGAAGTGCAAAAACCTAAGTTAATTCAATTCGAAAATTGCTGCAGTTTACCATAATTTAACTCGGAATTTTGTAAAACTGGGAAATGGAAACTAATGACAATATACTATATAAAATTTCTAGAACTAGTTATCGTTGAATAAATTAAGTTAACTGTATTCTGATTCCAAATAAGTGACTTCCCTGATAGAAATTTAAGAAAAAAATTATTTCATAATTTCATTATAATTATAATACATTCGTAAATAATAAACGCACGAACGTATTTTTAATTATAAATTAATAACATAAAAATAAATAATTAAAATTTAAAAAAAAAATTTTTTAATACTGCAACAAAAATCATAATACATGAAAAACACTTTTTTTTTTTTTTACAAACAGAAATATCTGAATTTGTGTTGTTTTGGAATGCAAGAATAGTTTTTTAAATTCTATTAAAATATATTATATGTTCTATATTTCATTTATCATATTTTTACATAAAATTTGAATACATTAAAAACAGTTTAATCAAAAAGTACCTGTTGCTGTAATATCTGATTTCGGAATATTTTCTAACAAAAAATCATACAAATAACCTAACTTCACTTACTGAATTTACTCTAGACCTACAAATTTTCTAATTCTAATTAATTGATGATCCTGTTTCGGTCATTTATTGCTGTTTCAATCTCTATCTTATAACTTGAAACGAGCAATTCTTGTATATATATATATATATATATATATATATATTTCGTGTATCTCGGAAACGGCTCTAACGATTTGGACCAAATTTTATATTTAAATATGGTTTTGCTTTTTAAGTTTATCTATTTAGGTGTCTTTCTAGAAAAAACCTGATTTTACACACTCAAAAATATTTTTTGTTACTAACTCTTAAAGTAAGAGCTCCGAAGTGTGGGCAATGCAGTATAGTTTAGTTTAGTTATATTAACGTCCCGTTTGAAGCAACACTATGGCTATTTTGGGATGGACCTCGTCATTCTGAACCGCGGTCAGATGACGAGGACGACACCTGAGCCGGCACCCCCCTCTCCACACCACACCACACCAGCGGGAGGACGTTTGGTCAGGACGGATTTAACATGCAACTGACCCCCTTACACGACGGTTCTTCGGTGGAATCGGGTCTCGAACCTGAAATCCTCCGGTTCCGAAGCCGAGACCTTACCACCAGGCCACCGCTGCCTGGCAATGCAGTATAATGATCCGAATCATATGAATGACGCATGTATTGCAGTTTCGAGGCGTCCTTTTTGCTTTAGTTTTTTAATTATGTATTTATATTAATATTTTTAATATTTAATATGTTTGCTTTTTAAGTTTATCTATATAGGTGTCTTTCCTGAAACAAAGCGATTTTACACAAGAAACATTTTTTAATAACTAACTATTGGAGCCTTTTTTCTATCTGCTCTCATGCTGACAATGTCATATTTCTGCATGGCAAAATTGAATGTAAGTTCACAAATATAAGTAATGATAATTAAACTGTAAAGTGAATATTGTAATATAGTTGATTGTTTCGAATAACATGTTAAACTAAATATATTCGAGATTTATTTACTTAAATGACCAGTTCATATGTAGATAAGACCTAAAAATATTCATATGTAATCAGTATGTGAATCCTATCTAAATATTTCTCCCAAGAAATAAAATTTTACAAAAAAACTGCCGAGCGAAGCTTTGTCTTCCAGATATCAATACCATAAAGAGGATCTGAGATATTAAAGTCTTTCTAAATGATAGTTGTGCTCTATATTACTCAATACTTTCACTTAATTTCAGATTTAAATATTAAAAATTTTATAATTCAATATACTTAAGAGTAAGCGAAAGAGTTAATAAATGTTCCCAGTAAACCAAAACATAAACCTATTCAATCAACTTCAAAAAATATTTATTATCCTTAGAAAATAAATAATATAACATTTCGATTTAAAAAAAAAATTATTTCAATTTAATTTTTAGAAGTACCCGAAATACTTCTCACCAAAAGCTGGTTTCAAATGTTAATTAGTTAGTCTAAAAGCAGATAAACAAACTATTTAATCTTCCTTTCATTAAAAGATTTACCACGGCCGAAAGACAGAATCGTAAAGAGCGTTTCCTGTAATCGATTCCAGCTTTACATCGATAGGATTTGCATTAATTAGAGAATCGATCAATAAAGCACTTTATTTTATCCTTGTTAATTTTTACATGATGTTGATAGGCTTTATGATCAGCCAATTGTATCATTTGACATGTATAAAAAAATCGTTCCAAACATTCACAAAGCAAACAATGGGACATTATTATTAAACGTTGGATAAAATTACTAAATTTGCCTGGTAGTCAGAGTTGTATTAAGCCTTTTAGGAATTTAGTCATTGCAAATTTCGGAGCCTTCGTGTTTCCTCCTAACTTTAAAAACCATTTTTTTACATTTAATTTAATCTTTATATGAGAAGTTTTAAGGTATCCGACTAGGTTATTAGGGGATTTTTCAAAAATAAATAATGTTTATATGATATTTATTAACATAAGTATAAAATAAGGAATTAAAGTGTAATTATTTGAATATATTTACGGCTTTTCAAGAAAAAGCCTATTTTGATGTAAACTTTAGCACTTATTTACAAAAACTAGTATTATTCTACAGAAAAAAATTGTTCTAGTTTTTCATTTTTTCTTTGCAACATTACATATCTTATAGAGTGAAGCTCACTTTATTCTAAGAATAGCATTAAAAAACAAAATATTTGTGTGTAATATATGAAATTATCTAAGAAATTCTGAACTTTTTTTCAATAATATTTACATCAAACAATTATAAATTCCTTTCTAGAGCATTGAACATCAACGCCATAGTTGTTACATTCTGCATAACATGAAGAGCACTAATTATAAATATCATTAAGATATCTTGAATATTTTTTGAGATATGGCGATACTCGCGCTGCAGAATTATGAAAAAAAAAAAAAACTCATTCCTCAGAAAATGCATTTAAAATTTTAAACGTTTACAAATAAACATCAATTAAATGTCAATAGTTTGCTATAACTTGGCTTCTAATTGACACAGAGACAAAATAAAAATATCACTGGAAACAGAAACGTGCCTATTTTTTAAAACTGCAAAAAAATAATGCGAATTTTCATCCAAATTCATATTTTTAACCTGGTTAAGTAGTAAAGTACAACAAGTTGAAACTGCAGAATGGGTCCACTTTCTGAAGCGTGATTTTAATATATTGCGTATAAAAAATGCACAACTGAAATTTAAAAAAAAAAAAAAAATTAAAAAATGGCAAAACTTGGATAATTTTAAAATTATTCAGTAACACATTTTTTTTTTTTTTTTTGGAACTACAAAACAACATAAAACTTTCAAGTAGCAATTAACGAGAAAGTTGCTAGAATAACGTTCAAAAATGAATTTAAACAATATTTTATTTCAATGTGTTTAATCTCGATTGCGTGGTATTCCTAGTTAAATGAAACACCGGTCGGTTCACCGAGAATATTAGGTATACATCATTTAAAATTAAAGATGTTAAGCACAATTTGATGTTCATAATTTTTTCAACAAATGGGCCGTTTACCTAAAGCAGTCGAATCTCATGACATCATGTGAAACTAAATGCATACGCTTCTAAATAAACTTTTTAAATTGCATGTTGTCTTTTGCAGTAAAGTAATTTCACTTTCTGTTTCCTTAAATAAACTATTCAAATAATTAATAGAATTTTTCTTTCTTAAATTAAGTTTCTAAATTAGAAAAAAAAATGAAAGTGATTGAGGAAACAATGACAATATTTATACTTCATCACAAAAATAAAATTTACTAATAAAAATCAGTCAAAAACTATTTTTTTTTTTAATTTACAAAAATTAAGAAAAAATTGCACTGCAATAAAATGTATTTCCTTGAAAACTTTTTTTTTAATTTTAAAATTGTAAAAATCATTTTTGTGCTATAACATTTACGGGAATAATGATGATAAAAAAGCTAAAACAAATTAATAAATTTCGATATTATATATAATGTCATTTTCAACTCTAATTGCAATTTAATTAATTTCCAAAGTTTCATCGTAATTCAGCCCATATTAACTTCATTCTAAAATATGCACTTATTTCCTGATCCCATTCTACTTTTTCTACTTAATTAATTCAACTGAAACTTGGTGATTTCGTCAGCGGTTCCCACGCTCCAAGTGAAGGGATAAAATATTGCTGATCTAAACAAATTCTTCTAAAATATCCCTCTGTTTCCCTTATCAAAATCGACATGTGTAAGAAATCCCCATCGGAATCTCATGGTATATAAGACAAGAGATAATTAATTTCTCCCTCTTTTACCTTCTTTTGCCTTTTTGCCGCGTTGGGAACAGACTTGCCTTGTCCGTGCTGCTTGTGCCTCCAGGAAAAGAAATAAACGAAGTTAAAAAAAAATCACAGCGCCTTGTTTGTTGCTCAACTACTTCCGTCCTTCCTCTTAGGTTCTTTTAACGATTTGTTGGTCGATGAAATAAACAGTCCTTTAGTAGAAAAAAACGACGATGTTTATTGAACACGAAGACACTAACACAAAGACGACAAATATATATAGCCGAGACGAAGACAAACAACACACAGCAGCACACTACAACAAACAGTAGTCCACAAGTTGTAATCAGTTGCAATAACGACTACAATACACAATGCGGCCAGACATAATTCAGTAGAAGGAGGGAATTCACGTTGCTCTACGGACTATCCAAACGTCTGCAATTCTCCACTGTCTCCTCGTTTTAGCTGTATCCAACTGCCGACTCACTAATACACAATTGGCTACTCCACACACGACACGATGCTTCTTCTATAATAAACGTCAGAACTCGGCACACAGCTCAGTTCAGCAATCGCTTGAGCTCCACACAAAACTTATTCTTCGCTGGACTATTCTGCCATTGCTTCATTATCCTTTCGACGACTCTATACAAAACTCCGACTGACTGCAGCTTGAGACTGCTGTCTTTTTATAGTTCCCGTGAGGCGGACAGAGAAGGTTCTGGACCAATCTGGTGTATCTTGGTTCCTATTGGATGAATCGATAAAATTCTCGAAGTTTTCAGTAATATCAGTTTTGTCGCCAAATTCTTCGCCAAGCTCTGAGATTACTGGCACCCAATGAGCACCCAAAAGAGCTGTTCGGATAACGGTCTTTCCAATGACTGCTGGGAAGCAACATTATAGGTTTGTAACATTATATTATGTATATAGTAATGATCAGCTGTGCACCAACCACACAAATTTCCGAAAGTAATCTCAAAAACAACACTTCACTGTCTATTGTCTATTTATTGAAAAATTACGACCCAACCCAAACAATTGTATCTATTTCCCCAGTTTTTATTTTATACGGAAGCTCATAATTCCTTAATAAATCACCAATGATTTGCTGTCCTCCACTACCCCTCCTCCCCAGTTTCTAGATATATCACAAAATAAAACTTAGGTACTACAGCCTCCTGACTCAACAATTACAACGTTTCGCCAGTTAATTCAATAACACTGTAAACGTAGATAAACATTCAGCATGCTTTGTGCTTATTTTGCTAGAATATTTTTGAAACAAATTTTTATTCTGTAGTGATGGGAAGCAATTCATCAAAGTTTGGTTGGAGTAACCAAATCAAAACTATTAAAATGGGGACAGAATAGATGATCGCCGAAGGCGGATAATTCATATTCAATCATATTGCCTGCATGAAGTTTGAGCTCTAAAGAAAATTAAATATTATACAGAAAGTATTATATTATATTATATATATATATACTTCGCTAAATATTTAATTTTAATTACAAGTGGCTAAATTATTCAAGAAGAAATGGCATTGAATATGCAGACTGATTTACAAATCGCACTCATTTTTACTGGTTTTATATAAAGTTTTCAAAATTATAAGTCGTCGTTATTTGAAAACAAATGGTGAAAAATGTTCTATTAATAAGTATGATAAGTTTCAAAATTAGTTTATTCCTCTTTTAACCTGTTAACTGGGTATGACCAAATATTTCAATGCAAAACGAATTGAATATAAGTTAATTATCCGGTTAACAGACTAACAGAGAAGTATTAATTTTACTCTTTCAATATTCCATTTCTAGATATAAAATATACATCGAAAAAATATAAATATAATATTAATATAAAAGAGAAAAATAAACTATTTTAAGACATTTTCGTGACATTTAGCTATTATAAATTGAAAATATTATCTTCTCAATTTATAAAAATATTTTTAATGACGAAAACCATACTTACTGATTTGAAAGACATTTTTTTAAAAATTTATATATTTAAAATAATTTTTTTATTTTATATATACATAGAAAAGTATATATGTTTTAATAAAAATGAAAATATTTTCCAATTTTCTAATAAAGATAATGGAATATCTTTAGAATGGCTAAACTTGTTTAGTCTATAAATGGAATATTTATTGACTAAATAAATTATTAGCACTAATGCAAATGGTTGATAAATAAAAGCATAGAAATACGCATTTAAAAATGATCGTGTTCAAAATATTTATTTTGGTTGGTGAAAATTATTTTCTTAAAAAAACTATAGTGACTTACTACTATATATTGAATAGAGATATGGAATTTAGAATTTACCGTTCATATTATAGAAATAACTTTTACCAATATAATTTTTATTATTTATAAAGTATTATACAAATGCATAGTAATTTATTTACACAAACTTCAATGAAGGTGAAAGTAAATATTTTAACCCTTTAAAGGGCCATTTTTTGGTAGTCATATTAAGTTAAAATATTTTTAGGCTTGAAATTAGAATAAGAAAAGGGATTCATTTAGCTTATTAGATAAATTTAATTTGATTAATTAATTAATTTGGTAAATTAATAATTAAGTAACAAATCAAGACACATCATTTTGTGTAAAATAAATAAATAAAGCATCTGTTTCTATCTAAAAAAATTTGTCCGAACTTATGCCAACCTACATAAATTCATACAAAGATTGATAAATTTGGTGGGAAGCATACTTCCCACAGCCCTAGAAAAAGTTAAAGGATATTCTTGACAAATGAAATTATTAATAACCTCTAAAGAAAAAAAATGTTGAAAATGCAATGAAGTAAAAGAGGTTGATCTGTCTAATCAATGTAAAAATATCCTAGTTGCCAGCAATAGGATTTTTTCCTCCTTGCCAGCAAGGAGGAAAAAATCACCTTATATTAAAAATAACGAGGTGAAATGTTATCTAAATAGATAACATATGCATAGATAATAGCAATGCACATTCTTGCGCGACTTCGGCCTGTATTGTATATAGAAGATAATGCATTTTGAAACTTTAACTCTTTCCTTTGTTCAAGGTCTAATCGTAGTCATTTTTTTTTTTTTTTTTTTTTTCAAATTTAACCAGAACTGCAACTGTGGTGTGAAGATCAAGCATTAAAATTCATTACACAATTGTGATTGTGTTTCTGTGAAACCATGTTCATCGTCTCAAAGACAAACAATCAATCAACACTCTGATTCGTCCAAATTTAATGCGGATTTAAAATTTTGGCGACAAAAATATATGCCAAAGATTATATATCTGGAACATCTTGTTTTTGAGTTATCATATTTTCATAAAAATAAAAAAGGAGAAAAACTTCAAATTTTCGAAGTTTGTTCAAATTTTTATGTATCGATCACATACAAAATTTCAAATTTCTTTTCTGTCGCGTTTTTGAGTTACCGTATTTATAAAAAGACAAACATTATAACAATTTTACATAATTTTTCCGATATGGAGAAAAATTGAAACATTCATTTAAAATCTGAGGTAGAATTTTTTTTTTTTTTTTGACAGTTACAGTACTTTCTTTTTACTTACTTTGTATGTAAAAATAAAATGTAAGATTATAATATGCTTTTCTATAATATTCAAATGGGCCGCGGTGGCCTGGTGGTAAGGTCTCGGCTCATGAGCCGTAGGGTTTCAGGTTCCGTAGAAGAACCTTCGTGTAAGGGGGTCTATTGCACGTTAAATTCGTCAGAGCCAAACTTCCTCCCGTTGGTGTGGTGTGGAGAGGGCAGTGCCAGCTCAGGTGTTGTCCTCTTTATTTGACCGTAGTTCAAAATTGCGAGAGCCGTCCCAAAATAGCCCTAGGGTTGCTTTTCAATGGGACGGTAATTAAAATGAACTAAACTAAATATAATATTCAAATATAAAATACTGTTATATATAAGCAATTTGAGAATTCTCCAAACCTGCGTTTTAATGTCATATACTTTTATGATAGTTTATTATATATTTAAATACTGTTTATAGGCTTGTAACTAGGGATTGCAATACCGGTATACCGGGATACCGAATACCGGTATTTTGAGTCATTTGTACAATTTTGTAATACCGGTATTCACAAGTTTAAATACCGGTTTTTCGGTATTTACTAGAAATTTTTAAAATTGTCTCCACTATATGTTCAGGGATCGCGGACATAGCAAAATAGTATACGTTTTTGTTTTTATGTCTCCCTAAGGGGCGAAATTAATTAACTAATTATTGGCTTTTTTAATAGCTTAAATCTGAATTAGCGAAACATAGATTATCCCCTGAAAGAAAATATTGTATCCATAATGACTGATGGGGCAACAATTATGAAAAAAGTTGGAAAGTTGATTGGTGCAAATCAGCAGTTGTGCTATGCACATGGTATTCAAGTAGGAGTAATAGATGTATTATACCAAAAACATAAAGAACAGAAGAATCCAAATACTGTGGATATAGAAACTTCGGATTCCAACTTTGAAAAGAGTAAGAGTGAGAGTGATATTGACAATGAAGATAATGACAATGTAATTGTTGAAGAAGATATTGCTAATGAGGATGAAATATTAACCTATGAAGAATTGCTTCCTATAATTTATAAAGCTCGAAAAATTGTTAAGATATTTAAACGTTCCCCTATAAAAAGGATATATTACTAAAATATATACTAACTGAAAATAAAACAGAATATATGTTAATATTAGATTCTAAAACACGTTGGAACAGTTTACTCCTAATGATGGAACGATTTTTGAAACTGAGAAATCCAATCCAAAAAGCAATAATCGACTTAAACCTATAAATTAATTTTTCAGATAGTGAATTCGACTTAATATCCAGAACTATATCAGCTCTACTTCCAATAAAACTGACTATTGAGGCATTATGTCGGAGAGATTCTAATTTATTAGCTAATGCAACCATAAATTTCATGTTGCAGTCACTGAAAGAACAGGATACATCACTATCTGAAGAAATATATATTACATTGAAAAATTGCACAGAAGATAGGCATTCCGAAATAGGAAATGTCTTACGGCATTTACATAATTATAATGATTTTTAAAATGAAAAAGAAAAGAAAATAACCAATTCAAATCTGATTAAGTTTAGAGTAAATTTCCTTACAATTTTTTTACCCACAAACCTATCCACATTCAGAAGAATTCGGTTCAATTATCGAAGATTATGATGTCACTACTGTCGATAGTGAAAAGGAATTGTCTCTTGAACAAAAATTAGAATTAGCGATTAAAAAAAAATTCAACGAAACAAAGTAAAATACAGAAATCAGTTATAACCAAAACCCTCCGACGAGAAATCGATTTATTTGAAGATGAGGGATTTAGAGGTAAAAACTTGGAAAAAGTATATCGCGCATTGCTAACAGTACCACCATCTAGCGTAGATGCCAAAAGAGCGTTTTCGACAGCTGGTAATTTTTATACAAAATTACTTTTCAGGCTTAATGACAGTACAATTGATGCATTGTTTTTTTAGATCACATTTCAAAAATTTGTAATAGTTCCACAGACTGAATAGTGATATTTACACTTTTTTTGTGATTTAAATAAATAAGATGTTTCTTTACTTTTTTGTGATTATATACTGTTATAATTTATAAGTTACAAATTATTTTTTGTGATATTTACGCTCTCTAACAAAACTGGTAAATAAAACAAAGAAACACCTGTATTTTCTTTCTTTTTCTAAAATTTCTAATATCGGTATTAAAACCGGTATCCCGGTATTAAGATTTAAAAAATACCGAATACCGGTATTGAAATTTTGGTCCGGTATTGCAATCCCTACTTGTAACTGTCTCTTAGTACATAATGAGACATTCACAATGAAACAGTCGTTGAAAATACTCAAGAGAGAAAACCACAATCCTTGAGTTACTAAATTTGGCGAGTGGTTACTTTTGAGTAACAGATGTTCACTAAAAAAATTTCAAAATTTTTATTGGATTTGAGTTTAAAAAATGTATCAAAATCTTATAATTTTTCCCTCAATGATTTCGGAGCATATTAGAGACAAAAAAAAAAATTTAAATCACTTTCAATTTCAAATTTTTATTTCTTTATCAATTTTTCTTCGCTTTTAATAAATCCTTAAAAATATTTTAAGCATTTTTATAACTTTGTTGCTTTTGACAGCGTAATTTTACTCATGAGCGTTGTAATGATATTAAACTGGTTTTCTCTGTGCACGTTTCCGTTGCTATAGTTATATTATGTATATTAAAATAATATAAAAATAGGCGAATGAATCTTAAATACAATAGCTACGATGTTCAGACCGAAATTTTCTTCAAATTTTTAACTAAATGTTTTATTTTTTTTAATCTAATTTTCTCTTTGTTTATTAAAAATTAAACAAAACGCTTAAAAAGTTACATTTGTCAATGCTTCTTAATTTTTGAACAAATAGTTTTAATATATCATTGTTGTTCTGCAAAAAAAGTTTTCAGCAAGATTCTTTGTTCAATTTTTAATTTTTTGGTAAAAAAAAATAAATTGAATTATAGTAACATTTTAAATTCTCCTTTTGCATAAAATTAAAAATAATCTTTTGAATAAATTTTTTATTCCTCAATAATAATTTAATATATTAAGTTAATAATATTATTACAAATATTAAGTTGATTTTGATTTAGCTCTAGAATCAAACTATATTTAAAATAACTGGTAAAAATAATTGCAATAATAATGCTTAAACTCTCAATACAATGAAATAGATATCACAGATGATCCATTTAGGCAAAATTTTGTAAATACATGCTTGCACAATCAAGAAAAAAGTTTCCAAATTTTACATAAAAGTAAGATACCAGTGGACTATTTTAAAATATAGTTAACATCATCAGATATTATTTTGAAAAGAATTATATTATATTATATATATATATATATATATATATATATATATATATATATATATATATATATATATATATATATATATATATACATATATATATATACATATATATATATATATATATATATATATATATATATATATATATACATATATATACATATATATATATATATATATATATATATATATATATATATATATATATATATATATATATATATATATATATATATATATATATATATATATATATATATATATATATATATATATATATATACAGCTGTCAACAATATCAAAGATCAAATATTAAGTGAGCAAATAAAAATAGGGAGATATTTTTTGCGGATTATAGCTGACAATCTTTTTGGTAATAAAATATGAAAAAATTAATTATAATTTTTGCTTAATTTTTAAAATTTTAACATTTTTTAAAGATTTTATGACTTTTGAAATTTTATTTAATGGCTATTTTCCATCCTTAATATGCACTTCAGCATATGAAAAAATAAAGACTCAATTTTTTTTAACCTCTTGACTATGATACCCGAACACCTATGGTCAATTTTATTAACAAAATTTAAACTTAAGTCATTCATAAGCCTTATAATTGGATATAGGAACGATGGTTAATCCTTAAATATCACATGTATTATATTGAATCCAAATTGAAAAGATACAACACATTCCCAAAATAGAAGACGTCATCAAATTTTATAGTAGAGAGAGCAACACAATACGATAAGGCGTTGAGAATGAAAAACGTTTTAAGAGATGAAAAATGAATGGATGAATGCGTGAATAATCACATATCAAACAGAAATGATAGAACAGAAATAACGAGATTTCTTAAATGTTTGCTTTGTTTGTGTTTTGTTAGAGTAGAAACCGTTTTTCGGTCATTGCGTGCCAAACTTTATCATGATGTGGCATCTATTTAAAATAAAACGAGACTAAACAATCAGAAAAAGTAATAACATTTACGAAAAACATGAATTTATGACGGTTTGGGTATTATCGAAATCATGGAGTTATATTATAATAAGACAAAAAAAAATAAGAGTAAATTCTATTAGAGAGTAAAATCCTACAGATTTTTAAACGGGGGAAAAGTTGGAGATATGGGACATTACAACAATCGTCGAAAGAATAACTTTTGTTGTTTCAAAGTAGTACAAATATGGAAAATGAAAACATGGAGATCATATTAGAATGTGATAAAAAAAATAAGAGGGAATCCTAGCAGAGACTAAAATCCGTTGGATTATAGAATCGTGGGAAAAGTTGAAGATATTTAACATTATCAATAATCATTGGAAAAAGTATTTTTGTTTAAAATGTAATGCAAATGTTTAAATTAGTGCAAGTGTTGAAAATTAAAACATGGGCATTATATTGAAAATGTGATAAAGAATTAAGAGTAAATCATCTTAAAGAGCAAAATCGTAGGGATTTTAAAACAGGGGAAAAGCTGGAGATAAGGAACATTACCAAAAATCGTCGAAAGAATAAATGTTGTTTGAAAGTAGCGCAAACATTGAAAATTAAAACATGGAAATTATACAAGAATGTGATAAAAAATAATTGTAAGAGAGTAAATCCTAGAACAAAATTCTAGTGTTAGAGTAAAGTCCGAAGAATTTTAAAAAAGGGGAAAAGTTATGAAGATATGGGACGTTACCAGAAATCACCGAAAAAAATAACTTTTGTTTGAAAATAATGTAAGCGTTGAAAATTAAAACATAGACATTATATCAAAATGTGATAGAAAAAATAAGAGTAATTCCTATTAGAGAGTAAAATCGTATGGATTTTAAAATAGGGGAAATGTCGGGAAAATGGGACATAGTCAACTATCGTCAAAAACAATAACTGATGTTGCTTGAGAGTAGTGTAAGCATTCAAAATTAAAACATTGACATTAAATTAGAATGTGATTTTAAAAATAAAGTAGAAAATAATCGCAGTGAGAGGCTATTTGGCAAAGTGAATAACTTTTTTCCGAGATATTCTTTCATTTGGATTCATTTCGTTTCTCCCAAATGATACTCCAACGCAATGTTGAATCCCATCCCATATGTAATCAAACAGTGTGCGAGGAACACGAGGAGATTTCCAGCTATTTCTGGAGTGAGAGAGGAATCAATAGGGCTTTATAAAAGTGTTCGACCCACAACTTCAGCTCACTCACCTGCTAAGGTTTCTCGGGACCTGCTGGTTCTTTCTCGCATCTATGACAGCGCGGTTGACAGTTAAGGTCGTTGCCTCTACCCTAGCCCATCTCGGCACATGGTTCGAGTCCATCGGGCTCGCCAATCGAACATCTTCGGAATCTGGAGAGAAGGAGGAGGTTCGTCTGCTGTGGAAGGAAGGGAGGTCAGTCGGGTGTCTCCATCTCCGCGCAAGAGAGGGGGGTGTTCGTGCTGCTTCCTATGCGAGCGCCCACCGACTGTGCCGCTCGTGAGCAGGGTTGCCCGCTGCGGTCGATTTGGCGAGATCTCTTGCGCACTCCCTCCTCCTGGAGACAGGAGGCGGCACCTGGAGGTCTCCAAACCCACGACGAACCCAGAGGAACTGTTGCAGAAGATCACTTTTTGAGACTGATTAGAGAAAAAAAAGTTCTTAGAACAAATGCATTTAGCAGGGAACAATAAAGAAAACCTAAAACTGTTCGTAATTCTCTCAGAAACTTACGAACCCTTATTTTCTTCTTCTTATTATTATTGTTATTGTTTGCCCTGTTAATAAAGGCAACATGAAGACTTCTGGCCATTTTAAATAAGATAAAATAAATAATATGTATAATTGTTTCATAATTTCATAAATTTAATTTAATTTAAAATTACTTCATAAATTTAATTTAATTCGTGTAAAATTGTTTCATAAGTTCATAAATTTAGTTTAATTCATGTAAAATTGCTTCATAAACTTAATAATTATAAGATTGTTTCATTCTTTTAAAAAGAAATTTAATAATATGTAGGATTCATTTTTTAAAAAATTAATCAAATTAAATGCTTTAACTTTATAAAACTTTTATTTTAAGTAAAAGAGGATAGATCAATGTTAAATTATTTGAATCCAAATTTTCCCAAAATAAAAGAGCAAACCATTTTTATCTATTTATTTCATTCCGGAGAAAGAAACGATAAATATTAAAAAACAATTTTATTTCTTATGTTAGAATAAGATTAATTACATATTAGACTTGTTAACTCTTTTGGGATAGGTGGGTTAAAAACTGCCCCACCTTTTGCATAGCTTTTTATGCACCGTAGAATAGATTTTAACTCATCTCGAAAAGTTGAAGTCATATAGTTTAATATTTTATTTAAAATTGTTTTTTCATTGGGCAGTGCTATACATGGAAGTTAAATACGTAAATAAACGAAACCAGGCGAAGTGGTCTTCTCAAAATTTTCACGCATGCTCTGTAATAAACTTGTCATGCCAGAGAACGCCTTATATGACATTGGCCTACAATAATTATGAAATATTAACTTTTGGCATTAATTTAGGATTTTTATTGAATCTATAGTATCATCCTTAGCAAGTTATTTGGCGATTAATATTTAGCATGCTTTAATAGTATCCCAAAATCGAACTTGTGTTTTAGACTAGTTTTTTCTCCGCCAATTGTAACAAAAATTTGGCGCCAAACTGCACTCACTGTTACAAAATCACATGCCAAATTTGATATATGTAAGTCATTGCGTTTTTGAATTATCGCGTTGACATGTTTCTGAAAGTACAGACCGACAGACAGTTAACACATAATTGTAATTGGCGCAAAATTTATAGTCAAATTATTTTAATTTTGTAGCAATTATTATAGCTTTATAGTATAGACAGGTTTATATACTATAGATGTTAAATCTATGTACCGAATTTTGTCCGTCTACGTTCTTTCCGTTTTGTGATTATCTTGTTAGTTTATATTCAAAAAGTATGACAAACCAAATTCCTCTGAACATATTTTATTTTAAATTTGACAAAATCTAAAATTATGGTGTAAAGACCATATACCAAATTTCAATTATTTAGCTCTGAGGGGTTTTGAATTATCTTTGTCACAGTCAGACAGACGGACATTTTCCAAAAATGTGTTTTTCGAACTCTCAGGGAGGCGTGGAAGTTCGCCAATAACTCAAGTTCGAATTTTTTAACGATTACTGTACTTTCTATATACTAAGTATACGAGAAAATAAAAAAATTAAACAAATCATATTGTACCAATAAGTTGTGTATGCTGCTGTGATTAATACTGGCGTATTATGTGATGGAATGAATTTTTGTCGTTCATAACAGTATGGGTTGTTTTATGATGAGTGAATAAACTTTATGATATATTATATATTATTTATCAAAAATACAAATATTATGACATTTCAATTAAAAATTATTTCTGAATCAAACTAAAAAAACTAAAATAGATGCATATGTATTTAGAGAGCGCTAATGCTGCTATTACTAAAACACAGATGAATTTACCCAAATTATTAAAAATATTAATTTAATATAAATAAAAGAATAAAAAAAGGAAAAGAAATGATGAATCCGGCCTGAAGATTTTTTCAAGGTTCACCCTCAGGCAGCGATTCAAACAAGCGATTTTTTCTGTGAGGGGTCTGACTTTCGTCCTAAAAATATTGACCTCTCGTGACCCGAAAATCCCCCGAAATTAAGGCCTTAGAAATAAACTAGTTTCACAGAAATAAAACAATAAATTATAACTTCCAAATCCAAGCGAAATTACTATAACACAATATAAACTACAAAAGATCAATCACAAACCAAAAAATATCATTACAAAAAAAAAAAGGAAAGAACATACCAGTAGCAGGAAAAACTCCAGACTACTTTACAAAAAAGGCACCACGTCAAACTACAATTGAAGCTTCCCGGGTTTATAGCTGCGCCTACTTCAGGGGATAGCTGCCCTGCTTCAGGGAGAGGTCAATATTTGTGGATGAAAGTCAGACCCCTTGTAGAAAAAATCCCTTGTTTGAATCTCTGCACCCTTGAGAAAGTCTTCAGGACGGATTTATAATTTATTTTCCTTTTTATTTATTCTTTTTGCTTATATTAATATTTTTAATAATTTGGTTATATATTATTTGATGTTTATACCAGCTATGAAGCGATAAGATTCTATATATCCCATCGTATGAAAAAAGGATTTGTTGAAATATTATTTTTTCCTAATTTTGAGTAATTTGTTAAATAATCGAACTGAATGCCTGTTTTTTTCCCCCTTCATTTTTTTATAATAAAAAGATTCTATTCAACTAAAGTTTTTATTTTCATTAAAATCATGAAGTTCAAAAAATTAAAGACGATTAAAAAATTATATCCATTATAATTGCTTAAATAAGATAATTTCAATAATATGTATGATTCATTTTTTAAACAATATTATCAAATTAAGTGCCTTACATTGTGATAGTTTGTACTGAATAAAACAACGTAAAACTGCATGAAATCATGAACCTGGAGTAACTGGAAGTATAAGAACGAAACGCTCTTTTTTACTCCTGCCAAAAATTTTAAAAGTGAAAAAACATAGTTTCATTTCCAATGTTTGTATAAGATTAATTTAGTGATATATAAGACTTACTAGCCGCCTTTGGCGACCAGCCGGTTCGCCAATCTTAATGTTCGTTAAAATTTTAATAATTAAATATTTTATGTAATTCCTACTTTAATGGCTTCTTCATCAAATATTTTAAAGCTTCAAATTTTGATAGTCATGTAATTCACTCATAATAATATAAAGTTCTTCAGCCATAACATAATATGTATCTCTCTAATTTTCTGTTAGTTCCGGTAGAATTTATGCTAAAAATTAAAGTGGAAATGACTAAACTGCAATTAATATAATAATATTTTTTACTGAAACAAAGCATTTTTTTTAATAATATGATTACTGATAATAGAGTCACTGAGCGTTTAAACTTTATGGGCACTAAAGAATATCTTTCTTAAGTTATGTAATATCTCAAGAATTTGTCAACAAAATTTTCTCAGATTCATCATGAACAGATCGATTAATTAACAATGTTTCATTTTAAATGCATCAAACTTTAAGAAAATAAAATGAATCGTTTACAATAATCGGTCGAAAACAGGTTTAAAAAACTACTTAAAAAACGACGTACTTAAAACTATAAGCATATACAAAAAATATATAACTAACATAAATACAATTTACTTACAAAAGCATGCAACCAACCTAAAAATAATTTAAATCATCCGTTGATAACGGTTGTCAAGGCAACAATCAGAATGCGCATGCGTGAATTTTCTTCGACAGCTCCGGTAACGCAAGTGCGTGAATTTTTCTACGCCAGTTGGGGTAACGCTATGCGGATTATACATTTTTAATTTCCTTTATTCTGTGTTATTTTAATTCAAAAGTACTTCAGAATGAATCTAAAACATGGATTAATTAACAATGTTTAATTTTAAATGTATAAAACATTAAGAAAATGAACAGAATCTTTTAAAATAATCCGCCGAAAAATGTTAACCCTAGCCTCATTACTGTTGGGAGAAGAAAAAAAATTGAAGCCTTACTCATTTGGCGGTGGGGAAAATGGAAGATTTTTTTTGGCGGAAAGGTTGGCGGTGGGGAAAATGGAAGATTTTTTTGGCGGGAAAGTTAGTTTTTAATTAATAATTAAAATTTCAAAAAAAGGGACCCCAGGTGCACATTCCCGACCTCCAAGGTATACATGTACCAAATTTGGTAGCTTTATGTCAAATGACCTGGCCTGTAGATCCAACACACACACACACACACACACACACGCATTGAGCTTTATTATAAGTATAGATTAATGAAAAAACATTCGAATTAATGTTATTCATTTATAGTAGAGAATAAAGATAACCTAAAACTGTTTGGAATCGCTTTTTCACACAAGGAGCGAATAAAACAAATTTTTATAACCTTTCAGCCCATTTCAGCTATTTTAGTAAGATAAATTTAATGATATTTAACCTTTATTCTAAAACAGTCATTCGAATGAATGCTTTAAGTAGGGAGAATAAAAGAACGTAAAACTGTCCGAAACCACCTTTTTCTCTGAATAAAAGAAGAAGCCGTTTTTCACCCCCGTCGGAAAGATAAATCAAGTCCTACGTAACAAAATCTATTTTCTTTATTTAAATAAAATAAATTTAATAGAATTTGAGATTCATTGGAAAAAATAAATTCGTTTGAATGCATTTAATAAAGGAAAGTAAAAGAATGCAAGGTTGTTTAAAGCCATCTTTTCTCACATTAAACATACGAACTGGTTTTTTTTTCTCATTTAAATAGAAAAATAGAGATAAGAATTTATATCCATTTTCTTTATGCTCTTTATCTCAATAAATTTGATAAAAAACAGTATTTAAAACCACTTGTTTATACTACTAAGTACTACCAAACTTAGTTTGCACGACTGTTTTAATTTTTCTTCAATTTTTTTTATTTTAATATAATAAATATTACATAATCTCGAAATTAATTGGTTTTTAACTATATCATTCAAGTGGCAGTAAAATTTGAAATATATCCTATATCAAACAAAATAAGTTAAATTTGATGCATGACTTTTACACTTTATGTCAAAATAATTTGTATAGCCGTTATATTTTTGTGAAATTTATATAATCCACATAAACTTAAATTATCCTTTTTTTTTCTATGGAAAACTAAACTGTACATTTCTAATAAATTTCATATAAAATCCTAGAAAAGAATGTCAGTCTGTCCATTCGTGTTCGTCCGAACATTTTAAAATCTTTAAAAGGCCGTTTTTTTCTAGCCACGGTATATTAAAATATTTTTAGGATTGTGATTAGCTTAAGTAAAGCGACTCATTTAGCTTATTAGATACATTTCTTTTGATTAATTAATAAATTTAGTCAATTAATAATTAAGTAACCTACGAAGACACACCATTTTGTTTGAGATAATAATAAACATATTTTATTTTTATTTAGACTATAATTTTAAACTCGCCCTATAATTAAAAATACATTTTTGATATAATATAAAGACAGATAGATTAAGTCTAAAATATTATTCTGTTACAATGTTTAGGAGTAGCGGTGACATTTTTTTTTTTTTTTTTTCATCTTTCAATAAATTCTAATCTTGTAGTGTTCTATGCCTTTTGGAAACATAATTTTTCGAGAAACATGCGGTTCAGTATTAGTTTGCCAATTTTGATTGCAAAGCTGAAACACTACTTAAATTTTTGAATTCATTTTTTATTTTAATTCCTGAACCTATGGGATTTCAGTATCCAATAAGTTCTTTTAATAATAATAGAAAAGAAAGTAGGCAAAAAAATGAATCACCAAATCAAATAGGGTTGTCAGCGATTTGGGAGCATCACAATTCTTTTATTGCGCGCAACTGAAAGATATATTGGAAGAATTGAAATTTTGTATCTCTGGCGTATATAGACATTTTTTCCTCCGCTCCCTTCTACTTTTTTTTCTTCTCGAATACGTAGTATAGAGAAAGTATAGTAATTGTCAAATAATTCGAACTCGAGATTTTGACGAATCTCCATGTTTTTGACCATCCTGAGTTCGAAAACACAATTCTGGAAAATGTCCATCTGTCTGTGACAAAGATAATTTTTTTAAAAAAAGTTTTCAGTTAGACGAATGAAATTTGGTATACAAGCCTGAAACCAAATTTGCAGTTTTCTGTCAAATGTTGAGCAAAATCCGATCAGAGGAAGTGTCTCTGTCTAGCTGTTCGAAAATAATTTACCACTACAAAACTGAGAGAGCTAGATAGATAAAATTTGGAACACAGATTTGGCATCTTTATCATAGACACCTACCAAATTTTGAGAGAAATCCAACTAGGATTTGACCATCTGTCTGTCTGTACTTTTAAAAACATATAAACGTGATAACTCCAAAACACAATGACTTAAATATATCAAATTTAGTTCGTGATTTTGTGACTTTATGTGTCATTTTGTGTTAAATTTTTGTTTCATTACTAGCGAATGATCACACGATAGATGCAGTAAAAATTCTAAATTCATGCCAACAATTAATATTTCGTAGGTATTGTACGCCAATGTCATTCAAGACGTTCACTAAGATAACATCGTTGTTAAAGAATATGCGAGAAAGTTTTGGGAAAAACCACTTCCATTGAGTGTTTTTTCCGCCCTCCCTTTTAATTTTTTTGTTATTCGGTTTTACATTGCTCTAAAGGAAAAAAAACAGTTTAATATTTATTTGTTCATTTAAAAAAATGCTTAGAAATTTGACAGTAAAGCTGTGAAATAACTTATTTTCATTTCCAAATATATATTGTTTCTTCTACTTAACAATGCAATAGGAAGCATTCATTTATTAGGCATGAAAGTATAAATTAAATATTCAGGACTATAACTACGTCACTACTTAGAGCTAATCACTTCTAATATGCAATCAGCCATCTAAATATGCAACTATTTAATCGGAATCGTATTTGACTTTGTCTATCCTGCAACCGCGGCTGATATGTCACTGTACCAGTTCGAATAGAGTATATATATTAGGTCTTTACCAAGTGTAATCAGTTTTGAGACTAACTTCTATGTCGTAAGTCTTAGACGTCGTAGATCTTTGTCCGTAGGTCGGAGTTCATAGGACTAGAACGTATCTAAACTGACAATATAATCAGAATATTTCACTGATTACATGCGTGTAATCAGTACTAATAGAAAATATTTTTATTGAAATGTTGTAGTGAAGCATAGTAAGTATATATTTATGTTCTTTACAATTTAATCATCAAATGAAGGTTTTCATGATCATCTCTTCTTGTCGAAAATAATTTTAGAACTGCTGTAAGTAGTGTACTATTGCCCATAATAAGATAATGAGTCAAGTTTTTATCAAAAATCTAACAACGAGGTTATGAGTCCAGCATCAACCTATAATTTCACAAAAGAAAAGCCATAAGTAACAGATATAGTGATATATTTTTAAAATAAATTATTTAATTCACTGCAAAGAAAACTTTCCAAATAACTGCATCCAAAAATGCATTTTTAATCTCTTGGATACATAGATAGAGAAAGTGTAGTAATCGTCAAAAGATACAAACTCGAGATTTGACGAATCTCTATGTTCTCGATCTCGCCGAGTTCAAAAAATACTTGTATATAAAATGTCTGTTTGTAACAAAGATCACTCCAAAGTGCTTTGATCTAGGCGGATGAAATTTGGTGCACGGTCTTTAGATCAAATTTGTAGATTTTTATCAAATTTTGAGCAAATTTATAATAATAATAAACTAATAATTTGATATAATTTAACATGTTAACTACAAAACGGAGAGAGTTACAGGAATAAAATTCGATACACAAAATTAACATCTATAGTCTATATATATCTTTCAAATTGTGAGCCAAATCCGAAGAGAATTTGGCTGCCTCTTGGTTTGTACTTTTAGAAATATGAAAACGCGATAACTCAAAGATATAATGACTTAAATATACCAAATTTGATACATGATTTTGGAACTACAAATGTAGTTTTGTGTCAAATTTTTGTTTCAGTCTGCTGGGAAAAACGCGCCTAAAATTCAAATTTGACGTTCGGATGCCAGACAGTGCCAGGGATTAATCGCCAAATAATTCGCCAAGGATAACATGATAAATTCACTAAAAATGCTAAATTCACACTAAAGGTAAATACTTCGTAACTGTTGTACGCCAGTGTTATGCAAGGTATTCTCTGGGATAACATCTTTATTAGAGAATATCCGAGAAAGTTCTGGGGAGATCACTTAAAGTGGCTAGAATTTCAATCCAATCTTATAACCTTATGACACTGTTTTTTAACCCCATTCATTTATGATTTGGTGAAACCGTCAATTATACTGCGTTTATTTAAATGTTTCAGAAACGTTAATTTAGTAAGAAGTATTATAATTTCTTTTAAAATTTGCTCTAGTTTATTTTCCTATCAAAGACTAGAGGAGGATGTTTCTTTGGAACATTCCCACATGCTCTCCAAAGGTATAATCCCCCTACCTAACAATATGACTGCAGATGAATGTTTTGGGCAAGGTCTTAACCAATCGTCACCACCAGAACTCATATTTTTATTTTCAAGGCCCCACACATGAGTGTTGCTTGCTTCGCAATATAGTAAAGAAAACTAAATATGAAATTCGAAGTGTTTTTCTGAACCGATTGCTTAGATCTAGAATGTTAATAACAAGACCATATAAATAATAATTTTATTTTATCTAAACCGATTCTATTTTGACTTATCCCGTTTACATGTATATGAAAGCACAGACCGACAGACAGTCATCTCTTTAGAAGATTTGATTCAAAATTTAAAACAGTTCTATTTAGATGCTACATCTATATAGAAAATTCCATCCGTCTAACTCTTTACGTTTTCGAATTAGCGTGTTTATTTGTAATCAGAAAACCAGACAGATAGAATTCTTGTAATTGGATTTCCTTCAAAATTTGACAGAAATCTATAAAATTGGTGTTAAGACCGTATATGAAATTCTATTCTTCTATTTCCAAGTGTACTGGGTAATCGTATTCACACATAGATATAGCACCAATTCATGTCCCAGGTACTATAACATTGAGGGTATTTAAACAATGTAGTGAATATGAAGCAGAAAAGACATTGGGAAATTCTCTTCAACTGCATATCGCTCTGACTGCTGTAATATTTAAAGGTTCTTAAAGCTTATTGGAAAAAAAAACTCTGCACAGAGATTTTAACATTGGGATGGAAACACTGACTTTGAAAATTGACTCCGGCGCTTGACTTTTAACATTGGATAAGTTCAATAAGCTGGACTCTTTCCGAAATTCCAAAGTAATACAGCAGTAATTCCCATATAGCAAACTATTGATGATAAGCTTAAGTTTGACATGCCATATAATTGTATTGATAAAATTTTCAAAAAACAAAACATTTACACTATTACCAAAAAGATAATTCCAATTAACTGCGATTTTTACACTCAAGTTTTGGATTTCGAGATTCCTGGAGATGTGAAAGCTATGAATCAAATTTTATTTATCTAGGTCTTTATGTTTTATACTTATCGTGATCCTTCGTAATAGAACAGAGTGGGCATATTAAGAGTTCCAATGGATTCCATTCAAAATTTGACAGCTAATTTTCTTTTGGATTTAATTTCGAACAAAATTTAATAGAAATCTACAAATTTGGTATTAAGTTTCTATACCAAATTTTATCCGTCAAGTTCAAAGTGTTCTCTGTCATCGTGTTCACAAATATACAGGAATAATTCCAAAAGTGTTTTTTTTTTTCAAATTCAGGGATATCTATGCTATATGATAAACTATAGAAATATTATGAATAGAATAGGATCTATAGAAATATTATGCTTTCTTTAAAATTCTATCTTGCTATTTCGTCAATCTTAGCCGATAACCCACAAACCTCCCACGCCCCAAAATAAAAGAACATATTAGACAATCAGAGCATTTACTACAAAATCCATACTTTAAACACTACATTAAAAGTATAGATCTGTGTCTAATTTTTTGGATTAAATTAATCTGTTTCACAATAATCATTAACTAAAAGACCAGAACGCCGAGACTGATTAATCGCTATCATCCTATCGGAATTTATTTAATTAATTAATTAAAGAGGGCATTTCTTTCATCTCTTGCCACGCGTTAATGAAGCTATTTCTGGCTCAAAATAAAAGAACGATGCTGCATGAATCTAAAAATTGAAATCCACAACCCGAAATAGTTAACAGAGAATGCATTTTTCCCCGACATAAAGCTCAAAATGATCTTCCTTTCAAATTTTTATTCTGCAGAGACATTTTCAAGATAAACCTAAGCTTTGTGTAATAGCCATTAACTTCTATCTCCCATTTTCACTGAAGGGAGGGTGGAAAAAAAGCAGAATCACCTTCTTTCGTGCGTGAAACAAAGCAGCACCGCGTTTCATTCATCCAGCAGTTACTTCATCATCCTCGTGGCTCTATCCAGCAAACATTTTATCTATTTATAGCTCGGAGTAATAAGCAGAACCATGCTTAGGATGCTAATTGTCAAATAAATATCCGTTTTCTGAAAATTGATGACATTACGTTAAATTACCTGGTCATTAACTTTGTCTCGCGATGTCTCTTTTACTCAGACTGTTAATGTTTATCGCTTCATGGTAGATAAAAATTCGCTCTCCGAAACACGAAGATGGTCAAAAAAAGAAGAAGAAAGATAAATTATAAGCATGTCTACTTTATTGTGAGATTTTAAATTATAAGCCTGCTATAAGAGATCGTTTTTAATCATATGCTCCAGTTAGTGGCGGAGGGGGATACAGATACCAATTCTGTGGACCGCAGTTGGTACAAAATTACATTTATAATATTTTTTGAAGATAAATATTATTCAAGGTCAAAAAGATAATGTCATGATCAGTCGCTTATACTAGATCACTGGCGATGACTGGGGGCGGAAAAATTATATCATGCGCCAGGCGTCTATTATGCTTGCTATGCCAATAGCTAAATTTTAAGGTAAAATGTATATACAGAAATAGGAACAGTATTTGTCTTTCGTATAAGCACTCCCGTAGTAAGGGAATTCATATTCGTTGTCTAATGATAAGGCCAGGGAATTCCAGGTTCGAAACTCGATTCCATTGAAGAATTGACATCTGCACTTTATATCCCTTAGGTGAAAATATAATCCTATTGCCATGCACGGAAGCTTAGTTAGTTTAGTTTTAGTTTAGTTTAGTTATATTAACGTCCCGTTGTAAAGCAACACTAGGGCTATTTTGGGACGGACCTCGTCATTTTGAACTGCGGTCAGATGACGAGGACGACACCTGAGCTGGCACCCCTCTCTCAATGCCACACCACACCAGCGGGAGGACGTTTGGCATGACGGATTTAACGTGCAACAGACCCCCTTACACGACGGTTCTTCGGTGGAATCTGGTCTCGAACCTGAAACCCTACTGTTCACAAGCCGGGACCTTACCACCAGGCCACCTCGGCCTGCACGGAAGCTTAGAGAAAGGACTTCCGGTTTAAGTATCGTCCTTATCCTATGATGAAGAATTAAAAATTCGAAGTCCTATCTTGTGTTGCGATGAAGAATTAAAAATTCGAAGTCATATCTTGTGTTGCATTAAAACAAACCGTAAATGTCCATTACGTCCATGATTTAGTTTGTATAAATTCTCACGACAATGCATGTCGCTTCTGTTATGTGGAAAGTATTTCTCCTAGTATTGTGATTTTGAAAAACATTCGAACTTTCTGTTTCAATGAATCTGAAAAAAGTATTTCTGGATTCCCATCTGTGCATCCGTATGTATATGAAGTTCGTAAATAAAACTGAGATTTTACAAAAATATTAAATTATTTTTACAGAATAAATTTATATTACTTTTATTAATCTCCTGTATGTTTGGTGCTTCACCAGTTGAAAGTAGGGAGAACCTAAATAGGAGTCTCACCTAAACTCTCTACATATTTTCCATTAAATTATTTGTTCTCCTTTCAGCACATAAAATTTGAAAAATCATTCAAGTTTCACAATTTTTCAATCGTTCACCAAATCCACTCACGGCATTGGTGAACGATATCTACGAAATAAGATCTTTGGCGTGAAATTGGCCTTTTAATTGAATCTTTTGCCTCTAGATTGGCAACAAAATTTTCCACAAAACTACAATTGTATTCACAAAATAACATTCATTTGAGTTGCTTTTATGAATTATTGCGTTTATATGCATGTGGATGAACAGACCAATAAATGATCAACCGTTTCTCCAATATGGTTCGAAATTTGATAAAAATCTATATTTTAGTTGCTACACTTGTAAATTAAATTGTCTAACTCTTCGTGTTTTGCAGTTATAAAGTTAAGTTGCACTCGAACAGCTAAACAGATAAAGTTAATGTGAATGGGTTTCGTTCAAAATTTGATAACCATATGTAGGCTACTACATCCTATCTCATTACAATATATGTGAATTAAATTTTGAATGAGCGGACCGCCGCAACAGCAAAATTGGTGGGAACTGTGGTTGAGTCCTAAGGGCCATCACCGACCACGTTACAACCCATCCAGTGGGAAGCACGCCCCGATTACGTATAAATAAATGTGTACCAATCTGGGTGGCGAGAACCAATCACCATACCGGAAACTTTTCATTTTCATATGAGTTGTCCCCCAGTAGGAGTCAACATTTTATTAAAACAATCTACAATCATACAATAAACAATCGAATTTTTCAACGATTACAGTACTTTCTTTATTTCGTATATGAGAAAATAAAAATGAATTATTAAGAAAGATCTCAAAATCTTTGTGAAAGCTCATAAATATAACAAAGCCTACCATTGATAATAAAAGAGATTAAGAAATAATTTTGCCCTAAAATCAGTTTTGCCCACAAGATATTTTGCTAGATTCTAGACTACATAGGTGTAAGGAATAACAAAAAGGCGGATTTCGTAGGGAAAAAGTAACGGAAGTGGTCTGCTTGAAATCTTCTTGAATGCACCCTAAAAATTTGCTATCCCTCTTTCCGCCGCATAAAACTGATCTTGAGCAAGGCCCGTAGAGCACGGGTGGACATTAAGTCGATCGCGATCGACCGGTGGAAAGCCAAGACAATTTGGAGTGACTTCTTTGCTAAAACCTAACACGCGCAAACTAAAAGAATGGAACTGGAATACAGACGTAAAATTTCAAAAATATTTTTGAAAAGCTGCTTAAAAATGGAGGTACATGAAACAAAGAGAAATATTATGATGAAATAATAAAACTTCACCCGAATTCTAGGAACGTTTTCAAGAATTGACTAGACTAGAACCAATTGTTACATTCAAATGTTACCCATTTGGCAATGTTGATATGGAAGAAATAAATGATAATATAACTTATATATTTTCTTTATCTCTTGAGGAAAACGAAGTTTTTCTTTTTCAAAATAATATAATTTTGAAAGCACATAGTTCAGAACCTAAGAATAACTTTTAGAATCTAATAGACGAAGTAAATTATCCTAATTTTAAAGAAGTGGCATATCATTTAACATCGTTCTTTGGCTCTACCTAAGTGTATAAATCTGCATTTTCAACGATGAATGTAATTAAGACAAGATATTGTTCCCGTCTCACTGACGACCACTTAGAATCCAGTGCCAGATTAGCAGTTAGTAATTATATACCGAGATATTCAAGATTGGTGGACAAGTCTTCTACTAACTATAACTATGAAAACTATCTTTAGATAAAAGTGATTTATTTCCTAATGTATTTTAAATTACTTGATATTAAATGCATCATTTGCTATTATTATATCTGTAGCTATTATTATTATGTTTGTAATTATATTGGTCAGTACAAATTTAGCATTTTTTTTATTAAGTTATAATAAATATAGTAGACTTTTTTCTAGCGCACCACACCTATTTCACTGGATGGATGCAACACTTTGAAAAAATTAAAAGTAACCCGTACCCCGGAAAAGTCTGCCCACCCTTGCCGTAGAACAAGGTTGTGATTATATTTTCTGAATATTAAAAATTATCAACTATTGATAGATACAATAAGTTGGTGAATTATTTTTAAAGAAGATGGAAGCGCACTTTTTCTTTCGGAGCATTGCCATATGGCTCTTGTGTTGCAGAAATTTTATCAGTCACTCAGTCAATGTACGAATGTCTGTTAGTATACCAATGACGTAAAGAAGGTAATTGGTATCCTGGCCATAGTGTAACATTTTTTTTCCCTCAAAATCTTTGTAATAAATAAGTTAATTAAATTGAAGTCCATGGGCGTTTAAAAATTTCTTAAACTGCTTTTATTTTCCTTTTGAATTAAAAATATCATAATTTTAAAATTAGTAGAATTAATAAGTTATGTTCCATAGTAATTAAAAGTAGAACTATTACTCAAATTTTACTACTGGAGATCTGTCGGTTTTATGTTATGTAAACCTGAATACAATTTTTTAAAAAATATATGCGATGCGTTTAATGGATGCTACCTTCATTTTAAATCGTAAAGTATGAATGTGCACTGATACCTAACATCACAACAACGCATGAGATATAATAATTTAATTATGCTTTGGGTTACTAAATTAAAGAATGCTGTATGCTATATTTTATTATTCAATGAGTAATATGGTTATTATAATCGTAATAAGATGATTAGCATAGCATTTTGAATGTGTATAATATTTTCAAAATTATTTCAATGTGAATATTTTTATGCACAATAATATATACTCCATAAAAGCTACTTAATAAAATATATAATGGACAATTTTATAACTGAAAAAAATTATATTTACTTTGTTACGCCTAACATATGACGGATATAAAGGAATGGAGAACAAAGTTTTTATACATCTACAAAAATCTGCAAGGAATATATTAATATTAAATATCTGTAATATTTCTTTTCCACGTAGTTAACCTCGTAGAAGTGAAAAGAATTTTACAGGTATTTTAATAGATCCTAAATGGATGCCAGATAAAAAATTCTGGTCTTGGAGACGAATTTGGAGATTTTTAGTGACAAAAATGAGACTTCCAGAATATGCAAGAATTTTGGTGATATCTATATTTGAAGTCAATGTCTGGATTCTTCTAGAGAATTCTATATCCTGTTCCAGATATTAGATAAGAAGGAGAAAATAAGCTGATGAGTTTAATGAATATTCTCTTTAGATTCTTTGTGTGAGCGAAGCGATTTCTCTAAGCTGTAATCTGAGAGCTGTTCTACTATACTATTATTCATCTGGCGATTTGCTACTTAAATGTGTGTTACTTATTTCTGTAGGTATTGTCTTTTTCCACACTTTCGATGTGTTTTAATACTTATATTCCGTGTTTCCTGAGGGATAAAGATTCGTTATCAACAATCGAACTTGTTAGGCTTCGAGCCGTACGATCGCCGAAGATTTCAGTAACAATATTTTGAGGGGAAATGATAAGAATTTCATTATTTCTGAACTGAATGAAGGGGACTATTTTTCCTTCATGATTGATTCAATGCCGTATGTTTATATTCTGACCTATCAATAACCATTTTTGAATATGTAAGCAAGACTGGTATTTAAGTATAAATGTTTCTAAATTTTATTCAAGAGGTGAGTGAGATATAAAGTTAAAGCATTCATAATGCAGATATATTAAAAGTACTAGAAATGATGTACAAAATAGTTGGAAGCAGTTTTAAAATAAGTCATCTAATTTAACGAGGAATTATAATGATCTTCAAGTAAGAATTAAATTATAAAATAAAATACTCATACACTCCTGCTTTTTTAAATTTATCTGTAGAATATGCAATGGAATCATGTAGCAAAATTATTTTCATTTCTCCACACATATGACTTTATTAAAATAAATTTCTCTAAAAAATCTTATAAAATATTTATAATTTGGCATAAAATATATTTAAATGTAAAATATATCAGATAAAAGCAAAATTATAAATAATTTAAAAAGAAATGTTGGAAAAATATCGTTTTGCTGGGTGAAATAAAATATAGACAAAAAAAAATAAATAAATAGAAAAAGAACTTGTTAGGAAGTTAATCTAATGATTCCTTCAAGATATTATAAATAACTTAAAAAAATATTATCTAGCTCCTGAAGTATGAAATAAACTGTTCTTATATCTAATCTTTAAATATTGACAGTTCTACTAATAACATAAGATTTTAAATTTTTTTTCACATCATAACATTTCTAACATTTATTATAAAAACAGTTGTAAAATTTTTTAGAGGAAGGATTACTTATTCCAACTACAGAACATGCTGAAAAATTATATAAAATTAGTCATTTTTTTATATATATTGTATTTGAAATTGAGGCTTTCCACATAAAGATTTTACTAAAATTAGATATTACAAAAATAGCATTTAAATATGTAACTATAGTATTAAAATCAAGTTATTAAAGTATGACAATCTATGTAATTTTCCAAAGAGTGAGCGTACGTACAAAATTCAAATGGCTTTATTAAGAAAGCTGTTCAGAGATTAAGATCGTTAAATAAAAATACTTTTAATCAATTTGCCAAAAAAATTGACTTTTCAACTTAGTCAACTATTTTAATATAAAAGTATAATTTTTTCAGCCTCAACAAGTCGACGGCGAATATTAAAAGATAACTTCGGCAAAGAATGCAATTTACAAAGCACATTGGATATGATTGGATGGTCTGCACGAGGAGAAGCAATTATTGCATTATTTGATCGAAATAAATCATTCAGAAAAGTCCTAAATATTATTTCAACTGATGAAACACGAAACGTTTCTGGAAGATTAAAAACTGGAAGTTGGAAAAGCATTCTCAATTATTGGAAAATTAGTGGCATGATTTTCTTTTGGAAGGATATTTTCAAAAAACCTGATATATGTTCACAGAATATTAACTTAAAAACAGAGAAATAATCATGAACGTATTATATTCATCACATTTATATCTTGGGCTCTGAACAGAAACATATAAATATTTTCAAAGCATTTCGAAATATTATCTTTTTTCCGAATTTAGAAGAAGTGAAAAAGGAACAAAGAAAGAAGAAAATTGTGTGTGTGTGTGTTAAAGAACAATCATTTTATATGCAAGTATATGTAGATTCGTACTTCCATATTATATATAACATATTTTAGCAGTTTAGCAGTTGCTATATATATATAACTTAATGCTAAAATACATTAAATAACTTATCCATAGGATATGGCCGAATAGAAGAGACTTTTGAAATATGAACGATTTACTTCATCCCGGGAGCCATAATTTGTACAAGAAGCAAACGATAATATTAGATGCATCAGTTTACATCGCGACACAAGAGCAAAAGAGACAAATTTTTCTCTTCGGTGATTGTACTATGAGATTTTGATAGGAATTTCTTCGAAAACTACCAGTTTAGGAATGGGAATCTTCGGTATCTTTGAAAAAATGTTGTAAGCTTTAAGGTGTTTTATCCCTTCACTTAGAGTAAATGCATAAATCAGCAATTTTATAGTACGCTTAAAAAATTAATGAAATAAAAAGTGGGAATTGGATAAGGAAATAAACATTTTAGGATGAAATTAATATGAGTTGAATTAAGATAAAAATTAGAATTGCACTTAGATTAAAAAAGATATATTTACATATATGCATGTCCAAATTTGGATTTATAATAAATTTAGAAGAATAAAACTACTAAATAGGATTAAAAGCAATAGCTTTAATTAAAGAATATTATGTTGATTTAAAAAGATTTGAAGAATGCTTTGATTTTTATAAGTATATACTGAGCTAGTATCCGGAAAAGTTTCAAAAGGTTGATGTATTTTGTAAATAAATCATGTAAAAAATAAAATGCATGCATTCCCCAATATCATTAATGTGGTATGAATATACCTACAATTGTAATAAAATGTTTTAAACATTAAACATTTTAAACTTTAAGACCTTATTAGGGCAATATAACTTAATGCTAAAATGCATTAAATAACTTATCCATAGGATATGATATACTAAAATACATTATTCAAACCAAAACTGTCGTTGACTTTGCTAAAAATAAAATGCCATAAAAATGTATAAATTTAAATGATCATATTACAGTATGTCAAATATATAACCATAGAATATTTTAAATGTTTATATACATAACATACACATACTTATATACGTATACATATAATTATTAAACTAATTTTTGTATTATCTATATTTAATAATGCAGATGTTTTGTATTATATAACATCTGTTCACATAAAACATATATTTTTTACGTTATAAATTAAAAAAATTATTCTTATATCAATTAAATAAATAATTTTTTAATCTAAATATCACTCAAAATTTGTATACATTCTTATTATCGACACAAGATCTAGATCCTGTTCCTAAACAATCGGTTGTTTGTATGTAAATTTGTTTTACTGCACAGTCACAATCAAATGCTCAGCTCAATTCCCACCTAAATTTCCCTTGAAAATATTTTTTTTAAATGACATTTATTGAAGATATTTTTTTAATTGCGTTTCGTGATATGGCTTATTCAAAAGTCTCAATGCTTAAGAATCAACAGTGTGCACAGCAAAAAACTAATTATAAATTTTAATACAGATAAAAGCAGATATTAAATTCTTTGTCAACTATGTTAAAAATAATTATAAAATTGTAATTTTGCCAATATTGATCAAAACAGACACGCGATTTTGTGAATGATGATAAAAGCAGACATGTCATTTCGTGAATACTGATGAAAGCAAAGAATTCTCCGCATTCGAAAACAACATGCAAAGAGAAATGACCATAGTTACATGTTGAGAAAGACTTTCTTCTGTTTAATTCTATTTAATCGCTTTCTTCTTTTTATGCATTTTTTCTCAAAAGTCCAACCAAAATGGTTTATGTTATAAAAATTTGAAACTTTTGGGGGGTATTTTTTATCATATTTTACTGAGTATTTATCACGATAAATTCGTTTTTCCTTTGTTATCATTTTGGAACTCCATTAATAAAGAACTCACTAAGAAATAATAATAATAATAATAAAAAAAAAAAACGGCAAGAGACAAGGAAGTTGTGAAAAAAAAGGGGGAAGAATTAGAAATTATTGAAGTAAGGAAACAAAATTTATCAGCATATCAGGGAAACAACCTTCTTCCTAGCCGGCAAATGAATGAAATACATCCAGATTCCAGTGTTCCAACCTAGAAACGAATCCACATCCAGAAGAATCGATAAAAGACAAAAGCCAGCATTTGTTAGGGCTTTGAAAAGTAGTGTCATCGATACGACAACAGAAAATTTACTGTCGAAAGTCTTGGGACAAAAAAGATGCAGTCCGTTTGAAAAGTATGCGAGGGCTGCTCATTATTCCGAAAGTAGTTTCCTAACAGTAAAACAGTTAATATTTTTTGGTATAACTTATCTGGATACAATTATGGCCTCTATAAGTGCATAATTTTTTTCATGCAAAAGTCAATTTTCATATTTAGATTTAAAAAACACCTTAAAATTTACTTTTTGGTGCATGAAGTATACAAAAGAAAAGTTTTGCAATCGTCAAACTCGAAAACTTAGCTAACCTCCATGTTTCAAAACCTCTCTGAGTCAGAAAAACGCATTTTTTGAATTATGTGTGTATATCTGCGAAAACGATAATTCAAAAACGCTTTGAGCTGAAAGGATGAAATTAGGTTTATGTGCTTGTTTATGTGTTTAAGATTATTTGCAGATATCTAATAAATTTTAAACGAAATCCACTCAGAGGAAATATTCTAGTCCGTCCAAGAACAAGTAAAAACAATAACTATAAAACATAAATAGCTATATAATAAAATCTGATGCACAATATGTATTTATATATCCAAAATTATGTTTATATAAATATATATAAATCACATTTAAAATATATATATATGTATGAAATTTTGAACCATAATTGTCAAAGCTTTAACGGTTTGCAATTCCAAATGCATGTAAATTCGATTATGGTTATTTTATAACTGACTTTTATACTTGTGTTATTATTCACATTGGCTAGTCGTTCAGATACATTGGATAGTCAACTTTTGATGCAGGATTATCAAAAGTTATTATTCTTTATAACTTCTTTTCGCTTTACTAATCTCGCTTAGAGAACTTCTAGTATAGTTGAAAGGGTAACAGGCAGTGATTTAGTAAACAGCAATTGCATCCAGGGTATTACATTCTTTTCCAATTCTTCATGATGTTTTTATTTCACGATATGAATGCAAACGTATTAACATTTTGACCCATAAACCCGAAATATCTATTCCGAATTGGATTGCCTCCAGCCCGAATAGAACTGGAAACCACATAGGGATGAGAAACGACCAGATTAAATATACCGGTTCTCGCTTCTCTGGAGCGTATAGCAGTGATTATGCTGAAGACGCTGCCGATAAAAATGGAAGATACTGATGAATTAGCTAGTGATGACTACTTTGTAACTGATAGCACTGTGTTATTGTTCGCAGAACCAGCCAATCAAATACATTGTTAGGTCATTGTGCTAATTGAATGGAATAATTATTTATAACTTACCCTCGCTTTAATAATAACATAGCAACCTTTCAGTTCTTTTATTAATGACAGGGGTTTGGAGTTCAATTAAACTGCATTTCAAAGATGAAAAATCTCTTGAAGTTAAATTTCACAGCTAACTGCAAATAAAACTGATATTTTTTGCTAACTTTGCCTTTATAAATACACTTATAAGTGTTCAAAAGGTGAAATAAATGCATTAATATTTTGTCACCACAGCGCCCCACAATATTAGTAGCGGGGTGTTTAATTCCTTACCTCCTTCCTCTACGTAGCTACACCCCTGCTGTATGCTTGAGAACACGATGAGTCGAATTCACAACAGTGGACATTTGAATGCAATTTGGAATACGGTCGTTCCACAAAAATTACCAAACACAATGAAATTTTGTGCTAAATCAATTAGAATAAAATATACTTCACTTGGTAAATATTTGGTTTTCATACCCTTTATATCAAGCACATAAAAGGTCCATAAAAACTTATTAAATCCATTGAATGAAATTATAAACATTTTAATTATTGTATTTTCTAACCAATATGTTGAAACTCGTTTCTAAGAAAATTAAATACTTTAATGGCTGATCTTATTTGCTTTCGTGTCTCCACTTGAAACAATTATTCAAATACCAAGGGTATAAACACCTCGTCTTTTGGATTTTGAACTTCTGTGCAAATATGAAATGATACCCCTGTGCAGGTTGAGGTTCGAACTCGCAACGTTAGGGTTCATAGCCGAGTAACAAAGCCACTAGACAAAAGTGTACACTCTTCTCTGGAAGTTGTTAACTGGCTTATAATGTTACCACCACAATAGTCCCCCACCAGTGAGTCGGTAGAGTTTATCGCACCAGTGATGGCGAGCGACGAACGTGATTATCGAGCCAGGCGTTATGGCGAGCGACGAACGTTGTTATCGCGCCAAGTGTTATGGCGGGCGACGGCGAGTGTGTGTGAGTGGTTGCTGCCGGTGGATGGAGCCACGACAGCTGAATAAAGGATGCGGTTGTTCAGAATCAGGGTCACCAATGTGCAGGTTGAGGTTCGAACACGCAACGTTAGGGTTCATAGCCGAGTAACAAAGCCACTAGACAAAAGTGTACACTCTTCTCCGGAAGTTGTTAACTGGCTTATAATGTTACCACCACACCCCATTTAAGTATTAGAGATTTTTATGGTTTGATGAATGCCATTCTCGTTGAAGAAGAAAAATCCTAATTTAAATGTATGAATCATCCTTTCAATGAGAGAATATAATTTATCATACGCTAGCCAGTTTTGGGGGCCAGTTGGTTCTCTGGGATTGATGATAGCTAAAGGTTTCAACTAACAATTTTTTGCAATTTCGTTTTAATATACTTCTCAGCAAAATATTTCTAAACTTTAAATCTTAATAGGCATGCAATTCATACTATGTAAAAATTTCGCATTATTCTATTCATTGTACTATGCACTTCTCTAATTTTCTGTCTATGTTTTTATTCACTAAATATATATCAAAGGAAAGAGGAGCAGTGTTTAAAAATGAATGCATAATTCAAATAATTCTTAATTGTACGTACAATAAAATTCAGAAATTGTAATAAGAACATGCTTTATACTGAAACTTTCTAATGCAGAAAATAAGCGAAACAAGCTTTAATAGCAATAATACAAATGATTTAAGTATAACATCTGTTATAAATTACATTGTTGTAAAATACATTTGAAACCTTTGTTTTTTAATTGAAATTAAAAGAAGTTCAAACAATTGTTAATTATTAGGGCAATTAGAATCTTTCTTGTTTTGATACAAAAAAGTTCAGATACTTTCTTTTTATGCCTGAGTAATAGTTGAAAAAACGTTTTATGAATTCATTGTAGTTGCTTGTAACTTACCCGATTCACAACAAGCTCTAAAAAATATTTTATTCTTTTTGGTAGCAGTGTTGCATAAGAAGAATTAACCTTTAATTACAGACAACAATACAGGTTTTCAAGACCAAAAAATTGACTTATTCCGTAACATTATAAAAATACAGTTCCTTATAAGGAAATTTGAAGATATCTAGGTTTTATTCAAAGGTTTCTTTATATCTTGAATCATGATTCTAAATAGAATCTGAAAAATAAATCGAATGGTTTCGCGCAAATTAAAAAAAAAAAAAAAATAGTCACCATTTGTATCTGAAAGTTTTATAAAAGTCAAAATAATAATTTAGATTATTAACAATTTCGCTCAGATTTAATAACAGCAAAATAATTTTTCATTATTTTTTAATTTATCGCCTGCGGTTTTTGTTGGATATTTGTTTGAATCATATTGTCAGAGCACTTCTACACAGATTAAATGAAAATAAATAAATAAATAAAAATAAACAAATCATCAAGAACAAGAACATTTTGTACTTGCTACAGGTGAAGCAGTCGTTTGTTTTCCTTCACGTTTTTTTTTTTTTTTTTTTTCCCACTTTAGAGGCAGAAAATATTTTTCAGAAACTCCCCTTGTACCACACTTTCAATTCAACATCATTGATACTTCACTTCTCAGTTCTTTTCTTTGTAACAATACTTTATGATTACGCATGCTTAACAATAGGAAATCGGAGCTGACAAGACGAGAAAGGAATCTTTCTGGAAATTCTCTCTAGAAAGGCAGGATAGAGAAAAGTGAGAAAGAAAGTTTTCCTCCCTACATTTTCCTGGAGATTGAAAACTTTTGAAGAAAAAAATACTTAGGTTACTGATCAATTTAAGCATTATATCTAATTTAAATTAGGTATTATATATTTTGAGGTACTTCAATTCTGTATTCAAAAACACGAATAATCTCTGCTGTTTTTTTTCTCACTTTATCGTAATTAGATTAACGAGGATATTCACATAAATTAAAAGAAGTCTTTCAGTCATTCTGAAATTGTCAGTTGGGATTCATGTTTTGTCTAAAAATAGAAAATTATTAATTTTGCTTTGGTAAAGCGTCGAAAATTATAATGAAAATATTTTAATTTAACTGTAACTGTTTTTAATGTTTTGAAGTATCTGTTTTTGTTTAGAAAAGGAAATGAATTGCCGGTTGAAAGAATTTTTTAGCAGTCATTGTCGTTCAAGATTTAAAGCATTTCAGCATCATGTAACTGACTTTGAATTTTTTTCTGTAAGGGAATAAAGGTTTTTGCTGCTGTACATGCCTAAATTTGTCAATAAGCAAACAAAACTGGTTGAAGAATTACTGTTTGACTTTATTAGAATTGAAATTGGTAGCAGAAAAGGTTTTTATATTAAATTTGAGATAATTTGCATTATATATATGGATATTGCGTGTTCTTTCTTCTTATTCTTTCGTGAACAAATTTATTAGACATTAACCATATTTATCTATGGAATTGGATGGATGGAGACATTGAAATTTGCCTAAACCAGTATGTAAGCAAATAAGCAATTACTCAAACAAGCAGTAACTTTTCTTAACTTTTTGAAGATGCCTTCTTATTTGTTTATATGAACATTATATAGCGTTGAATTAATTTCCTTGTAATTTTTAATTTAAAATAATAATCTAGACAGATCCTTAGGGTTTTTTCCTCCCTTCATTTTATTATTCATTAAGTAGAATGATTGAATTATAAAAGTATTTTTTATCAAGCCATTTCTTAGTGTTTTCTCCCATTTATTATATTCTTAGTTATCCATTTTTAACATGGATATTATAATACCTTTATGCAATATTAAAAGGTATTGAAAAAATTATTGTTTTAATAAATGCTTTTTATAGCATGATTTATTATTGTAAAATTTCTGTTCTCAATTAAATTTTAATATGCAGGTTTTTTTAATAAATTTAAAATAGAATGAATCCCTAAAATTTGATTTTGTTTATTTCACAGCAGGAACATCAAATGTTTTGAATGTCTAAGAAAAAGATGATAATGGTAAAGTGAGGTTTATAGAAGAATTAAAAGACAATGATATAATGTTCCTGAGGAAGAAAAAGATTGAACTTGGTTATAAATGTTACAAATAATTCAAGAATTTACTTATAATTATATATATATATATATAATTATATTTTTAATTTATAATATTTTATCTTTGAGAATAAAGTACTAATGACTAAAGGAAATAAAAATGATAAGAAGAAAGAAAATTTGATGAAAATAATTATAAATATTTTTTAAACATAAAATAATTTATGTTTTACTACTACATGCATTTGTTTTTACCTTTTAAAAATATGATGAGCATAAGTTTAAGTTCAAGAAAAATATTAATATCAAAGAAAGTAAGGGTGAATTTGTTATCGGATGAAATCATTATAGATATTATTAATATTCTGTTGATAAAGGTTTAAAAAGTTATTCAAATCGCAAGAAATAAAAAAATAATTCATATTTGGTGTTTACAAAAATAAAATCTAGACAAAAAAAATGATAGAGAAGAAAGAAAATATTTGACAACTTATTATTATTATAACATTAAAATTAGCATTATTAATTTATATTTTTATTTTAGCTAATTTTATTTTTTTAGTTAATTTTATTTGTTATTGTAATCATTAAAGAGGAAGAAATATTAATTTTTCAAAGAATTTACTGTGGAAGAAGATGCAAAATATGATGAGATAATAGTTTTTTTATCATAAAAAATAATTGGAAAACAGCATTAAATTTATATAAGTATATAATAAATGGAAAAAATGTGATTTTTTTAAAAAATTTATATAATAAATAAAAATTAAGAGTTTTTGTTAAGTTTTTAATTATTAAATGTTTAAAAAAAAAAGAAAAAGTAAGTTATTGTTTATAAGTCAATATTTGAATTTTGAAATGATATATAAATTTTGATTAGTTATGAAATAAAATTTAAGAAAAAAAAAATATTAAAGTATCTATTCAGTTTTTAAAAAAATCATATCTTTATTATACAGTAATGAAAATTTAACTGTCAGTTGTTTTCAGTCATAGAAATATTTACTAAGGGATTGGAGTTTAATTAATTTTATAGTTAACTGTATGTATGAAAGCTGTAAGTAATTTTATTTATTTGCATTTAAAGCATATTCTGTAATTACTACTCTAAGGATTTGACACCTTAAAATCAGAGAGGAGAATTAATCATTGGAAAGTTTCTCTGAATAAAGTACATTGCTCATTTGAATTAACTATAATTATAGCTAAACAGTTTATTATTCTTATAAATCATATTTTTTAATTATAGCATGAAATATTATGTATTGCTTCAATGATTTTTAAAATATCCCTTTTTAAAAGAAAGAATTAGCCTGGCTTCAATAAAAAAAAAGGTTTAATTGTATCCAAAAGATGACAGTAACCTTGCACTTCCATAAAGTAGGAATGATTTGCTTTAGCTCTAATGTTTTCTTGTTTCTTTTCTTCCTCTGACATGGTGTAGTTGATTACTGCTTAAATGCTTTGTTGTTTATTGCATAAAATCTTAGTGATGAAAACTGAGTTAGTGTAGCTATTATCTTTTGCTGGTTTCATAATATTTCAGTTTAGCAACCTTGTAGAATAAGAGCTTTTAAAGAACAAGAAATGTTTTTATCTTTTCTTAAATATGCATATTATTGCTGTACCATTTTGAATGCATAATTTGATTGTGTATAGCTTTTTCTTATTACTTTATTTATAGCCATACTCTTCTCAAGTCCTTTCAGAAGTAATAAATATTGATGTTTTTTGCATAGCTGACTAACTAACTAAACCTGTGTAGATTGTTTTTGATTTTCACGTATGGGATAGGAAGACAAATTGCATTTTATATAAAGCAAATTTTTGTGTGTTGAATTTTTTTTTATTTACTTGCTAACTGAATATTTAGCATTATAAGACTTAACATAAATATTTAATTAGACAGAGATAAAATCATTAACATATTAGAATATATGTAAAAACATATTTTTACAATCATCTTGTGTATGTATTAATAATGAGCTTTTTTTTTTTGCAAAAAAAAAAAAAAAATGAATAATTTGTATCAATTTAAATTCAGTTTTCTATTGTTTCTTTCATATCTGTTCTGATTCATGTGCTATCAATATTACAGGATTCATAGCAACATTTCCACTTGCTTTGAGGAATGGATCCCAATCTAACATAATGTTTTGTTGATCGAGATCCACAAACCCATCCCCGAGGAACCAATGACTATTTCAGTGTAAAATTCAGTATGAAAAAGTGATAGGTAATGAATTTTCTTCTTTTCATCATCGTTATTAAGTTTTTGTTAACGTTTTTTTTAAATGGATATGAATTGCTAATTTTTACTTTTATTCGTCTTGGATAAATAAATTACATAGACAACTAAACAAAAATGACAGCTATATAAATACACATTATATGAACTTTATAAGAACATTATATAAATACACATTATATTATATAAACACACATTATACGATTATGCTTTAAAAATCTAGAATGTAGAGCTCAATAGTCATTGAAAATCATTGAGAACTACTTGAATTTCTTTTTACTGTAATTGAGCTCTGAAAAAGTATGATTTTTCTTTGAATCCTTAAAAAGTAGGCAAAAGATTCATTTCTTAAATGCACATTATTTGGTGAGAAGAAATAACTTTATTATTTGGTTTATTGCTTGGTTTTGTCCTAAGAATTTCATCAATTTGTAAAAAGACCTTAGTATCAAAATACCTTTGGCCAATCTATTTATTCTGTTTAGCTTGGAATAACAATGGGGAAGGCCGGAAAGCAGAATTACCACCACAACTCTCTAGGAATCTTTAACTCTCTATTCAGGCTACACACTCTGCTGATCATGGTTCTAACAAAGATTTTGAAAATGGAGCATTCTCTATAATCTTGAATAAAATAGAACTATATTCTTCCATTCATAAACCAGAAAATGTTATATATATATATATATATATATATATATATATATATATATATATAAATCTATAATAGAGATAGAAATAAAGTGTTAAAAAAGTAAATGAAGGTGCTCATGATTGCTTGTAAGAGGATGAAATGAATGTGAACTGTTAAAGGGATTATAGCATTTTCTACAAACAGTATCAAGCTAATAAGTGAAAAAGTACTGTTTACAATCCAAATGCTATAATAAACAGATGGGTATGAGAATGAAAATAAATGCAAAACTGAGATACAAAAATAAATCAAAGAAAAGTGTACAATAAATCAACATATTTCAAATATGGATAGAAATCGGAGATAAAATATGAAGAAATTGAAAATTTAGTACATAAAATTCCTGCCATTCTCTAACTTGAGGTTATTTTCTCAAAACAGCTCAGCATTATTTTTATTGAAAAATAAAAATTACACATGGATAATTAAAAATAGTTGCAAAATTCCTAAATTCCTTTAAAAAATGATTTGTAGAAACTTAAGATTTCCAATATTTTTTTTTCCTCCAAAAATTGATATATCAATTATTTTATAATTTGTCTCTACATTTTTTTTAAAGTTTATTTCCACAGTTTGCAGAATCTTGCACATTCGTACCTCTTCTGTCTTATATTTTCTCTTTATATGTTCTTAGCTTTGGAGATTTTTCATCTTTATTCCAATTTACTTTTGATTTATATTTTGTTGTATTATGTATTCATATAATATGCAGACACATATAACATTTTAAATTTGCAAATATAGCTAGTTTTTAAAATCAAAGATATGGATATATGCTTCAAATAAAAAGAAATAAAGAATATGTTGTTTTAGCCTGTAAATAAATCAATTAAAAAATTATGAATCTATGTATCTCTTTTTCCTGACATTTTTTATCCGAATTGTTAATATATTTTTGATTAACTAACATTTTAAACAAAAATTTCATTCTTCTGCGAGTGAAATTAATAGAACTAGGAAGATTTGAATTTCATTATTTTTGACCTGTCCTTTGCTACTTTAAATAAGCATTTCTCATTGATTGCCAAATTTTCTTTGAATAGTTATATTTAATGTTTCATAATTCATTGAGTTTTATTGCAGTAATATGGAATTGTGTGTAAAATATTACTGTACCAAAAATATTTTTCTAAATGTAATGAATAGAATACGGAAGCTGTATTACATTTTAGACTTCCTAATTTTTAAACATTTTATTTATTGACTCAACCAGTATAAAATATAAAAAAAAATTAAGAATTGCTCTAATTGGAAGTATATCCCTACTTTTAATCATTTAGAAATCAGCAATTAAGAGTGGACATCTTATATTTTTGTCATTTTTGGAGTTTCTTTATACTTTCAGATTATTTTTTTAGGTATTGCTTTTCAAACTATCTTTGGATAAATATTATTTGTTAAAACTTGCCTAGTAATTGTTTTATTGGTTAGAGATGAATTTAAAAAAAATCTTCATTTTCCTTTCTTGTTCAATGTTCATCTTTTGCTGTTCATTGTGTTACAAGTTTTAGGGTGATAATGTGATAAAATATTATTTTCACCACATTGAAAATCATGTGAATTAATTCAAAAATAGCTTAATGTCAACATGTTGAAATTTTCAGCCTTTAAAAAATTTCTTAATATTTTGTTGTTGTTAGTTGATTTCTTAATCTTAAACATGTAGAATAAATTACCTTGTGTGTGAAATTTCTATTTTGTTAATATTTCAAAAGAATTATACGTATACTTGGGGATCAAATAAACTTGTAAAATGAATAAATATCTATATATTTATTTTCTGTTTCATATATAGGCAATCAGTCACACTCTTTTGTTTAATTTCTATTTTTAAAATTGTTGTTAATTCAAATATATAAAGTTTCTTTGGCTTATGCTGTTTTTTTAAAATTTTTATTCTGATTGTAATGTAATTCATATCATCTTTATTGTTTATTAATTGAAAACTTATAAATGATATTAAGATTTGATTCCTTTTTAATATTCAACAAATGTTATAATAATATTGCATTAATTGCTTCTTTTTTCCCTTTTCAATAAATAGTGATATCTCATTACTGGGATGACATTTTTTTTTCTTAATATCATCAGACACATTTTAACAAATAACCTTATTTTAGGTTGGCATATTTGGAAATGGAATAATATTGATAGTTTTCTTCTTGACACACTTTCTTTAGTTCAGATTGTTTGTGCAAGAATTTGAATAATATTTGCCAGTTAAATGAGTGTATATTAACTTAATAATGTGTTTCAAAATGTTTTCTGAATTTAGATAAAGTTTGAATTAATCTCTTGCTTTATTTATTTTTGGAATCTTCAGTAGATATGTGCCTAATTAGATTCATTTTAATAGAGTATGCATCTGTCGTCTTCAGAATTATACTTCTCGATGTGTTTATTTTCATTCCTTTGCTAATTGTTTACCATTTAACTAAAAGGGCAGAAATTTTTAAATGTGTATCCTAATGAATGGTCCAGCATCCATTAGGTGACTTCATGGCAAAGCCATTGTTTTAAGATCATAGAATTGAGGATATATGATTCAATTCCTTTAATTTTCTATCATGCGTGCTTTACATCAATACAGGGTCACATACTCTGATGCTAATGTGGTATGGAAGATTGGAGAGAAAAACTATCTCTAGTGCTATTCTTACTCTTTGACGAGTATTTTATTTGTTGTGGTTATCTTGGGATATAAGTAGCCTCATAGCAAAACCACTGTTTCAAGATCAGAGTCAAGGGTTCATGATTCTATTACATCAGTATTTCACTCACATGCCTTAAATTCATGCAGGATCATATCACATGCCATGCTACTGGCATAGTTTTGAAGGATAGAAATTTTTGGAGAAGAAATTCTGGCTCTGGTGTCATTCTCATTTTTGATCACAGCTTGAAATCGAAAGGTTTATAATGTGAAAAATCTCTTTTAAGCTTCTGAATGAGATACTAATGAAACTTTCCCAGTGTGCTTTCCTCGATTTGGATTTTGAAAATTTTAAATACATGTAATTTTGAACAATTTAATAGCAGTTTATTATTAATCAGCTAAAGGAAACTTATTTTTGATAATATGCTAGGAAGCAATTTGGCTGTATATGTTTCCATTTCATAATCTCATCTTTACTGATAATACACTTCTTATATATACTTGTGTACTAACATCTAACTAAACCTTAAGAATTTTTAGATTCTTGAGCTCTGCATCTTTCAATTTTAGCTTTCAAAAATTAATTTTTTATTGACATTTTTAAGAGTTTTATTTTTTCATCTATATATATATGTCTTCAATCCAGTTAATGTAAATATAAGGTGAAAATGTTGAATTTGAGGCATTAAAATTTTCATTTTATTGTCATAAAATTATAAGTTCACTTATATCTTTATCTATAAATTGATGCCATGGTACTTTTGCATAAATTATTTGATCTTTTGATTTTGATGAATTTTAATATTATTAACCTCTCTAAGTCTATGTCTCAATTTATGTTTGTATGTTTGTGACCAAAAATTCAATGGGCTAAAAGATTGGATTTGTTATGTGATCTTTACACTGAAATTTGAACTTTTTGCTAAATTTTAAGTATATTCCTTTATCAGGAAGTCAGTCACTGAGCTCAATTTCACTTACAATTATTATAAAAAAGTTATTCAGTGATTATAGTAATTCAAAAATGGTACAGTTAGATTGATGAGATCTTGCATATGGTTATGTTATTAGAAATTTTAGATCAAATCCCTCAAATGATTGACTGTCTATCAATTAGTCTACACATCTGAATATAAGTAGTCAACTTTAAAAAATTTGTTACGTAATCTGAAAAATCTAGTTTTATATTAAATTTTGAACCTGTAGATCCAGAAAAAACAAAATGTCCAAATTGCATGTTCTTTTTCTTTCCTTTCTTTCTTCTTTTTTATTTCAAGTAGAACTAAACTAAATTGACATTGAAAGTATATGACAAGCTGGGAGAAAGACATACAACATATTCCTCTGTCTTGTTTTTGCAATTATTGAAATATTAATTTCTATATTAATTTGAATGCTTTCTAGCAATAAAGTATTCATGTAATATATTTCCTCCAGCATGAGAGGTATTACAAAATGCAGTTAATTCAAAGCAGTTTAGCTAATCTGCTCTATTGTATGTCAAAATCTAAAAATACTTCAGATTATTTCATTTGGAATATAATATTTAAAATTGAATTTTAATCCTGATAAATTCTATGCTTAGTTAATATTTTGACTTGTATTACATTATATCCAATAAATAATACCTGCATTAAGCTTATTTTCAACTACGTTTATAAACTCTTACTTACAGATAAAAGTCATTATATGTCAATCATTTAAAAAATTTGATCATATGCTTTTCATATTAAAAATAATTTAAACAGAATTTGTTTAATTTAAATGATGTTCCATTTTATTAGTTTAAATTAATATTAATGTAGTTTATTTTTTATGCAATTACTAATAAAAAAAGTTAATCACGGCTTTTTTTTAAAAAAAATTTTGTATTTAAATAGTTATATATTACTTTTTTATTTAGAAGCTTTATTTTGTGTGCCAATACATATTTTTATATTTTGTTTGCTAATTATTTTGTCATTAATTGAAATTATTATTTAATTGAATTTAGTCAAGTCTTAATATCACTAAATTTTTTTTAAATGTGTATGTAATTTTAATACATCATTATTTCTTTGAGTGGCAGAAACTTAATTTTCTTATAGCATTACTTATTGGAATTTTGTTTACTATTTCTTTCTGGTTTCCTAAATTCACATATTTAGATAATATTTTTATTAGATAGATATTTTAAAGAATGGTTATGTTTGGTTATATTTTATTACGACATATTTTATGATATTTATTATTATAAGGGAAATAATTTAATTTTTGTAATCTAGAAAACAGGTAAATAGTTTTTAAAAGCTCTATATTTTTTTGTAAATACAATATATTTGAAAAATTTTAAATTTAAATATTGAATTTCATCTTATTAGTTCAGTCCAAGTGAAGTTAGTTTAATATATATTATACAAGTCTTAATTTAGGCTATGGACATTCTACAAGAATGAGTTTCACATATAAAATTTTTTTCACGCTCTTCAAAAGTAAAAGGTACTACCTTTATATAATATAAAGGGTATTTTTTGTATTATTAAAAGAATCCGTGATCTATTTTATCCTGGATTATATCTTGTATTTGTGAAATTTATTTTCAGATATTTTTGCTGCAGTATTATTTTAAATATAATTATGTCTTTGGATCATTAGATTTGTTTATAAAGCAATCTTATGTTGAAAAATTAATTTCAAATAATATTATTTTACATTGCAGTTTATTGTATATATTTATTATTGTATGATTTGTTGTGAAAATAATAAATCAATATTGTATTTCATATCAGAACAACTGAATATCTAAATTTATTTTCTTAATATGCAAGAGAAAATTTTGAATTGTGTTTCTTGAATTAATTGATTGAAACATTTGCTGGTATATTTTATTTATTATTTATTTCGTGCATTTAAAGGTTAATTTATTGAGGATGTAATGAATGATGTTTTGCTGTATTCAAATGCATGAGTATTTAAATTTTCTTCAATTTTGAATTTGTATTTTCAGTATAAATTATTTATTTTACTGGAAAAGAAATATTTGTTTTGAAATCTATCTAATTTGAAATAATAAAGCTTCTTTTCTTTTTGTATTTTATTAAAGTTGTTTTCCATATCATTGAAGAAGTTTATTTTCATTTTAACTTTTATTTGCTATTTTCACCACTATTTAAAATTGTTCATTTCAGAAAATGAAAATGTGGTCTATACACAGACACAAATGTTATTTATCGTTATTATTATTATTATTATTTTTAATTTGAAAGATGTTGATTTTGAAATGTTTTAAGTCATGACTACAAGGATATGGTCTAAGGCCATTCCGATAAATTATTTGCAGCTTGAATATAATCAAAATATATTGTATTTAATTATTATATGTATTGATTTACTTGTTTTTAAATATAAAATATTTGCTAAAAATATTATGTAAAAATGATGGTTTCTTTGCATTAAGATAAATGAACATATGCCATGGTAATATGCATGTTTAAAAAACATTTATATTCAAAATTAAAATTTTGTTTAACAGTATGTTAAAGTCATTGTCTTTTTGAAACTATATGTTGAATGAAACCGTTTTGATTGAGAAATCTTTTTCCTTCAAATTAACTTGATATTGAAAGCTACAGTGATATTTTTAAATCTCCTATTTAGTTTTATTTTATGATACATCATGGAAATTGGATTGTTAACATGATACTGTGGAAATAAATATTTATTGCAAAAATTTTTGATGATCTTGAATGAAATTTGTGATCATGCATTATGTGTATTTTTCAATTTTTCTTTGATGCACATCTTCAACAACGAATTAAAAAGTATTTCCATTATTGATATGCCAAAATTACCCTAATTTGTACAGAATAGGCACGTAATTTTTTTCTGTGTCTTGTATCTTTCAAAGAATATCTATTTTAATCAAGATCAAATTAAGTGTTTTAAAGGCTTCAATTCAAAAGTGTATATTGTCTAGTTTGGCTGAATTTTTTATTGTTACTAGTTATAAATTGTAAATTATAAAGTACAAATAATCTGAGTATATGGTGTTATCTTACCATAAGATGAATTTTACTGTGATAAGATGCTTAATATTTCCTGCTGTATACATATTGTGTATTTTTTCAGTTTTCATCTTTATTTGTAATTTGCTTCAAACTAAAAAAATATGAGTTGTAAAATGAACAATTTGGTTAATTCAGTTTGTTTTTAATTTGAATCCATTTATAATTCAATTTTTTCTGTCCCTCCAAATGAATCTGCTATCAAAATAATTTTAAAATGCCATCTGTAATTTGAGTTTGATTATATTGGAATCAAAATGAATTTTTTTCATAATTAAAAATATTTCTTTATTGACTTTTTAGTTTTTGTAAGTGAATAATTAAAAAAAATCTCATAAGAAGTTCATTGTTATGCAATGTATTCAATAAAAAACAATATAATATAATTTCTTTCTTTTTTTGAAAAAAAATAATAAATTAATAAAAACTTTTGAATACATTAAAAGTGAATTGCATTGTTTATTTTGAAATTTTCTTGAGATGTTTTATTCAAAGTGTTACTGCATAGAAACTGAATTTTTATTTAAAATAATAGTATCTATTTTTCATACTTTTTATTTCAAAGAATGAATTTCATTCAGTTCTGAATTAATGTACATTTGAAACAACATTTAAATTTTCCACATTATGTATTTTGACAGCCATTATAACTTTGGTGACCGTTATGTCGTTTGCAGATATATTTCCATTGTGATCTAAAGTGACACGCATACTATAAGATTAAAAAAATTTTGAAATTATTATTCGCCTTGAACTGAAGGCTAACTAATTTATTAAGTATTACCATCTTATTTTATGCTATTCGTTATTATATCCATCTTATTATATCCATGAAAATATTAAAATATATTTATGCTATTCGTTGCTATGTCTAAAAATGAGAAAAGGTTTTTGACAACAAATATTAAAAATCTTGAACCTGTTTTTAAGTTCTGTCAGTTTTGATATATGATTGGAGCCTTAAAATATTTTAATAGCTTTCTCTAGTTAATCATATTTAGTCTTTTTGAAATCTTTCTGATGAAGTTTTGTTTTACTCTTTCCTTTTATTGTTAGCTCTTAAGGAACTATAATGTTTCTACTTCTGTATTTAGTTTCATATCTATGATGTGTTCTATCGAACTTAATATTTGAACCTGTTGTTATATTTGTTTCATATATACTTTAATAATTTGATTTATCTATCTATTTTTAAATAGGCAAAAGGTATGTTTTCACTTGAAATTATTAGCATGTTATCACTGGAAACTGTTTTTAGTTTTTTTCTTTTAGTTAATTTATGAAGGTTGATAATTTAATATTGGCACGGTTTTAAAACATTTATATATTTTTTCTCTACATATTTCTGTCCACATATTTTTTCTCTAATCAAACAGAGAAAGAAGAAGGCGATTGAAATTGTATAGGTAAATGTCAAACTATTTTCTTTGAATTAAAAAATGATATTATTTCCTCTCTTCCATGTATGCATATTGATATTCATTGATTGAAATACTGATATGAATATACAGGAGAAGGGACAGTTTTTTTCCCCCTTCTATACATAAACTATACATATCAGATCTAAATTTTGTCTTTGTTGGTATTAGCTCTGACATCATTGGTTATAATCACACTCTAATACATAATAGCTGCCAATTAGTAAATAATCAATGAATCTTGCTATGGAATTCAAAGATAACCTCAAGAATCCTGCCACATGCATCAGCATCTACCTCGTTCTGGGAAGCATTTCTGATCCAGTATTGTTGTATGATTCCTAATCTTCTAAATGCATTTTATCTCTCCTAGAAGTTAGTATGTGCTAGTGTTGAGTCATCTTGTGTGCTGTTGAAATGAATACCTGCAAAGAATTAAGTCCTAATGGTTTAGCTTACTTGATTGCCTACCAAAGCTTGGCTTTCTCTTGAGCTAAAACTTTTAGGACAAATTGTCTTTATTCTTATTTCAAATGGGCCACTCCTGTGTAAGTCGAGCAAGAAATAAATCGTCTATTGGTAAGTCAATATAAATCTGCTTATAGAGATTAAATATTGTGCATAATTTTTTTTTTAATGTTTGGTATTCTGTATTTAAGTAACAAATGAAAATTCAAAATTTCTATTCTTTTTCTAAAGCTAGTAATTGTTTCAGTGTATTGTTTTATTAATGATTTTATTTTAGCTATCACTGATAAATTGGAAAAGTCACTCCATTAAATACTCATTTTGAATAAAAAATTTTCCACAAATGGCTATTAACTCTTCATTAAGATATTTTTTTTTTAAAGTAGCTTTTATGGAAAAAATTCGTAGAATTTAGCATTAATATGAAATACAAATTTTAATCGAATTCTTTTAGATTATGTGGAAAACACAGAGTTGTAAAATAACAAAAATGAATGGTTCACACAACCTGCCACTAAAATTGTATATATAATATCAAATTAATTATCCAATTTGTCAAAGAGAAGGTCCATACTCCTCTTTTTTAACTATGTTGAGTATAATAATAAAAACGTTAGAAAGAATTCGACAGATTTGTGTTGGGAAATGGGGAAACACACACATATATAGACCAGATTTCAAGAAAGTTTCTTCTCAATCCAAGAATATTTAAAATCATAGAAAATCTCGATAAGGAATTTTCTTACTGTTTGTTTTTGACCAACTTTCTATGAATTTATTTGCCACTAGTTGACTTGGCTTTTCATGGATTAAAAAAAATTCTTGTTTAAGATTTTTATTGTGAAAACTACATTTTTATAAAATGATATAATATACAAAAAAAATATTTTATCGTCTGAAGTGATTTATAATTAAAACTCAGAATATCAATAGAAGCTGATGATTTTAAAAGCCGCCGTAAGCCCGCTTTCTCCATAAATTAGTAAGATATGTCATATTAGTACTGCAAATTTTGTTCACAAATCTTGAAAAAGGAAAGGTTCCCAAGAATATTTTGAGACAAATAAATATTTAATTTTTCATTAATACAAAAAGGAGGAAATAAGCCAAATAAATAGCTGTACCTCATACAAATTACTAATCATTTGCTTTTAAAGTTTTCTTTTAAAATTTTGATAATGTATTGTGACAATAGCACTTCGTATGCATTCTTATTCTTCAACAACAAAAAACATTTCATTTGCTTCGGAAACATTTATTTTCCTTGCCTTCATTTGAATTTGCAGGATTAGCTTAATCTTGCTTTTAACAATTTTTAAATAATAGAATCATAGTTAAAATATTTGCATTATAATGAAAAAAATAGTAGTAGAGCAGATTAAAAGAAAAAAAATGTGAAATTTTGATTGGTTTATTTCAAATTAATTTTTATCCTTTGGAAAAGTGGCAATATTCTTTGTCCTGCTTTTGTAATATGTATACAAAATTTGGAATTGAATTCTGTCCAGTTTTTAAAAGCTGGTTACGGATGCACGCATACATGCTGCATGCGTGCACAGAAACTTACATATACAGTCACAATTACTTTTATTTACAACAAAATAAAAAAGTAGCCCCTCCCAACTAATTATAAGACTGAATGAAAACAAAGCCTGCTGTAATACACTTTATTACTTGTCATCCTGTATATGCTTAACTCATACTGAACTATACAAGAAATCTCTGACCAAATCTATGCAAAATTAAATAACTGATCTTCATATTTTTATTTGATGAGAAATCGCTTCTGTTCTCTGCAACCGTGCTGTTCCACGAATCTTTAACTGTTCCTGTGCTGATAATTCTGCTGATCATAATATCATTTGCAATGGATCTATGGCCTGGAAAAGGAGAAATAAATATTTAGTTGCATCAAAAGTTTTGTAAACTCGTGTCGACTCAACCTACCCTAATGGATGTCAAGCACTTTATAAACGGATGGGAAAAATAATCAACTTCTCTAATTTATTGATTTAAGTATATATTTTACACATATAACCAATGACAGGCTTGTACCTGTAACTTGGCAGCGCACTCTGTTAAACTATTTATCTATCTGCTTATATCTAATATATAAAAATCTCATGTCACGGTGTTTGTGTTCGAACTCCTCCGAAACGGCTCGACCGATTTTCATGAAATTTTTTATGTGTATTTGGCAGGGATGAGAATAGGTCGTAACGTATATTTCACAACACTAGGTAATTAGGGTGTTCCTATCCACGTTCACCGATCAACGCTTCAGGAGATCAACGCTTGCTTGAAATCATCACCACTGTGACGTAATGTTGAAAAAGTACAGCTAAAAATAAACGCGCACGTCCAAATGCTACAAGATCCATCTGCTGACACATTCTCGGACCAATTGTTAGATATCGGTGATGGAAAAGTTGCTGTCTATGAAAATACTGGATGCATAAAATTGTCCACTAACTTCTGCACTATCGTTGATTCGCAAAATGCTGTCATTGACCGCATATTTCCTGATGTACGCACATAATACATAAATCATGCGAGGCTGGCAGAAAGAGCCATTTTGGCAGCAAAAAATGTGGACGTCGACGATTTAAACTTCACGATACAGCAGTCGTTGCCAGGCGACTTGGTATCATACAAATTGATCGATACAGTTTGCGATACTAACGAAGCTGTAAATTATCCAACAGAGTTTTTGAACTCACTGAATTTACCAGGCATGTCACCACACCTTCTACGACTGAAAGTTGGATCTCCGGTAATTTTACTTCAGAATTTGTACCCACCATGGCTGTGTAATGACACGCGATTGGTCATTAAAAAAATGTTGAAAAACGTTATCGAAGCCACCATTTTGAATAACAAATTCCGAGCCGAAAATGTTTTGCTGCCACGAATTCAATTGATTCTCACAGACGTGCCAATCGAATTCAAACGCGTTCAATTTCCTATTAGATGCGCATTTGCAGTGACAGTCAATAAGTCGCAAGGCCAAACGATGTCTCTTTGCGGCTTAGATTTGGGCACACCATGTTTTTCACACGTGGCATGTTCTCGCGTGGGCAAGCTATCGAGCTTATTTGTGTTGGCTAAAGACGGACTGAGAAAAAATATCGTACACTCAATTGCTCTTCGAAATGAATATTGATTTTCTTTATTTCATTTTTATACTTTAGGACAAAAAATTTATTACTTTTTTCACTTTACGTTTAACTTTTAAGAGATCAAACAATGTATATGTTCGTCACGTTAATGAAATACATTGTATTGAGAAAATGAATGGTTGGTGTTTTTTAGTTTTTATCGGCGATCATCGTCTACAGTACCCCATTCCTCTTTCTGTCATAGATCCCATCCCTACACACTTACAATACATTCGTTAACAACCAAAATATTCAATAGAAATAATTTATAAGGCAGAACAACGTTTGCCGGGTCAGCTAGTAAATGTATATAACGCTAACTCATACGCCGCAGAAATTGCGCTTGTTACTTATTATCAAATGGCAAAAATTAAATTTAAATAATCCATTGTATGAATATAAGACTACTTCATTAAACCTTTTAATAGTTGCATTGAATTCATTGCTTTTCTTATTTAATTAAAAGAACTACAAAAAATTATTAAGAAGGCTTGTTGTGTTACCAAATGCCATTCAGTCAGAATAAAGAACTAGATAAAATAATTAGACAAACAGGAAGTCAAATCGTGTGGAAAAAATTGGTATAGCGGTCAGCATATGAATAATCCTATGGCTTATCTATGGAAATCGATATTCATATCTTCCAAAACTATTATCTCACCTAAACATTAAAAATTACTTTTTTAATGATACTAATTTCATTTGTGTATAATTTTTTTTCTTGAATTTTAATTTATTTTTTTAAAATTCAGTTTAATGCACCTTCCAAATGTTTTTTTTAAGATTATGAGGAAATTCAAACTCATCCGTCAAAATAGTCAATCGCCTACTTTTACCAACCATTAACACCGACGTAGGATTTTGTAGAAAAGCACCTTGCATAGCAGTGGTGTACAATAATTACAAAGTAATAACGTTTGGCGTGATTTTGGCATTTTTACTGAATCTTTCGTGCTATCCTTGGCGAGATATTTGGCTATTGATCTCTGGCATGCGGTTAACAGTATCTGAAAATCGAATTTTGTGTTTTAGATACGTTTTTCTCGACTGTCGGTCTGTATTAATTTGACACAAAATTATATTTGTAACCACAATTTAAATTTGATATATTTAAGTCATTGCGTCTTTGAATTATCTCGTCTAGTTATTTCTGAAAGTAATCAATCCGACCGACAGTCAAGTTGGATTTGGCTCAAAATTTGGCCAGGTGTCTATACTATAGATATTAAATCTGTGCACCACATTTTATATATCTAGCTCTCTCCGTTTTATAATTATTGCGCTAAATTATATTCGAACAGCCGAATAGATAGACTTCCTCTGAACGAATTTTGCTCAGAATTTGATTGAAATCTAAGAATTTGGCTTATACCAAATTTCGTCCGTCTAGAACAAAACATTTTTGAACTATCTTTGTTCCAAACAGATAAGTGGATATTTTCCAAAAATGTGTTTATTGAACTCAGGGAGATCTAAAGTATGGCGTCTAAGTCAAAATCTCGAGTTCGAAATTTTTGACGATTACTATACTTTCTCTATACTACTTATATAAGAACATAAAAAAGCTTTTTTTTTTGGACATAATGTCGTAGGAAAAAGAATCTGTCAAGTGGTTAAGGCTACATTTTTTAATTTGCTTGCATCTTAAAAATGAAGTAACATAAGAGTAAGCAACAGCAATTCTCACCTTTTTCTGCAGTTATATAGTATCTCACTTTCTCTGTCAAAGTTGATAAGAAAATTCTTCTTTTCTCTTAATTCTGTAGAAAGGTAAAGAGTTCATTTATTCATCAGGCTTATAAAGTGTGGAATTCTGACATTCACTGTTGCTCGTACCAATTGTATTTCTGTTTCCTATGTGTGTAGATATTTGATAAATTGTTTCAAACCTAAAAATAATGATTCGTTACTTATTATAAAATAATAATTTATTTGTTAATTAAACAATACACAGTAAATCGAAGTTCACTTTGTGGTTTTATGAAATGCCACCAGGCTGGGATCATTAAATAGACAAAATCGGTAAATGCGTAAGTCTTCGTAGCTTTCTGAAGTCCAAAGTCCTTTAGATATTTTCATGGTTTTATTAAGTTATCTGAATTTTTGCTTTCATTTGATTTGTAAGAGTTATTACTCTAGCACATTCAATCAGAATCGAATAGTTCTAAAACCGGTGTTTTGGAAAGAAAGAAAAAAACTTCACTTAAAGACATTCATTTAAATCTATAATAGACTTCAAAATATATATATATATATATATATATATTTTAATTTCCATCCTCCCTTTCTTAGAAGCCTATCTCCAGTCTTTATTAAATTATTAATACATATTATCAATTTCTACATGGGTAACACTGCTCATCGTTATTTTTGTAAATCGAGAGGAAGGATTGTTGAGGTAAGGCTAGATGATAATTTACTGTGACTTGTGAAGGGGGGGATGCGAAGGATTTGACTAATCTCTAATGCTCTAGGATTTTGAATTCCATTTTGGGATGTTTTATGATGTTTGTATATAATTTGACTATATAGAACTTTCTACAGACTATATAGAACTATTTGACTTTCTATAGAATTTGATTTGCTTGTGTTTTAAGGAATTCTTTAAGAGATAATATTTATTCTATTGTAGATCTGTCATTTTTATTATCAACCATGTAGCATTACATATTTGACTTATAATTAAACGTTTTTTGAATTTCTTAATTTTCAATTTAAATTTGGCAACAAAACATCCCATTCCAATTTCTAGAAAGAACCAAAGTTCCGGAGAACGAACAAGAAAGCTTTTCACCTATACTAGTCAGATGTCCTCTTCATCTTCCTCTTGCTGTTGCTCATTGCCAAGAATGGGTGTAGGCATCCTGGCTCGCCCCTCTTGGACAGCCTGTTGCTGCAGTAGTTTCTGCCTCTTCTCCTCCATAAGACCCGAGCGATTTTGGTGGATGTAGTCATCCACATTAGGCAGACCCTGTACCACACATGCCGCTAGTGCTGATCGGTAAGAGTTCATGTCCGTCGCCTCGTACCATTCCCCAGTCCTCTCGTCGTAGCATTCCACGTGATAGATGGTGGTGACGCCATTGAAGCCTCCTATTACAAAGATCATGTCGTCCATTACCTGGAATATTACAGAACAAATTTTGTTTAGTTATGCTTTTTAGTTAATTCATTATAATGTTGATATCTTATAGGAGTATTATCTATTTTAATCCGAGAGTTTTAGAAAGTTTCAAAGCTAGTTCAGTTATCAATAAACTACTTTATTTAGCTATATGTGCACACAGTCATTTCCAAAGTAGTCTTTTAGCACTGCAATACAGTAATTCCAGCAGTCTTTTCGCTTCTGAAAGCTCACTTTGTAGAAGAGTGTAGCATATTTTGCATGATAGATTTTCGCGATATCATCTTCTAGTTATGTTCTTTCTCTTTTGCAGCACACGCGTCACTTAAAACACCTTGCGCGACTCATGGTAGTATGGCTGGGACACTGTTCTATATGTACTTCGTCTCTGTGACACTATTTATTGAATGTTTCATAAAATCTTCTTTTCCTTCATTATGGTGTTTGACGATGAAATTTCAAAATTGGTAATGTACGCGGCCACAAAAGAATGAACAGTACAGCTTTGATACATTTAGAGCAAAGCCTCTTGGCAAAAGCTGATTATTGGCTTTCAATACTTTCTGTGTTTGTGTGTATGATTTTGTGCTGCTATTTATTAGCATGTTTCAGAACTAGAGTCGACACTTTAATAACACCTCGTATGTTCACACCCCAATTTCAGGTAGATCGCTTAACTATAATTTTATTTTGATTCTCGAAACCCCATGTGATATTGAAATTGACGGGAAAGAACTGATACCCAGTTTTTTATTTGAAATAATAACGAATTATGAAATATATTTCGGAAACGTTCAGAAGAAATGGTAAAAAATTTAGAGTTATTTTATTATTTCACTTTCTTTACCAGTAAATTTTAAAATTAAAAAAAAATCTCGAAGTCAAAATAAAACATAAAAACGCAATGATTTAAGAATAATATAACGAAGAAATAAAGATAAAAATTGTATGAAAGAAAGTCTTAAGCATTCATTAAAATTTAAAATATGTGATAAATTTAATTAAAATTTACTTAGAATATTTTATTCAGAACCTAATGTTTGTAAGTGTTTGTTGCGATCCCAAAGTTTTTGATGAAAAAAAGAGACAATCCTCCTTGAAAGAGACTACTCTGTCTAAGTGCATTGGCATAACAGCATGACAAATGAAATATTCGATAAGGGAGTTTTAAAAGGAGAAAGGGTATTGAGAGGAAAAGATAAAAGAAATTCGAATCCCTATTTTGAGTCATCATGGCATAAAGCTCGATTCGAAAGTATGATTTCTGTTTAGTTTTATTGCAGCAAACATCGAATTTTTGAATGCATAAAAATTTTCACATCACGCAATTCACAAAAATAATGCCGACCTAAAAGCAATATCCTATTGACTGAAACAAAAATAAAAATTCTGCTTTTACGTAATTTTTCAGAGCAAGCTGGTTTTATTTATCGTGTCAGTAGTGTTCTACAGATTAAAACACACACACAGCAAAATTGATTTGAATTATGTTTCAAAAATAAAATGAATTGTCAGAAACTGTACATAAAATTAGTTTTTAATTCTTGTTAAAATTTAAAAAAAAATATTATAAGAATAAACCATATTGCTATTAAACTGAAAAGCTAATTTTTGGAATTTTAAAACGATTAACGTGATTTTCCTGCAATAATAGGCTTCAAAGTAACAGTTGTAACAAAGTAAAAGTTGAGAAAAAAAGTTTTTAAATACTGATTAATTTTTAATTAATTAAAATTTAATATAAATCTGAAAATTCTTTCTTATTGAGCACCTGTTATCCAAGACGAATTTATATATCACATTTGTTAACTTTATATCCAATGGTTACTATATGAAACATTTAGAACGTCATTTAAAAACGCAGTTTAGTAAAAATATAACTGAAAAACATTATTCTGTTAATACTTCTATATTTATTTATCTTTTAGCAAGAATTAAATATATTATCAAGAATTGTTCCTTGATTCAGTTTCCTTTTATCAAGAACTATCAAAATGTGATCAGAAATTGAATTTCCACTTAGTTTTTAATTTAGAAATTGCTTCATTGCTTCATTTGTACTTAGTAGTTTTCTTTTTACTAGATTTCTTCCATTTTCTAATGAATATTGTCGAAAAAAAAACACCTCTTAACTAATCAACATACCTTTCTGATCAATTTCGAAATAAACGTTTATGTTTATTTTCATTTTAGTAAAACACTTCTTCCATTTATTAATACAAAAATATGTATGATTGATACTCCACTCCTTTTATGAAAAAAAATAATAATAATAAAAAAAGAAAGTTTTTCCATCGAGAATCCATATATGCATTAGCAGTTATGAAAGTGATATGATTTCCTAAAAATATATGAAAAATGATCTCAATACATAAAAGAAACATATTTGTTTTCCATATCCCATGCACTTATAAAAATTAGTAAAGGCCATTCTTTAATTATTTTAAATATGTCAAAGCAGATTTCATTTTCTTTTGTACTTTTGCTTTTATATTACTAAGAATGTCCAAGTTTAGCTTCATTATCATGCATCTATGACAACAATTTGTTAGCAAAAGTAGAAAGGAACCTATCAATCTTTTCTAAAATCCATTTATTGAATCACATGAACTGACTTATTTATTTTTTCCATCTTCGTAGATCATCAATAGAAAAAGGACATTTTCTTTTTCAACCTTAAGTCATTCTCTGTAACAAACTTTCAAGTATGGGATCTTTTTTTCCAAAGCAACATTTATTGTTCCATTTTTCAATAAGCATATAAATTGGTTTTTTAGCAATTTTTTTATGAAAAGATAAATTAATAACTAACTCAAAAATAATAGAATGCATTTTCTACCGAGTCATTTGCTTAAACTTCCCGAATTTCAAGAGCTATTGAAGAATAACAAAAACTGAACCAGAATTTATTTCGAATATGTCGAAGCGTATTAGGAATCGAAAGATCCCAACTTTCTTGTTCTCAGTTATTGCAAACAGAAAAGTTAGAAGGCAAGAGCTTAATAGATCCGTGTGGGTACCATTCCTTTACGCTTTATTAGTAATTGGTGTTATAATGCCAAGAAAACCAAACGAATCTGTTCTGTTCAGAAACGTTATAAAATACTTTTTATGTATCATATGGAATTTGATTATTGTAGCCTCTCTGGTCCTCAATGTTTATGAAACCACTACCACATTTCTTAAGCGTCATATAATGCTGTTACTTGATACGTTATTATTAATTTTATTGAGATACGTTGTCCAGGCTAAGTTGTGGATAGTCGTGAAGAACTTCAAAAAAATGGACAGATATCTTCTCAGAAGTTACAATAACTCCCTTGGGAAGAAAGGTCTCAGAAAATGGGTTTGGACCTGGAGTTTTCTTGTGCTTCTTTACGGCATCGCAACTTTTGTAAAAATGTGGTTAATTACAGATACCAACGATGATACTATCGAAGGCTTGGCATGGAAGGATTTTTCTGTGCATATCAAGAAATGGCCACTTTTAATGAAAACTGCCAACTTTCTGTTTCGCATTGTGATAGCTTCCAGAACTACTCTTGCGAATTATGCTTCAACAGTGACTGCATTGCTGTTTTGCCTTACTTTCAAGATGGAACGGCAAATTGTCCAATGGCAGAATTTAAAAATACAAAAAATGATCAAAAACGTTTTATCAAATGAGACTTTTGCACACTTTGCTCAGGAGATCCATAAGACCACCTCATTGCTCCAATCTGTGAATGAATCTCTCTCTGGGGTAATTTTTATACTTATATGCTACTGGTTGAGCTCAACATTCTTTTGTTTGACAAATATTTTAGATGGCGACCAGTTTTATCAGTCTGAACCGCAAACGCAATTGTTTGTCTCGTGTGTTATTATCATCTTTTATGTCATGTTCATTTACCTTGCGCATTTGGCTTCTAAAATTAAACAGGAGTATTATGATTTGAAAATTTTGGTTGCCATGGAATCAGATTCAAAGATATTTGAAAAAGAATCTTTTGCCGCTAATTTTGAATTACTTGGTCGGATACACGATAAACTGGGCTTGAAATTAGTAATTACGCCTTTGGAATTGTTTACTTTGGATGTAAAAGTAATTCATACTGTTTTAGGTGCCATTATTACATATGGCGTCATCATTTCACAATCTCTTGGAAAGTAAATTCACTGAACTTTACATCTTTCTCCATTTTTTATCATTTTTTAAAAAACTGATTTGAAAAATAGAGTGCACAATTGAAAATAAAAAATTGTTTATAAAAATGATTTTAGACAAATTAATTTCTTCGAATTATTGTCTTGATTTCCAATAATTAATCCATTTAATTATAGGAAATTAAGACAATTTGTAGCATCAGTTTTTGCTTTTTCGACTAATGAAATAGTCTATAGTCTACTTTGACTATAGTTAATGAATACACAACTTCATTGCAAAATACTGGAAACTATCTATTTAATTATTATCAGTACTATTTTTAGGCATAAAATAACCTATTTTAGGTACACTTCGAATAACAAATGTAGTTATTTACATTTAATTAGAAAAATTCTTGTTTTCATTAGCTATGTGAAATTTATTTTCAGCAATGCGATTTGGTTTCTTTAAGTACCATAAATTGCATGTAATTCGAAAAATAAATAAATACATTTTCATATTCCATCATATTAAGTAACATTAATATATATTTATATTATTGAATGGATTACTTAGGTAATAGTGTTACAAAACTTTTCTGGATTTATTGGAAACTTGTTATTATTATTATTATTATTTTTGCTAATTGTCCAGTATCATATGATATTGCTTCTTTCCATTTTATTTCAAAAGCGCACCCGAGCTAGACAGATGAAATTTGATATATTAATATTTGCAGTAACATTGCATATTTCTATAACTGCAATATAGTTCTAAATTTAAAGGTCTATTGTTTCTCTTAATGATGTCTGAAGATGGTTTTCATTAACATTTGATAAAAAACAATTAACTAAATAATTTGCCATTTAAGGATGAGCTAATCATAATAGATAAAGTTTCTTAAATATATAAATAATAGATATAAATTTAATTCATGTATTTCCATTTTGAGAAGTAACTATTATCGTTTAATCGGATATCAACTGACCGAAACAGATGTTTTTTTTGTTGTTTAATTGTGTTTTGCTTATGACAATACATTATTTTAATAAATCTAACCAAATTATTTTAATTTTCACTGTATTTAAATGAATTTTGATTTTGTACAAGGGCTTCCAATATAGTTGTGATTTTGAGAAAAAAAATGACTTTCAAAATTAAATTGGAATTAAAAATTGGAAGTAAAAAAGATTTCTACTTTTTACTACATAAATTAAAGTGGATTTTCAAAATCTGTTTTTATTAAATTTATTTATTTCTTCAATGTAGAAAAGTTAAAAATTTCAATGTGTGAAAAATGTTGTAACTTACACTGATTATGTAATCGCACTTCACTCTTCGCCAATGGAGTGATGGCCCACCACATCATTCCATTTATTCACTTACTCATTTAGGCCGGTCATTCAGGATCATTTCATACCAACTTCACTTCAACTCCCATTCATGAAAACTTTACATTGCAAATCTCCATTTCAAGTGGTACAGTGAGGTTGGAGTGATGGAAGTTAAGATGAGTGAGATATCTAATTTGTCACTCCGTGCCAATCGAATATCGAATGACCAGATTTACTTGGTGTGGAATATTTGTGTGTAACCAGTTTTAATCATTATTTCTCATAATTATTTCTCACCTCGATGGCGAAATTGCTCCTTGGGTTGAACATGTCTGGGATGGGCGACCATTGATCTGTCTCAGGATCGTACTTTTCTCCATTCACGAGTCTTGATATACCATTGAATCCTCCGAGAGCATAAATTTGACCATGATGGCTGATGATCGATACACCAGAACGACGCTGTTTCATGGAAGGGGTGGTTGTCCATTGGTCAGTTTGAGGGTTGTAAAATTCTGCAGACGCCAGGCATTCGCTGCCGTTGAAGCCACCAACGATATAAATGCGGCCGTTCAGAGTGGTGGCGCTAGCATCGCTTCGCTGCACATTCATGGGAGTCACAAATGTCCACTGCCAGAAGCAGAATTAAATTATAAAAATTTTCTTTTGGTAATTCAACGTAACAAAAATAATGATCTGAATCTGGATGTTTATGCAAATTTCTTATATTATTGAGAATATTTTAATGAAGACTTCTAATTAATAATTATTTAAATTTTAATTAGGCTTTTTGGCAAAGACATACATGCAGTTACCTTTAGTTTGAACTTTTATGCAGCCATCAATGTGCTTGTGGCTGAGATTGGTATGAGCAAAGATAGAACCTGGAACCTTGTGGTTCGCAGCCGAGTAACAAGACCACAAGACAAAAGTAATATTCATGTGTCGTAGCTGTTAGCTGGCTTATAAGCTTCACCACATGCTCATAGAAAGAAGTTCCATTAAGATAGTGCAAGGTGATAACTAAGTCTTTCCCTGATTACGGAAAAGTAATTGTATATAATTTTTATATATTGTTGTTTCGATGTATTTTAAAGACGGGTATATAGTTATTAAAACCACTTATATCAGCAAATTTCATTTTGAACAACTTTGATAGCTTTAAGAATGCCTAGACGATGTTCCATTTCTCACCACATATTGTCCAGCATTTTGGCTGTCATAACTATAATCCTGACTTTGAGTGTATCAACATCTTTAATTGCTGTCGGGAACATTCTACCCTTTATATCACCTCAAATTATCTTTGAAAAATAAAGGTCGATTTGAATTCATGGAACCTAAGAACACATTGAACTTTTTCTTTCATTGATTCCATTTTGATAGTAGTTGAATGTAAAATTACTATTTCTGCATTAGCTGCATTCATTTGTTGGAGAACACAACTATTCCATTGTAAACATTTTACAGTATTACATCCAATGGTTCTTTAGTTACAGTTTTTTGTAATCAGAGAAGGACTTTATGACTACATTGTGTTAAAAATCATGAAGGATATACCTGATTAGTATACTTATCATATCTTTCGACGGTGTTCTGGCGGTGGTGGCCGTCGTAACCTCCCATAGCGTAGACGAGATCACCCAATGCAGCAACGCTTACGTAGCACCTATGCAGTAAATATGTTTCAATAAGCTTATTTCATAGGAATAGTCAAAAAATGCATTAAAATTCATGATTTTATAATTTATAATTTTTTTTTCTTTAATTCCATTGAGGAAAGGAGTAATCATTTTGGAGTATCTGTTACAAGTGAGAACAATATTAATCTTCATGCACTTTTAGGAAAATTGACTTGCTTCAGGATTTGTTAAGATTTTGTAATCAATTTTTTCATCTTTTTATCTGTGTGTATTTTCTTTTATATTTTTACATCAGGTTTATGTATAAAATATGATAAAATCTGTCATATTTTGATTATGAGATATCATTGGTTACTCCTATATTACCATACTCATTGTTATGTAAATTATAATATCATTTCGTTGGCTGCATTTTCAACAAGTTTTCCCAATGTGTGCGAACATATTCTACAAAAAGAATGAGCGCACCTCTTGGAATGCATAGGCGCGATGTCTCTCCATTGCTTGGTGACAGCGTTGAAGCACCGACAGCTGTTGAAGTAGTCGTTGCCGTCGAACCCTCCAATAACGTATATGTCGAATCCAATTACTGCCAGTTTGTGATAGGCACGAGAACCAGCAGGATCCACTTCTTCCACCTGAAAACATATTTAGCATACTGTGAATTGTTGTAAACAACCCTTTATAGTTCTCTGGTATATATGCTTACTACCTGAAAAAGATTGTTTTCATATGGGCTCAAAAATTGGAGCATTGAAAATTTGGATGATAGATGCTTTTAGAGTCAAATTTAAAAATAGTTTATGTTTGAATAAATTCAACTGCAGGAACATTTATTAACATTAAATGAAAGCACTAAGTCAAATAACTTTCAGAATACTGTAAAAAAGTCTTGAGGATTAGACTCTTCCTAAAGTTGTGAGGCCCCTTGCCGATTGCCCACATTTCCTATTTAATAATCTGGCCTTAAATACTGTGCCTAATTGCTACTGAATGATTATTGGAGACAATATGTGATAAGAGCTGGAAAATTTCCCTGATATCCTCTGAACAAAATGTGTTATGTTGCATAACTTTTCAAATTTATAACAAATTCAATTAGAGATGAAAATACTTACAAAAATAAACATATATTTAGATATAGTACATTTTTGTAGTCAGAAAGGTATTTCGTGCACACACTGTTCTGCAAAATTTATATCTGGAGTGAAAGAGTAATGTATTTTTATGTTAAAAAATACATTAACTATATAACAAATTCAATTAGAGATGAAAATACTTACAAAAATAAACATATTTAGATATAGTACATTTTTGTAGTCAGAAAGGTATTTCGTGCACACACTGTTCTGCAAAATTTATATCTGTAGTGAAAGAGTAATGTATTTTTATGTTAAAAAATACATTAACTACATAACAAATTCAATTAGAGATGAAAATACTTACAAAAATAAACATATATTTAGATATAGTACATTTTTGTAGTCAGAAAGGTATTTCGTGCACACACTGTTCTGCAAAATTTATATCTGGAGTGAAAGAGTAATGTATTTTTATGTTAAAAAATACATTAACTACATAACAAATTCAATTAGAGATGAAAATACTTACAAAAATTAACATATATTTAGATATAGTACATTTTTGTAGTCAGAAAGGTATTTCGTGCACACACTGTTCTGCAAAATTTATATCTGGAGTGAAAGAGTAATGTATTTTTATGTTAAAAAATACATTAACTATATAACAAATTCAATTAGAGATGAAAATACTTACAAAAATAAACATATATTTAGATATAGTACATTTTTGTAGTCAGAAAAGTATTTCGTGCACACACTGTTCTGCAAAATTTATATCTGGAGTGAAAGAGTAATGTATTTTTATGTTAAAAAATACATTAACTACATAACAAATTCAATTAGAGATGAAAATACTTACAAAAATAAACATATATTTAGATATAGTACATTTTTGTAGTCAGAAAGGTATTTCGTGCACACACTGTTCTGCAAAATTTATATCTGGAGTGAAAGAGTAATGTATTTTTATGTTAAAAAATACATTAACTATATAACAAATTCAATTAGAGATGAAAATATTTACAAAAATAAACATATATTTAGATATAGTACATTTTTGTAGTCAGAAAGGTATTTCGTGCACACACTGTTCTGCAAAATTTATATCTGGAGTGAAAGAGTAATGTATTTTTATGTTAAAAAATACATTAACTACATAACAAATTCAATTAGAGATGAAAATACTTACAAAAATAAACATATATTTAGATATAGCACATTTTTGTAGTCAGAAAGGTATTTCGTGCACACACTGTTCTGCAAAATTTATATCTGGAGTGAAAGAGTAATGTATTTTTATGTTAAAAAATACATTAACTACATAACAAATTCAATTAGAGATGAAAATACTTACAAAAATAAACATATATTTAGATATAGTACATTTTTGTAGTCAGAAAGGTATTTCGTGCACACACTGTTCTGCAAAATTTATATCTGGAGTTAAAGAGTAATGTATTTTTATGTTAAAAAATACATTAACTATATAACAAATTCAATTAGAGATGAAAATACTTACAAAAATAAACATATATTTAGATATAGTACATTTTTGTAGTCAGAAAGGTATTTCGTGCACACACTGTTCTGCAAAATTTATATCTGGAGTGAAAGAGTAATGTATTTTTATGTTAAAAAATACATTAACTATATAACAAATTCAATTAGAGATGAAAATACTTACAAAAATAAACATATATTTAGATATAGTACATTTTTGTAGTCAGAAAGGTATTTCGTGCACACACTGTTCTGCAAAATTTATATCTGGAGTGAAAGAGTAATGTATTTTTATGTTAAAAAATACATTAACTATACAACAAATTCATTAGAGATGAAAATATTTACAAAAATTAATATATAAGTATAGTGTATTTTTGCGATAAATTTTTGTAGTAATGTACTCACATTTTTCGTACTCAAGAAAGAATCGTGAGTTTTCATACTCACATTTTCCTGCAAAATTTATATCTAGAGTAAAATTTTTATGTTAGTAGTAATATTGAGTTAGTAGTGTCTTTCTTACTTTTATCCACCTGTCGGCTTTGGTGTCGTAAGTCTCTATGAGATTCGTGGGCGATCCTCCGCTCCATCCCCCGATGGTGAACAGAATGGAGTAGGGGATTCGAGGCGTAGCCAGAAAGGGGGTTTCCACGACATCCTTCTTCTGGCCAATCATCTCAAGGTCCCAGAGGAAGCGAAGGGTGTCGATCACGATGGGTTTGCACGACTCATTGTTCTCCACGTACCTAATCAATAAATGAAGATACATTTGAATAAGCTGAATTTCAATCAGCTGGAGAAGTCTCCCTAAAACTTTCTTGCATTCTCTTTAATAAACTTGTCAGGCCAGAGAACGCCTTACATGGCATTGGCTTACAATTGTTATGGAATATTAGCTTTCGGCACCAATTTAGCATTTTTACTGAATCTGTCGTGTCATCCTTGGTGAGATATTTGGCGATTAAACCCTGGCATGCGATTAATAGCATTCGGAAATTGAATTTGAGTTTTATACACGTTTTTTCCAACCGATTGAAACAGAAATTTGACGCAAAACTACACTTGCAGTCACAAAATTTCATACCAGATTTGATATTTTTAGGACATTGTTTTTCTGAGTTGTCGCGTTTACATGTTTCTCAAAGTAAGAGACCGAAAGAGGATCAACCGGTAGTTGGATTTGGCTCAAAATTGGACAAGTCATTATACTGTAGATGTTAAATCTGTATAATAAATTTTATCTCTCTAGCTCTCAATTATTGTGTTAACTTATATTCGAACAGCCGGACAGACCTGTTTCGGAAGTCCGTCTTCCGAAACAGAAAAATTCTGTTCTGAAGAACAGAATAAACTCAAAATTTTATAGAAATCTGCAAATTTGGTGAAAAGACCGAATACCAAATTTTTGCCGTCTAGCTGAAAGAGTTTTGGGCTTATATCTTTGTCACAGACATACAGATAGGCGGACATTTTCCAGAACTGTGCTTTTCGAACTCAGGGAGATCTAAAACATAGAGATTTCTCAAAATCTCGAGTTCGAATTTTTTGACGATTACTATACTTTCTCTATGCAACATATACGAGAAAGTAAATAAATTAAGAGTAGGAGATAGAAACGTATTTTTGAACACTTAGTAAATCAGTTTGTTTGAAAAATGTATCTGCTATTTCCCCAAATTAGCGCTTAAATTATGCATTAATTTGTTATTTTTGCTTTCATTCCCTTGATATTTAGCCTAAATAAGCAGCTGCCTCAGTTAATTGGTGGTCGAAGTGTGACGTGCAGAATCAACTTTATCTTATAAAAATACACGAAGAAGTATTTCAACAATAATTATCTTTAAAAAGCTTCTCTGTCCTCCTTATATAATTTTCTAATCTACGAAGTATATAAAAAGAATAAAGAAATCGCTCTCCATATGTTGAGGAATATCTACATTTGAGATTTTCCTGAATAAGCAAACATTTTTTTAGAGTTATGGTTGCCTAATTGTCGGCCTGTTTATAAAAACGTAAATCCACGCACCATTGAGCTAAATGGATAAAATTCAGCATTTGGTCTTTAAATGAAAACTGCACATTTTTATCAGATTTTAGACGGAACTCTCAACAAGGAATCTGCCTGTTCGTTTTTCCACATCCATTTCAACATGATGCAAATAGATAATTTAAATGGTCGACATCAAAATTGTAAACTTATATCCATCTATCAAAAATTTGTTTGTATATTACTATGTATATTTGTTTTTGGCCACTGCTTTCATCAGTGGAAATAGTATGTATGAACCCGTTTTCTATGAAAATATATAATTATCATTACGGCTGTAATCATACCTGTGGGGGGAAGCCTTTTATAATTTGGAATCATAATGGCTTACTCATTACCCTCCCCCGATGCATTCTGTCACTATTATTTATAGCTACCATATAGATATTCTTGCTTTCAGCTTTGAAGTATGATGCATATTACTCACTTATGCACTTTTACCTTCTCCATGAAGTACTGTGTCTCCATGAGTCCCAATCGCACGCATCGCATGATGGCGTCTACATGCCTCTTCCTCTCAAATGACCGGTGGTCGATCCATCGGATACCGGCTTCCCACACTAACTCTTCATTTCGGACATTGATGCGGTCGTGGTTGAGTAATGCCAGAACAGCTTCCAAGGGCATCTCTAAGAACTCTTCGCTCTTGGTGACAACATCGGCGAAGTGACTCAGCAAGTAGCTGGAATGACTCAATTTTAAAATTATGTGCAGTCATGTGTTCACGATTGCAAAGTACTATTTTAATATTTTCAGAGCTTTATTTGCAGTTAGTCCATTAATTTAATTAAATTGCAATTCCACAATCATTGTATCTTTTAAAGAATTTAAGATGGTCTGTATTTTATGATTCCATAATATTTACTATAAATGGAGACTAAAAAGTAGAAAATGGTTAAAATAAATAATTTCTACTTTTTTATCCAATAATAAAATTGTATATTTAAAAATTGTTTTTATAAAATTATTTCCATTTGTTTCCAGAAAGATATGCCGAGAAGATTATATTAAGAAAGTTAATAGTTGCAAAGCAGAATATACTTATAACTACAGTACTTACTGCGCAAATTAATTGGGACAGACTTCATTTTTTTATTTTTTATAAATTTCTTTCTCGGGAATTCTCTGCCTCGAACCGATTTCAATTACATTTCATTACAAAAAAGGGTTGGCCTTGTCTAGTCTAAATTGGTTTGACCATGTGATCATCGCTGTAGATCATCTTACCATCAGTTGTGTTTCAGTTGCTGAAAAAGTAGTCGATTCTAACGTGTATGAAGAAATGGATATCACTCCCCGGAAAAGGATTTGAATTGTTACCTTAGTCAGTATGCTTCTATGAATATGAGGATATTGCTGCAGCAGTTGGAGTTAGAAAATCCAATGTTTCTTGGATTATTAATCAGGAAAGTAAACTTGGCACAGTTTCATCAAATTGAAAGAGTAAATGTGGGCACAAACGCAAGACAAGACAACACCTCGGACAGAAAAATTTCTGATAGAATTATTAGCTACTGGTGTGAGCATTGATTCATCGACTGTACGACGAAGGCTTATTGAAGCAGGGAGATGGGCAAGAACACTAATCAAAAAACAACTGTTAACACTTGAAATGAAGACAAAGCGCTTGAATTGGGCGAAGAAATATCAATCCTGGCTTGCACAAGACTGGAATAAGGCTGTATTCATTGACAAAAGGCAATTTTTTGTGCAAGGTATTCGATTAACATTTGTCAGACGAAGTGCTGGAGAACGTATCAGGGAAATAACATTTAATCAAACAATTAAGTACATTCAGACGCAGATGTTTTGGGGTTATTTTACATCTGGAGGACCTGGCAGCTTAGTATACCATTTGAAGGGATGATGAACTCTAAAAAATGCATTTCAATAATAGAAGAAAAAATTGTGCCTCTGATGCAAATGTTCGATGGTGGTGTTGGTGTCTTTCAATAAGATCTTGCTACATGCCATAGTTCCAAGCTGGTAAAGAATTTTTTTCAAGAAAAGAAATTAACAGCTTTGGTTTGGCCTGGTAATTCTTCAGATGTAAATCCCATTGGAAATTTGTGGAGCATTGTGAAAAGATATTGAGTAAAATGTACTGCTCGACTAAGAGAAACAGGATTGAAAATGTCATAAAAATTTGGTTTCGTGATGACGACATCAAAAATTTATGTTATAAATTAATGGAATCCACGCTAAGACGTGTAAAAAAAGATACAAAAAAACACATTTGCTACTAGATTGCCATACTATGCGTGTTAGTAAACCTATACTAATTTAATTACTTGTGAAAATTTTTGTGATTGTCCCAATTAATTTGCACAGTACTACAGTAGATAACTTAGATTTTTACAAAATACATTAGTGTACTTGAAAACGCTTTGCACTTTTGCAAGTTGTCAAGTACCAAGAAAAAAGTACCTTTCTGCAGCTTTCTGGAGATCCAAGAGAAAAAAGCATTTGGCGAAATCGACAAATCCAATGCAATTCTCCGCATCCATTTTCTCCAGCAGGAAGTCCGTGCAATCCTTAAGCATGCCTAGGACATTAAACTGGTCAGCAGCGGGCAATAAAGTGACCACGTTGTCCTCCGTGACGTCCGTAACGCCACTGTACGCATAGTGGATGATCATTTGAAGCATGGTACCACTAACACCTGGGATGACGAATTTAGAACGAGACTTCCGGGTCATTTTGGAAGTGAAGAGAGCTCGGAAATATGGACTGCAGACTGCCATGATAGCTCTACGGAAGGAAATGGAATGGAACATTTCATCAGTTTTATTATAATTTATCAACACTCCAGATTGATATAGATCCAATTTACTTTTCAAAGAATATTGTTCGGCAAGAAATTGCTGTTTAATATGGGATATTAAATTTAAATAAAAAAATTACTATCAGAAATCTTTACACTTAAATATTTTTTTATACTAAAAGGCATGTTATTTAAAATTTTTAAACTTTTTCATGTGGGTCACTCAGCGAGCGGCAAGCACTACCAGTATTTGCACATCCACTATGGTTTCCCATATGCAAATTTATGCAAATTTTCGCAGTGAAAATGTAAATTTCAGTGGAACTCAGCGAAGAAGACTTCCACAGGCTTCTTTCGCTGGTAACGCACTCGGAAGACGCGGTAGATAGAAGTCAAGCTACGCTGCAGGAATGCCGCCACCAACTGCAGACATTGGAAATACGATTTTGTAAATTGTAAGTTTCATAATAAAATATTAGTGGTAGATAACCACGTCTTGTAGTATTTTCCCCCTAAACTCACTTTCTAGTTTCGTTTGTTTGATGTTTAAGATTTTGAAACACCAAAACAAGAAAGTTCTTTTTCTTTCTATATAATTGTTTTTTGTTACCTTTTAAAATCAAAATTCGGAGAAATATTGCTAAATACTATCTATGGATCGCCAAATATTTGCAACAATTCGCCAAATCTTCAAGATGACTTCATTTATAAGCTTAACATGACTGTTTCAAAGGGCATAATGAGTGTTTGGAAATAGCGGTAATAAAATTGGATTTAAACTGGAAAGTTGGAAACATACCAAAACAGCTGTTTTATGAACAATTAATTCTATCATTAAAAATACTATCATTTTTTTTTTTTTTTGCATTGTAAAAAAAATATATTGGTAAAAAGCTATTTTTATTTTTATTGCAGAATTGTTAAATGTTCAAATTTCACAAAAAAATATTTAAAATGTTTTTAAATAATTTTCCTAAATGATATGCAACTATCCAAAACTCAATTTTTTTTTTGTAAAAAAGAAAAAAAATGTGATTTTTAAAAATTTAATCAGCATTAAATAATAGTTTCAGAATGAAATTTGAATGTTGACCTTATGAGTAATTGGAAAAGTTAATTATGAGAAATTAATAAGTTAAAATTAGTAGAAGAATTAAGAAAATAGGGGCGTACTTGCGAACAGCGAAGGCACCACCATCTTCAGTCTGGAGAATGACGTCACAGAACTTCCGCAGGTCGTTCAGCTCGGTCCAGAATTTCAGGCAGGACTTCAGTTTGGTCAGAGTCTCTTCGCTGGAGCTCAGAACGATGCTTGTTTCCATAAGTTAATCGATAGTCAAGACTTCCTTATCAGCATGCTTTCCCATGAAAGAAAAACATAGTGGTGTGTTGTGGTTTTTTTAAGGAACTGCCCGGTTTTAAATACATTATTACTAATCTCACAAACACAGCTACACTACAAAATTCACAAACACTTATTACTACACACACTCAAATTAGGTTAAAGAACAGTGTGGTGGAGGGATTCCACGGTTTTAAGCCGAAAGCAGTCGGTGTTAGCGCAAGGGTTGCGCATGGGGGAAAAGTCGACCTCAGGGTGCAGGTCTGCCGTTCAACTGGTTGTCTTCTACAAAACGCCACAAGGGGGCTCTCTGCTCAAAGGGAAAAAGAGGTGATACAAAAAAAAAATCCCCAGAAAAATTTGAAAGCTATTCGAACCTCGAGTTCTTATTAGTTTAGTTATGTTAACCTCCCTTTCCTTTTAGTTCTAAACATAGCAGTATAATAAAGTTTCGCACTATAATTCATTTTTAAAATTCGCTATCAATTATATAAAAAAAAATAGAATTCTTATATATGGTTTCGGTGAAACGCGCATGAGTATTTATCTCGTATAAAAACAATGAAGAATATTGATTTTAAATCTACCTTTTAAAATTATTTGTTTCAATCAGATGACTTATTTCATTTATTATTAAATGGATGCTACTTTAAACTTAGCTTTTGACGCAAGTTGCATGTGACATAATTCAGACCTGCTTGTATGGAATCGATTTTAGCATGGAATGCTTAAAAAAAGATAATTTTCATCACATTTTATTGTTTTACTTTCATAAAGGAAAAGAAGTTGTTGAAGGTTGAAAAGTTAATGGTGTTTATAATAAATATAAACTACTTACCGTAATTGGTTTATCATTAAAAGTTAACTAACATTTGTGTTCCATATTAGTTGAAATAAAATCGATAAACACTTTCCAATACAAACTTTCCAATACAAACATTTATAAAAAAATTTGCTCGCAAAAGAATTGAAAAAGGGCGATGAAAATTTTCTTGCCATAATATCAAGCTAATTACTTCAAAAGGATTTTATATAAGTATTATATCATTTTGAAAAGGCATAGGGATTATGCTTGCCTTAAACAAAACTCATTCGCTGGCGTGAGCATAGGTTAACAATTATGAAGTCGACATACAAGCAATAGATACATTTCTTGAACTGAAATTACAATTCAATACACAGTGTGTGTTATTTACACCATATTATTATAACACTTGCATTGAAAATTGTAAAGTAAGCCAGAGGAAGTGGTCTCAAAACGTTATTTTGAACTTGTGACGATAGAGTACTCCTTGCATGGCATTGTCGTACAATAGTTACGAAATCTTATTTTTTCGCCTTAATTTAACATTTTTACTGAGTCTATCGTGTCATACTTGGCGATTATTTTTGGCAATTAATTCACTGACATGCAACCAAAAATCGAATGTGTGTTTCAGACACATAATTCGCAACCTATTGAAACCAAAAGTATCCTGGATGGTGATTGCTGGTAGATTTGATGCTAATATAGAGAATGGTGTGATGGCTTCCTCGTTTGTAGTACCTCGAATATATGAGAGCAACTAACAATTTTTTTATGTGAGAATCTCTGATATCGTTAACAAGTGGCCATCGACTGTACAGAGTTGTCTTGAGAAACTTGGGCTTTAATCCGAAGTACTTCGAACTAAGAATGGGTTTAAGCCGAGCTGTATCGTTAGTTAAGTAGAATTAGAAAGAGTTTTGAATACTTTGTATCGCATCCATGCCATCAAACAACTAATTCAAATTTGCACTACATTACACTGGTGAAATTATATGGGGCAATCAAGGCAAAACTTAAAGTATTGACTGATCGTTTATGAATGATACTGCTTATATTTCGGTGGCATGGCATTTTATTTTTCCGTGCCAACAAAAGATAATGCATAACTTTAATCATTCATAAAATATATTGGAATTTAATGGAGAAATGTAATATCAGTCATGGAGTTCTCATTATACGACATAAATTTATTGTTTGTTGCTCGAAATTCTTTGAATGCTAAACATTACAATGATTACAGTGCAATGATATTGCACTTGGTTCAGTTTTGTTTCAATGATATTGCTGAAAGTTCAGTGCTTATATTATAATGACATTTAAAAAGAATATATAAAAGCTATTATAGAAAAAAATTCGGAAATATTTATTGATAAAGTACATAAAGTAATGAGGCATTACCTGTTTTAGTAATATTTTAAGAAGTTGGTAAATTTGAGTCCTGAATACTTCGTTCGTTGTGGAGTAAATATCAATGTGGTTTTATTCATACCTTCAAAATAAAGAGAAATATCCTTCATTAAGAAAACAAGTGAAACAATATACTTAAGAGATCAGATGGTATCATAAAACACTATCATTTAATGCTGATAACTCGCATTTTTTTATTTAAGGAAATTTTGATATTTGCACCATGTCACTGGCGAAATTTAAATTAACTGCATACCTTCCCCTTCTTGTGTACAGCCGGCCACCACTGCACAAGGCAGCATCGACGAAGCAGTATTTGTTGTGGCCGACTGTTGTGTTTATCATAACCCGTCCATAACATTGGCTAATTCATTGAACTGACACCCTCTTCGAGGAAGTTGGCTACCAGCCACAAAGTGTCCATCACTGTCCTTCATCTTCATCTTCATCTTCATGCACACCTATCAACCTGTCAAACGAAAAGCAGGCCACCATTTTAAAAAATTCTCCTCGGAATTCTCAATATTCCAAAATTCTCTTTCCACAACTATAGAAATCCAACACTTTAAAAACGTTCAAATAGTTGGTAAAAACTGTAAATTTTTATCATCATGTCCTTCGGCGTTTTAAGATTTTCTGGCACCATCGGTATTGTACTTAAGTCATCATTTTCAACTTTCAGGTTCCTTCTTAATTCTATGATTCTAATAAATTGCTATGAATTCCTTTAAATAATAGTAAACAGTACTGATTTATGAATACAGATGCATTTATTTTCTAGCATGCTTCCAAAAGATTAACCACATACCATTGGCGAACTTTAGGTTAAATCATAATGTCATTAGTGAGAATCTTTAATAAGCTAAGTTTCAAAGTTCAATAGGCCATAAAAGTAAGCGTTGAGAGAAAAATGAATATTACCAAATATCGTTCTAATAGTCTTGACGGAGCAGATATTTATTATACCGGTGTACCAGTTTCCTCTCCCCTCTTCAAAGAACAGTGATGCTAGTGGTGAGATGGGCATAAATGTTCCTTTGAAACTCCTTATTAGTCTAGAAATTCTTTGAATTCTCTCTTAAGGAAAGAATATTGAGCAGGGATTTTTAAACACTTTCTCCCCGAAGAAGCGATTTTGGCATTCTGGTTGGTTAGCTCGTTACCGGGAATCCAACATCCCCCTTTCTTTTGAACCACTTGATAAACTCTTTGAAGAAGACCGTCTATTGTGTCTGTTTTGTGCCCCCGTCTCCCGTAATGATGGATTGGATTTTTTAGCGCGAGAGCCATTTTTGGCTAAAATGTGCCAAGCATCTGGCATGAAATTCTACGAAATTAGAAAGAACCATGCATCAAAAAGGAAGTGATCATCTAAAAGGCGGTAAGATAAACGTACACAAACTCGAATAATATAAAATGTTTTCAAAAAGTTTTAAAATTTCAAAAGAAAAATTTGAGTAAAGATTTTAGCACAAAAACTGTTTAAAAAATTCAGTAAGTAAAAAGCGAGGAAGCATCAAAAGAAAATTTGAAAATTAAAGGCAAATTTGAAAGCCAAATGGTTTCTTTAAATTTTAAAAATGTTTGGATGATATTTTTCAGCCACTGTAGAGTTAATGATAATGATTTAAAAATGTGTAATCGATACGAGTTCAAACATGGGCATTTAATTAAAATGTGTTTGATATTAAAATCAACGTGACATGTTTGGCACTCTCGCCAAAGATGGGATGCCTGTGTTTGAATCGAGTATGTCCTATACGGAGTCGGATCAGCTTGATATCAATCTCTCTTATAGGAAGAATAGGCCATAATGCAATGTTAGGCTTCACGGCATGCAGTTTGTTATAGATCTTCAAATCCCATTCGTTTTGCCAAGATATTAAAATGTGATTATTGAAGCATTTCTTCACATCAGAGAATGGCAGTCACTGGTTTAGGGTAACCGATGCAGAGTTTGCAACAGTGTCCGCCGTTTCATTGCCAGTAATGCCCACATGAATCAGAATCCAGCAAAAAATGATTTGGAAGCCCTCATTAGATACGTAAAGTGTGCAGAATACGGATAGAAGTGGGGTGTACTCGACTGTGGTAGTGAGAAAGTGTTTCTAATGCACTCATGCTATCTGTATAAATTTAAATTTTCTCTGAGAAGTCTCCCGTCATGGAGAATATGGTTTACAGACGAGCGATTTTTCAACTTTTGGTGTCAATATAAAAATCTAAACTTATGAGGAGTTTCAAAAAGAACGTAAAGTCTATTTTATACCGCTGGCGGCAAGGGTTTATGAAGAGGGATTGGAAATCTGATCCACCAATATACGACAAATGTTGAATCTTCATGGAATGTCAGAAAGTGACACATAATTTTTCAATTAATAATTGCACATAACTTTTGATATTTAATTGATTTTGTGCTGTATTCGTGTTTTTTCCTATGGTCTACCAGAGTTTGAATATAAAAACGGCACTCGTATAATTCGAAATTTTATTGTTTATATAAGGATTATGTGATGATCAATACATTAGCGCATAAAAAATACAAATATTAATTACAAAACCTATGTCGTTGCTCAAAATCTACATAATTGTATAAAATTATATATAATATATTAAGCATATGATATGATCTGCAGGTTACTGTTTACGCCCTTACGAATTCACATAAATCCGCATGTAGTGACTTGCTTTCCTTAAAAAATTCAGTATTTGCCATTTGAAAACGACAGAAGAGACGGTATGGTGTAGTTCAGAATTACTAAGAGTCTATTGTAGTTATAAAATTGATATTATGATGAATGAATTTACCTCCTATTGATACTATTCCAGCAGATGTTATTAGATGAAAGTTATTCAAAGTAGTACATTGAGATTAATGTATCACTAAACTAATTTGACAATTAAGGTACATTTTATGTTTAACTTTTCAAATAACATTTACCTTTCTGAAAAATAAATAAAATCGTATTGATATTATTATGCATAAGAAACAATTATAAAAGTGTGACGGAAGACATGTCTGAGCTAATGTAAACACACTTAAATGAATCATTTTCTGTGTGATATTTTGCAACTGCAGTGACTTTTTCAAAAAAGTAAAATATTTCATCAAATAAAATGCATATTTTAGATGAGAATATTATCTGAATTACCTTGTTCAGAGAAGAAATTTTGTGATGCTTGACAGTGCCGAAGAACTCTGAAGAAAGAGTGGAGAAACCTTTAAATTTACATTATGTTAGAGTAATCACGTGGGGAATTGTTTTGATTTAATCTGAATAACTTTTATATTTATCTCTCGAGAATTTAGCGTAAATACAAGTCCGAAACATTTACAGCTTCGCGTATTCATTCAGGAAGTAAGAAACTAAATATCGCGTAGAGTGAGTTTTCTGTGCCTTCACATCGAAATTTGTAACATAAAAACTCATTTTTTCAGTATGCTAAAAAGTGAAAATATTTGGCTGAAATCTACTTTGAGGTGTACCGTCATATTCGCCAAGCATATCAAAAAGACGCTTCGATGTAATTTGATCGCATCGATTTAATGTATTATCATCATTGATTTTTAATATCATTCTGATTAAGTTAACTTTGAAATATGTAGCAACTCTGTGTCACCATGGAAACCAAACGTTTCAAACAAAAAAAAATTGCTTTCTCTTTTCGGTTTGGAAGACTTTATGTAAAAAAAAAAAAAAAAAAAAAAAAAAAAAATATATATATATATATATTACAAACAAGAGTAAATAAAATATTTTAAGCAAAATAAATAAATAAATAAATATTAATGCCAGAAATTTTTATTTATTTATTTGTTTTTTTGGTTAAAAAAAGAATTCTTTCATACCTATATGCAAGACGTTTCAATAAAATATCATATTTCAGTTTGCCGAAGAGGGAAAATATTTGGTATAAATCCCCTTTAATATCCCCTTTTATATCGCAAAAAATGCTAAAAAGACCAAGTCACCGAAATTAACCAGCAGGAAGAATTTCCACAAAACTTTCTCTTATATTTTCTAATAAATTTGTCATGACAGTTAAAGCCTTACATTGCACGGGCATACAATAATTACGAAATGCAACCCGAAAACTCTCCGTGTGTATGATGGCTGGCGCATGTATAAATCTGCCGTGGTCACAAAATTGTCCATGCCGAGAGTAATACCACTAGTGGTACTGGATCAGGGGTGATCGTTATCTGATTCAGGTCTAAATGACGATCTGTGGATGAGTGAATGAATTGCATGAATGAAGTCCACCCCATAAAAAATGTTGTGACGTGTGTGTAGCTAAGTCGTACTCTTGGACTTAGATGGCGCTACTAAAAAAACAAGAGACAAACCCTTGGCTTAAAATCACTGACTTCTAAAGCCAGTGGGCTTTTCTATGACAAGTGCCATTAGAAACAACAACAACAATGAAATGTTAAATTTTGGCATGGATTTAATATTTTCATTGAATCTATTGTACCATCCCCGGCGAGTTATTTGGCGATTAATTCCAGGCAGGCGGTTAATAATATACAACAATCGAATTTGTGTTTTAACACGTTTTTCTCAACCGATTGAACCAAAATTTGATACCAAAACTACACTTGTTGTCACAAATTCCTATACAAAATTTGATACATTTAAGTCATTGCATTTTTGAATGATTGCGTGTTTTTGAAAGAAGAGACCTACAGACAATTAATCTGTGGTTGGATCTGGTTCAAAATTTGCCATGTCTAAATTAAAGATATTAAGTATGTCTACCAAATTTTATATATCTAGCTCCTTTCGTTTTGTAATTATTATGTTAACATATTTGAACAGCCGGACAAACAGACTTCCTTTCAACAGATTTTAATCAAAATTTGATAGAAATCTGCAAATTTGGCTTAAAGACCAAGCCCCAAATTTCCACTGTTTATCTCAAAGCATTTCTGAACTATCCTTACTGTCCGTTTCTACTAAGAAATCGAAGTTTTGTGACATAATTTTCTATCCCTCTGGTCTCTGAGGCCCGATGCGCGTCCACCTAGGTTAAATTCGGCAGCCATCTGAGATGTAACGAAAAAAAAATCGTCTGTAGTTTTAATAGTGTTTTTTTAACACGAACACGTGTGTTTTCCCAGAATTCCCCCCCCCCCCTTTTTTTAAGAACTCAATATTTATTCAGAATTCTTATGTGTCTTTGAATTCATATTTGGATCTACTTAGCGATTTTAATTTGCAAATCAAAACGATATGGATTATTAAGAATGCATTTTAAATTATTTATTTTGCTGTTTTTACGAAGATTAAGTATTGCAATAAATCTCAAGATATACTTCGGAACAATATCATCAAATATTGTCCAATCCTGGTTCTTAGAACTCAAAACTAGTCACCTTTCAAAAACTTACGTTGTTGTACATAAAGCTTTGCCTATGATATATTGCGATTAAGTAGATTAATTAGAGTAATTTGGATTGGATTTTAAAAATAACTCAGCCGATTAAGAGAAGAAAAAATCTTGGTTGCGCTCTTAGATGAGTCATCCGGCTTAAAGGAAGTAGGATTGGCGTGGAGAGCTTGAAATATTTAATTCTCCCAAACTTCCTCATGAATAAGGATAGAAAAATGAATAATTAAATCAATTACCAACTTATTAAAAAGAAAAACTTCTGTATTAAAAGTGTTTTTTTATAGTTGGTTCATCAGCCACAATATGCATAGATGTGGAATCAAGATATTCGGCAATTAAGTTATGAAATCACTCACTTTCATTTCCAAAGTCATCTTTCCTCGTATTCAACTACATGACACGAAGCGTTCAGTTCTGAGATATGGAAGTGTAAACAACCCTATTCTCTTCTGCATTCCGTCATCATTATGAGATAAGCACTTCATATGACATCTAAATGTACAACTGTGTAATCGGAATGTTATTTGACTTCTGTCTGACCGATGACATAATACCTCTCTGATACCTAAATATACTACAAGATTGCGTAGAGTATATATACTTGTTCCTATCATGCGTAATCATTGATAAATTGCAACTCTTAATTGCTTAAGATCTTAAATCATACAATCGGAGTTTGTTGGATCGGACAGGAATTGAGTTGAACTGATAATATAATCTTTATTAAGCAGATCAATCGCAGCAATCATCGACTGAGTAGGAGTAATTAATCATAATAAGGAACCATCGTTATGGAAATGTTGTATTGTTGTATAGTAAATGTATCAAAGGTTTTAAAATATATTTGTTTTAGAGAGACCAGCGGGCATGGTCTCTCTAAAACGTTTTCGCATACTCCATAAAAAATGTATTATTCCAGAGGTCATCTTCCATAGCACTGACATACAATAGTTATGAAATATCCACTTTTGACGTGAATTTAGCATTTTTATTTAATCTGCTGTGTCATACTTGGCGAGGTAGTTGGCGATTTATCCGTGGCGTAATGCGGTTAATAGTATTCGGAAGCAGAATCTTACAAGGGGAGGTAGAATATATTGTCACTCAAAAGAATATCCAGTCCAATAAGTCATAGATTTAATCCAAGACTCTTCTGATGGCCTAATAGCTAATCTGACATATGGAAATAAAGTGGTTTGAGATCCGATAAGTGTTAGAACACATAGTAAGAAGTGTATCCAAACAAAAGAGGAATCTTTGTTGCAACAGAGTAGTATATAATTGCATGAGTTTAAGTGTTTACCGATAGAATTTGATGCAATGGTATATGGACTTTAAACGATCTAAGCAAACCATTCTGCCATGAAGCATGAAACTGATTATACAGCTTTTGTTTTAGATGAAGAATGATTTGCACACACCGACTCTCTGAAATGGAAAGCAGTTCAAAGATTTCGTTTATGTTTTAACAAATATAAGCACAGGGGCAAGCTCTCGAAAGAGCTAGAATTGCTCCTGCTAGGTCATACGTTTAAAAGAAATCTATCATAATCCATAAACATTAATACTATTTCGTACAGCCCATGTTAGTCTCTTATTTTCGGTACCTTTATTTTTAAAGTTTAATATTCAATGTGAAAGAAAAAGCAAGAAAGTGTAAAAAACGATATTGTTACGAATCTGTGATGCGGCTTCCCAGTATAGTTGGTTCCATAGGAGGTCCCAGAGCTTGGCGACTATTTGGCGACTTGGTGACAAAACAGATTATACCCGAAACATCGAGAATTTTCCCAATCCGTCCAGTAGGAACCGAGTTACGTCTCGAACGTTCCTGATTGGTCGAGAGGCTTCTAGCCCCGCCTCCTGAGACCTATAAAAGGAGCAGCCTGCAGCTGACGAGTCAGTCGTGAATTGAGTAGTAGTCGAGAGTCGTCGGGATCGACGGGGAAGAACGAGTCTTCCAGACAGATTAGTCGCAAACCAGTGGAGTCGAAGAGTAGTCGGAAGCGAAAGAGTAGTCGTAGTAGTGAACCAGAGTCGTCGTCGCGAATTGGGTCGTCGAAGTCGGAAGCGACAGAGAAGAGTAGTCAGAACTGGTCTTCCAGGGATAAGCGGAGCAGCGACGGAGTCAAGCTAGTGCTGAACTAAGCTGCGCACTACTGTCTGCAGTAGAGTCCTGTATGCTGCTGTGTATGCTGTTGTATGCTGCACGTCTCGGCTGAAAATAATCGTCTCCTATGCTGTATATAGTTGTCGTTTTTGTGCTGTCCTGTGTGTCTTCGTGTAAATAAACGTCGTTGTTTCATTTTCTACTGCCGCCTGATGACTGAGCATTCTTCACACCATATAACTCCCACTATCCAAACGAACCCCGGAAATTTCGTAACAATATCCATCAGGAAAGCGGGAACTTCAGCACTGATGCCAACCACTTTCTTCCTACATGTTTGGTCCAGTGCCCTAATGTCAATACCGATGACAAGTAGGCATGTTTGCATCGTGCAATTGACGAAATTATAACCTCCAGAAATTTCTTCGATATATAAATATAACTACTAATTTATATAATTTTACACGCATTTTCTAAATCTATCAAAAAATCAAATGCTATTAGTTTTAGAGCCAGTATTCGGGGGGGGGGATGAAGAGAAACTCGACATGCCTGTCCCTTTTCTTGGAGAAGAAACCTTTATAAAATATCGATTTCAATTGCTGCGCATGCACGGAAATACTTTCGATTTGCTCCATATTTTATGAAGCTGCGGCTGGGAAGGGGGTAATGTAATGTTCTAAATTGAACTCCTCTTTCTTTCCGAGAGAAGTAGAAGCGAAGTTTCAAACAATTTTATGTGGCAGAAAATTTTATCGCAAATAAGAAAATTGACTCTAATAAAAAAAATTAAGGATAATTATTGATAAATAAATGAATTATTTAAAAATCCTGTACTCTTATTTTTTTTCGTTATAAATATGGATGAAAGATATGTATATATTTTGATTTTGCATTTTGATCATTTTTTTTCAAGTGTACGTAGTGTAAAGGAAATATAGTAATCGCCAAAAAATTCGAACTCGAGATTTTGAAGCATATCTACGTTTTAGACCTCCTTGAATTAGATAAACACATTAATGGGAAATGTCCGTCTTTCTGTCTGTGTCAAAGATAACTCAAAAATGCTTTGAGCTTGATGAATAAAATTTGGTAATAATTTCAACAAAATTGTGGATTCTTACCAAATTTTGAGCAAATTCGGTTCAGAGGAAGTCTATCTGATCGGGTGTTCAAATATAATGTAATAGATAACTATAAAACGATGAAAGCTAGATAAAATTCGAAACACAGAATCAGCATTTATAGTCTAGACGTCTGTCCAATTTTGAACAAGATCCAATACTGGATTGACCATCTTTCGATCTATACTTTCAGAAACATGTAAAGCCGATAACTCAAAGTCGCAGTGATTTATTTATCGCACATCTGGAATGCGACTTTATGACTACCAATGTAGTTTTGCCTCAAATCTGTGTTTCAATCGATTGAGAAAAACGCGCTTAAAAAATAAATTCTATTTTCGAATACTATTAACTGCAATCCAGGGATTATTCGCCAAAAATCTCGCCAAGGATCATGCTACAGGTACAGTAAAAACCCTAAATTCCCGCCAAAGGTCAATCTTTTATAACTAGTGTATGCAAATGCCATAGAAGGCGGTCTTTGGAATAACATTTAGCCCTAGTGTTGCTTTAAAAAGAGTCGTTAATATAACTAAAACTAAACTTAAATAACATCTTTATTATAAAGCTTTTGAGAGGTCAATTCGATTAGTTTTTAAATGTTCAGACACAATGTATTAAATCTTATTATATGTAAATACGGACTGCAAGAAATAGGATCGCAAATGTTTTAAAACTTTATTTTTAATAAAAAAAAAGTGCAATTTCTTTGCTAAAATTTAACTGCATCAAAAATCGTATTATTTTTATTGACTAATAATTAAATTAATCGAACTGAATTAGAAAAGGAAAATTTAGGTTATGATGAAAGACATCGCGATGCAATATAGGTTAGATCATAATACTTTACAGCTGCAATATATGGTTAAAAAATCTGAGGGAATTTCATTATATTATACGTGAATTTTAATTTGTTATTGTAACTTTAGAATAACTGAAGCCATCTTTTCATTTGGGCATAATTTCAATATCAACCAATTTTTGATAGGGTAATAATGAATTGCAGCGAAGATAGGAATGATGAATGTGTCATTCTGTGACTGAACAATAGTAGATAAAATTTTCTGTGAAGCGGCAAATACATCTTGCTGTGATTTATTCAGTAAAATATGCAATGTCGGATTTATTTCACTGAGTAGTGTTTGAAGCTCCACTGGATAAAAAATCAAGACGTTGCGAAGTGTTCTAAATTGTTTTATTTCTGCATTCTGATAAATGAATGAATGTGTCATTCTGTAACTGAGCAATAGTGTATGAAATTTTAATTGACACGAAAAACACATCTTGCGGGGGTTTATTCAGTAAAATATGCATTGTCGGATTCATTTGACTGAGTAATGTCTGAAGCTCCACTGGATAAAAAATCAAGACGTTGCGAAATGTTCTAAATTTTTTTATTTCTGCATTCTGATAAATTAATTAATGTGTCATTCTGTAACTGAGCAATAGTGTATAAAATTTTCATTGACACGGAATATACATCTCGCGGGGGTTTATTCAGTAAAATATGCAATGTGAAATTTATTTCACCGAATAATGTCTGAAGTTTCTTTGAGTATAAAAAAAAATCTAGACATTACGAAGTGTTCTAAATCGTTTTATTTCTGCATTCTGATAAATGAATGAATGTGTCATTCTGTAACTGAGCAATAGTGTATGAAATATTCTTTGACTCGGAAAATACATCTCGCGTGGGTTTATTCAGTAAAATATGCAATATGGGATTTATTTCACCGAATAATGTCTGAAGTTTCTTTGGGTATAAAAAAAATCAAGGTTACGAAGTGTTCTAAATTGTTTTATTTCTGCATTCAGATAAATGAATGAATGTGCCATTCTGTAACTGAGCAATAGTGTATGAAATTTTCATTGACACGGAAAACACATCTTTCGGGGGTTTATTCAGTAAAATATTTATTGTTAGATTTATTTCACTGAGTAATGTCTGAAGCTCCACTGGATAAAAAATCAAGACGTTGCGAAATGTTCTAAATTGTTTTATTTCTGCATTCTGATAAATGAATGAATGTGTCATTCTGTAACTGAGCAATAGTGTATAAAATTTCCATTGCCACGGAAAATACATCTCGCGGGGGTTTATTCAGTAAAATATGCAATGTGGGATTTATTTCACCGAATAATGTCTGAAGTTTCTTTGGGTATAAAAAAATACTACACGTTACGAAGTGTTCTAAATTGTTTTATTTCTGCATTCTGATAAATGAACGATGTAAAACATGCATACAGAAAAAAAAAGGCGGGAAAAGTAAGACTAGAACTATTTAAAAATACATTTCTATACAAATATATAATATTCATACATCGTCTAAATATATTAAGAAACAAGTCTTTGGTTCATAAACAACATATAAATTATTCATTTTTTTTCTATGTACATACATGCATAAAAATCATTACCGTACTCTTGAATTGTTACGAAACACAAAAACCTAGATTCATGAAACGTCAACGATGAAAAAAGTTTGCAAATGTACTTAATTAAAAATAGACATAAAAAATTTGCAACGAGGAACAATATATAATTGCATTTTCACAGTATGGACGATCAGTTATTGCGATGATCTATGTTATTGCTCTAGTGGAAGGGGTAGAGTATTGTAGTTTACATGCACACATATATAACACATATATCGCCATATAGAGACATGAACATCTTGGAAGAATGAACGATTCCAAGTTTTGAAGCATTTCTCATTGTGGAAATGTATTCCTCTTGTGTTAAATATTTTGGAATACTTAAATTCCCGTATAACGATCATGGTGGGGTGAAATCCTAGCTTCAAAGTTTAAAATATGTTTCTTCATGCAGCAGAACAAATGATAAAATATTATTCACCAGGATTTAAGAACTGAATCTTTTTTCCATTTAGCCCTTTAAAGGGCCATTTTTATCTAATCATATTATGTTAAAATATTTTTAGGCTTGAAATGAGAATAAGAAAAGGGATTCATTTAGCTTATTAGATAAATTTAATTTCATTAATTAATTAATTTGGTTAATTAATAATTAAGTAACAAATCAAGACGCATCATTTTGATTGAGATAAAGAACTGAAGCATCTAAATTTCTGTCTTTCTAAAAAAAAATTGTCAGAACTTATGCCAACCTACAAAATTTCATACCTATATTGATAAATTTGGTGGGAAGCATACTTCCCACGGCTCTAGAAAGGGTTAAACAAGTACTGCCTGTCTTCTGTTCTATTATATCAAATATTATTTTTTTAAAAAAATATTCTTCTCGAAGCTATACTATTTCATAAATAATACTCTCTGCATTTATGATTTCTTAACTTCGATTTAACATTTTTTTTTTCTTTAGCTAATTTTAAAAGTCCAGTTTTTTAAAAACTAATTGGACTTTCGAGACAATTTTTGAGTATAAGTCAAAATTTCGAGAACAAAAGTATCAAGCAGTTCATTATTTATTTATTAATCCATCAGGAACTGATGAATCGTATGAATCCCCAGGAAGTGATTCATCGGAACTGATGAAATGTATCAAATACCGAATAATTAAATATACAGGTGGTACATTATATTTTAGCAAATGACCCAGTACGAATCATAAAATATTGCTAAAGTGGGTTCATCATTTATTTTCAAATTTTGTTTCGCCATATGAGGCAATCGTAGTGAATATTTCAATTCGATTTCAATTCTTAAATGTCTTTATACAAATTATTTTTAAAAAATTCGCATCCTTCAATAAGCTTATAACAGGAATAAGATAATAAGACCGTTTATAGAGACTTAAGTTGTCAGTTTTAATTAGAAAATTCAGAATTTATATAAGTATGTAAAAAAGTGTATGGTCAACTACTTAATTCAAGTTTTCCAAAATTAACTTTCTTCTAATTTTAACCCTTTGCCCTCTAAAAAATAATTCGAAGCATAATTATTCACCTAATGCAAGAATTTATCTATATCTTCTTATTATTCTGTAGGCCTTTTTAACAGTTAAATAAGAAATAAATAAAACATCAAAATGATACACCTTCTTACATGTTGCCTGAGAGGAGACATCCAAGTACAAAGGTTAATTTGAAAGGAATATGTAACTCGGATTTTAATAAAGCATGTTAAGGAATAAAATTGAAATCAGATTACTTTAGTATAATTCTCATAATATGTTGAAAATTCTTCATCAAAATGATTTCCAAAACTGAAATGCATGTAATGCAAAACATTTTTACCCAGTTGCATTGGAGCATACTGTAAAATGCTAAAGTAAATAATCGAATGTAGCCGTTTATGATTCTGTCATTGATTTTATCACATTTTTATACGAAAATAATATCAATAAACTATCATTTAATCTGTTTCAATATTACAAAGAGAATTTAAAATTCAGTGAGAAAAGGAAAGAAAGCTATTTTGAATATTTTATGACTGCAGATCATTTATAATGTATAGGTTTAGAATATGCAAATATCACAAGCGAAAATTATGCTTTTAATGTCAATCTAAGGATTCAATTCAAAAAATAATTAAGTTGCCACAGAAACATTCAGAAAGATGCACAAAACAACCTTTCGAATCTCTTGTCAATTTTAGATAAATCAGAAATTACATCAAATAATAGTATTTTTGAATTAAAATTGAATCATCTTTGAAGTTATAATTGAAAACAATAGAATAATGCAAAATACTTTAGAAGAACAAGTATTCTATTGAATATATCATTTATATTTATAAAGGAAGAGATTAAACAAACTTAAAAATTTTCATACTTGGATTTTCAGGCGAGTTTTCTCGGTAAGTTATATCCTTTATCCTTTGCATTCTGAATCATAAGTAGGTACTTGAATATTTAAGTGATACAGTGAAAATTCCGGCTAAATATTTAGGTGTTCAAAATTAAATGTGATGATTGAATATTGTGATCTAAAACTATTCCGTTGCCGTTTGGCATATTATTTTTTCATAATATCCAAATTTAAGAATGTCGAGGTCATGAATTTTCGCATATGCCGAATCAAAATGGTAATTCGAAGGCAAGATATTCAAATATAGAAGTAGAGTTATTTAGGGTTAGTTCAAAACAGTCCTTGATTTCGAGATACCATACAATTAATTGCTATATGAATATTTTGTTAAAATTTATGTCTAAAACCCTACTAGTTCAAAATATTTTCACTTATTTCACTTCAGAACAGTTAGTTGTGATTCCACTAACTAGAGAATAACACCAATGAAATTTATATTTACCGCTCAAACTGTTTCGTCCTGAATTTTACAAAGAAGCAAAATAACAATGTTCTGGGTAGGTTAAAAGCAGCTTGCATTTAAACTGAAATTTGAAATTTATGCATATATAGGAAAGGTATTGATGAAGTTACTCAATACTATTTTGGGAATACACATTTGTAATAAAAAAAGGGACATTTTGGCTTATTATCCTTCTATGAGCCAAATCGAAATTTTATAATTCCAATCAAAGTCGCCAAAAACCTCAATAATGGTATGTTTTGGCTCTGTCTTGATGTGAAAAATGTGCGAATCATATGATATCAGATGGGATAATTTTGATAAGTTAGAAGAACGGAAGTAAATTAAGATTTACAATATTCAGCTACATTTTATTCCTTCACTACACAAGAATAAAAATGTATCAATAATGAGAAGAAGGAAAAAATTCATCAAATTTCACATTGTCGTATTTCGTATCATCCCATTATTTATTCTTGATCCTTTCTCTGTATAATACCTATCCTTTGTCCAAAAATCCCTTAATCTGTCTGATAGTGAATATATTTCGCCAGCTCATTAGAACCAATCTATATAATTAAAATGAATGTTTATGTCGTTCTATTTTTTGTCAAAGTTTACTCTCTTAAAATCAAGGGTCGGTTTTTTGCACACCTCGTATTAGTAAATTTCACGCTTGTACGAACTTAAGGTTAAAAATAATAAATTTTTTGAATTAACATTAATATTTTAAATGCATTAATGTTTACAAAAATGTTTTGAATAAAATTGTATCATTCAAATAAAACTATATAATATATAAGAGCATTCCATGATTCTGAATTTTTCTGATTAATTTGCAAATTGATCCAATAGCAATGTCTATTTGGGAAAACAATCTTTAAGTCGTTTGAGAGAAGCGATGAAATGAAATACATTACTTTACACATGTTTGTTTTATGTGTTTCAGATGATGAATTCAGAGACTATCCATATTCATGTATTTCTTACGACATATCTTTCCCCATCAAATGAAATTTCAGGTTAAATTCTTGATTTTTGGATCAAATGCTTCGTAAGAAAGTTTTAGTTTTTGTTATAATGTTTCAACGCTTTAATTACCGCTCATATGATTATTTCCAGCAAATATGGAGATCAAAATTCAAAAAGAGATGTTTATAATTCGTTATATGGTGAGGAAAAGCAATCATATGTCGTATTCAGCTAGAATTTCACTCCACAATCAGGAAGTCCATTGTACTGTAGCTAAACTCTGAAATTTGAATTCAAATTATATCATCAGTTAGATCAGGTAGATAATGAGTCAGGAGATTTCTAGACTCCAACACAATTAGTTTGTCAAATGAATTGATCCTGTAGCTTTGGCCGCCTTCTTTGGATCGATTCAAATAACTCTTTATGTCTGCAACCAATTTCAGACATAAAATATAGTCTTGTCTCTGGAGAATCTGCAAACTAGATACATCGATGAAATCTTGTTAAATAAACTATCTCGTCTATTCCTATACAAAGCCCACTAATTGCAATGCATGGGTGCAGTAGGCGATGGGTTTCATGTTTATCGCTAAACAAAAACTTTTGGCCATTGCTGGAAGGGGGGTCGCCAAATGTCTCCTTTCGCAGCTCGATTCACAGACAATTGTTTTTGAAGGTGCAATGACCATCCTCAGCTGTCGGGCTGTGTCTGGTCATCGTCTTCGGAAGTGATGTGGAATTGGATTTTTTCAGCTGCAGCTGCCAGCTGAGAATTCGGTGCATCCTTCGTAGTAGGACTGATAGGGATAAGATTTTGATAGTAGTCCCTGTTTTCTTCTAAAGTGTCCAGTATTTCCTGAGCATCAGGGTGCACAAGATCTGCCCACGTCTCCCAAAGAGGATGCACAATGTAATCGATGAATCCCACCTGTTAAGAGCAAAAAGAAATTAAAGGATTCATATTTAAAGACTAAAGAAAATAACATTGCTCTAAAGATTCTAATTAAATAAAGATTTAATACACCAATTGTATCTGTCACCAATATGGCAACCCAGACAAGCAATCGACTAGTTATTTAGCAACAGTGTTCGTAGTATTCTATAAGTTGTCAACCATTTTGATTTTTAACATTAAAAAATAACAGTCGCTTTATACATCAATGTTGAAATCTACTTTAATATACTAAATATATTTGGTACCAATATTTGAACCCAGGCACGTAATCGAGTAGTTATTTAGCAATAGTATTCGTAGTATTCTATAAGTGGTCAACCATTTTGATTTTTAACATTAAAAAATAATAATCGATTTAAACATTCCGATTGAAATCTACTTTAATATGCCAAATATATTTGTCCTTTATATCGCAATCCAGACACGCAATCGAGTAGATTTTTCTTCTTTTTCTCTTAACAACTTTGTTTACAGTATTCTATAAGTAATCAAACAACTTGATTTTTTCAACATTAAAAAGAACATTCGCTTTAAACATTCCGGTTGAAATCTTCTTTTATATGCCAATTGTATTCATCAACGATATGTTAACCCAGTGTCATAGTCAGAATAGTTTTTCTAGCAACCCTATTCACAGTATTGTGTAAGTTGTCAGCCATCTTGATTTTTTTTTTACCTTGGCGATTTGGCATCTTTAGCGATGTGAAGGGGCACATTAAAATAGATTGCAACCAAGACTATATACTCTCAGCATATCAAACTGAAGGCTCAGATTCAATCGTCAACAATTACATGCTCCATCATTAATTATTTGGGCATCTGCCTCAAAGATTAACTGAAACTGAATTTTTTAAATTATCAAATATCATCTTTTAGAAAATCAATTAGCTTCCTAACACTTTCATATGTGAATCTGGGAAATAGTTTATGGTAGATTACATGCATGTTTGAAAATATTTCACGATACAAACGCACCACTGTTCGGTGTCCGGTTGTTGTCGTTTGCTCTAAATGCTTATCTATCATCTCAATAAGGTGCGCAACTCTCGCACCGTTTCCACCTTAAAAATAGTGTCCACGTAAGTTGATTATCTCTAATTATTGCATAGTATAGAAGAACTTCGAATATTTTAATGATTTTATCTAGTTTGAAGATTTGTGATCACTTCAAAGAATAGAAGGTCACTTTTCCCATTTCTTATTATTTTGTGGCCCTATGAAAATCATAGCTAATGATGAAATATTTCAACTTTAGTTCTTTTAGTTTATTATTCAAAGCTTTCAAAAATATTTTATCAGAATTTTCAAGTCTAGAATCGGTATTAGCAATTTAAGCTATGTCATCTATGCAGGTCTGGAAGTGCAAATAATAACTATTTATTAATAAAATTTTATTAAAATAAAAATTCCATAAATAAGACGAGGGAACACAGCCACGAGGATACCACTATCTAACTCCAAGAGTAATGTTAAATTTTCCTTGAAGCATACTGTTTTGCTATTCAGATTATTTTCGAATAAGAAAATTCAAAAATATCATGGGATATTATATTTCTTTTATACAATGTTTTTTCAAATTGTGTTTTTGAAATAAACCAGTATTTTCACAAAATTTGAAGAACTTCTTTTGTGACTCACATGAATTTGGAATTTATTTATTTGGTCCGGGATAGCATTTGAATCTAGCAGCCTTTACATTACTTCAATAACGGATGGAAGTAAAATGGATAATATAACAGGATATTGTCCAGTGGAATATAATTCTGTAAAAATCAACTATAAGCCATGAATATCAGAACAGAGAAACAGAATTGTATACTTAGATGGTAAAAAAATATTGCATAGTGCTGAAGCGCATATTCTATGGAATTAACCAGAATGAATAGTTTGTCGGAATTAGGGTTGCGTGTATTTGTTATGACAATTTATTGCAACTTTTTAGAATAATAATTTTATTATTTACGATTTAACTAAAGAAATTAAACATCTGATTTTTACTACGCTCTTAACCCAGGCAGTGCGCGAGTGAGTTCCGAAGAGAAAGAGAGAAAATATGTTTTTTAAAAGCATACCCGGATGATGAACGGTGCGTCAAGTACGTCACACACAGCCTCAACAGAGCCTGTAGTTTACAGATATCTGATATGATTTATGATAGATATATACGATTTATGATAGGTATATGTGATTTATGATAGGTTTTAATGATTTATGATAGGCATTCACTATAAGTTATTGGAAGACTGTCACTGGATAAATGATGCTGAAACAACATCAAACAGACGTCTCACAATAAGGGATTATGTGATGGTGTATGATAGCATCAAACTTTCTGAAGAGTTTTGTTGGACCGTGTGTGTAAAAAAAGCATTCTTCTTACCTGTGATTTTTCAATTGTGGCATTGTGCCTGTCACACATGGGGCTGATTTCCAATCCTTCCGCCCTCTCCCGGTCACCCTGTTCGAAAAATTCTTCCATGATGAGCTCTACCCACGTCTTGTAGATCTCCAGAGGTTTCGTCGGATTGCTTAAGTCGGCGCAGTGAATCATGTTTTGTAGCACCTAAAAGGGGCAGAAAATTCGACATTTTATTTTTTTTAATACAATGTATGCATAATAGAAATAAAGTTCTTTCTAAAAGTGCATTTTTATATTAATGCACAAAAAAGCAGAAATGTTTTTAAATTAAAAGTATGGATATCCACGTAAAACACTAAGAATAAATCTCTTTATAGTAATATGTTTTGCCTTTCATACCTTACATACCTTTGCCTTTCATTTTCTCTCTTATATACTAACGTTAAACGATATTTCCCCTTTTTTTAGATCATTAATTAATGTTCAGTAATATATGTTGTTATTCATTACAATGTCATGTGTTGCTCCTTACTAAGTACTTGACTAAATGTATTAATAAAAGTGCATCGATAAAGATACATTAAAGTTTTTTTACAATTTTTTTTTCATATTTTTCAGTCTTAAAAAGTCTTTATAATTCATTATTATAAATATGAATTTACTCTGTATTCAGCTTTTCTAAAATCAATAAAAAATGAAAGGAAATCAATATTTTTTTAATGAGGGATTACTTGATAATTATGTTCTAAAAATATTATTATATTGTATTGTTTTAATACAATATCGATACTTGGAATTTCCCATTTGGAACTGCGAAGAATGATACCAGAATAATGAATGTTTTATTATCCCCTCCGCCATATAAACTGTAATGCTGTATTGAATAAAAAGAATATAAATAAATTCTGTTTCATTCAGCATTATCAATCATTCGGTGTCTTAGGTTGCATTTACTCATAATAATGTGTGTTTTTCATGAAAAATTAAGATTTATGTACATACTAAATGATATATTCAGTATTGTCTGGAATAAAAATACTTTTAAGTCTAAATGTTTATAAAACTCATCTAAATAATATTTAACCTCATCGTCTTACGATGACTTTCGTCCACCGCATTCTATATAGTCTGACTCTTAAGACACAGTACTAACGGTACCAGTAAATTTTAAAAACTGAATGATATGATGCTTAAAAGCGACATTTCCCCCTCAAACTATTTAAAAGTTTAAAAGTGTTTGCCTCTTTTTTGTTGTGGAACGCTCTTTTTATTGGGATATAGAGAAGTTTGAGATTTTCTCAAAGCGGTGGCCTGCTCCTTGTTAAACAGGATGGTAGGTTTAGTAGAGAACAGAAAGAGGAAGATTAAAGATTGACCACTTTGTGGTGTAGGCCAACCCCCTCGAAGAACATAGTTCTTAAAACTGGCAAGTGATATGGACGGACTATGCTAAAGACAGCAGTCGGTCACAACAAATCCTGTCGATATTGCCTCGTTCAGTGGTGACTGGGTGGTCAGCTGAACAGAAAAAGAAGTCTGACTCTTAGAAAAGCATAAAGCTAAACACTTTTTTTCTTTTTTGCTTGAGTACATTGAATGACCAGATATGAGTTCAGCTTCTCTTGGCTTACATTTTCACCTCCTCAGTTTTGCTATGCCTTAATATCATGGCGTTTGATACCATTAGTCAAAATATCATTTTCTTCTTATAATTAGTGTTTCGATTGCTGATAAGTAAAGCATCGTATAGTGTTCTTAATTTTTATCTTTAGGTCCTCTGCCTTCGGAAGAAACTATATTCAGGAATTCTGAATGACTTCAAAGATTGATTAAAATCATTTAAAAATTTGTGTTAATTAAATATAACATTTCGTAATTATTAAATTGATATCACCAGATTTCTATACATGTATATTAAAAAGTGCGTATTTTACAAAGTAAAAGAGAAAATATAATTTTTACTTTGAAGTTAACGCCCAAAGAAAGCAACATATTTTATCATACTTTTAATTGCGACAAAAACGCATGTGAGGAGGATTGTCATGCAACCAATAAATTTGATTTGAATTTCATTATACAACATATATCAAAAATTGTGCTTAAAATAAGTTTAATAATAAAAAATTGTTTGGCAATTAAATTAACGTAATTAAAGGGCTAATTATTTGCTCTTTAAGTTCGTTTATAACATTTTCGTACAATAATTAATGTCAAAAACTAGAACTATAGTCCAAAGTTTGACATTGTTTTTATTTATTAAACTATATATTTTAAGAAATAACTGGTTTTGAAGGTTGAAAGTAGTATAAAAAATCTAGAAATGGATAACAGAGTGGTATGCTTAAGCTTCATATCATCACTTTTATTCGAAACATAAAAGAACTTTCTGATGTTTGTCTGATGTCAAACAAATGGATATGTTTATTTTATGAATTATATTAGATATACAAATTTTTTCGCTGAAAAAATTCATATATCTAATATAATTCATAATAATATCATTTAAAATAATTCATATATGTAATATAATTCCAAATAACTTCTAATATTTAGAAACAATTATGTTTTAGGTTGTTGAAATCGGGCACTTGATATTTATTACAATAAATAAAACATATTTTATTAACTGTTTTCAGTATTTAGAATGAATATTATCTATGATCTGAAACTAGAAAAAATTTATAACGGCGAAAGCAAACCTCAGGTTTACTAACTATTCTTGAAAATTACAGATCTTGCGATTCAAAATAGTTTCAGACCACTTAACTAAAATTAGTATAGCTGCTCTTTTATGAACATTCAATAAAATATAATCATTGTTTTCATTCCAAAATAATGATTATTGTTTTATTGATCCATTTTTCCCCTTCTTTAACGCAGATAGCCTTCTTTTACATGTTATTCACTTGGGAAAAAAATTCCATACAAAAAAAAAAAAATATTTTCTTGGAAGACTTCTAATCACCCATACGTCTTTGATTTCTGAATGCCACATCCGTTCTATGAATATTCACAGTTGGAGAAAGCAGTTGCTACAATCTTGCAATGAAGCCAAAGCTCTGTTACCTTACGGAGACAAAGCAAAACAGGCAAACTTCAATGGCTTCTCATGTAACATTCCAGTTTTTAGCATTGCAGATATCTTCTTCCAGAACAATGACGTATTTATACATAATAGATGAAATACAAATAATTGACATAGCAGATTTTGGGAAAACGGGTATTCATTAATCCACGGTGAAAGAGCCAAAACTTGCCAAATACGGCACCAAAACCAAATTTTCTTTGCAGCCCTATGAGCCGTTAATTTATAAGTACTGAAACTTCAAATTATGTAGTTTAGTGTTTCTATAAATAATTTTTAAGATTTCATGCATTTAATTGCTCTTTTCCCATTTTATTTATATTAAGATCAACTGTAGTTGTGTTGTAACTTATGGCATTTTACAAGCCCGCAGACAGTTATCTGTCAGAGATTTAAGCCGAATGAGCGTCTCTTGTTTTTTCAGTAGCACGATCTAGGGCCCAGAGTATGACATAGCTACACACACACGTCACAACTTTTTTTTTACGGGGTGGATTTCATTCACTCATCCAGAGATCGTAATTTAGACCTGAATCAGAGAACGATCACCTCTGAACAAGTACCCTCAGTGGTATAACTCTGAACATGGAGGACTTTGTGACCACGGTAGATTTATACGCACGCCAGCCACCACACACGCGGAGAGTCTTCGGCCGGTGGAGTTCGAACTCGCAACCCAAGGGGTGCGAATGCAACTCCCTACCAACCAGGCAATCCTGGCCACTACGATAAACTATATATATAAAACGCTAACCTATTTGTCACAGAAATCACTATTATTAATTATTGTCGAATGACAACGGACAAAGGTAAACAAACATACGAATATTTCAGACCCTTCTTTGAACGTTTTATATCTGTTTTCAATTCAAGCTTTACTTAGCTTACTTACTGGTGTAGCAGAATATTTTTAGACGAATATATGAAAATAAAAAAGAAATTAAAATTATATAAATAGGCATCAAACAAGGCTTAACTGAGAGTTAAAATAAGCTTAACTATCGAAGTATGAATAATTGCTGACTTGTCAATTGACATCAATATTCATATTGCCCCTAACTGTTATTTCACAAAAGTTTATTATTATTATTATTTGCATTACAATAAAATTCAAATAATTACATTTTAATGATATCTATTTCCATTCTGTACAATTTTTAAATATAATTTTATAAACAGGCTGTTTTTAATATCATGATGAAATTCAAATTCATCTGTGAAAATACTCAGTCGCAAATAGAGTCAGTACAGTTAAAGTAAAAATATTTTTGCCTATGTTAAAATTAATATTTAAAAAATCGTTTTTCTTTAAACATTAATTCTGAAGTAAGGTTTTCAATTCAACTTTTATTTCTTAGTATATATACTTTTTTTAAAAAATTTGCAATCACAGTAATGTACAAGAGACTGATTCAATTAAAGTCGTGTTTTTCAATCGCATCAAAGAATAAGATGAATTTTTTTTAAAAACTTATCGCCAAAGATGGCTAGTTGTATGAAAAATAAAACTATAAATTGTGGAGCATATAAATCATTCTATCTTTACTATATGTGATCAATGCGTTGATACCCACCTGTATCCTCTCTGTGTAGTTGTCAAGGAGAAGAACTCCAGATCCCGCCACTTTCATAGTTTCCACCATCGTCTTCATGTCTGCCAGCAAAGACATGTGTTTTGACATGTCCGTCGCCAACACCTGGAAAACAAAACATTTTCATTATTATCATTTCTTTTAGAAATATAAAACATGGATTATATTTAAGACTAAGTCTGCCAAGACATACCAAGCAATCTTTACAAAATGTGAATATTTTTAACATGAAAATTTTAACCATTGTTAAATTGTTTCATATGGAATGTGGCTAGTTGGTTGTGAGGTTTAATAGGGAAAGAGATATTGTCTGGTTTAACTTCGCCAAACATATGGTTACATACGGAATGTGGTGTATATTATTAAATAACCTGCAAAAGGCTTTAGAAGGCAGATAATTGAATTTCGGAAGTATCTACTTCTTGGGTAGAAGTTGGAAAGGAGGAACTTTTCAAAATTTAAATTACATTATTAATTAAAACGCTTTAACATATTGTTCCTTGCAGCATATTATTGCTCAAAATAGACTTTGAAATTCCTTTCACATGTATGCAGCACTTAAAAAAATTAGAAAAGTTTGTTTGTTTGTTTGAATGAGGGGGATTTAGGGATTTTTAGCTACAAAGGCTGTCATCCCAGCGTTCAACAATATCTTCAATCAATAAATATCAAAAAATTTCAAGTGTTGAAGGAAAATATGGAGAGAGAGTTTATCTGCAAATGCTTTGCTCGTGAGTTGTTTGAAATTACAGCTTGAAAGAGAGTTGAGGCCCAACTTCGACCACAGGCAACGTCTTACGCTTGAGTATTTTCGGCAGTGCAGTAAGATATGATCCAAATTATTCAAAGAGTGGCATGTTTCGCAATTTGGTTCATTCGACAGGTTAAAACGATGTAGAAGGCCAGGTGTAATGAGTGTTTTGGTAGATATTCTAGCGCAAATGATGTCTTCTCTTCTATTTCTTGTCCATTTAGCAATATTTTTTATGTCTGGAATTTCACCAAGAATTTCATAATATTTGCTCTGTCTATAGCTGTCTGTTGTTTTTCTTTTTGAGATTTGTTTGATGCGTGAGATGATGTCTTCCGATGCGATCCATTCAATGCATGGGCTGATTTCTGTAACTGATTTTGCGATCAAGTCCGCTTTTTCATTCCATAAAATTGTCGAATGCCCTGGGATCCAAAGAAAAGTAATATGTTGGTTAATCTGAGATTTTTCCACAATTTTGGCCACAATTTTATGAATAATGGATGGGGATTTATATGAAAATTTTTGAAGTGCTGTAAGAACTGAAAGACTATCTGTAAGAAGAAGTAAATGTTTCTCAGGAACGGAAAGATAGTCCAGAGCCTGATAAATTGCAAGAGCTTCAGCTGTAAAAATTGAATTGATATTGTGGGTTCGAAAAGCAAATTGAGACAGATCCGAAATGCCGGCGATTGAAGTTAAGTTTTGCGATTTCGATGCATCAGTTGCGATAATGAAACATTGTTTGAAGTCCTTTTGAAGCGTTTCTTGAAAACTGCCATTAATAGCTGAGTGTGGGAGAGATTTGTTTTGAAAAGGGTATTTTGAAATAATAATACTGCAATTTTCTCTTGGAAGTTGCAAAAAATGTTGATCAGAAATAATGCGATTCCAATTAATGTTTAGATCAGAAAAAATTTTATCCAGAAAAATTTTGTCCTGTTCAATAAGAGCAAGATTGAAATGTTCTAAATCTAATTTGTAGATGGCGGAGAAGGAACTGATAGAAATCTGCTTAATGAGAAATTGTAAGGATAAACGTTTGATTTTTTCACTGAGAATTTCCTGATTGGAGATGTAAAGGAGAGCTTTATTTGGTGTCCACTGTGGAACACCAAGTGCAATGCGAAGTGCTTTGGTCTGAATAATATTACATGCTTTCATGTGAGTTTCTGGAAATTTGTTGATAATGGGACTGGCGTAAAAAAATAAGCTGCAAATGCTATTGTCTGTGATTGTGATTAAATCTTTTGTTCTTGGGCCATAATGTTTATATGCAAAACCCTTTAATGCGTTGATTTTTTTAAAGCTTTATTTTTAATTTTATTTAAGATCGATCCGTTTTGATTTCTTTTTGAAAAAGGAATTCCGAGGAATGTAATTGAGTTTTTCCATTGGATGTTCGTTCCTGCTAGTGAGATATTTGGGTGGGTAAAATTAATTTTGTTTGAAAGATCGGCTATGTAACTTTTCTCTGCATTAACTGAAAGCTTCCAATACGTACACCATTGATGTACGTTTTCCATTGTTTTTTGTAATTTCTTAGCAATAAGTTCAATAGACTGATGCGAGCAAAATATAAATATGTCGTCCGCAAAGATCAAACAATCAACTTCATTTTCAAGAGTTTCAAAAAAATCCGATATAAAAATTGCCCATAAGATTGGCGAGAGGACACTACCTTGTGCTAATCCTTTGTTTGTAATTCTTATGTCGGAGAGTGTTTGTCTCCATCGCACTTGAAACGAACGGTGACTAAGGAATTGATGCAACCAAGCGCATATCTTCCCGCAGATGCCCAATTCCAAGCATTTATATATCAATCCGTCAATATAAACCGAATCATAAGCTTTTGCGATGTCGAGACTAATACCAATGAAATGCTTTTTTTCCCTCTTTGCTTTTGAAATGCTGTAATATAATGAGTAAGTGGCTGCCCTATTGTCCTTGTATGGTAAAAAACCAAATTGTTTTGGATGAAGTTTTTTGTTCTTTGTAAGAAAATCAGTAATTCTTTTACATAAGATACGTTCAAAGATTTTGGAAAAAACAGATGTTAGAGCTATTGGCCTATATGATGTTATCTGAAGCTTGTCTTTATTTGGTTTTGGAATGGGAATAATAAGTGCATGTTTCCATGTTTTGGGAACATATGCTGTGTTAAAAATCTGTTGAAATAATTGAAGGATGTAATAATTTGCATTTTTGTTAAGTTTTTTGAAAAAGGATGCGGGAATATTGTCTGGACCTGGGGTTGTTGTTTTTGATTTTTTAATTGCGAATTGTAATTCTTCCATTTGAAGTGCTCCGTTTAATTCGCTTTCCTGATTGTCCGTAAACTGGATTGGTAATGGCTCGTGAGTACTGGAATTGTTGGCATAAAATTCTGCGAACAGATTACTTTGCACGAATGGGTTTGTGATAAAAGAATTGTTAACAGAAATGGTGTTGAAGGAGTTATTATCTTCATATTGCTGATTCAGTTTTCTTAAGATAGAATAAAATAAACGAGGATTTCTTGCACTATTACATAAATTATCCCAAAATTTTTGTTTTGCTTGTTTACTATAAAATTTGAATCTGCTTGCGAATTTTTTGTGAAGAATCCAAAATTTAGTTGATATGCATTTTAATGCTTTCTTCCGATATATGATTTTAAGGTTGTAAAGTTTGTGACAGGTTTTATCCCACCAGGGTGGGTATTGTTTGTTATTCAAAGGTATTTTTCTAGTATTATTGGATATGATTTCTGAAATGTTTGATGAAACTGAGTCTAGGTTAAGATTTGTATCTTCAAAAATTTTTTCCGATTGAAAAAGAATAGATTGCCATTTAATTTCTGTGAGGAACCTTTGTTTGTTGTGTAAAACTTTGCAGGTGGAAATTATGGGGAAATGGTCGCTATCAAAAGATGATTCAGCAACAAAACAATCTGAGCTACAGAAGAGTGATTTGGAACAAAGGGTAAGATCCAGAAGTGATTGGTTACCTGCAGGAGTAATGTGCGTCGGGTTCGAAGTATTTAAAATGACAAAATTTGAATCCGTTAACCAATCGACAAAATTGTTGCTGAGTCTGGAAGAAGTGGTTGAGCCCCAAAAAGGGTGATGTAAATTAAAGTCACCAAATATGAACGTTGGTTCAGAAAGTGAGTTAAAAAAGTTTCCGAAAATTTCAATGTCAAAACCTGTAGGAGCGTAAATGTTTACTATACAAAAGTTTAGAGAAGCTGTAATGATTTTAACGGTGAGTATTTCCACGTCCGAATTTTGAGGTACATCGTAAGGGATTATGTATGCCGACAAATGATCGGGGATTCCAATTAAAAGGCCCCCTCCCAGTCTGCCTTCCCTGTGAGATCTAAAAAACCTTTTTTTATAGAAACTAAAATCTTCTTCAGCATAAAGAAAAGTTTCTTGAAAAATCCAGAAATCTGAAATTGAGAAGGGAGGAATACCAAGCCAGATTTTTTTATTCCTAATACTACGGCAATTCCACTGAACAAAACGCATCCTAATAAATTAAACCAACAGAAAAGGAAAAAGCAATCTGCAAACTCTGCAAGAGGTCAACCAAACACCGGGGTGACGTACACACACACACACACACAAAAAAAAAAAACCAAAAAAAAAAACCCCAAGCATTTGGGAAAGATAAAATTGAAGCAGCGCTTTGTAAAGAAGAGAAACAAATAACAAGCAGTAAAGTGGGAGAGGAAACATAAAACAGCAAAAAGGAAACAAAGCGCAAAAAAAAGATTATTAATCCGAAGTCCCAGCAGGGCCACCAGCGTCCCATTGCATGGGTTGACTAGTAGAACTAGCGAAGTTTTTCGAAGCATTAAGTAAAGCTTTTTTCTTCCTGGATGGAGATTTAATTTTTTCACCTTTGTCAATCACATGAATTAACTGTTGCACCATAGACTCGACCGTCTTTTGAAATATTTCCAATAGAGCATTGAAATGTTGCTCCATCTTTTTGTTGATGTTTTGGATGATGGATTCCATTTTGTCGTTGAAATGTTGTTCCATCTTTTTGTTGATGTTTTGGATGATGGATTCCATTTTGTCGTTTAAAGATTTTTCAAAGTCAATGGGTTCCGTGTTCGATCTAGTAACAGTCGCATAAGTTGTATTAGAAGATGCATTAAATATGCGTCGTGCTTCCCCCGTAGTGAGGTGGTTACGACATTTTAGATCCAAAATTTGTTGTTCTTTGACGTACAAGGGACATGCTTTAGATGTTGCTGCATGAGAACCTTGACAATTAATGCATTTAACTGGGTTTTGACAATTTCCAACGTGTTCTGTTCCACATAATTGGCAAACTTGGTCTTTCGAACATATCCTAGATGGGTGTAGGAAACTGTAACATTTTGAACACTGTCTAGGCCGATCAATAAAAGGTCGAATTTTCTGGATTGTAAGCCAAAGTTTAACTGAATCTGGAAGAGAAGTACCCAGAATTGTTACGAGAATTGGAGAAGTTTGTTGTGTCGAATTTTGTTTGACAAAACGTCTCATCTCTCTCATTTCAATATCGTTAAACTGTCGCAGTTCATCTGCAACTTCTTTGAGTGGAACACATGTGGGCATATCAATAAGCAGAAATCTAGAAGTAACTCCTTCCCAAATAACGTTTGAAGTAACCTTAGTATCGTTAATCTGCTCTAAGCTAAGAAGTTGTTTTGCGCATCCCGGATCCTTTGTAGTAAAAATTAGTTTCCCTTGCCGGGTAAATCTCATGTTCATGATATTTGAGTGTCTGTCGATATTTTGCTTTATGAAAGTTTGCATCAGAATGGGGTTTGTGCGCGGTATTTGAGAAGAAGCATTCGCATTAGAAAAAATAACGTTTATTTCCTCGTAATGTTTCTGACCTAAATTTAGCACAAGGTCCTTGGCAGGTTTTTCATTCAAAAAATAAATGTCAGTAATTTGAGGCATCGTGTTGAAGGCGAGAGTTTCAGAATTCAATTGAAAGGACTCATCACTAAAGTCTTGCACTGATACAAATGTGCGACTCAGCTTGCAATGAAGAAAAAATTCACAAAATATAAAGGAACAATCTTACCTCGTACAAAATGAATTTAGCAGAGTAGAAATATGAGGAGAAACAAATAAAAAACTTGTCTAAGCTTGAGAGTAAGATGCAAAAACAAAATCCACCGTAAAGTATTTTTAAACGCAACTTCGCTTTTTTATAAACAAAAGACCGTTGTTAGAAAAGTTTTATATCACTTCAAAATTTAAAAAATAAGATTTTCGGTGATGCCATATTTTTTCCTTATGTTTTTCGTTAATTTAAATTATCAATAATTAAGTATATTTTTGGATACAGCATTTATTCAAAAGTGTGTTACAACAGACTTAAATACTTTCTTTGGGGACACTAAATTGCTGTTTGAGTATATTTTAAAAAATAAACTAAAGATAAATTAATCAAGCTGCAAGCATTTACATACAACAGACATACAATTATTGCCTGAGTTTTCATTATTTCGTTAATCGAGTGTTTTCCTTCTCATTATTGTATGTTAAGGAAGAAAGATTGTGCTTTATACCTGTATGGTTTACAATACGAGCAAAAAAAGTGAAGTGACAATACTGGAAATTTAGAAGATAAATGAGCCACATATAATAGTTTACAATACGAGCAAAAAAGTGAAGTGACAATACTGGGAATTTCGAAGATAAATGTGCCGCATATTTGCATTTCTAATAGAGCTATGATGTCATTAGTCTAGTCTCAACTAGTTAGGTTCATACACAAATGAAGAGAACATATGTAATATAATACGCCTTTAATGTCTGATAATTTGACAATGGATACGAATTTATATCCAATAAGAAGTTATAACATATGAATCCAAGCAATTTAACTGAAGTTAAATGTAACCAAAATTCCCCACGAATCATCTTGTCGCCAATGACAATCAGCAATTAATATTAATAAGAATTCTAGAAAAAAATTCTTATCTAATATATGTTTATAAGAGTAATTTTTGATTAAAGTTAAGCAGTTTAAGAATAAAATGAAATCGATGTTAATTTGTCATAGTAAAATCACTAGAAGAGATCAAGGTTAATCAATAATATCAAAGCCTTCATCGTAAATTAACGTTAAACAATAAAAAAATTGCCCTTAGAATGGATCAAAATGAAGTAGTCATAGAAAAATTGTCATAGATTGTTATAAATAGAAAAGAGTATTATATAGATTCAAGGTATGTAATCATAGAAAAAAAGGTTTTGTGCCTACAGATTCAACAGTCATAAAAAAATAATGTATCATAAAGTAAAATTAAGCAGTTATAAAAAAACAACTAAAATATGGCAGGCCTAGAAAATAATAGTATAAATCTAAGCTGTCTCAGGAAAGAATATCTCACCAGATCAATGGCCATTTTGCGTAGAGATTGCCGCTGCTTCTTATTGAGATTGTGAAAGATGTCGCAGCTCTCGTCTTGCAGTAGTTTGAAACCGACGGCGAGCGAATGATTCTCCAGGATAGACAAGTCGTTGTACATGAGGGCCAGCTCAGAACCTAATATAAACCACTGCTTAGTAACTTTTATATAAAAACACAATGGAATTGATTGGCACTCATTTCAGTCATTCATGTGCCGACATAAATTTAAGCAAGGATTTTATTTTATTTAGTTTTTTTTCTTAAGTTTGTCACTGAATACAGAACACACGGGGGAAAATTCCAAAAATTTATCATAATGAAAAATCTTTACTATGTCTTTAAATATTAACCATCTATAAATTTTATATAAAAAAAGATGAACCTTATATAAAGCGAATCATATAACTTAAGATAGCATTTTTTTAAAAATTTTAATTCATGCAATTCTGAAGTTGAACTATTTTGAATCTCGATTCTATGCTATTGTGAATTCCATTAACCATGTGTGTCAAACTTTATCAGGTTAGTAAGAATTTTTCGCAGTGGTAACTTTTTGAATTTACGACATCAGGTTAACAAGAATTTTTTGCAGTGGTAACTTTTTGAATTTAAGACATCAGGTTAACAAGAATTTTTTGCAGTGGTAACTTTTTGAATTTGCGACATCAATTTTGAAGCAAAAATAGTTTTTTTTTTTTTTTTTTTGCTTTTATTATATTTTTAATTCTTTGGGGCTGCATGTATATCTCCAGGATATCGAAGTAATCATTCTAATCTAAATAATTTGGAAGGGTCAGCCAGAAAGGAATAAAATAAAATGATGAAGAATTATTCCAATCATTTAAACATTGTATCTGTCTCAATTTTTAAAATTTTTTAGGAAAGGAAACTATTTAATTTTTTGGACCTCGTCTTGCATCTTCCTTCCATCTCTTCAGCTATATTCTTGGACTGAAGTTAAGAAAAGATTTCACTTTATATTAAAGGATTTGGTCTATACAGTAAGAGGCAAAATTCCCTAGAAAAACTGTAGCTTGGTAGGGCAGACAATTTTTTCTACATGAAAAAACATTCTTAGTCGTAATCGCGACATACGGCTATCAAAGAGTTTCTGCAGTAATGCAGTAACAAGAAGGGCTATCAGATATCATAGAAAAGTCTAGTACATGAATGTTTGAGAAGACGAATCTTTTGAAGAATAGTTCATGTTTCTTTTATTTTATGATCTTGCTTGTCTGGGAAGAGGTAAGAGCTTAGCAATCCACCTTCTACAATCCCAGTATATGCATTTATGTTGAAATGTCATTTCACCATGATATTTTGCAACCTCCTATCCAGAGAAACATGTGCCCGTAATACATATGTTCCATACAATTCGTTAAAATATACCATCTGTCTTGAAATAAATTCAAGCCAAGATTCAGTTTTCATTAACCCTTTCATAATTGAACCGGCCCAAATGGAAATGCAAATTTTATCTTCGCAGGGAGGTTTCTGTTTCAAAGGGTGCAGTATGTGAAACGAATTATCACAAGAATGTGCTTGCTTTACATCCTGCCCTCCTCGTTTCAAAGAGAAATTCACCCTCCAGGGAACATTTATACTGTCGATTGGGACGAAATAGTAGTGAAAGGGTTAAGAGCTGTTGTTTTACTCTCACGAATTCTGCAATAATTGTACATTGCGATTGCGATTACTTATTCTAGTTTGAAACTGATTCCTCTGTGTATTTTTGACGTACCTTTATAGTTTGTCAAAAGACTTTCAATTCAATACAACAATACAATACCCGATTTAGAAATTTCAAAAAAAAAAAAAAAAAAAAAAAAAGAAGCAAAGGCACTTACTGGAGTTTACCAAGTACTGGTTGGTAACTCCGGGATGGTCAACATCATGTACTGCTGCTGCAAACAGAGTGGCAAGGATTTCCAAATCGGTGAACACATTCTATAAAAGAGAAAGAACACATTATTCATATACTTTAATACATATACATTTCCTATTTGAACAAAATGCAATCGGTGGACACGAAAATTTTATGTAACGCATCAAGACACAAGATAGAAATTAATCTTTGTCTTAACACTTTCGACGCTACCGACGAGATATCTCGTCTTTCAAATTCTTCCAATTACAGGTTTCTTTGGGGTAAAATTTGTGATTAAAAAAGTAAAAGTATTCTTCAGATATGTATTAGAAAGTTCGACCTATCTAAACTGACATAAGAGACAAATTTTAGCCCACAGAAACCTGTTATTGGAAGTATCTGAAAGACGAGATATCTCGTCGGAAGCGTTGAAAGTGTTAAGCGAATGCAGAGTTATAGTGTTCATTGCTGGCGCAATTTAACGTTATCTTTGACGTGAATATAGCTTTTTTTTAAATTGAATATGCATTTTTGGACACATTTGCATTTTGTACATATGTAATATGCATTTTGGGACACATTTGCATTTTGTACATATGGAATATGCATTTTTGGACACATTTGTATTTTGTACATATGGAATATGCATTTTTGGACACATTTGCATTTTGTACATATTTAATATGCATTTTTGGATATATGCATTTTTTCCCCGGTCGATCGGCACTAAAATTTGATATGAAACAGCAGTTATAATCACAAGATCACACACTGAATTTCCTTAATTTTACTCATTGTCTTTATGAGTAACAACTTTCAACATGCATTCGAAAATGCAGATTGATAGACTGTCAACCTTTTGACGGGTTTGCTTCAAAATTTGTCAAGTACTTTGTCTTTTGTGGTTATCGAGCTCATTTGTACTCGAAACCCCAATGAGATAGATTTTCTGTGAATGGATTTCGCTAAAAATTTGATAGAAAAATACACATTTGATTGTTTCATATACCAATTTTCATACTTGTAGCTCAAGGTGTTTTTGAGTTATTGCGTTATTGAGTTATATTTCCTATATTAGAAGACGACGGATAATAAATATAAAATTTCACCTGAGAATTTCTTAAATTTGCATGCTTCTATTAAATTTCGAGCGATATTTGCATTATATAAAGCCTTTCTATTCATCCTTTCATGTCCTGAAGATCTGTATCGAAATTTTGGCCAAACCAAATGAAATTAGTATATAATTACCCAGTGATATTGCAGCTTTACATCGAATTTTGGACCAAATAGTGGTAAAAGAAATGGTCTATCTGCAATAACTTTCATTGCAGTTGTCAAAAGTACAAAGCGCTCCATATTGTATTAGTAAATGAAAAAGTCAAAAGAAGAACGTGTCTACTAGTCTTTTTAAAAGTAAATCAAACGCTACATACTTTATAACTTTATATAACCAAAGGTATAAAGAGCTTTAATATCATCTGATAGAAAGACCAGTCAATAAAAATACAATATATAAATTATAACAAACTAATTTGAAACGTATTAATTCCACAACCAAAACGATTTGGTCATGAAAAATATAATTAAAATTATTTAAGCTTAGTTTTAAATTTTTTTAAAGAGACACATCCAAAATTATGAAAGATCCAGAAGTGAAATTTTTCGAAATAAAATACTTTATATCTGTATTCTTAGATGGTTGCTAATGGATTTAATCTACGATAGATGGCAGCACAGCAGTAAATTGATGCAAGTTAGAAAGGCTACGCAAAAGAAGTGATTTGTAATAAGATTTTATAAAGTTATTCATTGAATTTTATTAATTTAGCCACATGATATTAAAATAATAAAAACTAAATCTGATATTATATATATATATATATATATATATATATATATATATATATATATATATATATATATATATATATATATATATATATATATATATATATATATATATATATATATATATTCAATTGATGTGATGAAGAAAAAAAAAAAAACATTTCAAAAGTGTTACAAAATTATTTACTTTGAACAGTGTTCTGTACCGCATACAAGGTCATAATTATTTTTTTATGTATTTATATGGAAGTCTTATTATACTGGTCGAACAAAGTATGAATTAATTAAAAAAATAAAAGTATATGTTATATTAAAGTGATTTTATTAATAGCTATTCACTTTTCAAAAACATTTTTCTTCATTAAAAAATACAAAAAGAAATTGTAATAAAATGTAATAAATAAAATGAAATATATTTGAGATTAAATACAGGTTGAACATTTTAAAAAATAAATCTCGATATTAGGAAATTTAAAAAATTAAAAAGTAAATGAAACATGATTTGGTGGCACCAAAATACATATTGGACTTCCTTTAATATTCTACAAAGTATAAAACTCTCATGTGCGAGATTCTAAAAGTAATCTCAGCATTCGTGACATTCTCGATTTTGCAGAACATCTCTAATTTTTAAGCAGTAAAAAAAGGACATGGCTTTTTTTTTTTGTTTATGGAATACACAAGAAAGTTTCCGAAAGATCACTCCCATTGATCTCTTTAACCATTGCGCTCCTATTAACAATCTGACAGCGGCGCCATCTATAGTTTTCAACTAAAACTACATATATAAATAAGGCAGCAAGCCGCCTATCACTAGAGAAAATATCAGCGTTGCGAAATGGTTGAAATTTACACATTAAAAGAATGCAACATTTTTAATATTATAATATTCAAAGGTTGGGTACAATCCATAAATCTGTTTTGGAAATTAGAAGCAAGGATAAAATTCTCATGCAGACATTCCCCACTTTCATTCAATAAGAAAGTCCTATTTTACAAGTATGTTCTGCCTATGGCCAGTATTTGGATAGTTTTTTTAATTATTCCAGTGGTAGCAAGTAAGCAGATGAGAGTTTCTAACATGGCTATCTTATTTTCGGTAAATTTGATTAAGTTATACACATGATGCAAACATCTTTCAAATCCGTCTCTAGGGACCATACCATATTGGGTTAGAACTATAGAATATGGTGCGTAGTTATTTCTTGAATAGTAGGTGCTCACTACGAAATAATTTTGTAAAATTTAACCATTTAAAGGGCCATTTTTTTCTAGTCATATTATGTTAAAATATTTTGAGACTTGAAAATAGAATAAGAAAAGGGATTCATTTAGCTTATTAGATAAATTTAATTTGATTAATTAATTTAGTTAATTAATAATTAAGTAACAAATCAAGACACATCATTTTATCTGAGATAAAGAACTGAAGCATCTAAGTTTCGGACACTAAAAAAATTTGTCAGAACTTATGCCAACTAGATAAATTCATACAAAGATTGATAAATTTGATGGGAAGCATACTTCCTACGGCCCTAGAAAGGGTTAAATTTGATTTTTAATTAATTAAAAAGTAACCGAAGCCTTTTTGTTTATCATATTATTGCACAAAAACACTTAGCATTTTAATATTACACACACACACACACACACACACACACACACACACACACACACACACACACACACACACACACACACACACACACACACACACACACACACACACACACACACATATCTTTTCAATGCTGTCATGCTGTTTTGCTATTTTAATCCTTTAATTTTAATAATTTTTAAGCATATTTTATAACATTTTCAATTGTTTGAATTACTATATTTATAATTTCATTCGTTAGGATTATTAATTTTTTTTTCATCTTAGTTATCATTATTGTATCTTAAAGAATAAATATTGAAAATAAAACAAAAAGAGACGAAACAATCTCAGACATTATCACGCTACAAATATCTGCATCTAGAATCTCTTGTTGAACTATAAACAATGCCAGATTAATAAATCAAAATAGGTGATTTCTAGGAATTTAGAACGATAGCCTAAAGAGGCCTTTTGAGGTATTTTGAATGTTTTTTTTTTAATTTTGTAATCGTATTTAATGATAGAGGAAATGCAATCGAATATACAGATTCATATCAAATAGTATTTAAATAAATTTTAGAAAATTATTCTAATAAATGTTTCCATTATTTACTATTTTTCAAGTTTTGTAGCATATTCTTTTATAATTCTAAGAATATGTGGTGCTTTATAATTAAAAAAAATATGTATAATCCAATTATCAAATATTATTTAAAGTGTTTTAAGAAAAGTTTAGTCATTTCTTTTTAAAATGTTATTTAAAATCAGCTGTGAACTTTTTTTAATTCTGTGTCATATATTGAAACCAATTTTTTAGAAGGGGATGAAGTCAAGCGCTTTTTCTATTTTTCTATCATAATTTCCAACTAAATATGAAAATAAACTTAAAATCGATAAAAATATTTGAGTCTCTGTATCGAAAATGGAGTTCACATTCCCTAAAGTCTCTAGAAACTCTCATCCAATCCTGAAAACAAAACTTAGCAATTCGATTCTTTGATGGATAATTTATTATAGAAAGAACTATAACATTTGGAGACGGTGATTATTTCTCCTGAAAATAGGATTTTAATGTCAGTTAACTCACTTCGAGGGCTGGTGAGGACAACAGAACATGCACGGACTGCGTGACATCGCAGGCGTGTATCCTGTTGTGGTAGGGCACCTTCAGATAGTGGTCCTCCAGTGTCATCAGGTAGTTGAGGAGCGTCTTAGAAGGAATCTTGAACGTCTTCAGCAGGTCTCGCTCCTGAAAGGATGGAGATTTATTACAGCGAGTCCAGGTCATACAAGGCCATAAAGTCATTAGCTGATTACAAAAAAATATTTTAATTGAGCCATTGAATATAGCACTTAATGCAAATTTTGAGGCACATTTCAGAAACTTTTTACTGCTCAATATTGAGCAACTATTGACTAAAGAACTGAACAATGATTGATCATCAATAATTGTGAACATTAAGTTTTCTTTTACGTTCTCTGCTATCTTATGTTTTACTATTTTACTTTTTCCATTTTTTTAAAACTATTTTTTCATTTGTCTTTCTTCTTTTTACTTTTTTATTATCTATTATTTGTTTTTATTGTTTGGCTCATCGGAGGATCTAAGTATGAATAAGCCGGCATCGGTTTTGTCTTGGGTGAGCAGCAATTTTTTTTCGGTTTCCGTGTGATACTTTCCTCATGGACTGTTTCGCGGCGGTTCATCTTTTCCAGTTTGGGCTGAGTTTTCATTTTGTATATAAAGCTCCAGACCCCTTTTTAATATTTAATAATAGATCAGTAGATACTTTTTTCAAGCACATGCAATCAGTTTTACTGGAGATATAAAAGTGCCTTATAATTGTATAAAAATAGAAAAAAAATGTAGAAGTCAAAGTAATATTTAAAATTTAAACTTGAAAGTAAGAAAAAATAAATAAAGGAAAACAGATTATTAAAAATGTTTAGTGAATTAAACGATAAATTTATTATTATTGCTAAAGATTTTCTGCAATAAATTAATTGCTGAATAAATCATATTATAATAAACTTGCTTAATTTAAAAAGGAAATATCTTCGAAAATTTGCCAATAATGCCATTAAAAATCTATAAACAGTTTTAGAATATATATTAGAATATATATGGAATTTTTTTTTAGAATATATATGGAATTATTATATATGCATAAACAAAAATACAAGCTAACTACATGCCATAAATCTTGTCTAGAAATTCCTTAGATTCTCGGAAATTTTGTTTTTGTTCCATTGTTTTAAGAAGAATGACCTTAAATTCCTGTCTCAGAGACATCACGTGTTTCACTTCCTCTGTTTTTAAACGGTGCTGTTTAACATCGGGGTCTGGACAGTCCATAGACGTCACCAAATGAAAGCGCAATGAAGGAAGTCCATCAATGAAAGGCTGTTAAAACTTCTAGTGACAATTTCCTAGCATCACAAGCGTAACTCGCATTAAAAAGGCGTGAAAAATTCAACTAGGTGATTTTTATTCATTTCATTTGCCTTTCTAATACAAAATGTACTTTAATACAATGACATAAAAAAAAACGTTATCCGTCGGGGTGCATTCAATTAGATGATTTTCAATCATTTCAGTTACCCTCCTAATGCAAAATTTTTAAAGAAATGGTATCCGTCGGGGTGCATTCAATTAGAGGATTTTCAATCATTTCAGTTACCCTCCTAATGCAAAATTTTTAAAGAAATGGTATCCGTCGGGGTGCATTCAATTAGAGGATTTTCAATCATTTCAGTTACCCTCCTAATGCAAAATTTTTAAAGAAATGGTATCCGTCGGGGTGTATTCAGTTAGATGATTTTCAATCCTTTCAATTACCCTTCTAATGCAACATTTTTAAAGAAATGTTATCCGTCGGTGTGCATTCTGTTAGATGATTTTCAATCATTTCAGTTACCCTCCTAATGCAAAATTTTTAAAAGTGTGTGATACCATTACGAAACGCCATTTATAACGATATTTGCAATTAGGTAATTTTTCATTCATTTCAGTTACTTTTCTTACAAAAATTGGTTTAATACAATGATGCGCTCAATAATGAATACTATTCTTCAGGATACATTCAATTAGATGAATACTAATCATTTCAGTAGCCCATAACTTGATACATTTAACCAGAAGTCATTCAACAATCTCAATTGCCCTTCTACAATTTTTTTAACACAATGATGATTAGATGATTCATTGTGGTCCATTGAACTAGATGATTGTCATTCATTTCAATTGACTATATAATACTGAATTTATAATATCAAATAAGAAACATGGTTCATCGTAGCATCACATTGAAAAAAGTTTTAAATCATCCAAGACAAAAAAAAAATTACTTCTAATTAAAAAAAAACACTGATAATTTTTTTGATTAAGTTTGGCATTAATTATTGTGAATGCACAAATAAAATACAATAATCTTTGAAAATGAGAAGGTTTTGATGAACTGCTACATTTTAGAAATTTATTGAATCCGAATTATCAAATTTCGAAAAGGCCTGCATTTGTATAGACGATAAAGTAGAAGCTAAATAGTTAAATAAAAAAAACATTCAGCATTTCGCTTTTTTTTATGATTACTTTATCTCATACAGTTCATAAACGGGAAATCAAAGGAATGTAAATGGTCTCCCTGAAACTTTCTCGCATACTGCCTTATAAAAGTGTTATCCTTCTTCTTCACGCACGAACATTGAACAAAACTCTGAACGTCATAACTACTCAGATTTCTTTAAAATGGAACTGGAGATCTGGATAAAACGGGAGATGACAACAAAGTCAGAGTAGCTCCCCTTCCGATTCTCACATAAAATGACAGAGCTCCAAAGCCAAATATGTATTTTAGAGGGCTTCTTTTCCTTGAATTAAAATTAAAATTTGCAGAAGAGCCACAATTTTAATAACAAGAATCAAATATTTTATTAATCTAAATTGTTGTAATTTTGAGTTATCGTAATTGTATACATTCGAATATACATCTCAACAGATGCTGAACATTGTGGCAGGCACAGTGTAAACTTTCATTCAGATCTACACTTAAAAAGTGATAAATTGTGTATCAGAATTTATTGTGTATCAAAATTTTATTGTTTATCAAATTGTGTATCAAAATTTTATTTTTTATCAAATTGTGTATTAAAATTTATTGTATATCAAACTTTTATTTTTTATCAAATAGTGTATTAAAATTTATTGTGTATCAAAATTTTATTTTTTATCAAATTGTGTATTAAAATTTATTGTGTATCAGAATTTTATTGTTTATCAAATTGTGAATCAAAATTTATTGTGTATCAAAATTTTATTGTTTATCAAATTGTGTATCAAAATTTATTGTGTATCAAAATTTTATTGTTTATCAAATTGTGTATCAAAATTTATTGTGTATCAAAATTTTATTGTTTATCAAATTGTGTATCAAAATTTATTGTGTATCAAAATTTTATTGTTTATCAAATTGTGTATCAAAATTTTATTGTTTATCAAATTGTGTATCAAAATTTTATTGCTTATCAAATTGTGTATCAAAATTTATTGTGTATCAAAATTTTATTGTTTATCAAATTGTGTATCAAAATTTATTGTGTATCAAAATTTTATTGTTTATCAAATTGTGTATCAAAATTTTATTGTTTATCAAATTGTGTATCAAAATTTTACTGTTTATCAAATTGTGTATCAAAATTTTGCTTTTACTTGACAGTTATCGTGTTCACTTGAATTTGAGCAAACAGATGGATTAATTTCGGCTAAACAGTTACAGAAATTTACAAATTTTGTCCGTAAACCACATATCAATCATCACAAATCATATTTCCTTTTGAATAAACTTCAAATGTCAAAATCGTTTTCGATATAACGCATTCATAGACAAAAAGTCAGAGTGACAGATAGATATAATTCCGAAAATATGTTTTTCTGGTGCGAAGAGATTTTAAACATCATGATTTATCAAAATCTCGTGATTAATGTTTTTTTAATGATTATAATACTTTTTCTTCGCATACGAAAAAAAAAGCTTATCATCCTTGATTCGTGTGTGATCCAATATTATCTTTTCCCAAGAAATACATTTCTATGCATTTTTTTATGTCCACTGAACAAGAATTCTAATTGTATAGTTTTTACAGACTTAGAGCGTCAGCCTATACACACAGAAATCATATTGTTCTTTTTTAGAATGTTCCCAAAATGACTCCCTCATTTTAAAATTTAATAATTTTACGATGGAGTTCATCAAAAGAATGAAACTACCGCAAAAAGCCATTTGAAAGCCATTAAAATTCGATATATGTAGGTCTCTAAATTTGTTAAATTGTTACCAACAGATGTCGCTGTATGTTGCAGTCACAGTTTGGAGCCCAAGAAAAAAAAAGCTGTAAATTATACCTTACTTACAATCATATTGCAATTGACTAAAAATGCTCACGTTTCTTTACACAGAATTAATACCCATGAACAACGTCTCAGTCAACCTCTAAAGTGCGTCAAGAGAAATAAACGCACTCCACATAGTATTATTCTTCAAGACCATGTGATGGTGCAGGATTAGGGTGGAAAAACTGTCCTTCAATATTTCCAATAAGAAATGGTCGCAGGGAGCCAGAACAGGTGAGGATAATAGTAAACCCATGCTTATTGCAGTAAATATAGAACAACTCATAATAATAACTCTATTCTAGAAATATTTTTCAAGAAAATTAAAAATTGTTATGGTATGATTAACTGAACACATCTTTCATAAAGTAAGAAGTGGCTGGTCTTTCTTCAATTAAACTAGCATTCTTTCGCGTTTCAATAGCGAGGTTGCTCTAAGATTTACTATTCTATGCTTCAAACTGATTCCTCAAGGGATTTACCATAGACTTTAGAACACAGCGCCATCTATCAACAGTGTCTGTAACTAAATTCGAACCTTCTGTACGAGATTTTTAAAGCTTTCAGAATAAACATGACACTTGTTTAATTATTTCTGCAACCTATTTCTTGATTATTTAATTATGAAACGAGATAATTCTTTGTGATACACCTTGCATCTGAATGCGTGGGAGTGTGGAAATACTTACCCTGAATATCTGATAAGCGACGGCGGTGAGCGGCCTTTGATTGGAGAAGGTATCCAACCTGAAGACGTCGAGTCCCCATTTGCCCGTATCCTCCAACAGCTGAAAAAAGTAGAAATTTGTGTGTGGCTTATTCAACAATTTTCTACATGAAAATGTTTTAACACTAGTTTCTTAATTCCTCTTAAGTACATGAGCAGCGTGAGGGACAATTTGGTTCAAATTGTTAGATAATTGCTTATTATTATTATTTTTTGTTATTCTTATTGTTACAGATTCACTCTTTTTCCATGGGAGACTGTCGGCCTTTTATAGTTCCCGGGGGGGGGGGTCCGAGAAGGTTTTCGTACCAATTAGGCATATCTCATCTCCTATTGGATGGATCGATAAAATTATCGCTGATACAGAGCTGATCGTTTTCTTACAATGAGACTATTCATGCTGGGAAGCAAAATTATAGGTTTGTAACATTACAAATAGGGATCTTAATAATTGAATATTTTATTGTGTAAATGAGTTTTACTTCAGATATAAATGCGTTTTTCAATAAGAATAAAGTAAATATAACTTACCTCGCTTCTGAAGAAATTTTTCAGAAATCATTCTTTTTTGTACTTCATTTAAATAAAAAATTACTTATAAAGGTAATTTTTTTTTCTGTCTGAAACTTTCAAATTATAAAAAAAAAAATCAATATTTTGTACAGAACTGTTGTTTAAAAATTTATATTCTAAATATGTTTTTTTTTTTTTTTAATTTAGTGAAGCATATTCAGAATTTGAAAAAATTAGCAACTGAATTTCGGCCTTCTCTCTTACCCAGTAAAAAAATGAATCGCCTCATAATTTCTTTATCTGTTTCTTTAATCTAGTTATTAGATTAGCCACGAAGGTACAAGAAGTATCAACAGGTTTGGAGAAATTCCTAGAATTTTTCGACAAGAGCGAAATAGTGTAGTCAAAAGGACAATATTTCTGTATTCCAGGGTTAAATAGTGATTCACTACCACAATTATGAGCATATATAAACAATTACATAACGGGTTTGCTTCGGCTTCTTCAATATTTAAAACCAAAAATAGAAAAGTAAAGCATTATTGTAAAATCATGTAAAGTTTTATTTATAAATAATGAACGCTTTCTATTCCTGTTTGAATCCTTTACGTCGAACGCTGCATTAACATTCTTTGCATTTTAATAATAAGTTATTTATAGAACAATAAAACATTATTGTATAATTCGCTGAAATTTAATAATAAATCGGCAACCCTTCCTATCCATGTTTGTATATTTGATGTCAAACGCTGCATTAATATTTGTTGTATTTTAAATTTGTTATTTTACTTATCTATGAGAAAATGAAACTCATATCAATATAAAAGTAATTTTTTGAGTTTACGATTTGTGAAATAATAACTTTGGTTAATACTAACTGAAAATAAACTTAGATTAATTGTTGGATTTTGAAAAGTTGACAATGAGTCTCCTTTTATTTTGAATGTTAAATAACTCAGATTTCATCATGATTTAAGAACTGTATATTTGTATAAGACTTAAAGACAAACAGTAATCTTTAGTTATAAAGAAAATGAACGCTTTCTTTCCAAATTAATTTTATTGATGTAAAAGATTATAGTAAAATTCGCCAGAATTTTATTTTAATTGTAATTTGTTTTTAAATATAAGTTACATAATGGGAAGTTTCATATATAGTGGATGCCAAAAAAAAAATTATTATAAAGGGGGGAAAAAAACGAAAAATTACTTAAGGAATCTTATTGATTTAAAAATAAAGACGAATTTTGATAGTTTCAAAGTCAAACAGCACTTCGTGCAAACAGTGTTTTCTTTTCGCGTTAATCAGATCTGCATTGCTTCCGGATTACTAACGACAGGAAGCTAATATACCGGAACAGAAAAAGAAGAAACAATCCAACCCTAAGGCGCCAGGAGTAAACGAAATTATTAGATTAGCTTTCAATTATTTTGAGTGCGAAAAACGACAAAGAATAACAATTAACTTTCGTTTTCGAATACATTAATAACTCTGCTTACTTTATGACAAGTTACATGAATTTGATTACACCGTTTGTTATTTATTTTATTCTCAACTTCGTATATTTCCTACTTTACAGTAAAATACATATGAATTGCAATCTATATTAATGTACTCTATCGCCTCAAAAAGGACGCCAACAATGCCAACTAGCCAAAGTTAAAAATCAAGATGGCTGAGAAGGTAAAAAATAGTGCGTATATGCTTGCTAGAAAATATTTTCCGCTTGCTTGTTTGTGACAGATTAAAGCAAATTTCATTCGTAAAATTCTATCATAAACAACAAATCTAAAAGAAAAATTGGTTTGTTCCATTTCAAATACTGGGCGAAAACTAATTCAGAAATTAAACAGATTTTTTATATAATAGGAAAAATATTCCATGATCCTAGATAAAGCTTTATAGTGTAGCTTTAACAAGTCAAATAACCGATGTCTTCACGCAGTCGACAGCATTTGGTCAGGGAAAGAAAAGAATGAAATGGAATCTGAATCGGTTAGAAATAACAGTGATGTAATAAATAGAAAAAAAAAAGATCTTTTTGAAAAAAATTGATTAAAAACAAAAATTAAGCAATAAAGGAAACTAAATTCTACGAAGTCGACGTTATAACTGACTCCCAAAAGACTTAATGCTCTAGAATGTCGATTACTATGTGAAACATAATTGCCAATAAAAATGCGCTATGTCCATATTATACTAATTTATTAATGCCAAATCCCATCAATTTTTACTCCCTTTCTCAATTAAAATACTATACTATTCTCTTGTTATATTTAAATGCATTTCTTTATTTAATTGGTTTTTCTCCACTTGTAATACCCCTCCCCCCTCCCTCCTTAGAATCTTTGGATTCAAAAATTCTTTCAACTAATTGCAAATCAGTAATAAATATGAAAGCGTCAAAACCAATGCCTCTTTTTCCCTAGCATGCAATATTCATTGTTATACTATCCTTTGTTTGTTACGACCGAGCAAAATGCTGGCAAATCTGGTAAACCTTGATCCATAATCATATCCTAATTTATCAAATCAGACTCGATATCAGGCAATTCTTACGTCATAACAGTCAGTTTCAATTTACATTAGAACTAAGCTATAATTATATTTAGACGTTGATAGCAATAGAATCAATGAGATGTTGGATTCTCATTGGAAGGAGCTAAGTGATCATGAGTTCGTAGAGAAAGACGAAAAGTCGTTACATTAAAAGACGTTACTTATGACACAGATTGACAGAAAAAGAAATAGAAATTGTAAGTTTGACAGAAGGTCTTGGGTCAGTTGAAAGAGGATTACAAATTTCATAGAAAATAAACTAAACATTTTAATTGCTCTACAAGGAATTAAAAAATATTGCTTGCTATAAAGTAACCAATCTAAAGTAAGAATAGTTTGAAAACGAAACTAAAATGAAAACGAAACAAAACAGTTTCGAAATCGCAATTAAAAATTATTACCTATTCAAACTAAAACCGGAAAAAGAAAGAAACTTCATAGTATTTAGAGAGCGCAACTGCAGCTACTTCTAAAACACAGATGAATTGATACAAAAGTATTAAAATCAAGTTAATAGGAAAATCAAATAAACCAAATAAAAAAGAATCCGGCCTGAAGACTTTTTCAAGGGTCACCCTCAGGCAGGGAGGGTGACCCTTGACCACTACAAAGTAAAAATACAATAACATGGTTATTTTCTTCTAATTTGTTGTTTTTTTATTTTATTTTCTGTTAAAAATGTATATCTCTTGGGCCTAATTTCAGGGGATTTTCGGGTCACGAGGAATCATTATTAGACCTTTGTCTGGATTTCCTCACAGAAAAAATCCCTTTCTTTGAATCCCTGCCTGAGGTTGACCCTTGAAAAAGTCTTCAGGCCGGATTCTTTTTTATTTGGTTTATTTGATTTTCCTATTAACTTGCTTGTTATAAAGATATTTTCAGTAAGGAAAAATGTCGATGCATTATTCAATGAGTTTTTTAGATTTCCTGATGCCACCAACAGCTAAACAACTTCATTTTCATTTTAAGATATGTGCACAAAACAATATTTACTATTTGGCATGGATATGCATGAAAGCTACATTATTCAATGCATTATTTTTTACCAAGTAGCTGTTTTATAATCCCTTGCAACTTATGAATTAAAATTTTCAAACATTTATATGCCAAGTTTGAGTTCGTTCATGGTAGTTTGTTCTAGTGTTCTCTAGCAAAATACGTTTGCAGGTATTAAAACGAATTGTCTCTAATCATAGTTATTAATTCAAATAAAATCCTCCCGTCGTAGCATTAGGTCACCAGGTGCATCTAAATGGCTGATCATTGCTTACAGTAGCAAGAATATTATGATCAATTACAAAATAGCAATTGGAAATTCACACATCAATATTTCCTATAAGAGGTATGCCATGTCATTAAGAAGTGGCCAACACGATCATACCATTTGTGGTGACTTCGGCTACAATAATCCCTAAAAAGGGAAAAAATCAAAGGCGTGTTTTTCTTATCCAATGGGGAATTCAGTCAGTCTGGAAAAAGGCATGGCCGGTAATAATAATTTAAATGGCTCTGGAAACATTACCTATATGTTTTGATGCTTTATATGTTGAATCTGTGTTCGTCCAGTATGCATGTGTGTGATGTAATAAATAATTAAAAGGAAAAATAAAAAAATAATTATTTGGAAAATGCAAAAATGGAAAAGTGTATTTGTCACACCATCATTGCTATGCTTTTAGGGGAAGCGAGGGTACAGTGACTTCTTTTACAACTTCTTATTTACATACTCGAAAAGTTTCTTAGATGAGCTAAACAGATGTGATAAAAAATTTATTCTACCATAATTTTAAGTAGTAAAATAAACACTAAAATTGATGAATTTGGCGGTCAGATATTTTCCTACTTATTCTTCAGAATGATGTAATCTGTCATGTCACTTCTCAGACTAGGGTTTAAGGAAACCACAAACTGGCAACTCCAACCCGCTGGAAGGCACACGGAAAAATCTGAATGTTCGGACAACCGCAACAGCAACACTGGCGGGAACTGTGATCGAGTTTCTAAGGGCCATTACCGGCCACGACACAACCTTTTCCTAAGGAAGTACATCCCATAATCGATGGGAGGTACCAGACCCTCCCCTTTTGTGTATACACAAGGGTGGCGAAAACCAACCACCAAAAGGTTCTTATCCTCAATTGCGAAGTCCACCCCTTGGGGTGGGGTTTAATGGAAACCATTTTTCGTTTAAGGGAAACTTTTTATCAAAAGTCATCATTATCTCAATGGTTACACGGTAATATAATTAAAACTTACAAGATATTTCAAAAATGGTGGTGAAAGTGCTATTCTTACCTTTCCAAGTTCCATTTCGTTATCTGACTCGACTCCATACTTGGGCAGCTGGGTGAGGCTGTTGGTGTGGCAGAGGGGCTTCTTCACCCCGGAGATCTGCGAGAGGGGACTGCCTCCCTTCCCTTCGTCCACGCAGAGGGCGGGGAGGTCCAACTCCGTCTGTTTATCTAGCAAACAGATATTTCATTCATGATGATAATGTCACAGAAAACATAATGAGATAAGTTTGAAATAAATAGATCAGGAACATAATCTTCTCTATAAATCTTCTTCAGCATTTATTACTCTATCATCAAATGCATTATCCAAACTTTAAAAAGAAAGAATACACATACTAAAAATAAATATAAATACACATTATAGAAATTGCAGCGACTGCACTGTCTATCTGTTAGTGAGATCCGAGAAAGACAAATACATTTCTAAACCAGTGAGAATATTCTCCGTGATAACTTCTCGTATACTCCTTAGCAAAAGTCTGATATCGACTTTCTCCACATAAAAGTGGACATAGTAAAAAAATATATAATATAAGCCTTGGGTAAAGGATCTTGGAACTTGCATGGGATTGATGAATATTAGGCATGAAATAGGACGTGAATCTACCATTTTTACTGAATTTATTGCGAGTTATGTATTTTGGATGTTTTGTTGTCATGGCCTATTCATTCAAAATTTGACACGGAATACAATTATAATCGCAAAATAATATACCGAATTCCAATGATTTAAATTATTGCGTTTTTCAATTATTATATTTACATGCATGCGAAAGTCAGACCGACAGACGATAAAACATTTGACAAGTTTTATGTGAAATTAGATAAGTATCTATGCTTTAGATGCTAAATCTGTGCACTAAATTTTATTTGCCTAGCTCTTTGCGTTTTTCAGTTTATCAGTTCATTTGTACCCGAACAGACAGAAAAGCTTTCTTTGAATGGCTTTTGTTCAAAATTTGTTAGAAATACAAATTTGGTCGTAATTTCCATTACCAAATTACAGCCATTTAGAGATGAAAACAGTTTTTAGTTCACACACAAACATAAAGCCAAAAATGCCTTTTCCGGATGTAAGGAAGTCTGAAATGTGGACCATCAAAATTTCGATTTCGAAGGTTTTTTTTTTTTTTTTTTTTTTTTTTTTTACGGTTACAGTATTTTCTTAGTAATTTGTATACGAGCAATATGAAATAAGAGCTTTTCTTAAATAAATGTTTCTAGAACATTGAAATTAATCAAATAATAGTGATTGGAATTTTTTGGTAAATACAGTTTTCTCTTTCTTTGTGTAATACCTCATAAACGAGAAAGTCAACATTTATATTAAAACTAGTTAGAGTGGCCTTCAAAACTTTCTCGTATAGTCTCGAATAAATTTATCATGCCAGAGAACGCTTTGCATGGCATTGGCGTACAATAGTAATGAAATATTAACCCTTGGTTTGAATTTGACATTTTTACTCAGTCTATCGTGTCATCCATGGACAGTTATTTGACTATTAATCACTAGCAAGCATTAATAGTATCCAGACATCGAATTTGCGTTTTAGACATATTTTTCTCAACAGCTTGAAACAAATATTTGACACAAAACTGCACTTGCAGTTACAAAATCTTATATCTAATTTGATCCAATTAAATATGGTGTTTACTTGTTTCTGAAAGTACAGACCAACAGACAATCAACCCGTTGTTGGATTTGGTTCCAACTTTGTCTACATTATGGATGTTAAATCTGTGCATCCAATCTTATCCATCTAGCTTTCTACATTTTGTAATTATAGTGTTAATTTATTTTGGAACCTCAGAACAAAAGGACTTCGTTTGAACAGATTTTGATCAAAATTTTATAGAAATCTACAAATTTTGTGTAAAGACCGTCTTTGTAAGAGAGACCGTTAAAAGACCGTTTTTTTTTTTTATTAAAAATCGTTTGTGTAAACATCAAATTTCAACCGTCAAACTCAAAGCATTTTTAGCTATCTTTGTTACAGACAGATGGACATTTTTCAAAAATATGTTTTTCAAACTCAAGGAGATTTGAAACAATTATATTCGTCAAAATCTTCAGATTCGTCAAATCAATCAGACACTCATTAGAAAGAAGAATGGAAATTTATGTTGCCACATTTACGATCTCATTTCGAGAGAGGTTAAAAAAAATCTTTTAGAAGCTGCAGATACTCTTCCGTTAATTGCGGACACCGCAGCAGCTGAGACCGACGAATCTCGCCTTTAAGCCAAAAGCAGCTGACTACGCACTTTGCATAAGTCGGAGGATTATATCAATCCTTTGACATATCACGCGAAGATTAGTGGTTCTTAAGCACAGATGAAGCTTCTGTAAAGCACCAAACCAATATCGCATGTTTGAGGGGGCGTCCTCATAATTAAGATTCAGCGGTGTATTTGTTAATATTGAATGTTGTAAACAGGACATCTGTCGAAATTAAATGCAGGAATTATTCCGATGAAACATATCGATCATGGATTGAAGTTTTGAATCATCATTTTTAATATGTTATGTGGTTCAAAAATAAAATAGTGTCATGATTACCATGGGTATACATGAAAGGTAAACTCAACAGAACAATTGTAAGCACAGAATCTTAAGAACAATTCGTAATTTCTATTTATACCAATAACAATGATGAATGTGCGTGTTACATACAAAGATATCGGACAGTCTGGCCGTTCTACAGGATGCAAGATCAGGTATCATTTGACCATGGCTCAAAATTTTTGAGGTCCGTACCAAAGTAGCCCAAGTATTGATTTAGAAAACGGGACGTTAATATAACTAAACTACAGTAAACTCGAAAAAGGATTTGTCCTAAAAATGAAAAATGTATCTTCAGATAGCTTTAAATTTGCGCTTTAAATTCATTTTTACTTTCTTTGTTGCTTAAATTTCCTTTTGCCGTTTCTTAACTAGGAAAAATTTTATGATAAAAACGGAGAATACATTTTTCTATTTTTAGACGAATCCCTTTTCAAGTCACAAAATATTCGTAATTTTGATTGCAAATGTCTCAGCCAATTTTATAAATAACCGCATGGAACTTTTTCCAGTTTTTTTTTTAAATTACGATACATCATATAATTTTTTAATGGACATTTAGGTGATTTCCTTTCTTTTTGGAGTTATTTTTATAACTTCCTTATTCCACCACTAGTAGCGCTGTATCCAATAATATCAGCATAGTCACTTTATTTGACTATATGAGACGCTGTTTTTAATTTAAATGATTTAGAAGAACATTACCGATAATATTGTATACGTGTGTGTAAAATAATTTTATTTAAGAAAAATAGTTAAATATTTTTTCTACCATTTTATACCAAAAAATAATTCTCTTCTGTTATGTTAAAACAAAATTAAATTATGGTCTATGTAATGTATTTTAGAGTGTAGTAAATAACAATTTTATGTACAAAATTAATCATAGAAAAAGAAACTCTCTGAGAGACTCAGTTTATAGTAGTTTGTCCCTTTAATTCTAAAGAAAATGCGACGAATGAGTAAATAATCATTAAGAAACTCTGGCGAAAAATGATTCGATCCCCAGAAGGGAAATGCATTTACTTTCCATTCTTCTAATTGTGGTCATAAAGTGCATCCAATCAGAGGCAGGAAAATTTTCCATTCCATCGCAATGGGATGGATGAGTCTAAATAATTCTCTTTAAATCCATTAGCTGCTGAAACTACCTGGGAATCAGATCCCGAATTGCATCGCAATAACTGTCTTCTTTGCTTTCAGGAGTGCATTAAAGGAATTATCACTCCTCTGAGAATTAAAGAGATATTTCCCGTCTTTCTCGACGCTAGCATTCAGAAGTTGAAGTGGCCCAAGTGGGTTGGCATCAACGAAAATAACCTTTCTTCAGACCTATGTTGTTATTTTCTTGAATGAGAAATACACAAAAATAATCGCCAAATAGTTGATATACAGATTTTGAAAAAATTCTAGTTTTAAATCTTTCCGAGTCCGATAAAACAATTTTTGGTTTTCTTTTCGTGTTTTTGGTATCTTACTCTGGACCTAATAAATCTAGACAGGGCCCGACTTCAACCTAATTGGGTCCCAGGAGTCCCCCTCTGCTTCACTATTTCAGTAATGAACAACCGTGCATAGAAGTGCATAGAACTTGCCTTTGGTATTTTTCGTTAATTAATTCAAAATGCTGTTTAAACTTAAAACTAAAAGCACTCTTAATCTTAACTGGAAGTACCACATTTAACCATTGAATTTAAAATGCAATCTCACAAAATGCTTAGGAAAAGATTTATATTAGAATGCTTTCTACAACTATCTTAAGTATTTGTCTATAAGAGAAACTAAATATTAGTACATTTTTAAATGAAAAATATGCAAATTTCTCAACAGTTATTTTCATATGTGGGAGTATTTAATTATTTCTTGCATTTATTGCATACAAACAAAACAAACTTCATTATTTAAGAAAAGTAATTATTTTTTAATTCTTATTTTATTATGATAAATATTGGAACATTAAAGGTCGAATATTTATTATCTTTAGCCTTTTTAGCTTGAAGTTCTCGAGCCTTTTTAAGTTTCCGTTTTTGACTCCCAGACATACAAGACCGCTCCATTTATTTTATTGTAGCTTTAATACAGTACAAATAAGAAGCTAGTCAAAATAAATTAATCCCAATAAATTACCCAATAATAATAGAACTACTATGCGTACAACATGCAATACCACGCGCAAGAGAAATAACAAACAAACAAACAACAAACAGTTAAGATATTGGTTGCAGTCATCACTATGCGTTATCATTCAATATTTGGGAAGGGATCCAGGTAGATTTTAAAAGTCTTGCATTTGAAATTAATTAATCAAAAGAATATTTGACATTTTGTGAGAATTTTGAGAAAATACAACTTATAATTGATCATTGTGATTTGTGATTTCTCAGTGTTGCGAAAATCCAACAGAATCCACTGAAAACGATGCAACTGAATCTTTCGCAGTTGCGATTAAGATGACCTAGTTAACAATCATATCACTCCAGTTTGTGAACTTTTCAGTTTCCGAAATGCAGTTTTCTGATTGTTAAATAGGTTATCTAATTGCGAAAAAATTCATATCCTTGCTGACATTAGGGCGGAATTCAGCTAAATATTCGGAATTACGATGGCTCAATTAAACCAATCAGAAGAACGTATTTTTGTAAAGATATCGCATTTTACGATATATAAAAATACTGGCTTTTGAATGGCCAAATTTGTGCATCGTAATTGCGAAAATTTAGCTGAATTTTGGTGTAGAAAGCCATCATTGTTCAATGCAAAATTTGGGGTTATATAAAAGATAGAGTGCTTGCAATTGACAGCTGAAGATATTGATATATACAAATTTAGGATCACAAATTCTGTGTCAAATGTGAAGGTCGAAATGTTGGACAATACTTGGCAAGAAATGGTAAATCGCTTTGACAGTCCTCGAGCTACCAAGCGTATTCACATTAACATTGACTGTTTTAAGTGATTTTATTAAAAAAGTTTATAAACGTATTTATAATATTTCGAAACAACCACATGCAAAGATATAATAATTTTTACAACAAATTTTTGTATCCGAATATAAAAAAATCTGATTTGTCCGAAGACTCAGCTGCATGAACTGAAGTTCTTGCAGGCAAACCATCTTCCCCGGGCTGATTTTACCGAACTTCTCTTATGTACTTCTATATTCTATACTTTTTTTTAGATTCTTTTATTTTCCCCGTGTCTCTAAAATCGTCAATTTTTGTTAGGTAATTTGAAGTTTTTATTTTTCCTCTGCAATCAGTATCTTCTTTCACGCAACTGCATCTGTTTGATATTTTTCTCTCGGCATTGTTAGATCCGGAGGTTAAGAACTTCGAGTTCAAGTGCTCCGTGCACAGTCTCTCAAGTCGGTAAATTTTAATGCGAAAAATCGTCAATATATATAAATTTCATCTTTTATTTTTTAATATAATGCGTTTGCTTGTGAGTAAATTATACAATTCTTAATTCATATTTGGAATATTATTTCCAATTCATGCCAAATAGTGAAGATTCGGGAAAAATTTGGAAATTCAATACGGCGAGTTCATAAATATGAAGAATATAACATAGAGAAAAAAAAACTTAGTAGAAAATTTTATTGTATATTCATCTTAAATTAAGGGAGGCAGCAAAATAGAATTGCTAAACATGTGCATGACAAAAAAATTTGGTAATTTAATCTCATAAGTAATTTTACTGTTGTTGCCATGGCAATTAATTTAAAATGTTTTGTGCGACAGGTCAAACACGAGCTAATAAGCCAAAAATACCTCATAAGAATTTTAGAGAGAAAGTCTTGACAGAAAAGGGCTGAGATAAACTATTTGATTACATGCTTCATTAAATAAAATTAAAATAAGCAATGAAATTATTGAAAAAATCAGAGGTACTTTATGCAATATGTTCATAGTTATATCTACAATCTTAAGAATACCAGAAAAAACGCATTCTGCATATTTTGTTTAAATTGACTCTGATTTTTCAAGCTAGATTTTCGTCCAACTCGGGACTTTCTTCCATTGCAGTAACTTCAACTGCAGAATGGATACTGGGAAATTGGATTATTTTGAGGCATTAGATTATGAGGCCCCACTTTTAATAAACGAATCTATTTATCTCCCCTTTCAAAACATTTTCAACATAGTAATGATTCATTTTAGATTTATAAACTTTATTTCATTCACTTTATGCGAGCTATCCAGGTTTGTGCTCATGTAGTTGAAGCAGAAGGCCGATGTTTATAAATATTCTGGTTACTAAATAAGCATTATGAAATTTATAGGAACTTGATTATTTATACTTCTTAAGAAATTATCGACATTTTACTAATATTTTATAATTCATAGAATTTGTATTTTTTTTACAAACTTATTTATTTGACAACCAAGAAAATGAAGTTTCTTTTTAACAACCCCTTTTGCGGTTGTTGGCAACTGCTTAGCCTGCCTAATTGGAAATGCGCTATTGACGCCAGCTATCACAATTTAGAAACGAGGTGATATGATGAGGACAGCATTTGAGTTCGCTTCTTTCCTTTAAAATTTTCTTTCCTAGCGAAAGAGGATCCTTCACTCTTCGAAGGCAGATCAAAGTGCACAAGATCTATATACAAGACATTTTTGGGGGTGGGGATGGAATTGGATTTTAGAAAGACAGTGATTTCTATAGTCACGAAGCCGAGATTCAACCACGAGTCCACTGCAACCACAATTACAGACTGAGCAATTATCAAGCATCCGCTTATATTTGATTATCTTGAAGAAATGAAAATTCTTAGCGAATCACTTTCATTGATTGCAGTGAAAAATTAAAAAAACTAGTTGACTCCTGTAGGAGAAGCTATTTAAAAGAAAATGATCCATGACCATGACTTTGGAAAAAAAGAAGAGATGAGACAACCTTCGATAAGGTGACAGCTAACGAACTGGCCGATACCTGGATGAGATATTATATTAAAAAAAAATGACCCACGATCTTTCTTTGGTGGAAAAACGAGTGCCGAACTCTTGGTAATAACCGCTGATAAGGTGACGATTAATGGCCTCGAGGAGACATTGCATCAAGGCAAAGGAACCTGGATGAGAACATCAACATTTTTATTTTTAGCTGCTTAAATAAAGCATTCAAATATAGAATACCGTGAAAATGAAAAGTTTACTAGCAGGAAATCAATGTTTGAAATCTGAAATCATTGTTTAATCAGAAAATGGTCCCGATAGATGGCGCTTCGAAGCTGTCAATCATCAGAAAACCCATGACAATAAGCTTATACTCACACAAATAAAGAACACTTTAAAGTCAATTGAATCTATCATATGCCACTTTTGAGTTATTAATGTAACAGAAACAGTTAAATAAAGTCACTATTTAAACAACACGAATTCATGGTAATATATAATGATGGTGCGAGGCTTCATCAGACTTCTCCAGTTTTAAATTTGCTCAAAAAATATTTAACAACTCTGGTGTCACTGCATTGGATTATTCGCATGTCACATGACTACTCGCAAGCCAGATCTCAATGCATGAGATTTCTTCCTACTATTAATATAAAGGATGCAAACGGGGATCCTGTTTTTTTTTTTTCTGTAGAAGCATTATTTATTTCGTAACTTTTTCATATATTTCTTCCTTAAAAAACATTTCAGAAAATGTCATTGAAGGCATCAAACATTATAAAACACTTCTTTAAAATCAATTTAAAAATACTTACCTAAGAAGGTGTTACAGATATATTCGGATACTTGATTTCCAGACTTCGAATCCGAAAAATTGCTCAACTCCCGATTAAGCATCCGTTTGAACTGAAAGAAAAGAACATTAAAATTCATGAGTTTTCAAAGAAATATTTGAAACAATTTATTTTAAAAGCGATTGAAAGGAAATATATATGCAACGTCAAAGCAAATGCATCTTTGACGACACTTTGAGAACTGAGAGAGTTGGTTTGAGAAATTTTGAAGCTTTTGCGGTATAATTTTTAGCTTAAGCCACTATAATGTCTTTTTTTATCTCCCTCTGCAGTATTTTTCTTAATGGCCCAAAAAGGGCCTTTCGAAAAAATAGCTATTTTCGGATTCGACTAAAATTCGAGAAGTTTTTAACTGATGAGAATGCTATTTTACCGTAAAAATAGTAAAAGTCTATTGATCATAAAATCACATGTTAGGTTTACCAAAAATTGTTTGAAATATTTGAAATAATGGCAACAAATTTAACGTAAAAGTACAAGGAAACATACAAACATGCTTAATATGTTTATGCTCCGTTTGAACATGTTGATATGTTTACAGGAAAAAATAGAATAATCCCACAGTAAAAAGGACAATTAATGTCTGATAAAAAATCTGGACGAAATTCGGTTTTAAATTTTGATTTTCATATTTCATACTAAAGAGAAAAAAAAGAAAGAAAGACAATATTATTTTCACAACGCTGTCCTCCTGTTTTCTAATGTATTGAATTTAAAAATGGAAGATAATGATGTATAGAATTCAACAATAGAAGACAATAATGTATAGAATTCGATGACTGAACATCCCATTAATAATGGATTTCATTAGACTCTTTTTAAATGCCGATGGCCATTGTATGCATTTATTTAGGCTTATTTTCCTTTGTTTTAGCTATGTTAACTATTATCTTTATTCTATCCCTCAAACTCAAGACATAACTATTTCTTAACTGATGATTATTCTAGTTATAGAAAATGGTTTGTTCAGAATGTTTAAGCAAGCTGATTTTTCCAGCAGATGCAGTGTATAATGATACGGTATTATCATCATTAAAATTCAGGTTAATTGATGAGGAAAAGCAATCAATATTGCTAAGAAAAGCATTTCCCTAACAACTTGGCAGCCAAGAATATAATCTATCGAATACCTCTTTGTTACAAATATTCTCAGATAGATAAGAAAAAGGACGATGGCAAAAAAAAATAGACTAGTGTGAAAATTGCTTATCATAAAAAAACCTAGATCTCATAAAATGCGGCTTTTTTAAAATTCACTTTCTTCTTTTTCATCAGTATGTGTGTTCAAAGGATATTTGTGATTAAACATTAATATTCATTGTGCACCACACATTTAAAAACGAGGCTTATAAAGAGTGTCCCAAAATTAAAGCAAGATTTAAACTTTTCACCATTCGTGCGGTAAAGTATAGGTCACCCTGTTAAAAAAACCATTTGAAGCTGATAGTTAACGGTTAGTAAAAATGGAGCGTTACACGATAGAGCAACGTGGATAACGCAAGATTTGAATCAAATAAAAAAACACAATTTTTTTTCTTTAAATTGTTATATTATTATTGAATCGTAAAGAACATAGGATAGAGTTATGTATGGAATAACACATCAGATAAATGGTCACCATGACTTTGTTGGCCCATACGCACTCTTTTGTCGAAATTTTCCATGACCATTTTGCATATAGTATATGGGTGAATTTCGTTCATGCAGCTTTGAATTTCCTACTTTAATGTCAGCGTGCTTGTAGGCTTGTTGGCATAAACCTTTAACTTCAAATAGCCCCATTGAAAGAAATCCAATGGCGTTAAATCACACCATCTAGGGAACCAATTCTGAAATTTTTGAAATGTGGCTTTCATTATTTTTGAAATATTGTTCGAAAATGAAAACACGCTGTCCTATCGTGTAACTTTCCATTTTTACTAACCCAAAATTATTAGCTGTCAAATGTTTTTTTAATAGCATTTCCAACACTTTACTGCACGAATGGTGACAAATTAATATCCTGCTTTGATTTTGGCACACCCTGTAGATGCAATTATAAAAAATAGCTCAAATTTTGTAGAAAACAATTCCTCAACAAAAGTTAAAAGGCAATGCAAAGCAAAACAAGAAGCGGATAATATTGAATAAAATAGAAATTCCCACGCACAAACAGATACAACCCCCGAACACATAAATATATCTACGTATCTACTATCTACAAAATTCAATCGAAAATTGAAAATAAAAAGAAATCAATTTTAAAGAAAAAAAATATGATCATAAGCAAAATAATTTTAAAATAAAGAGAATATAAATATGTAAAAGTATAGAAAGAGATAAAAATATTTCATAAAATAGGAAGAAAAATCAAAGTAATAAAAATGCTGAAATAAACAGTTTTACATTAAACGCATAAATATTCTATATTTTTGTCTATGAACAGATTATTTCAATAGTTGAAAAAAAAATCTTTTCTTGAAATAATTAATACTGGTGAAAATTTTAAATTATTTTATCACAATAGTTCGAGTTCAATTATATTTAGAACTATGCTCTCGTTTATTTTGTGCAATACAGAAGAATACAAAGGAAAACATCCTTGCTGCAATCGTCTGATGAAGAAATGCTTCAATAATTGCCCGTTACCATGAAATATGTTTTTAAATAAATCTGAGAAGATTACAAATTAACAAATTATAGTGAAATTAATTGAAAATTTTATATATTTTTTCAATTTATTATTTAATGAAGCTTTACATATAAAAATGCAAAAGTATTTCAATTAAAAGACGTTTTTTGTAAAGCTTTTCTGTCACACAAATAATTTGGAATGAAGTAGCAACACATTTTTAAAGCATATGCATATAATTTATAAGTAAAAACAAAGCAACTCTCATGTTTCAGCTTTCAAAATGTTGTGAAAGGAAATCGTCCGAAAAAAAAAAAGAAAGAAAGAAAGAAAGAAAGTCATACTTTGCTAGACGCCATGTCTCCAACAGATCTATGGGAGTGAATGTTTTCCAGCTGGTCGAGGCACCAGTCCAGTTCGGCCAGTGTTTCGCTGGCCAGCTTGCCGTACTCTTCATCTGAAAAATAAATTTGAATACATGAGTTATAAAATTTCTGTTTATAACGAAGAAGATTCCGTTTTTCCTCCATGACCTGTTCTAACGTCAACAGAGTTGGCGCTTTGGTAAGGTTTTTTTTTCAAGTATTTTAAATGATTACGTTAAAAGGTCGATTTTTTTGCGAAATAATGAAATTTTTTTATTTAATATTTTTAATGTTTGAAGTTTCTTTGTGAAGCTTTTAAAATCTTGTTTCTAATCTATTTTTTGAAAAGTTACACTGATTATTATAATTGCATTTGTATGTGTTTCAATGCTATTTTACATCATTAGATGCTATTTTCTGAAATTCTAATCTTTGATAGAATGTTCTCATGAAAACCCACCTAAATTAAAATAAATCCATATTATTTTAATTTGAATTTGGCATAATAATTGCTCAAAATTTTCTGCAGTTCCTGAACTAGAGACGGGAAATAATTTGACAATTTCCTATTAATTATTAATCAAACCCTAATATTTAAAGAATGGATAAAAATGCAGCTTATTTTTTTGTTCAGGAATTAATAATACATTTCTTAAGTATCTGCAAAATATAAACAACTCATTTGATAAACCTCTAAATTAGGATATTTTTTCTTTATACCTCTTTTCAGCCTCCCCCCATTCTTCCAGTTTTTAAAACATTTCTGTTACTTAACTGGTATAGTTTGGTTTTAAATATAGTTTTTTTTTCATTTTTTAATGCAAATATTCGAAAATACAGTTATTTCCGAACTTTTTATTAAAAATTCATCCGATCGTAGTCACATACCTTTAGTTAAATAATAGTTGAAGTGGCGTGATTAAAAATAATTTCTCAACTTCTAACTTTTAAATTGTTACAATTATCGGAAAAAATTCAATAAAAATGTTTTTCGGTATAATGAGTTGAAAATTCGCCTATTTTGAATTATCCTCTTATGTTCAATTGTAATAAATATTTCTTTCCCGATCACCATTTCCATTCCCTTTTAAACTCTACAACTCGGTAGAATTTTTTTCTTCTTCTTAGCAGCGTATCACATATTTAAAACATGGACATGAAGTTTTCATATTTAAAACAATATACCACTGAAAAAGCAAAGCATAATGGATACGGTGCACGTTAAATTGGTCGAAGTCAAACGATTGTTCATTGGTATGGAGCGTAAGATTGAAAGAGGGGGGGGGGGCTACAAGTTCAAGTATTGTCTCTGTCAACTGAACATCCGGCACAAACTTATTAGGCCCATACAAAATAATCCTCGTATTACCTGGAAAGATGATGTACTTTTCATTTTAGAATTCGAAAACTCTCCGCGCTTTATGCATGTGTTAAGAGGCATTTATTTCGTTCAAAAAAGGGCTGAGAAGAAAGATGAAAGGAGGAGATGTTTACATTTAGCAATAGATTGAAAACAGTTTATTTGCAGAGTTAAGGTTTTAATAAACGCTCATCTTTCTGCGTAGCTAAGCATACAATCGTCGAAAATTGCTAATCTCGGAATCAAGAAAGGAACAGTAAATATAACTGAATAAACACCGCAACATAATCCTTTCCTATACAAATCAATGAAACTACATGACTTGATTTGTTTGCAAGGTTACAAGATCAAAGTGTCATATGAATAGAGAGGAGGAAAGGAAACAAACATTGAATATAATTTACATTTGATGAAATAATAAAGACTTGAAAAATTTTCTTGATTAGTTTTTAAATAATCTATTTATTAGCTGTGCACATAACATCCTTGTGATAATTAGGGTCCCATGTTGGACATTTAAAAATTATATTTGTAGAGTATTTAGTCTTAAATACTCTAATATCTGAATGGGGGAGCAAATTTAGAACATTTCGAAAGTTTTTCATAATTTTAATTAGATTTTGAACTGAAAATGAATCGAAATTTTAACGTTGCTATCAATAACTTCAAAGAATATTACTACACAGAAATCATTTTTGCACCAACGTCAAATAAAACCAGCAGGACTTGTTCTCCCAAACTTTCCAGCATATTCTTCAATAATTTTATTTGCTTTCCTCGGCATAAAATTGTGGATCTTGAGTATGACCGCGAATAACTTGCATGGCATTGGTGAATGATATTCGAAATATGGATCTTTGATGTGAATCTAGTGATTCTACTGAATGTATCACAAGAACCTATTTTGCCGGTCAATTAACACCAAAATTTGACACGAAACAAAGTTGTAATCACGAGATGACTTACCGAATTTCGTTGATTTAAGTCTCAAAATTTAAAAAAAAAATATCTACAATTTGTTCCATATGCCAAAATTCAGTTGTCTAGTTCAGATGTTTTTGAGTATCGTGTTCACAGACAAGCAGACATAATGCATAAAGTATGTTTTATGAAGTCAGAAAGGTCTGAAACGTGCAGATTCAGATTAATGTAGATTCGAATTCCGCCGATTACAATATTTTCCCTTTACTTCATATACAAGAAAAAAAATAATCAGTAGATTTTGCTGTCTCCGATTAATACAGATGACACTTGCAACACATGAACAGTTCTAGAAATATATGCCCAACTATCTTAAGAAATTTTTTTCTTAATAATAACGAGATCATATTATTAATGGGTAAGACAGGTTTCTACAGTTATATAATCTTAGTAATATTTTTGACACAAGTTGAATTCTTTATTCTCATAATTTCAAGAAACTTAAGTATTTCTATTCTCCAGACAGCAGTCCTGGAAAAGACAATAATAGATTAAGAAACTTTGCTTTAAAGAGAAGAGAGAAAAAGAAATGTCCATTCCCTTAAGCTGCAGAATCTACATAAAAAACTCAAGCACTGATTTTAAATCTTAATCGTGCATTTTCTCAAATCAAGATCTCAAAAAATTAAGTAATGGCATAATTATGTATAGACAGTGGATAGGCGGTCACAATAGTATAAAAGGAAATCTTTGAAGCGGAATTGATTAAAATATACAGAGACAATACCATGCAGAGTAATTTCAAATCTATATTTAAAATAATTGGGAAAATTAAGTAAATAATCTACCACGTTCCTACATTTGGCCTGATTTCGCCGACTTTTAATTCTTATAGAAGCTTATGAACATAACATTAGTTATCAACATTTGCCTGTGCTCCCCTTTGATTTTTCACAGAAATCGCAAAAATACTACTTCTACACTTTACATTCTGAATGCAAATAAAGAAAAATATACCATGATAATATTCTCTAATTACAATCACTATGTCGATTTCGCTAATAGTTGAATTTATATAACACCTAATGACCAAGAGATATGCCATGAGTAATCGCCTACCTATGACCACCCGAAAACTTGTGAGAGAAGTTTCAAAAACATCACTTCATTGAGCATGTGGGAAAAAATGGGGAATTATTTCCCCTCTGTGGGAAAAAAAATTCTGCACACAGTTCTCCGAAAACGACCACTACGCCTAATGATTTCGATTGATTGAATATTTGATTTCACACAGTTCGTATTTTTTTTAAACCTCATGATCCCTGGAAACGTCATCGATTGCTCCATCGATTCTCATCAACACGATATTCAAAGTGAACTTCAATTCATAAGTCCTCACCGGGGGATTGAAATATAATATACATTACAACCTAGAGGGAATGAAGTACCTATATTTAGGTTTTGAAACGTCCATTAAGGACTTCGTACTCAGGTGATTGCATCTTATACTTCAATGACATTTTTTTAATCGGTCTACTGACCCATATATTTTTTACTAGTACGACTTTAATCCATGTTGTATAAAAGCTCAATCGGCATGGGTTTTATAATTGGGTGAGGGGGGGATAATCGTACTATTCTTATCCTCCCTGAGGCATATGGTGAAATCTGAATGACCGGATCGCCGTAACAGTATTGGCGGAAACTAAAGTTGAGTCTTAAGGGCCATCACCGGCTACGGAACAACCCTTCCCACGGAAAGCGCATCCCGTCACCGACAGGGGGTAGTCGACACACACCATTTCTGCGCTCACCCGGTGACACGAATTAATTACCATGTCGAAAGTTTCTCATCCTCATACTTGAGGTGCCCCCCCGGTGGTATTGGGGGTCTAATGTATAGGTCCCTAACTCTACATTAGTATTTGATTGTATTTCGAATAAGGAAATTCAGCTGCTGATGTATCCCTCGTTTTCTCCTCGTATTAATCATATAGAACATGTGTGGGACGAACTAAGATGCAGTTTACTCTACTGTAGCCCCATTCAAATATCTCCAGGAAAATTTTGACATACTACTTATTGTAAAATCTACTTTTTACAACAACTGCTAATAGACCATCGAATAGGAAATATGGAAAAATACTGACAATTTACATTTTGCCCAGAAATGAATATATACTTTATTGCTTTTTGTATTTATCTCTATAAAGATGTAACACCAAATTTTTATCATACTTTATCACATATCCTATCTTCTTATTTGAATTGGAATCTCTATCGTACTTTTTTTTTTGAAGAAATAAACGGGTTTGCACAGTTTAGGATATTTTAGGCACACACAAAAAAAACATTTTTTTCATAATCAATGACATTAACCGCAAAACCATTCAAGTCCCATGAACTTCTATGGTTTTCCCTTAAATGTTTCCCACAATTGCACAATAATGGGATTTCTATCTATTTTGTCATCGTTTAAATCAACAGTAGAACTATAATTACAGAAGTTTATTTTTAGAATTTTTATGCAAGATTAATATTTGCATATATAATTTTTTTTACTATTTTTTTATTATTCCTTTTATTATATATTTTAAAATATATTTTTATAGCCGAACGGATGTTTGCTTTTTACTCAGTTGTTTGTTATATTCTACAAAAAGATTTAAATTTGCTTTTTTATGTTTTTTTAAAGTACAGAATTCTGTTTTTGGTTGCTTTGGAAGGTGCACTGAATTTTTAAAAAAATCTTTCGTTGAAAGAAGCAAAATGGCTGAAACAATTTATTTAAGAGAAGAAGTTATGAAACTAAAATAGAAAAAAAATTAAAAAAAAGTAGTAGGGCGAATAAAGGCGAAAGAAAAAAAAAAAGAAAATTATTATTAATTTAATTCTAGACACAAAAATAGAAAATTTTAATCACAAAATGGTTCCGGGTCTTTCCATTTTTCTTATAAATTTAATTCATGAAAATAGTTTCTTCTTATAAAGTTTTTTAAAAGCTTCATCATGCCACTTTTCTTTGAATTTTAATTCAAGAGTTTATTCATAAATAACGAACAAATTAAAAAATAAATAAATAAATTCAAAAATTTGATAATAAATAGAGAAATTCGAAAGTTCCCAAATTCAAAAGTAGATAAATTCAAAAACAAAAAGAGAAATTCAAAAAATCCCAAATTCGAAATCAATAGAGAAATTCAAAAATAAATAGAGAAATTCTAAAAATAAACAAATTCAAATATAAATTGAAATCTGCTATCTCAAATTCCAAGTTATCATGTGAGAACATTTTTTTCGATTAATTGTTTAGAGCTAGAAAGCGATAGAAACTCAGAATCAAAACTGAGACGTTTTGCATTGAACGTTGACGGTTGTGATTCAGAATCCAAATGGTCACGTTCTGTGTTTGAAGTTGAGTGTTGCGATTGAGAATCAGCAACACACTGCATACGTTTACGCTTTCTTCGTTCCCGTTGTAAAGCCATTTAACATTCATGTTTAATTCGATCAGCTTCTAATTTTAAATTTTCATCATTCGTTTTTGTTCATTGAAGGTTTTTGTCCCTGAAGGTTTTGTTCCTGCCTCTGTTTCCTCTTCCGTTCCTTTTCTTTTTTTTTTCTTTGCAAGACTTCATCGGGAGAAAGCTTAGGAGCCCGATTTATGGTTTATTCATTGCCTACGCGATTTCGAACTTCAAACCCTCCTAACTAAAACAACATCATGCTCTTTTTCCGTTCTCGTTTGCGTTTCTCGGCTCCTAATAATGTAAACGTCGTAAATGTGGTAACGTTCGATAGAGGACATCGAGTAGAGTGTATCGATGCCAGACGTAAAGAGAGTTTTTGTAAAAAAGAGGTCGGAAACTTCGCCCGAAAATACAAATTTTTACAAATTTGAGAACCCGTAATTCGCGAATCATTTGGAATAGCAACGTGAAACTCGTATCGTTATGTGCATTTCGGCTTGTACTATCCAACGATAAGAGCAAATGCATTGCCACTCGAATTTGTAAATTTTGAGACCCGATCTCGGACCCTATCGAGACCAGAATTTTGGTAAAAATGTCATTCGACTCTATTTATCGAGACGAGTCGCACTCGTCTTTACGTTGCATAGAATCCGAGATATAACAACTTCCGGTCTGATCGGAAGTAGACGTCATCGACATCTCGAGACCCATAGCAACTCTATGGTCGACATTGATTTGACCAATATTGAGCAATATCCGTACTGCGCATGTGCAATGGATCCAAAATTTTGGGAGTTTAGAGCACCCCCGGACGTGCTTCTAAGGGAAAACGCGATGTCTCTAACATCTGTAGTTTACGAGATATAACGAAAACCATCTGCACATGCACAGTAGAGGACTCCATGGGGAATCTTCTATAGTCCCGTAGGATTACTATGGTGAAAACGCCATGTCTTTAACATATGTAGTTTACGAGATATAACGAAAACCATCTGCGCATGCGCAGTAGATGACTCCCTGGTGAAACTATGGTGAAAACCCCATGTCTTTAACATATGTAGTTTACGAGATATAACGAAAACCATCTGCGCATGCGCAGTAGATGACTCCCTGGTGAAACTATGGTGAAAACCCCATGTCTTTAACATATGTAGTTTACGAGATATAACGAAAACCATCTGCGCATGCGCAGTAGATGACTCCATGGTGAAACTATGATGAAAACCCCATGTCTTTAACATATGTAGTTTACGAGATATAACGAAAACCATCTGCGCATGCGAAGTAGATGATTCCAATTGGGGCCTTCTATAGCCTCGTAGGATTACTATGGTGAAAACCCCATGTCTGTTACAGCGGGTCAACCTTTTGAAAACGGACCTGCTTTCAAAGAAGCATATATAATAATAATGCAATACTGGTAAAAGCAGGTGAAGCAGATGAAGATGAATATTGCAATTTATTCTTTATTCATTGCCTACGCGATTTCAAGCTTCAATTATTCAAAACCCCGTAACGAAAACAACATAATGTTCTCACATGATAAAAAAAATTCGCAATGTGTGCGTTTAATATTCATGAGGAAATATTTTGATCTTATAGCAAACTGAAAGTAAACATCTCAAGATATAAAAAAAGAATTTTCTCATTCTGTTACGACATGTTTCTTGTACAAAAAAAAAATATCAAAAACATTAAAAATATCCAGATTTGTTTCATTAAAATCAAGTATTTGTTATGAATTATGCAAACTATGTATTTATCTATGCGTGCATATTTAGAACATTATTATGCATTAAGTATGTAATTCTCAACATAATGCTTTGCATGTAAAATTTATTATTTGCATTTTTATTACAAAGCATTAAGTATGCAAAAGCATTAACAATGCAAACACGGACGCATTAAGTTAGTTAAATCGGCGAGAAGAATATTTTTATTTTAAAATTCTCGATTCCAAGTAATCTAATTTTAAGTTTCGACAAATATTATTTTTCTGCATTCTTTCAAATTTAAATTATGCCGGGAACCAATGAAAGGCGAGTGGTTTAATCCAGCTTTGGAGTCCAGTGTTTACATTTACATTTATTGAACCCATTTATCAAAATAATAATAATAATAATAAAGTGTTATTTTAGGTTGCTGTTGTTGTTTCTAATGGCTCTTGTCTAGACAAGCCCACTGACTTTAAGAAGTCATTTGTAGTTTAAGCCAAGGGCTCGTCTCTTGTTTTTTCAGTAGCGCCATCTAGGGCCAAGAGAACGACTTAGTTACATACACGTCACAACCCTTTTTACGGGGCGGACTTCATTCACACATTTCATTCACTCATCCACAGATCGTAATTTAGATCTGAATCAGAGAACTATCACCTTTGATCCAGTACCCCCCAGTGGTGTTACTCTCGACATGGAGAACTTTGTGACCACGACAGATTTATACGCGCGTCAGTCATCACACCCGCGGCGAGTCCAGTGTTTACATTTATATTTATCGAACCAATTTATCAAAAAAAATAAATTAAAGTGTTGTTTGAGGTTGTACTGTTTGATTTCTCACTAATTCGATTGAATGTTATAATGTAAATGTTAAAAAAAATCCATAGATTTTACTTTCTTGTACTCATACTATATGCAAAGAGAAAGTATTATAATCGCCAAAAGACTCAAACTTGAGATTTTGACAAATAAAAAAAAAAAAAAAATTAAAGTGTTGTTTGAGGTTGTACTGTTTGATTTCTCACTAATTCGATTGAATGTTATAATGTAAATGTTAAAAAAAATCCATAGATTTTACTTTCTTGTACTCATACTATAGGCAAAGAGAAAGTATTATAATCGCCAAAAGACTCAAACTCGAGATTTTGACGAATCAAAAAAAAAAAAAAAAATTAAAGTGTTGTTTGAGGTTGTACTGTTTGATTTCTCACTAATTCGATTGAATGTTGTAATGTAAATGTTAAAAAAAATCCATAGATTTTACTTTCTTGTACTCATACTATATGCAAAGAGAAAGTATTATAATCGCCAAAAGACTCAAACTCGAGATTTTGACGAATCAAAATAAATAAATAAAGTGTTGTTTGAGGTTGTACTGTTTGATTTCTCACTAATTCGATTGAATGTTATAATGTAAATGTTAAAAAAAATCCATAGATTTTACTTTCTTGTACTCATACTATATGCAAAGAGAAAGTATTATAATCGCCAAAAGACTCAAACTCGAGATTTTGACAAATCAAAAAAAAAAAAAAAAAAAGAAAGAAAGAAATTAAAGTGTTGTTTGAGGTTGTACTGTTTGATTTCTCACTAATTCGATTGAATGTTGTAATGTAAATGTTAAAAAAAAATCCATGGATTTTACTTTCTTGTACTCATACTATTTGCAAAGAGAAAGTATTATAATCGCCAAAAGACTCAAACTCGAGATTTTGACAAATCTCTATATTCCAGACTTCTTTGAATTAAAAAAAAATACATTCTAGGAACAACTTTTGTCTGTGAATACAATAGCTCAAAGACGCTTTGAGCTGGATGGATGAAATTTGGCATTGAATTTTTACACTAAATTTACAGGTTTCCATCAAATTTTGAGTGAAATCCATTAAGAGGAAGTCTGGGCGTCAAACTACTAGCAATTATGATAATTATAAAATTTAAAGGGTCTAATAGATAAATATTATACATAGGTTAGACATAACAGTATTAAGTTTTGTACCAAATCCATTATAAGGTTGACTGTGTTACAAGCATGCATAAACTATAATTCGAAAGTGTTAGGAAATTTCAGCATAAAGGTTGTAAATTCCAAATTATTTTGTCAGAATTGGCTGCTTGCGCCATTAAAACCCACAAATCCAATCCAATCCAAATTATTTTGTTTCCCGTACTTTATTCTAAAATGATGCAATGCATTTTGAACCTGCTATTGTGCGTCATTAGTATGAGTAAATTACTTCACTTGACATTAAGCATATAACTATTTAATCGGTATCGTATCTGACATTTATTTAACCCGATAACCATAGCTAATATTCAAATATAAGAATTAAGACATGATATAAGCGTCATTATGTTTGTAATGTGGTTCGGTGCTGGTCGCGGGTCCTGTAATGACCGTCTATGTATCATATCATATTTTCCATCATATTTGTAAGTAGTTTATCACGTGTTTAAGTTTATTTCGTCTTAATAAATTGTGTTTGAATTAAACCTTTCCTTTTGTCGGACCCAATCTCTGGAGACTTTTTATTTGTCATCATTTCCACTGCAGTATTCTAATATCAAACTGCTGAATCCCCAGCCGTTATATAAGATATCACTTTAACAAAAAGCGCAACGGTTAACTTTGGATTAATTGTTAGCTAATACGATTAACTTTTATGAATGAATTCTGCATGTATTATTTTGACTACAATTATAATTCTACTTTACACTTTAGATTCAAATAATCAGAAAAATAATTGCCTAAAATGCATATTCGATTTTGTGGTTCTTGTGCATCAACCGCAAGTAAGCGAATTTTTGCCAAAGATCGCATACTAGACTTATGCCGAGGATCGATATGCAGAAACTATTGTTCACCAATACCATACAATACACAAATATCAGTTTTATTTACTATATTACGAAGTACACTATTTTGATTTGTGAAATTCTTAAAATAAAAATCTGAGTACTGGGGCCATTCTTGGCCTAGTCGTTTTATATGCGATAAAGAAGATGATACTTTTATTAAATAATATGAGAGAAGGTTCTGGGGAGATCACTTCCACTGACTTCTTTACATATATCATTTTGATATTCATACACATTTCATCATATATGTATATTCATTTTTAACTGTCTTTTAAGACTCGTTTGATTGGTTTAACGGATTTATAGCCGCAATAGCCAAGTTTTCTAACTAATATGCGCTAAATATACTGTTGAAGTTTAGTTCAGTTGTATTAACGTTCTCTCTTAAAATAACACTAGGGTTATTTGGATATGCCTCGTATTTTTGAACTGCGGTGAGATGACGAGGACAACACTTGATATGGCACACCCTCTCCAAACTTCCAGACCACACCAGCGGGAAGGTGTTTGACCCGGGTGGATTGAATGAACACCAGACCCACTTACACGACGATTCTTCATTGGAATCGGGTTTCGAACCTAAAGTCCTGTGGTTCCGAAGTTGAAACCTTATCACCAGGTCACCGCAGCCAAATGTACGGTTGAAAAGGATGCTGATGTCTCTTTAAAATATGAAATAATACAATTGGCAATCAACAGCGATTTGTAATTATACAGTTAGAAATCGCAAACATTTTCACAATTTATGGTCTACTATTTTAAATTGTGTTTTAAATGAAGTAGGATGCTATGTAAATCTGAATTAACTTCACAAGTTATATAACAGGCTGCTTTTTAAATACAGTTATTTATTTTTGAGCAATACAGAATCAGAATCCTTTTTGTAAAAATTTTCGAAAATATTTCTATCTCCAAATTTCTGAACTAGAATTAATTCCAAATTGTAAAATTAGGTTCAATTAGGAACTAACTAACATTTTTAGGATTTTGGATACAATTTCTAAAGATTGAATGTATAATTTTCGGTCCAAAATATAAAACAATTTAATTATTCACTCAAAAAAAATATGTAGAATGGGACAATGAAATGCAGATTTAGCCTAATGTTAGTTACACTATCGAAGTTTTCTGAAGCAACTTGGTGGCTATAATTGGATGAGATTCATATTTTTTAGCCATTATCAGATAATGATTGTAACAGCTGAGTGGAAACCCTACACATATTTCAAGTTCTAATCCGTCCCCACCCCCAACCCAAGAATGAGGACATTTACCCTTGCAAGAAGATTTGACGCGTCACACCCATTTACATAATCCAATTTTGTAGGAATTAGATTTCAAAGATGAACCTAAAAAAAAAAAAATATCTTACCAAACCAATTATTAACCAAAAATTTTTGACTCCAAATTTAAGCGAAAGGAGTCCAAAATTCATGGACGCTTTTTTTTTTGTACGAAGCAGAAACAGCTTTATATTATTTTATACTCAAAAATTCGAAAGGAGAGCGTACATATTAGCTACAATTGACTCATTTATAAAATCCATTTTGCCAATACCTGATCAGAACATGACAGCTTATTTATGATTACAATTTGGAACCCAATTTTCAGGAAAAACAATTATTTTTATGGTTCTATCCTTGATAAAACTTTCTGCATCTTTCTATGAACTTTCTACTAGCACCATAATGCTACATCGCAAGAGCCCTTGACATAATTCGCGTAACGATTTTAAAGAAGAGCAACTATATTTAACTCCAGAGAATCCATTCCGTTTTCATCAGGGACTGTTCTGCAGCAAAGGCAATTTCAGGGGATTTCCTTAAACTTGCAGACTAGCGAATCAGCAAAATTTGTCTGTTTATTGTTATGGAATTTCTAGGATTATGTTGAAAATGGTAATTTACTAATGTCGTTATGGTACATATAAGATCTTGTTTCGTTCGGATAGAAATCCTACCTATTTGTAAGAATATATTGCGTCTTAAGTTATTATTGGATTATATACTAAATATAAATTGAGATGTAAATGCAGCATATGTCCAAAACAACTTATATTAACCCTTTTATGTAGGGTATAGAGAAAATATTGTAATCATTAAAAAATTTTGACTCCCAATTTCAACGCATTTCAGATTTTCTGCAGTTTGCAAATACACTTTTGACATTATGTCTGCCTTTCTGTGAACACGATACTTCAAAAGTGCTTTGAGCTATATCAATGAAATGTGGTGTGCCAAATGAAATTTATAGATTTCTAACAAATTTTGAACAAGTTCTTTTCATAGCAAGTCTGTCTGTCTGGCTGTTACGATTACAAGTGAACTCGATAATTTCAAAACGCAAAGAACAAGGTAAATAAAATTTACTACACAGGTTTTGCATCTAAAATATAGCTTCATATCAAATGTTCAGCCCAATCAGTCAAAGGTTTGATCGTTTGTCTGTCTGTACTTCCGTATGCCTATAAACTCAGTAACTCCTAAACAAAAGAGCTTAAATCAATGAAATTCGGTATTTTAATTTGTAACTACAACTATAACTTCATGCGAAATTTTAATTTCACTCGATCAATTAAAAGACTTTCAAAATAATTTTCGTATGACAGATCCCAGAAAAATGCCAGATTCACGCCGAAAATCTAAATATGTAACTACTGCTCACCAATGCCATGCAAAGCATAAGTAACCGTACCCAAGATTCTTAATTTTATATGAAATATAGAGGAAGTATTCTAATAGTAAAAAAATTCGAACTTGGTATTTTAATAAATCTCCATGTTTCAGATCTCCCACCATAATTACCGAAAAACATATTTCTGTAATTATGTCTGTTAGTCTGTTTTTGAACACGATAATTCAAAACCCTTTGATATAGCGAATGAAATTTGATATATGGAATGACTACCAAATTTGCAATTCTTTTTTTATCAAATTTTGAAAAAAAAAACAATTATAAGAAATCTATTTGCTTGGTTTCTTGAGTACATGTGAACTCCATAACCAACTTTAAATCAGCTAACTAAATTTTAAGTTAGTTAATTTAGTTATTAAAAAATATTATTATTATCAGTTATTAAAAATTTAGTTAGTTAGGGGATAAGACCTTGATCGGAGAGAAAGCGAGAAAATTCCGGAAAGACCACTCCCGATGGTTTAAGTTGACGCATTTTCATCCCTAAGTGCATTTTTAGTATAAAATATGGAACAATGATAAATCGATATATGGATTTTCATGTTTTTGTACCGTCTTTCGAAATTTTTTGAACTAGCATCCGTTTCGATTGCAGGAAAAAAAAAAAAAAACATTCTTAAATGAAAGAATCGAAAATGCAAATTCTTTTGAAATTAATGTTTGAATATTTTTAACTTGATGCCTGTTTTTACTTTTCAAAGTGAACTCTTTTCCTCTTTCTATAAAAAAACCTTTACAACTTTCTTAAAAGCATTTTCAATCTTTTTTTGATTACGTCATAAGTAAGCTTTTAAATATCTAGAACTATAAAAGTGTTCTATATTTAGACATTATATAGAATGAAAATCCATTTGAGATAAAAATGAATCTTAAAAACGTTTTGAAGTAGATCTTCCTTTCTGCCATTTATTTTCTGAATAACTTTTTTTTTTAGAATTTTTGCTTTATCTTCAGTCAGTGTTGTTTTGCGATTATTGTTACTGTTCTTTTATTCTCGTATTTTTATGTTTCTTAATACAGCACTTTTTATATAATCCCCCCCCCGATTCTTTTTCGAAAATAAACATCATAGTTGTTGTGCGATAATAGTGCCGATTTTTAAAATTTCAAATGTTTTTCAAATTCAATTAAGTAGATATTTTTAACAAAAATTATCTTTTGAAGAAGGGTCGACTGGTTAAAAGAATTATATAAAATGGTCCTCTTTAAATCATGTGACTTCTGGATCGGCAATATGCATTACTATCTTATGTCATTTAGACTAATTATAATTGATTTTAAAACATTTTAACTGTTCACCCAAGAAAATACGACTAGCGATTCTTGTTATTAAATTATTGTTATATTTATTTATTATATTAATTAATTAATTGTATATTTGGTATTATTATTTGTAATTAATTATTTGTTATATTAATTAATGTTATTTATTTTTCTCAGATGGGAATATTCAAAATCTTATTTAAATAAATTAAGTATAAAACTAACGAACAGAGATAATAATAATAATAAATATCATTAAATATATACAGAGTGATTATAAAGTATCTGACAAAATGCTAAAGCAAGTAAGAAGAGACTGCAGTAACCATTCTGGCAATAAATTACATGCAGATCAGAAATGTTTCTCCATAAAATCCTTTACATATTACATTTTTGTTGATAGCCTTCGCTGTTAAAAATTCCCAATTTATCCATTTCATTAATAATAATAATAATAATGCGTTTTGCCACGAAGAGGAAAATTTTCTTTTTCATATAGATATTTTAACATAGCATATAATGCTTTTTAACTTAACAATTAACCTAAAAAAATTAAGTTCTGAAATTAATGATCTAATTAATTTTCTTGTATTGTTATTTGAATAAATCTAAACGCCTTTTATGTAAAAAAAAATTCATAAAATAAAAAATAAGCATTTGGGTTAACTTAGAATGTTTGGCTTAGTTTGGAGTACTGTATGCTGAAGAGCTAACATTTTTAGGTTATATTCTGCCGAATAAGTTTTGTTTGCTATCCAAAGTTTAAAAGGAAAAAACTTTCAAATAAATTTGTAAATTACTGCAAGTAACCATTGCTGAAGTGGAATAATAAAGGCCATAATATAAACCACAAAAATTACAATTTAATTTAAGATATAACATTTTATGGACTTCAAGATGAAAAAAAGGTTAATATGTGGGCCCTTGCCAAGAAACATTAGAAATGTCACTGCTGTAGTTTGAAAGCAATATAAGTTTTTCGTTTTAAAATATAGACACTCAAAACAATGTGAAAAACTGCTCCCTCACAGTTACAATATGGATGCCTAGATATTTGCGTTAAGTAATTTAGCTGGCGTTAACAACTGTTTTTCAAGACAGCTTATGCCGTCATTAGTAAATATTCTGATGATTGCATATATGGTATCTTTCTACACGAGCAGTAACATCAAAATGCCGTAGACCACGCAAAAAAATGTTCGAATTTTTTCTAATGATTCTTGCACAAATTTGATTCCAGCAGATACAGCATTACTGACACTAGCAAAAACTTCCAAAATACCAATACTTTTTTTTTGTGTTCCGAAATGAAATAAAAATACGAATAAATTTTATTTACAGATAGTTAATTCATTGAGAGCATAATCTATAATGCACATTAACAATATTGAATTAGTTAAAAACCTAGAGATTTGACTGTCTGTTACTGTTAGAAACATCTGAAAATTTATCAATTATATTCCAATCCAGCACCACAGCTGTGTATTTTGCATTATTTTTGACAGAGACAGTTTCGAGCATCTTTTACAAAATGGTGAATCATTAAAAAGTTTTTCCTTTGATTTTATCACCATTCGAGTTTTTATCATTTATTTGCAGTTTCTTTAAGCCTCTTATTTACAAGTAATATTTCCGCATTGCAATGCAAAATCTGTTTATTTATTTGAGAAAACGCCATGGCGGTTCTATCAATTCACACGGGTATATACATATAAGGCATATATAATTCATATAAGGCATAGAATACAACAGAGGCATAGAATGTGATTTTCCTCTACTTCTTTTGCTGTTACACATTAAACTTTCTTTGAAATATTCTAAGCAGGGTGCTTATTCTAACCGGGGTTCATCCACTAATTTCTATTTTGTAAAAGATAGATGAATATTTCCAATAGAAAAGGACGTTCTAAATGACTTAATTATATTTTATGCCGTTTAAAAAAATTAATCACTAATGATAAAATTACGATGTTTAGATTTTTATATATTAGCCGCTCTTTTCAGCCGTTTTCTTATTTATATTTAGTTAAATATTACTTACTCATTAATCTATACATATAATAAAGCTCAATGTGTGTGCGTATGTGTGTGTGTTGGCGCTATACAGGACAGATCGTTTAACCTATAGCTACCAAATTTGGCACATGCATATCTTGGAGATTGGGAACGTATAACTAGGAGAGATTTTTTTAAAAAGTTTTAGTAAGAACTTTAATTAATTAAAAATTAAGTGAAATTTTAGCTTTTTTGCGAGATAACTTCCGAAAATATTACAGCTTCAAATTGATTTGTGCATTATATTGAAAATCAAAACATTATCATTTCAATGAGGCTAATGTTTTAACCAACAAATTAAATTTCTATTTTTAATAAATTTTTAAAAATAATTTAATCATATTTTTTCAACAATACTTTTCACACAAAATAAAAATAAAATTTAATTTGAAATTTGTTATATGATCTTTACACCAAATTTTTAGATTTCCATCAAAAAATTTGATAAATCTGTTCAGAGAATAACGTTCCTGCTGTCCGGCTGTTCGAATATTAGTTGACCCGATAATAACAAAACGAACAGAGCTAGATGGACGAAATTCGGTGCAGAAATTTAACATTTATATTGTAGACACTTGTCAAATTTTGTGCCAAATCCGGCTTAGAGTAAACTATTTGTCGTCCTTTACTTTCAAAAACATGATAAAGCGATAATTCAAAGCCGCAATGATTTTAATATAGTAAATTTGGTATGAGATTTTGTAAATATAAGTGTAGTTTTGTGTCAAATATTTCTTTCAATTGGTTGAAAAAACGGATCTAAAGCGCAAATACGATTTATTATTAAAGACATGTTAGGGATTCATCGCCAAAAAAAAACTCGCAAAGGATGAGACAACAAATTTAATGAAAACGTTGAATTCACGTCAAAAGTTAATATTTCGTAACTACTGTAAGTCAATTTCTTTTAAAACTTTCTCTGGCATGACAATATTATTAGAGAGCATGCGATAAAGTTTTTAGGTGATCACTTCCTCTGGTTTCTAAAAGAGAATGAGAAGTTTAGGTGATTCATCATTTATTGCAAACGGCAATTATATTTTCTATTGCATTTTTGGTTGTAATTAGCTTAATTTATATCGCTTAACTACTTCACTCAACATCTAATTATGTCAAGAATACAAACGTCTATTCAAGGCTGGGGGGGGATACTGCCTTTATTATATAATAGATTCTAATTGGTTTCCTTCATTTTCAGAAAATAAGTGCAAATAATAAGCTGCAGATGTTTCTTTTGACATCTTTCTTTTTTCTTTTCTGAAAACTTTGACAGTTCGGAAGATAAAACGCAGCCATCTCTGTGACTCTCAATGTTTTATTTATTCCTTCTAAAGATTGATTTTTGAAAACAGCAACCATGCTTCAATTCCGTAGGGAAATTAAGGAGATTTGACCTTAGATGATATTCTCAAATATGTCTGACAGCTGATAACTTGAAAGTGTCATCCCTATTTGGTTTTTTGGTTATGGTTTATTGAAAAGAACTTTTTTTTTTTCTTATCTGAAAAACTTTTGTAAATATTCTTGGGTGGAATTGTTTCATAAGTATCGAAGTAAATTTTCAGGGTTTTTTTCCATTTTTGAGAGGAAATTTAATTTTAAAGTATGGTGAATTTTTAAACATATATTAAGTATTCATTTGATGTATGATGGTATGATATATCTTAATTCTAATTTTTAAAATTATTCAGAAAAAATGTAGTGGGTATATGACCGATCTAATAAAGATTCACAAAACCAGAATTTATATAGGCTCATTTTTAAACTTTTTTATAGCAACTCCGCTTTTTGTAGCCGATGGAAATAAAATTTTAATGATTGGAATCCGTTTTTTGCTGCTGTGCCGCTGTTTTTCATTTTGCATTCTACAGAAACAAATTAAAAAATTTCATTTTCGTACCATATTTTTCCTGTAATTTTAATACAATTTTGCGTTTAATTTACTATACAATTTATAACAGTTTATTTTAAAGATTTTTATGATAAAATTCTGACTCATTTCCTTATTTAATCAAACCATTGGACCTATTTGTTTCACAACTGTTAAAACTAAATTAAGTAAGCACTTTTTCTAGATATTAAAATCGAAGTACACTTTTGAATTTCGCTTTTATCTAGTAATATATATTCTTTTCAATTTGCAAGCATCAATTATAGTGAATTGTTTCAATTAAATTTATACTTTGTAGTATATCAAATAATAAGGCGAAATTTTAAATTAATATGACATATTAAATCAATAATAAATCAATATATATATATATATATATATATATTGATAATTTTACAATTTTACAACCAGGAAAGCTAATATATAGCGCAAATTAGAAAGTTGTCAAAAGCGGATAGCAGATTTATAAAATAATGAAAATTTTGATTTGACATGGTTTTTTTTCTTCTGTTTAATATAAGATCACATTTCAACTGAAAAAATATTTAGAAATTATAATCGTATAGATTGCATAAAAATCGAAGTGAAACTAAAGCTCTTACCTGAGATCTGTTTTGGAGAAGTGGTGCTGTTCGAATTTGAGAGCCGCCGACCTGCTCTGAAAGAGACCAAATAAGAAATCAGCTTCAGTTGTTTTCTACAGAATAACACAATGTAACTTAACAATTAGTCCTAAAATACATTTAGACTTTTATTTCTAATAATGCCTGTCTTGAGATATTTTGTTAGTTAATCCATTTTTTTTTCTGGAAAGTTACTCTCTTATTCCACCTCAATTTCTTTCAAATTTAATTAGAAAAAATTAAAAAAAAATTAATCTTAAAATGCATAAAGAAGCTAAATCTTATTAATTTGTGCTAAAGCAAAGTACTGTTGCTATTGATTTTAAATATATCTATAAAAATTTATCATAATGAAGTGAAATATGCACAATATTAAACCGTATAATTAAAAATATAATTAATATTTCGAACAAATCTCTCCAAGATGCACATTTCCTCTTTCCGAAATAAATTTGTGCCATATTTAGTAGCTACGTTTCCACTGATATGCCTTATAGAACACCAACGCACAGTACACATACATTTATTTTTATTATTAATTTAAATAAAGAAACAGCAGGAGTGTTTTTCCTTTTACTGCCTCGTACATTTCCAATAAAATGAACCACTTTATGAATAGTTTCGTCGAACTTTCAAAAGAATCCGGTACATTTTTAGATCTCTTACCTATGTCGGATGGATCCAATATATAATACATATTTCCATGTTAATGTGAAAATCACATATATAATTATATTCTATTAACTTGCTATGTTTTTAAACACGTTCACATGCATAGGTAAACTGTCAGACAAGGCGGTCTAAAATTTTCGGTCAAACATTTTCATTCAAATTTACTATTCTTTTTACTTTGTAATATTTTTGAGTTAACATGTTTACATATAATAGGTTGGCGAGTTAATCTTTCTTTATTAGATTTTTCTCAACATTAGGCAGAAGTCTTCAGTTTCGGTGTGAAATTTGGTATAAACTTAAAATTGTGAAAACCACACCCTATAATATTTATATACTGTGTTTTAAAATTAAAACATTCACAATCTGAATAATGGATGTACTAATTAACATTCAGTACTTTCATGAATTTGGTAGAAATTTTTATATGTATCTAATGTATGAAAACACGTGACAAATTTCATAAGTTTAATCAGTTGCACGTTTCAATTATCGTACAAAAAATAAGACATAATTATAAAATGCTCTTTATGGATTCAAAAAAAATTAAAATATGGTAATTCATCAAAATCTCAGTTTCAGTTATTAGATGTTCATAGTAATTTTTTCCTATACAGTGGCGGATTTCCGACTAGTTATATTGGGCAGCTGGTAGGGGCTTCCAGGCTGAAAGGGGGCCATAAGCAAGTTGTTTAAAAATATTATTAACTTAGTTCGAAATAAAAGTTTTTTATAAAAAATATAATTTCTATAAATAATAAAATATAAGGAGTTACAATGTGAACTTGCGTCTGTACGATATCAACATTAAATTACCAAACCCACTATAAAATATAATGTATTATTAATTTATATTGCAATGGAATTTATATGAAATATATTGAAATGTCAATTATTCGTTTGATTGGATTTCTTATATTCCACTTAATAAATCGTGTAATTAAATAATTTTAATCTATATTTGTTTAAGTTTATTATTTCTTTAAAATTTATCGTAATGATTAAATGCTCTTACTTATAAGTATAAAAATCATTCTAACAAATAATTATGGTTAATTTCCCAAAAAGCTTATTTCTTTAATATTTTTCTCGTGATAAAGATATTTAAAAAACAAAAGAAGATGCGTATATTTTCACAAAGTTTCGAAAATAAACTTTAAAAAAATATTCAGCGCTCAAATATTAAAATAAATTGGTAGAATTTAGGTTAAATTAAAAGCATGTTAAATTATAATGACCAATTATTAAATTATCCATTACGTCAAAAAGTGCATTGTCTAGGTCCCGCCCACAAAAGTCAATCACTCTTTCTTTATACAACAAAAAATAAGAATACACGTGAATTTTTAAGTAAATTCATACAAAAAGTGGCATATTATAATGCCTTTACACAAATCTGATTAAAATTTTATGTATAAGTCAAACATTATTTAATTTAAATGTTCCTTTCTCATATCAATGATGAAGATCTTAAGGATTAATTTATTTTTCAATTTCTAATCAGGATTTTTTTCTATATTTCCATCATAATTTTTATTGCATCGTCGTTGTACTGAAAAAAGCTATCCACTCATGACTATTGGCAGATATGATATTTAATAGTAGGAAATAAAAAAAAAAGTAAATTTGTTTTGAAACATTTTTATGCTGTTGAGATATTTTTACCTCGTGATCTATTGCTTTATCTAGATTATTCTTCAATTTTGTTTACTATTCAAAAAGAAATTATAATATTTTTAAAGATTCATTTAAACATTTTTAATGAATCTTTAAAAATATTACTAGTAGATTCAAGGTAGTCAATGTAAAAGTACACTTTTTCCAAAATCATTTCTTTACGAGAAATTCTTAATATATAAAAATTCGAAAAAAGAAAAAAAAATGTATGTAAAAATTAATATAGCATAAGAAGCGAAAATTTTAAAGCTATATATAGCAGCAAATGTTTATTTTGAATATTCAACTGTTTTAATGAATAATGTATTATTAATTAATAAATAATTATAAATAAAGTGAAAGTAAAAACAATAAATTTAATAATGACATTTAAGTATGCAACAACATATATAATTTCTTTATTTTAACTTGAATAAAAAATGTGCTTAGTTTTTTATACGACAATTATGCCATAAATTTTCGCAAAGACCTATTTAATTATTCAATATTATTCAAAAATTAAACAATTTTTTCATTCTATATATTTTATCATTATATTTATTAATATAAAGTTCAAGGTACTGGAGAAAAATTAGAAGTATCGAAGAATTCAGATTAAAAACATTTGAAGGTGTCAAATACCATTGTATATATGCATACTTAATTTGAGGGGGAATTCTTTTTGTTGACAATTGTTAGCAAATTCAAATAGATCAATTCAAACTGATTACTTGCAATTTCGATCTTTTTTAATATCTCAAGCAGTGCCTCGCCACTAACATAAAGTTGTACTTATGACTTCTTTTACTGGAATCTTAATAACAAATTAACGAATCGTATACCGGCGTCAACATGACTCGGGTGTTTTTTCACGAGCGAGGCTGCCGTGTCTCAATCAGCATTAATTACCAAATAGTCCAAGGCCGGTTTTTCTTTTTTTTTTCCAAGGCGAAATCTCTTTTGTTCCCGTCAGCTATTTTCCGTCTGCCCTTTTCCTTTCTTGCCGAACACGTGACGCGTGACGCGCGCCATTGCCTTTTTTCCCCCTTCTACGATGAGAATCGTGTTATGGATCAGCATATTGGCATTTACAGATGCACACCATTAGACAATCATAGCAGATATTCATTCCTTTCATTCTTACTTTCTTTTCTTTTTTCTTTTGAATCTCATTTACAACATGGATGTTCTGCCAAAAAATGTAATCACATCGCCCTATTGCAATCAGGACTGGCCGTGTTAATCATGTAATCCCAAAAGACATACAGTGTCTCACAAAAGTGATGGGACACTTATGCTTTACAAAAGGAAACTGTAATCAAATAAATAAATCAACATGTACAAAACTTTTTTGGGTGTGTTTCATATTTAAAGTTGATAAATATTCTTGTATAACATACATTTTGTCAAAATATTAAAATATTAATTTAATAAAAATACAATTGTTTAGAACGGAGCAAAAAAATGGCTCACATAAGTGATGGGATACTTACTTTTCCATCAAATATTTATTCAAAAATTTTACTTTTTAAAAGGTTTTAATATTTTGTTGGATTTCCTATTACTTTTAAAACATGATTTAATCTTCTTGGGATGGATTCGACTAATTTTTTTGTGATTTCTGGAGTGATTTTACCCCATTCTTCTCAAAGCACCGATTTTAATTGTTGTTTTGAAGAAATGGTGTGTTTGCGAATTCTTGATTCCAATTCTTGCCAAATATTCTCTATGGGATTTAAGTCTGGAGATTGTGGTTGTGTTTTTATTATTTAAGGACAGTTATACAGCAGCCAGAGTCTAACGTTCAAAGCAGTGTGCTTGGGGTCATTGTCCTGGTAGAATTTAAAATCGTTATGAAGGTTCAATTTTCGTGCTGAAGATATCAAATTTTGCTTTAAAATGTCAATATACTTGTACTGATCCATTATACTGTCAATAAAAACAAGATTATCAACTCCAGCGGACGACATACCCCCCCCATACCATAACTCAACTCCTCCTTCACCATTTTTTACTGTTGGCACCAAGTTCTGTTTGAGAAATTCTTCCCTGGGTTTTCTCCACACCAAGATTCTACCGTCAGAACCAAATATATTAAATTTACTCTCATCAGCAAATATAACTTTATTCCAGTAATCAGAATTCTTATTTATGTTGGATTTTGCGAAAGCTAGTCTGAGTTTTCTATTCTTTTCACTTACGAAGAATTTTTTCCTGGCTACTCTACCGTGATATCCAGCAGATCGAAATACCCTTCTAATAGTCTCAGGATTAACAATTGTTCCATATAATGCTTGTAAATCAGCAGCAACTTTAGGAGCACTCTTTATTAGATTTTTTTAAAAATATCTCGAACGATAATTCGCTTTATTCCATTGGATAGCTTTGATGGTCGGCCAGGTCTTCTTTTATCCTGAATAATATGATTCTTTTTATATCATTTAATGATATTAAAAACTGTTTAATGACTCAAGTTAACTGTTTCAGCAGTTTTTCTAATAGAGTTTCCACGTTCAATATGCAAATTAATAACTAATTTTCGAATTTCAGACGAAGTTTCTTTTCGTTTAGCATTCATGGCTACACGGAGCTAAAAAACACAAAAATTCCAAAACAAACTGGAGAGAAATACTGCAGACGATTTTATAAATTGTTGCCAATTGCTTTTGAGTAAAAAGAAAACCACCAAAAATATTTTTATTGCTTATTTCAGGCGATTTTTGTTGCATATCTAATGGTGTTACATCACTTATGTGAGCTATTTTTTGCTCCGTTCTAAACAATTGTATTTTTATTCAATTAATATTTTAATATTTTGACAAAATGTATGTTATGTAATAATTGTTACTAAATTTAAGTATGAAACACACCCACAAAAAATTTGTACATGTTTTTTAAATTTATTTTATTACAGTTTCCTTCTGTAAAGCACAAGTGTCCCATCACTTTTGTGAGACACTGAAACTCTATGATGGATATAAGCGTGCTTATAATACAAGCTCTGCCTCAAAAATTTGTTTCAATTATTTTAGGATCCACAGACAGATTGTTGCACCAGCATTTAATATATTACAAAACAAAAAATCTTATCTTTAATTACTTAAATGTTGGATTTTCAGACTCTTTCAAGCAGAAAAAAAAAGATACGAAATTAGATAAATTTTCTTGTTACTTCTTAATTACAAACATAAAAATTGTTAAAAGATAATTTTATTTAAACTAGATTTACAAGAAGAATCCGAACATATTTCTTTAAAAATTATCGTTTTTGTTTTTACAAAAAATGATGTGTTGGATGTTCACATCGAATCACGTGCGCGAAGCTGGTAGATGTAGACAAAATATCGTTTGCAAAAACAGAAAGCAAATGACTCAGCGAAGGGGAAAAACAGAAATATTAATTTGAAAAAATAAATATAATAAATATAAATAGTATCAAAAAATTATTTCATTACTGGCATTCACCCTTGAGTGGAAAGCGTGATCATGGATTTTTTTAGTTTTTTTTTTACAAATTTGTTGAAATATTAAAAAACGTTGAAGAAGAAATTTATGCATAATAACTGTTTCACAATCATGTTGTTCAAAAGTGATAAAGTATTATAAAATAAAATATATAGTAAATTCAGCTAAAAATATATAATGTATTAAAATTATTCCTTTTTTTATTTTTCTAGATTCTGTGTTTCTAAAACTAACTCTCACTTTCTAACTGGAGTAAACTCAAAAAATGAATCGATATAGCAATTTCCATTGAAGTATAAGAACAGTGACGCTCCTATTTCAGGGATGACACGTAATTTAAATTGTTGTGCAGTATCTGCAAAAAAATTTCAGAATGACATAACAGTATTTGAATATGGGTTAATTTTCCTTCATAAATGAATACTGAGGGATTGTAACACAAGAAAACGAATATTTATGTTCTAAAGATAACTCGCTCTTTTCAACAAAAATTCAATGCAAGGTCTATTCTCAAATTCAAAAGAATACTTTACGTGCATTATATAAATCATGGGTTCTGAAATTCCGATTTGCTTGAATAGGATAATATTTAAGATACAAAATTTTATAAAACATTGCATGAAATCACATATCTCTGCTATGTATCAAGTTTAAAAGTTGTGACATCAGAGCATTTTTACGATTTATTCAAAAATCGTTAACTTCACTATAATAAAAAATGAATGTGATTATTTTGATTAGAATCCCAGTAATAACACTTTATAAATTTTAATTTGTTAAGTAATCAAAAAGAACGAACACCCTACAGATAAATATCAGTTATAAAACTTCATTCTCTTTCCACACGATCCACAAGTGCTTTTCTAAAAAAATTCTGAAACCTCTAAGAATACACATTTTAGAATGCTTATAATAAAATTTCTATATAAACATAAGAAATCTTAATGTATAACCTTATAAGAACGCTTAAAAATACATTTTCAATTCACATTCTTTCAATAGATTCCTAAAATTTAAATTCATGAGTCATCTAAATTCATGAGTCTGTTCTTAAAACAAATGCACATTGATAAATTTGATTTAAAGATAATATTTATTCACATAATGTTAAGAAAAACATAAATTCACCGATAGCCAATATTTATATAAAGTTTGGATTTATTAAAAAAATGTTACAACCTGAAACGTTTTTGGATGGACCACTGTATAAGAGTCATAAACTGAAATTCATTTGTAAATTAATCACTTAAAAACAATAAGAGTATCAAATCATTCAGATTCTATCATCTTATTACACTCTTTTATGCAATTTGACTTGTTTCATGTTTTAAAGATATAATAGTGTAATCAATCTTATTATTACTTCGTAAATCGCAAGCTTTGGAATTAATAATTTTAAATCATTGATTCACTATTTTAATATTTTTATGATTTAACTATAAAATGATCGATTTTATGAATTACAATATTATTCCGCACGATTATTACCATCGGATATGGAATTTTTTTATTTTTAAGCATTAATATACAGTTTTTCTGGTTTCAATAATTAGCAAAATCAAATTATCATTTTGCACAATTATTACATAAAATAAAAAAAAGAATACTATTAAATTTTCAAAGAATTAAAATAAGTTAAATATTTAGTCAGTTGGAAATTAAATGAAATTTTGCATTTTTAACTTGGAACTATTCTACTTCTATTTTTTTTAAACATCCTCTTTTATTTTTATATGTCAAATTGGCATCGCCTTTTTGGTGATACAGATTTAAGCATGCGTAAAGTAAGTTAATTCAATTTGCAGCCTTTCTTAAACTTCAAAAATTGGGAAAAAATTGCAGTATTAATATAAAAAAGAATTAAAATTCAAGGCGAAAATTAACTATCAACGAGTTTGAAAAATCGTTTGGTACAATCAATATTCTAATTTAAAATAAAAATATTTTTGCATTAAAATATTTTATAATAAATTAATTTTTACGTTAAAAATAATATAAATGAAACGATTTTAATGATTTATATCAAATAATGGATAAAAAAGACTAAAAAAAGTGATTAAAATGAAAAAATTCTGCTTTACAGTGCACTAAAATGTTTTTGAAAAAAAAAATGTTAATTTTATTTATATGCTATGTATTCAAAATTCTGATAAGGAGAAATAAATCTCAAAGGAAGGAAAAACAATTCGTAACCTTCTTTATTAGATAAGTGCATTGAACCCAATCACCGAATATTTTATTTTACCTTCATGTCAGTCAATTCCATTTTTCTTGCCGTTCAGCGACCGATGAGAAAGCAATCAATCGAAAGGTAAGACAAACTAACCTTGACCGGGACTGAGAAACCAGCTGTGATGCGAAAGAAGCAGATGGTGCGTGTGAAATTTCACATTGCTTTTGAAACTTGCCCATATTAGAGATATTAATCTCAAATAAAAATGATTTTCTTGATAATTTGTGCATTTATTTTGAGAAAAAACTTTGCGTCTGGATTAATTATAGATTTTGAAATTAACCCTTTCACTGCTGACTCGTCCCAACCGAGCATGCAAATTCTATATTGTTGGGCCAGTTTCTGTTTCTAACGAGGGTGTGAAATGTAAAATGAGTTATCATCAAAGATGTCAACGCATTAAATCCTGCACTCCTTATTAGAAGCAGAAACTGATAAGTCAGTACAGAATCATCACGGCCGGTTAGGCCGGGTTAGTGGTGAAAGAGTTAACTATAGTTGTATAATTTAGAAGAAATTTACGTCGTCATTAAATTCATGCGAAATTTCATTGCAAGACGAGTTAGTTCTTTTAGATTAAAATCATATGTTTATAGTACAACGACAATTATTTTTAGACGTATTTCATAAATGATGTTCTGAAATGTGATCAGATGACGAGGACGGTACCTAAACAGTATCCTCTTCTCCAAACTCAACAAACATTAGCCCCGTATACGTAAAGAATCTTAAGTGGAATACAATTTTCCAATTTAAAATATTTTGGATAAACAGCCATACTAAAAAAAAAGAAAAAAGACTCATGAAATTGGACAATTCATGCATTTTCAAATCAAAAGTATTGAAAATAAAAAGAGAGTGGCGGCTTTACATTATCATCAATATTTTCAAAAAGACATTAAAGATAACTATATTAAAAGCTGATTTAGATCCCCTACAGTCTGAATTGTTATTGTAAACAGACCTAAAGCACTTCAATGCATAACTAAGCAATTTCGTGAGCGCTTCAAGTTTGTAGCCTATTCGACACTCAAAAAGAAAGGCACTTCATATTTCATCTTTAAATAAACTATTCTCTTTCAAGATAAACACTGAGTGAAGTTTTCCTGAAACTTTTCGGACAGTTTCGGATTTTGTATCATTACTATGACTTTTTCTTTAACTTCTTGTATATGAATTATACAAAAGAAAGGTTTTATTTTTGGAAAAAGATTATATTTCGAGATTTTTTTATGAAGCTTTCCTTTTAGATCTCCACCAATCCAAAAAAACATATTTTTAAAAATTTGTCTGGCTGTCTGCGAAAAAGAAAAAAAAAAAATAAATAAAAAAATAAAAAAAAAGGAAGGCAGAGGGGAGGATAGGCGAAATTTTCTATGTGTATTAGACAAAAATTTATAATTCATAACAAAACTGTAGATTTCTGTATAATCTTGGACGATATAAAAGACGACGGAAAAGTTTATCTGTCTGAACAACTTCATAAGCCTTTTCTCAAGAACACAAAAAGCAAGTTGAACGAATAATCAGAGATTAGTTTATAGCACATTTTAGGCATATTCCTTGATTTTCTAGCAGTATATCTATTCAGAGGCATGTGACCATAATAATTCAATAGCACACGAAGCTATGTAAATGAAATTTGGTTTGTGGCCCTAACGCCGATTTCAGATACTTTCGGTTAGGAGCATAAGGCCTAACTGAGCACTCTAATTTTTTTGTTAAACAACAATTTTTTTTTTAAACTTTGTAAAAGAAAATTAATAGAAATTCGAACCTCTAATCCAAGGAATCGCAGAATGATAATTGATTAACTATCTTTATCTATTTTTTTGTTATGAGAAAACTTTATCTTAATTTTATAACAATAATAAAGTGCATAAAAAATGTATTTTATGTCGTTACAGCATGCGTCTGCATGAATTCAATAATTAAATCATTGAAAAGTACTGTTGTAAAATATATTTGAAATGTTTTTAGAAATTTATTAAAATTAGAGAAAAAAAATTCCACAGAATAAAATTGATTTTACTAAAAAACATAATTTTTATTTGGTGTAAAAATGGTTTTTGTACAATAAAATTCGTAGATATTGGGGAGGGGGGGATTATATAATTTTGATTAATATTTCTTGACACATTTAATATAATTACGAAAATTCATATCCTATTGAGCATATAATACCAAAGAACTAATTATGCGCCAAATTTGGTAGATTTAGGACTGACGGTTTGCTCTTTAAAATGATATTTTTTGTTATGCATATAGAATTTATGGATAAAATACCAGCATATAAGCATTGTCACATTAAACCACGTCACAGAATAAAAGAAGAGTTGAGTGTGCTGAGATACATTGATATTCTGTTTAAAGTGCACCATTATACTTATTTTCATAGCAAATTTTTTGTCCCAACCTTTTTCTTTTAAAAAAAAATGAAAAAGAAAAGAAACAAAAATCGAAATACCATCCTACAATTATTTATATATTTTCTTTATATTATTATGTTCCTCATAATTTTTCAACTGGTAAAATAGATTATGAAAACCTCCAAAGTACATTCAATAAATGCAAAAAAGAAAGAATGAAAAAGCTTTATAAAAGAACGCTCTTATGTAAGAATGATTTTTTTATACTGATGTACTTGGTAAAAATTGTTCGACAGAAAAAAAAAACAAAAAACAACAACAAAAAAAAAACACGTAAAAATTACCTTTATCTTACTTCAATTTTTCTATCCAGCCCAAAATTCTAACTTTATTATTATTTCACCTTTAGCAACGCCCTTCATAATAGACGTAAATACAAAACAAATTCAAGTTCAATTACCTTAATGCGAAAAACAGAAAAAAAGGAAAGAAATACGCGTTTAATGATGGTTCTCATCAATGTATTTTATGACATACGTAAGTGATATATGAACGTTGAAAATTTGAAGCATAAATCGCGCGAAATGAAGAAAGAAAAAAATAATGTAAATAGCATAGTTTCTGAAATACGTTAACTGTCCTTTTTTTTTTTTATCAACTTTTAACTGCATATTGTGTGGAAATTCGGTTTAATGATTGTATCTGCCATTCATAAAGATCATAAATCATTTCTAAAAAAAAAGATCTTATATCGCATTTGTTTGGAAAATTTATAAGCGAAAAAAATGGTGGATTCAATAGTTTCATTTTCATAAGATCATTTTAATAAATAATTCAATGTTCAGACGATTTGAATAAGAAAAATGTATAAATAAAAAATGATTGATGAAATTTTTAATCGTATAATAATTACAAAATAATAATAAATTGTTTGCAATTTTTATTAATTTTCATCTTCAATATTTATTGTTATTCACTTATATTTAACTTCAATTGTTTTATATTTATAAATATTGAATTTTGCAATCGATTTTTCTCTAACTTCCTGATTTGAAGGATTTCTCAAACACATTCTCATCAAAAATGATGCAACATATTAATATTTTTAGAATTTCCGTTAAACGATTAAGGACACAAAATACCGAATAAAATATCGACTTTTTTGGCATTTTTCGATAGCCAATGTTCATTGGAAGTTTTACTCAAAATTTTAAATTCCATATTTAAATAGTTTTAAACATATTTGAAATTTCCCGAGTCTTGTCAATCTCAAAATTTGACAGCTGTGGGGACGTGGTTAGTTGCATTTTCAATTTAAGGCATTTTTTCTTTCTGGAATCTAACTTATTAAAATATTTTTGAATAAATCGATTTCCTTAGGTGAAATCGTTATGACCTTTCACCACTGGAATCATTTGTGTTAGCGTATCTGTGCATTAAGTTTTTTTTTTTTTTTGAGTTTTCATCTATCTATATCGATATAAAGGATTTTTTTAAAAATTTATATTAATTTCTACCTAAAGATTTTAACTTAGAAGCTTTGAAGTTCAATGCTTTGTTATTTCATATTTAGTTTTCTATTGAGAAAATATCATGACCGAAACGTTCGACTTATATGAGACACGAAATGTTTTGAAAAAGTGGCAGACTAGCAAAAATAATAATTATGAAAACCAACTTCCTGCAGTAACTTGTGCGAAATTCCAGAATACCAATGATTTAAATATAGATCTTGCGGATATCGTTGAAAATATATCTGTTGACTCAAATTGCATTATTGGAATTAATAAAAATAAAATTAGTTATGAAAACCAAAAGAACTAATTTGCGCCGATTTAAAACTAAGAAAAAATTAGAAGATGCTTAAAATTTTTTTTTGTTATTTTTTAATAAGAGTTTTTAATAATTAATAATTATATTCAAAACTTTTATAAAAATATTAAATTTGGTTTAAGCCAAATAATCTGCCATCGTTCTGATAAATATTATAAATATTGTGCAAAAGTATAATATTTTGAATAGTAATAAAATATATTCAATCAATGGAGTTAAAATTGTATTTTTGTGCATTATTTAAGTCGAAATTTATTAAAAACTAGAACTCTACCAGCATTATTAGTTTTTAAGACTTCTCAAATTTTAAATACATTTTTCTCAGATTTATTTTATTCAATGCAAGTGTTTTGTTTATTTCCTAAGGGATTTTTTTTTCTATTCAGAATAGAGTCTTGGATTTTATGTTTAGTTACAAAATGAATTATTAAAACTTAACAAAGAGTCAAATCTTTAATTCCAAGCTACATTTTGGTGCCAATATTATAAGAAATATGACTCCCTGAAAATAACAGAAAAATATTAAAAATGAAGCATTTTATTAGAGTTTAACTTTTTAAATTTTTCAAGAGATTTAAATCTTAAAATAATAGTGTTGCAGGATTAATTTATTTTTTCAAAGTCAGTTTAATAATATAATCTGTTGAAAAGTCATTAATTATTTCTAATATTACAGATAATAATTTTTTGAACACTCTTTTACATTAATTTAATTGTTCCAAGCGACTTTCTCTTGAATTAAAAAAAAATGATAATAAAATTCCATAATCTGTATGTCAATAAATTATTAATTAGACTAAAATGGGGGGGGGAATATTGAAATTAAAAATAGTTATCTCCTAAACACAATAACAAATATCTATTTTTAAAAAATTTATTTCCATTACCTTTAACTCAAATGAAATACTAAGGGTTAATAGAATAATGTTGCTTTAAGCTTGACATTTCTAATTTTATTTTAATTTTATAATTTTCTCTCAATTATATAGCAAAAATATCATGCATTTAAAAAATGCATTTTTATATCGTCGCAATGCGCTTACGTATAAATCGAAGGATTAAAACAATAAAAATTATTGTTATAAAATATACTTAAAATATATTTTAAAATATTTATTTAACTTAGAGGGGAAACTAGGTATAAATCAAACGGTATATTTTAACTTGTATAAATAAAAAGCTTACTTTTTTATATTAAGGAAAAAATTGTTTTTGCGTAGTTATACGTTTCGAAAATACTGAAAAATAAAATTTGGTATAATTTTTAATTAAAAATCCATTGAATATTTTACTAAATTCTTTCTAAACAAGCACCAACTAACCAAGAAATATATAACAGCTAAAATTATCAGATATAAGTCCAACAACCTGCATATAAAAGCATTTTCACCCAATTTTTCAACATGCAAGGCGTTTGACACAGTTTAGAAATATTATTTTGGCAACACTGAAATATTATTAAACAGACGCCAATGTTTTAAAAGATCTGCTAAATTTTATCTCTGAAATAATCAAAAGCCAGATAACGTATGGTCACAGGTTAAGAAGGAACACTTGTATTTATATGAAATACCACTTGGAGATAATATTTAAGAATAATTAAACAGTTTAAATTTTAGAAATGGTGCAGACTTGGAACACAATTTCCCAGAATATCAGTCAACAAAGTCACATTAATTCAAACCGAGTTAGTGAGATAATAAATTTTGAGGTAATTAAATCGAATCGGAGACTGTTTCCCTTTTCCTGTGTGTTTGGTTTATCTGAAATTTCTTTGCAAAATGACCACTTAGCAGTCTTATATTTTATGTGTATTTTTTAATATTCAGTAAAGCTTTTTTTCTTTATTTAATATATAAGAAAGTTTTCAATTGCAACTAGATTAATCTCAGTTTCCAGGATATTACAGAATAGAATATGTAACAGATAACGGAATATTTCAACTCTATTGTCAAGATTATTAGCACCTTATTCTAATATTTATAGTATATTTTGATGAAAATATTTGAAACGGATGGTTTAGACGAAGAGGTCCCATTGAATACCCTGATGTGACACTACTCGATTTCTTTTTGTAGAAATACTTAAAAGAAAAAGTCTGTGCCATAAGACGGATGAAACCGGAAGAACTAAAAATCGCAATTGAGCAAAAAGTTGCCACAGCGCTGAATGAAATATTTGGTGAAGTTTATTAATCAATAATGCGCCATTATTAACTGTATAATGTTCAGATAGTAATAATTATGCATTAAGAGCTAATTTATACATTTTATATATCAATTTAAATATTAGTTATATGTGAAATTTACTGAAGTCATAGTCATTCAAACTTTGTATATATTTTTCAGACGTCCTATATTTCTAGTCTTTCACAATTTTCTCCCTTTCACAATTCATGATTCATACAAACTTCAACGTTGGAGAATGTTAATGTTAAATCTTTTCATAATCCAATGATTTAAGAGTTCGTGCGGGAAAAAAAACCTATCAGTTGTGACTTGTTTTCAGTGTGAATAACTAGTCACGGAAAATTTTATTCATTCATTCTTTTCTTTTTAAATGAATACAAAATTTCTTGCCTAACAGAAAAGTCTATTGGCGCAGAATGAAAAGGATTCTCAAATAAGGTGACCAAAGCCCATTCTTCCTGCTCATGAATTTCATGGAACAAAAGAGCTGATTCATAATTTCCATGGAAACCACTCACGATTTGAACAATGAAAAATTCAAATTTGATCATGTTTGTCCTATATTTCATCAAAACGTTTAGGGGATTCCTTAATGTATTAACCAATCATCTAATTATCTAAAAATTGTTTAAAAAGGATTGTAGTTGCCTTATGAAAGAAGTAAAAACAATATTTCTCGTTTAGAATATTATATCGTTATTTTCTATCTTCGGCTGTGTTTCAAGTATTAAACTATAATTTAATTGCATAAATGAACCAGTGAGAATGGTCTCCTCAAAACTTTCTTCCATGGCATTGGCATACAATAATACCATATGCTAATTTTGGCGTGAATTTAGCATTTTGTATGTATCGTGCGATCCTTGGCGAGTTATTTGGCGATTAATCCCTGGCATGTATTAATAATATCCAAAAATTGAATTTCTTTCAGAAATTCAATTTTTTTTTTGACTAATTGAAACCAATTAATTTTTTCTCAACTAATTGAAACCAAAAATTTTAATACAACACTGTACTTAAAACAGCGCCCCATATAAATTTGAAATATTTAAGTCATTGCGTTTTGAAATTTTAAGCGTTTACATGTCTTTGATAGTACAGACCGACAGATAATCAAATACTTGGATTTGGCTCAATATTTGAGGTGTCTATATTATTAATGCTAAATATGTATACCAAATTTTATCTATTTAGGTCTTTGCATTTTGTAATTATGGAATGAACTTATATTCGAACAGCCGGACACACGGACTTACTTTAAACAGTTTTACTCAAAACTTGGTAGAAATATGCAAATATGATGTAAAGACTTTATACCAAATTTCAACTGTCTAACTCAAAGCCTTTTTTGAAGTATATCATTGTCTGAGACAGACAGAAAGGAGTTTTTCCAAAAATGTGTTTTCAAGGAGGTCTAAAATGTAGAGATTCGTCAAAATCAGGAGTTGCGATATTTTATACTACGTATACGAGAAAGTAAAAGGAAAAATGCCTAGTTATCTCATGATTATCTATAATTTATTTCAAAAATAACAATTAAAAAATCTTTAATTATTGCTTAACGGCCATTATTACTTCATAATTCACTTATTTTGCTAGTTTATTGTTTCTTAAAATTTGTAGAACAATGGTGCCTGTTCATTTTAAATTAGAAATTGCTTGATCATTTAAGCGCTTGTTAAACTTTTTTTTTCAAGATATTTCGTCCCCATCGGAAGCATCGATATCTTTTGTTCAGTCTTGCTAATAAAATTTCAAAATATCACATCTTTAGTTGTTGCTTATGAAACGTTTTTCTTAAACAGCTCACTTATATATTTTTCGTTTAATTGTTTTTTTTTTTTTGTTTGTCGAACGATGCTGCACTCAGGATTTGAAATCAGCAATTGATTGACTCATTTCGTCGTTCTTTGAAAAATGGTTACATTTTTGCTAGCAAGAACAAATAATAGACATTGATAATGTGGTGAAAGCTTATAAGTCAGTTAACAGCTACGCTGCACGAGCAATTGCTTTTGTATCGTGGTCATGTTACTCGGCTGCGAACCATAAGGTCCCAAGTTCTATCCTTGCTCATCACAATCATTCACAATAATTGCAATGGGATGAATGAGAGTTCCATAAACTTTAAAACAAAGTCCATATAAACAAGTAATAAAAAAGTTAAGTCAATTCCTACTTAGGTCAACAAAAAAAATATTTTAGTTACTTTTTTATTAAATAATTACAATTAATATAAATATGTATATATATATGACAGAATTACAATATTAAGTGAAAAAATAGAGCTTGACGACAAACTTGGCTACCATTTGGCGACATGACGACGAATTTGGCGACCAAATAGAAATTACTGGACGAATTTAATTATTTAATTAATATTTGGAAAAAATACTGTATTAACATCAAGTGTCATCCACTAAAAGTTTTAAAAAAATGTATTTGAACTTGAATGGATGAATAAAAAGTATTTTGTTAACGATTGAAAATTTGAGCAATATATATATAGAGAGAGAATGTGAGTAGGAATTGAAAAAGAAGTCTCTCTATTCGACTGTTTGAGAAAAAAATCAACATGATAGCTACGAAGCGTAAAGAATTAAACAAATACAATTCGGTACACAGGGTGAGCACCTAAAATATAGATACGTTTCAAGTTTGGAACCAACACTGTCAAGAGGCTGAACATCTGCATTTTTGCGACGATTCAATAATTTAACAATTTAGGCAAATGGAAATTACTTCAAAGTTTTAGAATATAGATTGCAGAACCTTATCAATTTTTGAACCATATATATCAAAGAGTAACCGTCCATCAGTCTGTACTTTCACATACATGCGAATGCAATAATTCACATACTCAACGAGCTAAATAAGTCAAATTTGACATATCATCTTATTACTAAAATTTATTATTTATTTTGAGTCAAATTTTGGTTTCAACTGTACTAAAAGGCTTCCTTTACTATACCACGAAATACTCATGCGCAATTTCTGAAAATAAAGTTCTTAGCATTTATGGCATTAGCTTTAGCATTATTATTAGCATCATGGAAGACGGATAACACTTTTATTACATGCTATTCCAGCTCATTTATATTAGATGTTCAATAGGATTTCCACTATATATTAAAATATATTTCATGATGTTTCGATTGAATCAAATTTTCAACCAAGTTGAACTTTAGAACAGGAACTGAATATTTCTTTTACTCCCTTTTTTATTTTTCCGTATACGTATATATAGCGAATGTATAAAAATCATCAAAAAATTCGAACTCGAGATTGTGAAACTCTTCACGTTTTAAACTTCCTTGAGTTAAGAATACACATTTTTATGAAACTGTCCGTCCATTTGTCTGCCTGTATGTGACAAAGATAACTCAAAAACGCTTTGATTTAGAGACATGAAATTTGGCATACTGTCTTTACACCAAATTTGCAGATTTTTATCAAATTTTGAGTAAAATCTGTTAGGAGGAAGTCTTTCTGTCCAGTTGTTCGAATACAAGTTAAGACAGTAATTACAAAACAAAGAGAGTCAGATAGATAGTATTCCATACACAGGATTTAACTATAATGTAGTCACACCTGTTAAAATTTGAGCCAAATCCAACAAGGGGTTGACTATTTGTTGGTCTGTACTTTCAGAAACATGTAAGGGCAATAATTCATAAAAGCAAAAAAAAAAAAAAAAAAAATGGCTTAGGATTTCGGATCTACCAGTGCAGTTTTGCGTCAAATTTCAGTTTCAATCATTTGAGAAAAACGTATCTAAAGTATAATTTCGTCTTTGGATAATATTAATGCATGCCACGGATTAATCGCCAAATAATTCGCCAATGATGACACGTAGGTCCAGTAAAACTGTTATTAAGTGTATATTTTGTAACTATTGTACGCCAATGCATGTTATGCGATTTTCTGGCATGAAATGTATTTTAAAGTATGAGAAAAAGTTTTGGGAAGACAACTTCCGCTGGTTTTACAGCAACTCCTCTGTGCATAATTATATAATCATTTATGTTTGCAAATGATATTTATATCCATCACAATCTGATACCATTTATTTTGAAGCTTTTATTATTCATAAGAAAAGCAGCTAGAATGGTACCTGTCTTTTCAGAGAGAAAATCTTCAAAAATAATGATTTCGAATTGGCAGTGGCAAAGTACATTCTTTCCATTCTGTCGTTGGAGAAGGTAAAAAGGTATTACCATAAAAATAGTACCCACTTGTCTAAGAGGTTAAAGCAAGTTTTAAGAGGATTTTCTGTAAAAAATATTTTATCGTAAATCTAAAATTTAAATATTTAAAAAATGTAGGAAAATCACTGTTAAATATAATTTAATTAAAAATATTTCATCGTTAATATTTTTCATAAATATTGAAGAAAGTAACATCCTTTTATCTATAGTTACTTTAACCCTCAAACTTCATTAATTTTTATATCTCAACTGCATTTGAGTTAATGCGATTAACGACAACTCCGCCAAAATGCCAAGGAAAAAAGTCAAAGTGAATTGCGTTAATAAAAGAATGGATGGATCGATCCAAAATATGGTAAAATATGTCTTAGAGGGTTAAAAAAATGCATATAAGAGATGCATAATTCAAATCTTAAGAAAGGAATTTTCAGAGGAAATTTTTATCCTTCTTTATTTTGCTGTTTGATTTTTCTGGTAAACTGTTCGATTTGCATAACAATGTAACGACAGGCGCTATTGCAGTGAAGGAGGAAAAATCTTTTAGCTCAAAATTATCATATTTTATGAGGAAAAAAGTTTTTTTCTTTTTTTTTTTCTTTGGCAAATTGTTGAAAGTGTGCTAGTTTTTATTTATTTATTTTTATTTTTCGTTCTCCAAAAATCAGATGTTTATTGAAAGGAAACAAAATATTTACATTGTTTGATCATAAATTGGAAAGTAGATGTAATGTGATTTCTGAGGCAATATCCTCAAATTTTATGTGAAATTTTCCAAACAGCAAGATAATTCTTCCTTCGACGTTTCTAATTTAACAATTTGAACTTTTATAACGATCTTTTGATGTAGTATTCATTTAAGAAATCTATGACTACCATTTTTGAACGACTTTATTTTGCAAAAGGGATAAAAATAATGAATAAGAAGAAAAAATTTCTAATCAGAGAACTTCTTTAGATGCGTCTTCTTTTTAGTTTTTCTTTCATTTGCTGCTTTACATCTTTTTTTTTAAATCGTATTAATGTTTAATTAAAAATATAAATAGTATTTAAATATTTTGCTTAGTAAACCAGTGGTAATGGTCTCTCCAAAAATTTCTCGCATTCTCTCTAATAAAGGTAAATTTGTGCTTCAGACGCATTTTGTTCCAACCAATTCAAACCAAATTTTGACACAGAACCAGCTACAACTGCAAACACAAAATAACCTAACAAATTTTGTAAATTCAAATTATTCCATGTTTGAGCTATCGAGTTTACATACTTCTGAAAGTTCAGACCGATAGATCAGTGTTTCCCAAATTGTGGTACGCGTACCCCCAAGGTACAGTAAGAGTTTGATGGGGGTACAACTGAGGCGAAAGTCAATCCCCTGAAAATCCCTTAACTCTGTCCAAAATGAAAGAAGGACCAATCATCTGTGGTCCACTGTCCCTCCCCACATGACCGAAATAGGAGAAACCTTACCGAAATAGGAGAAATAGGAGACCGAAATAGGAGACTTACTTGCTTACAGCAGTGCTTGTTTACATGACTGGAAATGGCTTTGTAAACTAGCATATTTAACAGATATATTCTCTGTTTTAAATTGCATCAACTTATCGTTACAAGGCAAAGAAATTTCATTGTTTCACGTTCAAGATAAAGTGAACGCTGCCATCGCAATATATATATATATATATATATATATATATATATATATATATATATATATATATATATATTATGGCAAAAGAAAGTTGGTAGTGGTGAAGTAGACTCGTCACCCTCTCTTCATGAGTTTATAACAAGTTCGACTACTAAAATTGATGCTTATACTCTGAAAGGCATAACACAGCCTTTGGAGAGTTTGCAAGTGGACCTGAAAAACTATTTCCCTGGTTAAAAACAAATATTGAATAGTTAAGAGATCCGTTTAACATTGACACAACATCCATGCCAGAAGATTTGACGCATGAAGAAGAAGAGCCATTGTTGGAATTGGCTTCAGACGGATTTTTGAAAATTAAACATGGGGAAAGTGCCTTAACATCATTCTGGTTACAAATGCAACATGTGTATCCTGTCTTAAAAGAAAAAAAAATTGAAACACATCTTGCCTTTTCCAATTTCATATTTATGTGAAGTTCCTTTTTCAACATTTGTAAAGATTAAGCCGAAAAAAAGGAAAAGACTATTAGACGTGGAACCGCATTTGAGATTAAAATTATCAAACAGGGAAAAAAATTATGATGATCTGTCATCTCAGCACAAACAATTTCATCCTTCACATTGATGCAAACAAATGTTACTTACAATATAACTTTTATTTATATTATATTATTTTTATTTTATTATGAATAATTTTATTTCTCTTTTCTTATTATGTTATATGTCCCCCAAAAGTAAAAAAATAAATATATTTTTGATTGTTATTAAAGTACATCCATTTTTACGAGGGGTACTCAGTGTTACGAAAATTACAGAAGGGGCACACATATGTCAAAAGTTTGGGAAACACTGAGATAGATGGTCAACCATTTGATAAATTTGAATTCAAATTTGACAGATGTTTCCAATATAGTTCGAATCTCTGTACCGAATTTTATCCATCACGCTTTCTTCGTTTTGTACTTAACTTACATTTGAGCAGACGGACAGACAGACTTCCTCTAAAATCATTTTGTTGATAATTTGATAGAAATGTACAAATTTGTGAAAACAAAATTCTACCAATTTTGCATCCATCTAGCTCAAAGCGTTGTTAAGTTATATTTATCGCTGATAGGTGGATAGAAAGACAGATATTTTACAAAAAAAAAATGTATTTTCCGAGTTGAGTGAAATATAAAACGTGGAGGTTGGTCAAAATCTCAAGTTCGAATTTTTTGCATCCGAGAAATTACTTCATAAAAAAATAAAACCACCTGTATCATATTTCATCTTACTCTCTACTCTGGGGAATCAAAGCCGATTCGCGCGTATTCCGAAGTCTGGAGAGTTTCCGTATCTAAAAACTGTCAGTACTTTATAGAAGAAAAAAATCAATGCATTTTAGACTGATTGCTCCGAAAATTTGTTACATAACAAGATAACTATATATTTCATTTAACTGTTATAATTAATTATTTTTATAATTCTCGTGTTTACAGACACATGAGCATATTGAAGGTCGACAATGGACGAATTTCATGGATGTGAGAAAAACTTTGAAACCGATGTATCAACCTGATGATGAAACTATAATCCTTATTTTCGTTCGCTAACTATATGATGTTTACATGCACTTTGCTTCACGGGCAGATAAGCTTCCTATTGGCTGATTTCAATCAAAATTTGAAAGAAATCTACATTTTTGGTATAAGGGCAACATGTGAAATTCAGCCTTCTAGCTTGCATTTTTTTATCCTTGTCCTTAATTAGTTAGGCATAGTTTTAAAAATGTTTTTCAAGTGATTCTGTTTCCGAAAATATTTATTTGGAATATGATAATTCATCAAAATCTCATAGTTAAAATTTGAATATTGCAACATTAACTCCTTTTATTACTTCATATGTGTCAGAAAAATAAAAGGAAGAAAAGGAGAGCCCATTATAAAACCTGAAAACAAATTAAGCAATGTTCATAAAAAAAAATCCAGTGAATAGCCAAAGAAATAGAGCTTTCTATAAGTTATGCATTTATTAATAACAATTTTTCTCGAATGAAACATCTACAACTTCGTTTAGAACGGATTAAGTACACAAATTTAGCAAACGACCACGTTGATAAATTTAATAAAGTTTATCTTTTACAGGCTGTTTCTAAGAAATATTCATGCCAAACTAATTTTTTTTTTTGAAAATGTATTCATGAAATGAACTTAAAAAAACAAACACTTTAAGTAAGACTAACCATTTTGGTGGCCAATTATTTCGCTAGACCATGCCATTCGACCACAAACGAAAACGAGTTAATAAAGCCAGACAGTTAAAGTTCAACAAATACAATTCCTGATCCATATCCCCAGAAAGTCATTCGACACCAAATGAGAAGTATTTGATAAAGCCAGACAGATGAAAATCGACAAATGCAGTTCACAGATCGATATCCTCAGAAAACCTGGCAAAATAATAAAAACCATGAGCTTCGCCTTTGGATCTCTTGGCACTGAGAATTCCCCCCCCCCCCAACTACCGACTAAAGAAGAAACTCTGTTGCAGGCCGTACCTAAACTTATTCAGAGAACTTTACCTCTCTGACACCATTTATAGGTCTAGTGACATTTATGTCGAATACCTGACCGGACATCGGCGGTACAATCTAGCTGTAATGGAAAAAGCCAAGAGTCAAATTACAGGCCTTCTGAACCCAAGGAAGTCCTGCCTACTAGGTTGTAAGGCAAGGATGTCGCTTAAATTAGTGTTAAATCGTTCTGTACATAGCTTGATATTCACTGTTCTCTCAAAAAAGTAAACTCATAATGTGACTGGTTGTAAGTTGCATTGCTTTAGGCTTACATTTATCTTAATTTTTATATACACGAATTTCCAAAATAAAGTCGTTTCACATAACATTACAATCACATGGAAAATGTAACTTCTGTAACTAAACACATAATTGCTCATTATCTTACTCATTTTTATAACTGTACCTTCTTATTCCTCAGACAAATTAAACAGTTGATTTAAACATTATAATACAAGAGTTCTATTTATAGTTTCCACGAAAAATTTTATAAGATGAGAGAATATTTTTCAATTTAAAAGGAGTTACTATATCAAGAATATTTTATAAAATGTAACCAAATTAAAAATAAATATTAAGTTTAAATCCAGTACTGAATTAAATGGAATAAAAAAGAAATGATGAATCAAGGCTGAAGACTTTTCAAGGGTCACCCTCAGACAAGGATTCAACCCAGGGATATTTTTTTCTGTCAGGGGTCCAAGAAATTGAGGAATTTGAAGATAAGAATTAACTTCAACAAATCAAAGACATTAAATTGCACAATAAATAATAAGCAAAGTTTTATTTCAAAATTCAAATCTAAGCAAGACTACAGCAAAATTGAATTAAACCAAACTACTATAAAACCATTATCAAACTCTAAAACCAAAAAAACAACAATAAAATATAAAAGAAAAAAACATATCAGTTGAAATTAAATATTCCAAAACTTTATGTAGAAAAATTAAATAATTAATATTAAACCATAATATTAAATAAAAAAAAGACCATAATATTAAACTAAAAAAAAAAAAATAGTTTGAATCCATGTCTGAGGGTGACCCTTGAAAACATCTTCAGGCTGGATTCATCATTTCTTTTACTTTTTTATTCCTTTTAATTCATTATTGCATTTAAACTTAATATTTATTTCTAATTTGGTTAAATCCATTTGTGTTTTAGATGTAGCAACATTAGCTTAATCTAAATACAATGTATTTTTTCATTAGTTTTGACTTAGAAATATTTATTATCAAGTTATTTTCATAAAGATTGCTTTAACTTTTGGTTAATAGTTTCTTATTAAATGTAACTAATTTAGATAGGAGGGAGATAAAACTCCAGGAATCCTTGTTTGGTCAGTAAAACAACTTTTAATTCAAACAACATAAAATATAAACACTTCATGTAGAGCCTTCTTCTAAATACGTTTATACCTATTTCTAATTGTTTCCAAATTAGCTAGCAGACAACGATGAAAATGGATATCTAAATGAAGAACAATAGCATTTGAAGCTCAAGCTTAATTGCAACAATTCATGTAGATTTCAACTTCCATTTCGAACTCCATTAAATTCAACGGCTTCATCTCATTATAGTTTGTCCGGCCAATGAGAGATCTGTTTGCAAAGCTTAGATATCTGCGAAAGACTGCCAAGATTAGATTAGTTAATAAGATTAATTCGCACTTAATTAGATTGTAGATTCTCAATTCCCATTCGAGCTCAGTTCTGGATTCTGTCAAGGATAACCGATCTTCCGCCGAGACCAGTTACTCTATTGCCAAAAAGGCCCGCATTGCAGACGAAGCTGATTCTCAACTAGATAACAGTACAAACTTTATTGCATATTCTAAATATTAAGAAGAAAACCTCATATCTATTTAATAAGTCTTATGGAATTTCGGATTATTTAATTCCAAGGTCGTTAGAAATTTAGCTTAATGTGTTTTTCTTTACCGTAGAACGGAAATGATGCAATTTTATTTATAGTGGAACAGAAAAGAGGTAATTTTATTTATAGTGGAAAAGAAAAAATGCTATTTTAACATAAAAGACGCTGTTTGAATGTAAAGTGATATATGTGAAATCATATGTAAATTCGATAGAATCATAAAAGTTGTAACTTAATTTGAGAATTTGAGCTGCATTATACATTGCTAAAACTCTCACGTAATACTTTTAAATATTTTTTATTATTAATGGTATTTTTATTATTTTTATGTATATTATCTTATTAAATTTATTTTTATTCTATAATTACAAATTTCCTTATACTTTTACTATTTATTCATTATATATTTTTTATTATTATTTTACATATTATTATTATTTTCCTTTTTTATATTGCTGTTTCACTTTTCATTTTTAACAATTTATCAATTATCATTAAATTTCATTACTTTGTATTTTCTATATTAATTGATCATTATAGATATCATACTATGTAAATTTTATATATTATTACAAATCTGTAATTTTGCTACCCGGCACGAATAGTATCACCGTAAGAAAGACCGTTGTACGATCTGTCCTGTACATGTTGAGTGGGTGCCGCGTTAATAACCTCGGAGCTTGGCGACAAATTTGGCGACTTTGGAAATAAAATGGGTTATACTGGAAAGTTCGAGAAGTTTCACGATACATCCAGTAGGAACCAAGATACACTCAAATACGCCCTGATTGGTCTGGAAGATTCTAGCCCTGCCTCCCGGAAGTATAAAAGACAGGCATTCTGAAGTTGCAGGGAGGTCGGGTGTATCGTCGGAAGTCGTGTTTGAGAGAGCCGGAGTCGCCGACAAGTAAAAGAGATTTTGCAGAGGATTAGAACAGAAAGCAAGCAAGCTGCTGAACTAGCGATTGATTAGCGGTATTTGTAGAAGAAAAATTTTGTAACAATATTTATTCGCTTTGTTGGAAACAATAATAAGGACTCTTTTATTTATTTATTCATTTGTATTTAAGAATGCATCTATGGTATCTGCTGGATAGTCCTGCACTTGCAGATTTTCGCTTAGTTGTTCTAAATTACTCGTACATTTTCATTCTTTCTCTCTTTTTGAATATATAAAATTAAAACTAAAAATTTTCGATATTAAATGTTAAAGCTTTCATTTTTGAGAGAAATACTGAATGCGTTTTTAAGGGGATATTTTTATGTGAAAAAAGTAAATAAATTTATGACATATGTTGCAACAAAGTCAGATCAGTTCTATTTTATAAAACTTCGGCATATAGTATTTTTTTTTTTATTTTTAACCATTTAATAGTTTTTTTTAAACAATAAGATTAAAAAGCGTTTCTTTTATATTGTAATTACCTAAGTAGTTTAGCTTAAAAAACTTTTTCTACTCAAAGTTTAAGCAATTAAAGCAGCTTTTACAAAATGATTTTAACACTTTCAGAACCTTTGATGCTAATTATTAATACCAGAATTATCTGATATTATTTGCATTTCTGAGATTTATTTAGGCTACAGAGTGTTTCAGGAGGCTTAATTCCAAAGATGATCTGGATAATCAAGTAATAATTTTAATTAATATCTGGTACAATTGCTCTCCTACCGGGTGTACCTCGGAGATCAGGAAGAAAAGCTTCCGGTATGGTGATTGGTTCTTGCCAAGCGGCTGGGTACAGAAATGGTGAGGGTCGGCTACTTCCTATCGATGACGGCCCGTGCTTCCGAAGGGAAGGGTAGTACCGTGGACGGTGATGGCCCTTGGACTTAACAATAATCCCCACCAGTGCTACTGTCGCGGAGGTCCAATCAATCAGATTTAAGCGTGTGCCTTAGTGGTGTGTCGGATTAGCCGGTTAAGGTTAAGATGTACCTGTCTATCTATAAACACGATAAATAGAAAATGCATTAAGCTAGATAAATGAAATTTTAAATTTCTTTACACAAAATTTATAGATTTTTATTCAATTTTGAGCGAAATCTATTCATAGAAAGTCTATCTTTCTGTTTGTTCCAGTCAACACGACAACTGAAAAAAGGCAAAAAGATTCAGATAGAAAAAATTTAATAAACAAACTTGCCATCTAAAGGATAGATTCACATCTAATTTTGAACCCAACCGGTAAAGGGGTTGAGCGTATACAGTTTTGTACTTTCGAATATGTAAAAATTAAACAAAAATATAACGGCAGTTAAATGAAATTAAGTATATTTTTAGAAACTAAAGCATAAATCTTTATCAAATTTCAAAACCAATCCGTTAAAGAGTAAGCCGTCTAACAGGCTATACTTTCGTATACATGTAACAAAGATAAATCAAAAACACAATTACTAAATAAATGGATTTTGGTATGTGATCATGTTACTTCTTATTATCGTAGGCGAACAGTTAGTCTTCGAAAACGGATAATTCATATTTTATTTAGTTAACCTTAAGAAGAAGGTAAAATTACTAAAATTGAATTTTTCAAATAATTGACGTGGCGAATTACAGCTAGGAACGACTTCATGCAAGGCGACCGTCTTCATTCAATCACGACCGTCTTCATTAGACGATCGTCTTCCTGAAGACGGTCACTAATCGTGAATATGGTTACGGGGTTATACTGCGTACTTAAATCTAACTTATATTTCTATGTGGAAATGAGTTCTTACCTTTCTGAAGCTTCTGTGAGGGAGACATAATTGTTTCGGACAGTCTTCAAACTGGCTAAGATTTGTGCGAATGGAGTAACAATTAAGTCTTCGCAATATCTGAAAAAAGACAATAAAAAGTATGTTCTTAGTTAATTCATTATATTTATATTAAATGAGTGTAAAATTATGTAAAATATGATTAAATAATTTTTTACACTTCACCAATGTTAATCAATTTAAATTTTTCCATGAGATTCTTCTTTGGTTGTTGCCATGTACTTAAAAATTTATTCATATTTTTAAGTTAGAAAGTATTTTACTGTTCGAGATAGAATAGATTTAATGTTAACAGATAAGATAAAAAAAATTGTTTTATTAATTTTTTTATTCATAAGGCATAGATTATTTAATTAATTGTTAGAAATCTTCCCCCTAAGCTTCCTTATAATTTAGTATTTTAAAATACAATTTAAAGTATTTATAGCATAAAAATGATTAAAATTTTTATGTATGAAATCAGCTGTTCACTAGATCCAAGATAGATTCACTAATATCCAAGATAGATATCCAAAAGCTAGAAAGCAAAAATGTGTTGAAAATTCACTTTTGCCGGAATGTCAACGCTATCAGGAAAAATTTTTCTCTTCAAATATACATATTATATTTAAACCACGAAAATTACTATTCTATAAAATATTATAATGTACAAAATATTCTTTTGGATGCTGCAATTTAAAAAAAAAAATTAAAATGAGAATAACAGTTCAGTAAAAAAGAAAAATATTAAATATCGCATTTTGAAAAAATTAGGCTTACAAAATTACTAAAAAAATAAATAAATTACTAAATTAAACTTTTCAAATTAGAAAAAAGTTTAAAAAAACATTGTTGATAATTCACTGAAAATGAATGAAAGATTCATTAAACTTTGACACTGGCAAATTGAAGAATTAAAAGGATTAAAATAATATTTTTATTCAACAGGAATTGCTGCATTTTTTTGTCCAAAGTTAATAATTAATAAAAAAGAAAATATGTCATTGATTCTTGCGCAATTATTCATTATTCCTTGAAATCAAAATTCGTAGGAAATGGTTTGTTAATAATTTGCTAAGAATGAATAAATATTTATTAAACTTTGAGACTGGCAGTTCAAAGAATTAAAATGATTAAAAATATCAATATTATTTTCATTGAACAATAATTGTAACAGTAAAAATAAAATGATATTTTGGAATCATAATTAGTAACTAACAAAATAAGAAATATTTCATTCATTCTCACACAATCTTTCACTATCTCTTGAAATAAGAATTCAACGGAAATCTAATGATAAGTTTGGATTTCTATTCTCAACAAATTATTTATGAATTTTCAAATTTTATTTATATAGATGGAATTATAGTAAGTTAAACCTAAAATTAATTTTGAATAAGAAAAAGATGCAGTTTGACATAATATCAAAATTCGAATTCGATTGAAATAAAAAAATTCGAAAGTAATCTAAATGAATAGTTTGGATTTCTATTCTCAACAAATTATGTATGATTTTCGAATTTTATTTATATAGATGGAATTATAGTAAACTAAACCTGAACTCAATTTTGAAGAAGAAAAAGATGCAGATTGAAATAATAATATTTGCTCCTAAATACAAAAGAATTGGATGTCCTTATCCAGAATTCTTACAGCAGTTAGTATGAAAACCAATAAAAAAATACTTTTAGAATTTAAACGGAATAATAAATGTGAACGAACTTTTCAGTTTAAACTAGCTTTAGAATCTTATAAAAATTATTTTGTTTCTCTATTCAGACTAGACAAAAGAATGTAGATCTCTCTTGTTTGAATTTCAAATATCTTACTTTCTACTTAAAAACTCTGTCTGTTCGTATCCGAATTGAATTGTTTTGAGAGAAAAGCAGGAAAAAAGTCTATTTCTTTTCATGAATACTGAAAGTTCGTATTCGGATACTTTTCTGTTTCATCGGATTACTTACTTTCGGAAGTTAAATTCTTGGATACTTAAGAAGACTCTATATACTTTATTATTCTCACAGAATCTTGAATTTCTGCTATTAAATACTAATAAAACTAAGAATAAATTGAGAAATAAAATAAACCCGACAAGACTGATAAATCAGTAGTAAAATATCTACGAGATGCCAAAATCAATATATTATGACAATTCTTCACGACAATTATATTGAATATTTTATTTTCCTGTTTTTTTTTAAAGAATATCTTATAAAAATATATATAAAAAATTTCAAAGATACTTGGTAAAATTTGTTGACTCCTACCAAAGAGAAGTTTAAAAAAAATTAATTATTTTTTAATTGGGCTCTCTAACTGAATAGGGAACCAATGCCTAACTACGCGTTTTGATATTCGGCTTTCTTGTAAAATCTTATAAAAATGATAACTGCATTTTTAAAGTAAATCATTAAATTAATATTACTCGATGTAAAATATCTAAGAGATACTAAGAAAAATTTATTAAGATAGTTTTTCACGGCAATTACGTTGAATATCTTCTTTTTCATTTTTTTTAAAGTGTCTTTCATATATATATATATAACAATTTTCAAAAAATAGTTGCTTAAATTTGTTGCCTTTTGCAAAGATACGTTTTTAAAAATTAAATTATTTTTCGATTGGTTTCTCTAATTGAATTGGGAACCAATCCCTAGCTACACATTTTGATAATAAGCTTTCATGTGAAATGTTATAGAAATATTAATGCTGTATTTTCGACATAACCTTTTGTATTATTCGTAGTAAAACGTCTAAGAGTTGCTATGAAAAGTATATTAAGATAGTTTTTCCCAACAGTTTTAGAGAATATTCTTTTTTTCCCCTTTTCTTAAAAAGTTTCTCAAAATATATAAAATATTATCAAAAATAGATTTTTAGAATTATTGCCTTTTCAAAAAGATAAGTTTTATAAAAGTTACAATATTTTTCGATTGATCTATCTAATTTAATTGGGGAGCAATTCTTAACTAAGCATTTTGATATTAAGCTTAGTTGTAAAATCTTAAAAATATCAATGCTGTATTTTTCAAAGTAAATTATTATATTATTCTTAGTAAAATATCAAAGAGATGCTAATAAAAGTATATTAAAATAATTTTTCACAACAATTTTATTGAATATTCTATTTTTTTAAGGAGTATGTTACAAAATATATATAATTTTTTTTTCAAAAATTGTTTAAAAAATGTGTGGACTTTTACCAAAGATGAGTTTTTTTTAAATTCATTATTTTTCGATTGGGCTGTCTAACTAAATTGAAAACCAATTCGTAACTAAGCATTTTGATACTAAGCTTCCCTGTAAAATTTTATAAAAATGTTACTGTTGCCTTTTTCAAGGTAAATTATTGCATTATTCATACTAATATATCTAAGAGATACTAAGAAAAATATAATAAGATTATTTTTCAGGAAAATTATATCGAATATTCTATTTTTTCTGTTTTTAAAAAAGTAAAATAAAAGTATATAAAATATTTTCAAAAACAGATTTAAAAAATTTTTGCCTTTTGAAAAAGATAATTTTTAAAAATTATCGACTTTTGATTGGGTTTTTTCGATTGGGCAATCTAATTGAATTGGGAACCATAACGAATTACGCATTTTGATATTAAGCTTTCTTGCGAAATCTTATAAAAATAGATACATTTTTCAAAGTAAATTGTTGTATTGTTCATAGTAAAATATATAACAGTTACTAAGAAAAATATATTAAGATAATTTTTCACGACAATTATATCGATTTTTTTCTTTTATTTAAAAAGTATCTTACAAAAATATATACATAAAAACTTTCAAAAGTAGTTGCTTAATTTTGTCTCCTTCCGCAAAAAATAAAAATAATTTAAAAAAAAATTAAATTATTTTTCAATTAGGCTCTCTAATTAAATTGTGAACCAATTTCAACTACGCAGTTTGATATTAAGCTTTCTTGTGAACTATTATAAAAATATTAATGATGTATTTTGTAAAGTAAATTATTGCATTATTCATAACTGTTAACTGTTTACGCACATTATTTACAGGACATTTGTAATTCACACAACAACAAAAAACCCTTCAAAGAATTTTGGCCAATGGAAAATTTAAATGGTAATTTCACCATATGAAATAATTAGTTAATCAAATCAATTAACATTATTATTATTTATGTTGAATGCATAGATAGGGTTGTTACCTACTCGCTGCTTCCTATGGAGGAGTGCCGGGAGACTGGAGAGAGGTCGAACTCGTTGTCCGGTCTGTAGAGGAAGGACTCGCGCCGTTGGGGTTGCGTCTGCAGGACTAGGCCCCCTGAACTGGCTTCCTTCTCAAAGGATTCATCTTGTGTGTCAAAACTGGAAAAGAGAGTCCCATTATTCTCCAAGAAAACATAAAATGATAAGTAATAAAATTCTTTGAACAAAATCTTTATACAACCATTTCGAACATCTGCAAACATTAAAAGCTAACAACTGTGACTGAACATATTTAACTTTCTAAAAATAAGAAAAATTATAATACAAATAATAAAATAATAACACAAATACTTTCTAAGTATAAAACAAATAATGAAATTAATAATACAAATATTTTCTAAATATTATATAATTAATGAAATAATAATAAAAATACTTTCTAAGTATAACACAAATAATAAAATAGTAATATAAATACTTTCTAAAATAATACAAATACTTTTTAAAAAATGAAAATAATAAAATAATAATACAAATATTTTCTGAGATAATACCAATAAAACTATTACATCTTTTACTTGAAAATATAAGAAAAAATTTATTTCATTAAAAATATTCGTAAAATAATTTTAATAAAATAGTTTTAAAAACCTTTATTAACGAACAAAAAAAAAAAAAGTGGATATTTTCTACTTTTACTTAAACTTGAAATTCACTTTTATAATTATGGAATTTCGTAAATAATTTTCTCTACTTCACTTGCAGGTGGAGTCACTCATATGAACTCAAAATTTAATTAAAATAATCGATTAATTGATAATTAGACTCTGAAAATATTAAAATGGCATTGCCACCGAGAAAGAGCAAGTGTGCATGATTTCGAAACTCTAATCCGTCAGAAAGTAAGTGAAAAATCAATAACAATTTCCAATTTAATGAGCATGAAAATATTGCAGTTAAATACATGTTGATGAAAATATTTTAAATATTAAAGTTTAGTTTGTTGTCTTTGCTCATTTCTATCCTCATCAATTCTATAAAAAGCTATGGAATTATGTTCAAAATAAAGTAAAATATCCTTTGACTAGAATAAGTACTCATTTCTTCAGATTTCAAATATTTTATCGCATTACCATATTATATATTGTGTCAAAAAATGCTATTAAGCCTTAGATGATTTCAGAGGTAATCTCTTGTCTTTTTCAAGGGTTTAATAAAATACTTAACAAATAAAAATAAATAGATAAAAAACAATTGTTAACTTCAGGGACGAAAGAAGAAAAGAAAAAGAAAATGATAAAAATCATGAGAAAGTATTTTAAAGATAGACCAATTCACAACTTTAGTTGCTATTTTTTTATTATTCTTGATAAAATAATAATATTTCCAAAAATCCTCTTTTTTATTAATTTCTGTATGTCTTTAAAAACTCGCTAAATTTAGAAAAAATATGATGTTAAATTTTATCTATTTAGAATTTAATGTTTTTTCAAAGTTATTCATATTTTCAGATTCAATTATAAAGATTTGAAATGTGTAGGGAAATGAATACATTTTCTGAATTGGCGTAATTTTAAATCGCTACGCCTGTGGCCTGTTTCAAAACCAGTGACCATGGGTAATTGACAAGTCGGGTATCCATTACAGTTTATCATAAAATAAAGAGATTCGAGTTTATAATTTGGAATACCTTGTTAAAAATGCAATAGCGATAAATAGTTTGATGTAAAAATCTTACATTCATATATTACAATGTTACATACACGTGCATGGAGAAACCGGCAAATTAAATCTGATCTTTTAACTTTTAACTTAAATCTGATCTTTAGAGCCAGGCTATAAATGTTGTCTGAAAATGAAATCTGTACTAAAGGTACAGAAATTTTTTCTATTATATTAAGCCAGTATGCGATTTTTAAAACTTTCTTTCACAAAAGTCGCTATTTTCATATTTAACACTGCGCGTGCGCCAAATTCCATTTTACTTCCATATTATTTATCTAATCAATCACTTCCACCAAATATAGAAAAGTTACAAGAGGATATCTTGTTGCAAATATTACAACAACAAATTATAAAGCCAAAATCCATACAGACTTATTATAGATAGAGAAATTTGGCTGTGAAAATAAATTGGCGCAATATAAAGGGAGAAAGGATTTACGCCAGTATTCATGATTGCGCTAAATTCCATTTTACTTACATATTATCTATCTAATCAATCACTTTCACGAAATATAGAAAAGTTACAAAAGGATATCTTGTTGCAAATATTACAACAACAAATTATAAAGCCAAAATCCATACAGACTTATTATAGATAGAGAAATTTGGCCGTGAAACTAAATTGGCGCAATATAAAGGGAGAAAGGATTTACGCCAGTATTCATGATTGCGCTAAATTCCATTTTACTTACATATTATCTATCTAATCAATCACTTTCACGAAATATAGAAAAGTTACAAAAGGATATCTTGTTGCAAATATTACAACAACAAATTATAAAGCCAAAATCCATACAGACTTATTATAGATAGAGAAATTTGGCTGTGAAAATAAATTGACGCAATATAAAAGGAGAAAGGATTTACGCCAGTATTCATGATTGCGCCAAATTCCATTTTACTTACATATTATCTATCTAATCAATCACTTTCACGAAATATAGAAAAGTTACAAAAGGATATCTTGTTGCAAATATTACAACAACAAATTATAAAGCCAAAATCCATACAGACTTATTATAGATTGAGAAATTTGGCCGTGAAACTAAATTAGCGCAATATAAAGGGAGTAGGGATTTACGCCCGCATTCATGATTGGCGGAATAACATGTGTCTTTTTCGTTCATCTGAACAAATCTCTGAATTTCCTCCAATTGTTTGCTGCAAATCTTATCTTTTAATCTCTGTTCATTAAATGTATTTAGTCATTTGTAATAGAGTGAATCATTTTGAATTACCTCTGAATATTAAGTACCATGTAGTATCTAAAGATAACAATTATTGCTGTGGCGGCATTTTGAATATTTCAATCTATCATCGCTCACAGACCATTCTTGGCGAGAAAAGGAAATTTCATCTCTTTGGAAGCAGGAGAAGTAACAAATCGCTGGCCATTTGAATCTCTAGATTTGAATTACTGGTCTGGGAAAACAAATGGCTCTCGAAAAGGCGGATTTTCGGAATGCTGTATTAGGTTTCACTACGCCGAACATGAAACTGCTGCCGAAGATATATTTTGCCATTTGTCAGATAATTGTATGAAAAATGACTGCAAACTGAAATGCGAGAATATCATTATTATTGCTCGCTATTTATCCACTTTTTGAAGTTGAAGTTTAATAAAGCATTCCAAAGTAGCAAATTAAAAAAAAACATTAACGTTAATAAGTAGATCATAATAGATAAATATTTCATTGAAATAACTTGATTTTTATTATAATTAAGATTGATTTTGTTTTCTTTTTAAATTTAATAAGATAAATTCTTTTTCTTTCTTTCCTTCTTTTTAAAAGAAATAGTAGCTTATTTAACTGGAATTAAGTTCCAACTTATTTCACTTTAATTAGTTGCCGTTGGCGATCAGTTGGCTCACCGAGATTAATGGTTCTTAAAAGTCTTAATTAAATATTTTGTGCCATTTCACAATGTACTTGAAAAAAAAATGTTTCAACATTTTTTTTGTAGTCTTTCTACTATTAAAGACTATTGCAAGAAAACTGATGAATTCTACACACTTTTTTTAAATTTTGAGAATAGAAAAAAATCAAATAAAAACGAAACGTATTTGATTCCTTCATGGGATTATATGCTAATATTGCGGGAATGAGTATTATAAGAATGATCAGAAGAAAAAAAATATTTGTTTTTTATAAAAACGAAATTTCCTATTAAGATGGCAGTGAAACTTTATGACGGATAAGTAATAATAATTATCAGAGAAGCATCCAGTCTTTTATCTACTCGATTTATCGAAATAATATCGTTTTAAAATGATGCCTTGGCCAATCACTAAACATATTAAAAATAAAAAATATCATATTATTTGAAAATCCAAAATAAAATTTAATAAACAGCTAGTCGCGGTAGCATGTTAATAAGGTCTACACTTCGAGACCAGAGGTTTACGGGTTCAAGATTCGGTTCCACCAAAACATCGTCGTATAAATAAGTCTGGTGCATGTTAAATCCATCAGGACTAAACGTCTTCCCACTGGCGGAAGATTGGAGAGGAGAAACAAGCTGAGGATTCGTCCTCGTCATCTGACTGCGGTTTAGAATTTCGGAGGTCATTCCAAAATAGCCCTAGAGTTATTCTAAAGCTAAACGTAGATATAGTTTACTAACTAACTTTATGAATCGCCTTTTAAAATTAAGTTACTGTGTAGAAATAAAGTCAGCTTTAACAGTTGTTTAAATTTTAAAAATATTATGGCATAATATTTCCTATGATTGCAATGATTAGAATATGCTCTATCCGTATAGAAATAAAAAAAACATGCTTTGAGAAAAAAGAAAACAAATATTTATTGCCTATATTTTTAAATGCAAATTTACTTATATTTTTAAAAGTAATGATCTTTCAACTTTTCAAACTTATACACATTACACATTTCTATGATCGATGAATTTTCTCTTATTTTATAAGATTAAAATAGAAAACCCGTTTATGAAAATATTTTTGAAAAATTAAAAAAAAATGTTTTTAATCTGTTCCCATAACTATTGTTGAAAGGACAAATTTCCTCATGGAAAATTATGCCTTGTATATTTAATGATTTGGAATATTTGGGCTGTGAAACACGATGATTGTATTTATTTGTATCTTTAATCGGATTATTTTAATTAATGAAAAAAATATTAAATAATTTTCTCTGTCAGGAAGAACGTTACACAATGATATCTTGCATTTTGTTCTTCATTAAGAAATAACACTCACTAATCGATAAAAAAATTACTTGGATTTGATTCTATATTTATGCCCGGGGCTACAAAATCCAAAGGGGGATGTTGCCATTAAATATCTCATTCCTTTAAAAAAAAGTTCCATTAGCATGCATAAAAAGTGTTCAGAGAACTTTGAAATAAAAAAGAAATGTCTTAAAACTCTATCGTGAAATGCACAACCGCCTCGGGATGTCATGGATACCTTGTTTTTTTCTTGAAATATCTTGTTGGAGAGATTACTTGGATGAAGTTCAGATTTTTTCCATCGGAAAGCGTTGCCAAGCTTCAGGAATCTTTATCATTAATGTGGGGAGTTTCTTTAATTTAAAAAACGTGAATCAAATATCTTGTAGAGAGTTTTTGGCATTGGTTTGAAAAGGCCAATGTTAATCTTCGTTCTTTTAAATTTAACCCCGTTTATATGTTTTTTTGTTCATAACATTTTGATTCCAATTTGGGCTCAAAGCAACTTTAAGTCACATTTTTCGCCACTGAAAACTTAATGTCACAGTCAGAATTTTATTATTAGTTTTCTTATTTTTGTTGATTATGTTAATATTAGTTCATTTCATTTGTAAATGATTTCATCAACTGTTTTTCAAAAACATTTTTATTTTTTTTATATATATCTGCTTGTCAAATAAAGAGATGACCTAAATTACTGTCACAAATTTTCATTTTGTGGAGATTTCCACAATTTTTCCTCATTTCCACAATTTTCTAGAGATAAACACATTCACTTTCTAATGGGTGAAATTTTTTGAAATTTTGCATATTTTTTGTCAATGGCAATGAAATATTTAACTTTCTAATTCTTAAGATCCTTTGTATTCTGGTACTTCAGAATACTAGAAGCCTGAACCTCTCTTTCATAGATAAGAAAAATTCCCTACCCTCTCAAAAAATTGCAATGACAGCCAGTTCTCAAGTAGTTGATATACAAAAGAATCCCCGTTCACTTGATGGTTATTAAGCAAATATAAACTTGCATAACTTACAGAGCTCTCAGGGGACCTCCCTGACCTTCAGATCCATGTAGAAGAGTGTCTCTAAAGAACAAAGCACACGCCACGGGTATCCAATCAAAGAAAGATAAAATTTCGCAGTGAGATCGAGGCATCTCGGACATCCGCTGTAACGAACTGGGGTCTTTCCAATACTGATAGAGTTATAAAGTTTCCAAAGCTTAATTTTTTGTTAATCGATTAATTTGGTTAACTTTTTAATTGTTATTGGTATACTGAGTTGGGGCCCTTACTTTTATTGCTTTAAAATGACGTGTTTAAACTAAATAAAACAATCGATACAGCATTTTTCGATGCAATGAAAGAAAGTTGAAATGTGCAGGCTTCAATGGATGGATGATCATTTAGCTGTTATAATTGTAAATCTGTAACAGCCGTCAGAAGAATTCGTCATTATAATGATGCATCAAATTATTAATGAATCATATCATAAAAGACAATTTGAGAGAAAAATTGATAAAAAGATATGATGTAGCCTTAGCTCTAGAAGAAAATTAATAAGATGAGAGTTACGTCGTTCGAGGAATCGTAATTAGTATGCATGGCAAAATAGCGTATGAGTTGCAAGAATTAATTATTTTCTCGGCTCACTTATGCTGATCGTTCTAACGCTCCAGCAAAGCTTAAAAATAATGTACAATATTTAACACCTTATTTTTAAAAGTGTTTAATGTTCGGATGATAGAAATAGAACACCTCCGGGATAGTGCATTTTTTTCAGTTATGTTTCAGTAATTAGAATAAGAATAAATTATCAAATATGAGTGAACGCTAAGGCTTTGGCTGATAACAAATCGCTAGCAAGAAAAAAAATAATGATGTTGAAAATAGTTTTCATTGCTTAGAAAAATTTTATCAGTGTATAAACCTTATTTACGAATTCTTATCATTGCGTTGCTTTATTTATGAATATATTATCATCGAATAAAAAAAATATTTTTGCTTTAGCTGCGAATTAAATTTAATTTTTAAAGAAATGGCATTGATGAGGTCAAAAACCGTTTCATTATTCAATGAACTAAATCTACCATTTCTTTTTAACAGGAAGTTTATTGTTGTTCTATGTGGAATCCTCTTTCAATGTCATCAAACATGCCATCACACAGGTTCTCTAGTTCTCCTCTTATAGTTGACCTGATACCGTCACATAGGTCTTCTAGTTCACATGTTCTAGTTGCCCGGATACTGTTACATAGCTCCTCTAGTTCACATGTTCTAGTTGCCCGGATACCATCACATGGCTTCTTTAGTTCACATGTTCAAGTTTCCCGGATACCATCACATAAGTTTTTTAGTTCACCTATTCTAAGTGCTCGGATACCGTCACATAGGTCATCTAGTTCACCTGTTCTAGTTGCCCAGATACCGTTATATAGGTTAGGCTTATACAGGCTTATTCTAATTGTCCGGATACCATCACATCGGTTCTCAAGTTCATCGGTTCTTGAGCAAAAATTATATAGCCACGGTGCCATATAGTGAGATCTCAGCTTTCAGGATAAAGTTTTCTAGGTCCGAAACCCACTTTCAATGATTCGGTATAGTGTATTTTAAATGGTATAGTGTATGAATGAAATGCTCTCCCACTAGTGTGGACTAAAAGCTTGAAGAAGCTTCTAGTCTACACGAGGCATCTGAGTTCGATTCAAAACTGTTTAACCGTGTTAAAATAGCCCTCGTATTAGGGTCTCCAAACTCTCTTGATGTTAATCCTACTGATTTCTTCTTTTAAGGTTGTATCAAAGAATATTTACAACTTCAGTTATTAAAACACTGAAAGCTAGGACACAACATGTATAGTTTTAAACGGATTTTGAATAAATCAAGGTAAAATTAGAATACCTCTTAGACATTTTACAAGAGACAAAGGGTGAAACATGTTGCAATTTATTAAGTTGATATTACTATAAATTTCTTTACGATATTTACAATTTATAAAAATAAACATATGCTTAAGTATAATAGCTTTTCCACATTAAATTTTTGAAATGAATAATTTTTTGTGTTGACCCTAGTTTATTAAATTATTTAACATTAGGTATTGCACGTAGGTCTATTAAAAAACCAAATACAATTATAGGCTGATTATCCACTTCAATTCAATCACAGAATCACCCAACTTAGTTCAATCACATCCTTTAAGAATGGATTCTGTATGAATCCGTTGCCAAAAATAAATATTACTACCGCTGTGGCACTTATATCCATTGGTTTGTCTTAAAAGTAATGGAAAATAACAAAAGCCGTTGTTGTAGAAGATATCATTTTTAATTACGAGCGGATGGCAGAAGCCTGCAAACAGATGCAGCAAGCAGCCATCTGGATTCACCTTTTTACTAATTCTTCCATCGATAAAACCCATTTATGCATGGATCCATCAGATCCAGATGCTGATCGTGAAGAAGATGTTCGTGACAAATGCAATTTCATGCACTCATTTATCAAATAGAAAATGATAATATTTTACAAAAATTCGAACATTCAATCAAAATAAGAGAAAAACTTATTTTAATTTGAAACAAATTTACCAAGGAGAAAATGCTTTACGAATATATTAGAACTATGATATATTTGTAAAGTTGTTATTTACGAATTTCTGTGCTAGATTATCCACTTCAATTGAATCCCTGATTCACCCATCTTAGCTCAATCATATTCTTTTAAGAATATATTTTATATTAACCTATTTCCGAAAATAAATATTACTGCCGCTGAGGCTCTTATATCCATTGGTTTGTCTTAAAAGTAATGGAAAGGAACAAACGCCATTGTCGTAGAAGACAATCATCTTTAGTTAAAAGCAGGATTGCAGAGGCCTGCAAACAGATGCAGCAAGCAGCCGTCTGGATTCGCCTTTTTACTAATTCTTCCATCGATAAAACCCATTTATGCGTGGATCCATCAGCTCCAGACGCTGATCGTGAAGAAGACATTCGTGACAAATGCAAATCCCACTGAATTACATCTTCCATAGTGAATAGTTGTGATGAAAGGTCGCTAAATTGAATGAGACAGAGGCAAAAGAAATGCCTTGTCTTCGGCTATGGTTTATTCATGGCCAAAAAAAAAAATCCACCATTGTTTTTACTCTCTGTGCGCAGAGCTTGTCAGAGGTGTTGGTAATTTATAATAATGCTTTACAAAAAGTTCCGTCCCGATTTCTCAGATTTACTGCCTGAAAAATAAATGATAAATATGGATGGGGGATTTACTTTTATTTTAGATGGAGAAATGTTTATTTTCATTGTAAAGACAGGAAATGCTTAGAGGAATTTCTTAAAACTTTTAGAGAGCCTTTGACAGGCTATTTTATCATTTTTCATTAAAAAAAAGCAAATTATTCAAGTTGTGAAATAATATATAAAAGAGCGGTTTGTGTTAAAATAAAATTTTTATCTTTAATGCATTTAGTCTACATAAAAAGGAGATATTATTCGAGTTCAAATTTTTTATTATCTTTGTGTAGAAAAATTTTAAACAAGTAATTGTAATGACTTTATTAACGAGGCAATTTACTTTCACAATATTTTTTAATTCAATATTATTGAAAAAGATTTAATAATACTGCATCTTATTACTTAAATAAAATCACATTGAAAAAAAAATATTATTTTAGTTAATCTCTCTAATTTTCATAATATACAATTCAAAATTCTCACTCACTTTTTCAAATGTACAAAGTTTTGCCTTAAATTGTGTTTTTATATTCGTTGAAATATATAATATAAAAATGGGTCTAAATATTAAGATTCTTAATATTAAATTCAATATTAAATTTTTATTCTTGCGCTATTTCTAAAGGGAAAAATTGTAGCAATACCTTATATATTGCACATGAAATATTACGAGGCGAATATGTATTTCATGTACACAATTATCATATACGAAACGAAAATATTTTATAAAAATTCGAGCATTCAATCAATATAAGAGAAAAACTTATTTTAATTTGAAATAAACTTAACAAGAAGAAAATTTATTACGAATATTTTAAGAAAGTATTATATTCGCAAAATTGCCATTTATGAATATATTACATTTGTAATCATGAATAACATTCTTTCTGAAATAAATTTCTGAAATCTTGACAAAATAAGAAGAAAAGTAATATTATTATATAAGCGATATAAGCCAATTAAATAAAAAATAATAATTACCGAATGTGTATTTTATGCACAGAATTACCATACACAAAACGATAATAATTTACAAAAATCAGAAAATTCAGTCAGAATAAGAGAAAAGCTTATTTTAACTTCAAATAAATTTAAGATGGGGAAAATGTATTACCAATATATTACAAATGCAATATATTCGTAAAGTTGTTATTTAAGGAATTTCTATGTCAGGCTCTTCAGCGTTTTGTATATATATAATCTTATCCAATTTTAGAAAAAAAATTATTCCATGATGCTGTTTCCAAAGTTTTTTTCTAATTTTTTTACAATCGTTTGTCCACACACATTTACGTTTATTATTAGCAAAGATAAAATTGATCTTATTTCATGAAAAGAAGATAAAATCGCATAAAAATACTGATAATTGACTACAGAAATATAGATGGCTAATTTAATATATATTTCTAAATATTTTAAACGAAATTTATCATTATTTTTTTCCTTATAAGATATTTCTACATTAAAAGCATTTCTCGAATCAACTGTTATGAAAATTAAAAAAATATGGAACATCCTAATATGGTAGAAAATTCGATTTATTTAGGCATAAGTGGAAGCAGATAAAATAATTTTATTTAAATTATACGGAGATGCAAATAATTTTCTATAACTTACGATAAATGCATTTAAAGAAAGAAACAAGAACCGTTTGATGGATTGCTGAAGTGCTTATCGTCTGCTTTTGAAAAAAAAAATTTGGAAGAATCAGAAATAAAAGGAAAATAATAATAATAATCACAATCTTTTAAAACAGAATAAATTGATAAAAAAATATAAATATCCTACCCAGTTTTTCCCCTTCATTTTGGAAAGAAAAATATCTATTTTATTTATTCAATGTGGTTTATTTTTGTGTCAATAAAAGCTGCTCCCAATAATTCTCAATCCAAAAATAAAAAGAGTTTTATTCCAAATTTTAATGATTTTTGTCTAAATAATTTTAATTAATCTGTGACGTAATTTATTAAAGTTATGTAATTTACGATTTATATATTTTTTAATGTGATGGATTCTGAATATTTGATATTTTTATGGATTACAGAGGGAAAAAAATTGAAAAGAAATTTTTTCAAAACAATTTTATAAAAAGCGCCGACTTGATTCACAAGAAAATCAGGATAAAGAAGCAAAAAATCATATCGCCTTGACTTAAAACCAAATGGAATAAGAAATCACCAAAATCACGAAGATATTTAAAAGGAAATTTCAGATGCTTTTCCCCGAGGGCAATCAGTTTGAAATTTGAAAAGAAAACTGAAAGAATCAGGAGAAAGAAAGAAAGAAATAATAATCATAATCTTATGAAATAAAATAAAACGATGAAAATGTATGAGCCCCCTACCAAGCGATTTTTCCATCATTTTGAAAAGAAATCTACTTTTTCCTTCCAATATAAATATGTTTTTTTTTTTTTTTTTTTTACTTCGCTCGCATCGTTTTCAATAATTTTCAACGCCATGGCCTTTCTCTAGAAACGAATTTCGTCTGAAATCTTTCTTTTAAAAACAGAAGTTTCCTAAAACGGTTTCCCACAAGAGTTATACTCTTTCTACTTCAAAGGAGTTCTGTTCTTTAATACTTTTTTCACTCCTTTCCAAGAACACACACATTATAAGAGTGAAATAAATTTCCGTTTAAAAAAATTTCTGCTGGAACGGGATCCTATTCTTAGCTCCTTTTTATCGTATTTCAGAAACGGAAATGAACCTGCCACGCACTACGAAACACGTCTTCGATACGTAGGGGCTGTTTTTATTGTGAGGTCCCCCTCCTCCACCCCGTTCCTATTTGCATGAGAGATGCCACAAAATGCTGCCAACGTAAAAAGAAAAAAATATATAATAAAAACAAAAATTATCGTGGAAATTCCAGACGTGCTGTGCGGAGCATCCCTATTTATGTTGAATCTCTGTTTTTTTACGCAACTCTGGGTTCGCGTTCATGACTCGATTGTTCCATGGGGATGTGCACGAGAAAAAGTTTTCCACTTATAGCATTTAACATTCTATTCTATTTTAGCTCAATATTAAATCTTCAAAACACTTTTCATCAGACTAACTAATAAAACTAACTTTCTGAAGTCAAACAGCAACTTATTGCTAGGCGACGTCCCTGGGGTCACAAAAATAATAAATTTAATAACAGCAGTTTTTAAAAGATTCTTTTGTAAGTGTTCAAAAGCGGTATTTTATTTTAATTGCTTTCTACTTTTTAACTTTTACAGTGTTTTTTTAGATATCGAAACCTTATGCACTTTAGCACTTGCGTCAGTTGGCACTGATTATATCTAAAGAGGAGTAGTATGAAAAATGGTGTTATCTGCAAACTATGTTAATTGCGCCATTTTCTAAGGCTTTCTGAAATCGAACATCGTAACAATAAGTAATAATATTTTACTTATTGTTAAACGATTCCCTTGAGAGCATAAAAATGATTAATTTCGACTTTTACTAAACGTTCTTTCCTCAATTTGCTAGAAAAATGTTTATTGTGACATCAAAGGTTTAGTTTGAGAATGATATAGATTAATTTTATTATAACATAATTTATCTCACTTATTACATATTTTGACTCCTATATTTGGGTTGATTCTTTGGCCATCCGGGTGGGTACAGAAATGGTGGTGGTCGGCTACCTCCTACCGATAATAAGACGAGCATCCCATGGGAAGGGATGTATAGTGTAATGTGATGGCCTTTAGAGCTCAACATTAATTCTCACCAGTGTTGCCGGCGTGGTGGTCCGGGCAGTCATATAAATCCGTGTGCCTCAATGATGAGTCAGAATCTCCGGTTCTGGTTCTGGTTCTGGTATCGCATATTTTGAACATAATCACACAAATGTCTATCTGTTATCTTTGAGAATATGCGACAAAATTGAAGACCTAAGCATATAAATAATCAATTTTTAAAACATTGGTGAAATTTGTGAACAGAAACTAAAATTCCTCGCTTAGAAGATAAGCCAGTCATTGCAAGGAATCATTACTAGAAGCACAGCAGCAAAGAATCGAGTGCAATAGGCCAGTAATTAAATGCATATGCAGACCAGTTATTAACTGATTATGTCAATACAGGCCAGTAATTAAACTCAAAATATAACAAAAGAAGCAGAAGAAAAAAATTCAGAAAAAGAAAACACCATCTGTGACTGTTCTTTCATTGTACCATTATCAATTTTCTAGTATATTTACATGAATGGTATCTTTTAAGAGTCAGCCACTTGTTGTACGATAGAGAGGGAAGACATAGGCCAAAGCCCGCGAATGACTCATATAATGAAATAACTTATCAAGAATGTTGTAAACGATATAAAAGGAGGGTTCATCCGTCTCTGATTAATAAATTAATATCAGTTAAGTGTTTTGCAGTTATAGTCAATACACAATATGCGATAAATATTTCAATATACTGGTCAACTAAATTCTACGCTACAATACAGTTTTAAATTAATGAACCTGCTAATGATTTATTTTAGATTAATTTTTTTACAAAAAGATTTTGTGACTCTATTTTTTTTTTTCAAATTGATGACTGCGCATCATCCACCACTTTACACAAATATATTTATGTAAATGCTAAAGTTTATAAATACTATAATAATTAAGCATACTTAATAAAAAAAATAGGAATTTGAATAATTATGTTCGTAAAGTTTTAATATTACACTAAAATTTTATAATTCTTAGAATTTGCATTTTTTTTACATTTGATTATCTAGGTATCTAAACATAAAAAAAAAGAAAAAAAAATGTTTCAATTAACCTTTCCGTGGCTTGCCTATCAACCCATCGACTTAGACAACTGTCTAGTCGGTAAATTGTCTGACTAAGTAGCATTGTCCCGAATACTCTGAAATGATGTGCAAGTATCCCTGATACTCGCATACTGGCATAATGTGATGCATTTTGTGTTTTATAAAGAATAAATGAAGAAAATTCGGGCATTTTAAATGCTTTACTTTAGCCGATTGAGGACGAAATTTGATACACATTTATAATTTTAGTTAAAAACCAAAATATCCTTCATTTGTAAGTTATTACGTTTTTAAGTTATTGTGTCACAACAGATGAATTATAGAGCGACAGACGGCAATATTCTTCTGTGGATGAATTTGGCTAAAAAAATTTGATAAAGATCGTTCATCATGATAATAAACTCATAAGGAAAATTCTATTTATCAAGAATATTGTGTCTTTTAGTCCTAGTGTTGAAATGGACATTGAGGGATATTTCAGTTTTCGGATTTCCAACAAAATTATGATAAAAAAATCTAGGAATTTGATGTAATACCCAAGTATTATTTTTCATTCTAGCAGCTCAATCAATATGAGTATGAATTATTTTGCTCGCAGACAGAAAGACAAACAGACATAATTCCAAAAAATGCATTTTTCTGAATCAGGAAGATAGAAAATGCGAATTTCATCAATATTTAGAAATCAAATTTTTTGACAATTACTGTATTTTTCTTTGTGTCCTGTGTAAACGAGAAAATAAAAATAATGAAAAGAAAAAGAAACAATTCCAAAAGTAAGATTCAAGAAAATATATGACAGGAATAAAACAATAAATAGAAAAATACAACAGGAAATCGCCTCGATAATGAATTGGTACAAAAATTGACGTATATCAGCAATATTGATAAAACCATATTCCAATTTTTATATGTCTAACTACTTTTATTTCGGACTTATCGTGTTCATATGTTCACGAAAGACAAACTGACAAAATTTCCAATTAATGAATTTTGTAAAATATTTGACAGAAAGCTGCAATTGTCATTTACAGTTCAAGTATCAAATACATCTGTAAGGATCACAGGATCAAATTTATCTGTAAAGTTGTAAGGCAAAGCAATTCTTCTGTTAGAATCTCGTATCAAAAGCTGGCTAACTCTTTAAAAAAAATCGTTGTGTTTTGAGACAAATAGACAAAATAATAGAAATACTTTTTTCGATCTCAAATAATTTTAAAACACAGAGATTTCTTTAAAATTTCGATGCGTAATCACAAATCGTTTTTGGCCTATATTTCGAATACAGTCATTCAGAAATTCCAAGTAGGAAACCTTTAAGATCTTAAAACTTAGCCTTCGTTTCCATTCGGCTGACACAAACAAGGATTTTATTATCCCGAATACAAGCTGAGACTAGAAAAAAAAAGGCCTGAATATTCCATACAAATTGTCGAGCATCCTCAGAGGTGCACGGCGTATGACTTATCTGCAGCATTTAAATAAATTGTTATTCCGTCTGAGAAAAATCTCATCCATCACGCACAAGTTTAAATTCAGATCGATATTCTGTTGGCAAATTACCAGGTCCAAGCCTTCCTTTTCCAGCATCTAAGCTGAAGGCATCCCCCCACCCTTTCTTTTCCAGGATGATGTTCGAACAAAGAGCAGCCACGTGCTAGCAGGGGATGAGTCGCTTTTCGAACGATAGTGACAGCCGCACTACATCAACACAGCAGACGTACAACAAAGAAAAAGGAAGGAAGCAGATAACAAAGAAATTTGAAGGCGATTTTTAGCATAAAAACGCGTTTTATAGAAGATCTAAAAGGTTAGAAAAGAGAATATTGTTGAAACATTATAACATATTAACCCAGAATTGCTTGTAGTGATAAAAGTAGCTTAAGAAATAGCGGTGTATAAAAATTTCTCATTTAACCCCAAATGGCAAAGATAATCATGAAGGTCGCGTTTTTCGTTAGCATTTTGAAATAAATATATTTTTAGGATGGATTGACTAATTAAAATCCAGTACAACGTATTTCCTAATAAAAACCTTTTAACATAATCTTCAATGAAGGTTTCATATCCCTTCCCCCTTTGTATAAAATAAATGACCCTGCTTAAGGCCTTTCATGGCACTAACAAAAATAGTTACGAAATACAGGTCATTTGCGTGAATTTAGCATTTTTACTGAATATATTTTACGAACATGTATTTTGAATACCAACTTGCCGATCGAATGAAACGAAACTTTCACACGGAATTACAGTTACAGTCACAAGATAATTTACCGAATTTCATTGCTTTCATTCTGTTTATGTGTTGTTGTGTTTATATGCATACAACAATACAGAACCACAAACGATCAAATCTTTAACAGATCTTATTTACAATTTGATAAGAATCTTTATTTTAGATTCTAAATCTGATTACTAAATTTTATCTAATTAGCTCTTTGCGTTTTTCAGTTACCTAATTGCTTTCCAATGGAATTACCAAAAAACGGTTGACTCCCTATGAAAGAATTCCATTAAAAATTTGATAGAAAGCTACAATTTTGTCTTAAGTTCTAACACCAAATTTCACCCGTCTAGCTCAAGAGGATTTTAAGTTATCCTGTTCACAGACAAACTTAATTCCAAAGATGTTTTTTACCAACTCAGGAAAGTACAAAAAGTGATTCGAAATCTCAAGCAGATTCTCCAAAATTTCTCATCTGTATTACTTTATGGAGTGATAAAGACCTTTATAATGATATCATTTCATTAATTTTAGATCCAAAACTTTGAAAGTCGACAACATCAACTGAAGTTGTGCTTATTACAAAGTTTTCCCTTTGTATACGAGGAAAGTAAAAGGCTTGAAAACTTAAAAGCGGATCAATAGCATATCCTCAATAGTATGAAGACAATCAAACTTCATTTTGAAAAGGCAAAAAGGCAAAGTACTTTATGAAGTAATACAAACCTTTATAAGATATCATTAATTGGGTATTAACAAGTTTTCTTTAATTATAGATCCAAAGCGCAAAAACTTGTCAATATCAACTGGAGATCGACATTTGCGCATATTACAAAGCTTTCTCTTTGTATATGCTAAAATTCGAAGGTTTTAAAAGTTAAAAGCAAATCAATAGCATATTCTCGCTTGCATCAACAAAATCAAACTTTATTTCGAGAAGTCAAAAAGGTAAGACACGTTATGAAGTGATACCGCCCTTTATAATGATACCGTTAATTGGATATTAACAAGTTTTCATTAATTTTAGATTCAAAGCATTGAGAGACGTCAATATCAACTCGACATCGAGCTTTATGCCAGTTACAAAGCTTTTTCTTTGTATACGTGAAAATTAAAAGGTTTTAAAACTGAAAAGCTAGTCAGCAGCATATACTCCCATGTATATGAAATGATACAAATCTTTATAACGATATCATTAATTATATATTAAAAAAGTGTTCATTAATTTTAGATCCAAAACGTAGAGAGTCGTCAACATCAAATAGAGATCTAACTTTGTGCCAATTACAAAGCTTTCGCTTTATTTACTCGAAAATCAAAAAGTTTAAACTCTAAGAGCGGGTCAGTATTTCATCGCCACATATATCATATTATATGCATCAATACATATTCTACTTTAACATGATAACCCCTAAAAAAAATCCAAAAATGATACATGCTTCTAAAATTCTTTGAAACTCCCATGGAATGCCAGGCGATCGTTCCAGGGCTCGATAAAATAAACTCGTAAAAATATAACTCGGAGGAGGACCTCCCCATCAGCATCCCTTTGATTTCTGGTCACTGCTCTTCAGCAGAGGGAAGAACGCCTCGCTTCTGGTGATTTGAGGGAATGGGAAAATCAATATTATTTAGGCAGTATAAAAGCTCCTCATTTCTTTTGGAAGAGTTTGAATAAAGGGGGTGTGCAAAATCCTACATCATAAGGGGACCATTACATTACTATATAGAATATCAGATAAAAATATCGTTGAGATATATAGAAGAATTACTAAATTTTTACACACTTTAATTAAACTTTTCTTTTTTCATTTTTATAAAGATGGAATTTAGTAATAGATTATTCTATTATTTTCAGGTTTCCTATCGTTTTCAAATTTTGTATACTTGTACGTATTCATAGGCCTTACATTAATTTAATATTTTTCAGAGTTTAATTATTGATTAATTGATTCATTTAATTTGACTGCAAACAATTGGCACCGTCTTGTAGTAAATTTGAGAGAAAATTGATTCCAATATTTCATAATATTTAAAATACTGAATTGTTTATTAAAGATTAAGGCTTAGAAGATAATTAAAATAGAAATTTCTTTTATTTGTGCTAATAATCAAGAATAATATGTGTGCGTTAGTGCTCTATAGGACAAGCTACAGGACTTAGAGCTACCAGATATGGTACAAATATACTTGGAAAGTGAGAATGTGTCCTTCAGAGTGCTGTTTTTTAAATTTTAATTAATTAAAAATTAACTAAAATTTTGGAATTTTCTGCAAAAATTCCAAAAATTTATTTTTATACCATTAACTTAAATTTAAAAATATATTTTTAATGATTTAAATTCCATTAATGGAGCAAATGTTTTCTGAATTTTGAGGATTTTTTTAAAATAATCATTTGCCAAATTTTCAATAGAAAATTATATTGTTCTGTTGATATTCAAATTGGCTTTATTGTTTCATTAATTATTTTACCGCTTGAATTCTTTATGCTTTAATATTCATATCTGTGAAAGTTTAAAGAAGAAGGAATTTATTTAATATCTGTTCCGTTACTTGACAAATAAGAAAGAAAGCTAGAATATCTATAAATATACCAAATAAATTAACCAAATATTTACATATTTAATATCTTTGCAAAGTCTTGGGATTTGACTCTTTTAGGATGATTCATAAACACAATGAATAGAACAGGTGCAAGACTTTTGAAATAACATGGCTTCAAATTGTCACTAGATGCCTAAAAATATGTTATAAAAAATAAAAATCAAAAGTAAAAAAATCGAACCAAAAGTAAAAAAAGAATCCGGCTTGAAGAGTTTCTCAAGGATCATCTTCAGGCTGGGATTCAAAACAAGGGATTTTTTTCTGTAAGGGTTCTGACTTTTTGTTCAACAATATTGAACTCTCGTGACCCGAAAATCCCTTTTTTTCTGTCACGAGGGATCAATATTGTTGGACAAAAAGTCAGACCCCTTACAGAAAAAAATCCCTTGTTTTGAATCGCAGCCTGAAGATGACCCATGAGAAAGTCTTCAGGCCGGATTCTTTTTTTACTTTTGATTCTATTTTTATTCCTTTTTATTGGCTATGTTCATCTGTGTTTTAGTAGTAGCAGCATTAGCGCTCTCTAAATCTCTAAATACAATTGTGCTTTTTTAGTTTGATTCTGAAATAATTTTAGTTTTTTAGATTGTTTCAGAAATAGTTTTTAATTGGAATTTTCATAATGCTTATATTTTTGTTTATTTCTTATATATATATATAATAAACGAATAATAAACAAATATCGATAGTTCTCCCACGATGGATACCGTCTTAAACGGCTTTTCATAATCCATTAATATATTTAGGTTTATCTTCTAAAGCAGCTTTTCATAGTCCATTGATAGTTTAGGTCTGTTTTCTAAAACATGTTTTCGTTGTCCATTCATACATTTTGGTTTATCTTTTAAAACAGCTTTCCATAGCTCATTGATATTGTTAGATCTATCTTCTAAAATAGGTTTTCATAGTCCATTGACATTTTTATAATATCTTCTAAAACAAGTTTTCGTTGTCCATCCATACATTTAAGTCTATCTTCTAAAACAAGTTTTCGTTGTCCATCCATACATTTAAGTCTATCTTCTAAAACAAGTTTTCGTTGTCCATCCATACATTTAAGTCTATCTTCTAAAACAAGTTTTCGTTGTCCATCCATACATTTAAGTCTATCTTCTAAAACAAGTTTTCGTTGTCCATCCATACATTTAAGTCTATCTTCTAAAACAAGTTTTCGTTGTCCATCCATACATTTAAGTCTATCTTCTAAAACAAGTTTTCGTTGTCCATTCATACATTTAAGTCTATCTTCTAAAACAAGTTTTCGTTGTCCATCCATACATTTAAGTCTATCTTCTAAAACAAGTTTTCGTTGTCCATCCATACATTTAAGTCTATCTTCTAAAACAAGTTTTCATTGTCCATCCATACATTTAAGTATATCTTCTAAAACAAGTTTTCGTTGTCCATCCATACATTTAAGTATATCTTCTAAAACAAGTTTTCGTTGTCCATCCATACATTTAAGTCTATCTTCTAAAATAGCTTTCCATGGTCCATTGATAGTTTTTCGTCTATCTGTTAAAATAGGTTTTCACAGTCCATTTATTCATTTAGATCTATATTTTAAAACAGATTTCATAGTCCAATGACAGTTTTAGGTTTACCTTCTTAAACAAATTTTGTAGTCCATTAATAGTTTTAGGCCTATCTATGTAAACAGCTTTTTATAGTCCTTTAATAATATTAGGTCCATGTTCTTTGAATTATAATTTATAATCAATTAATAAAAAGGCGAGTAAAAGTAGCAAAGTAAATGCGAATATAAAGTTAAAGAACCAGCTTCGTTCCAGTTTTGTTATAAGAATAGAATAGGAAATTTAGAGTTACTTGCTTTATTTTGAAAGTAGCAGTTCTTTTGCTAGAAGAGTGTATTTCTTCCTTAAATCTTTGAAATAAAATATTATTTTAATAATATGTGAAAATTTTCTCTTTGGATTTTCTTCTTTTTATTTGCTTTTAATCTTTATTTATATACAAAATAGAAACAAATAGAAATGCCTTACTTAAAGGAATAATGGGATCTTCCATATTGAGTCTCGCAAACCTAAGTAATCAGGAAAGTTTTCAAATTTTGAACATTTATTGAACCTCTCTCAAATATTTTACTGAATGTTTGAACGATGTAATTATGATTATTTTTCTAAACCAAAGTTTCATTTTGCAAGTAAATTGAAGAAGTTTCGTTAAATTCTAAAGAATTGATTTAAATCTACGGCAGTAATTAATAACTGTTATACTTTTCCATTATCCGCTGTTGGCACTCTAAAGTAAAAGATAAATATTTTATTAAGTATTTATTTCATTATAACTGTTCGTTAAGATAGATATTTATGCATTCTTAAAAAAAAAATCGAAATTCTTCCCTCGCGTAAATATTAAGCAACAGAACTAACACAATTTAGTTAATTAGGCAAATTTTGACTAATTGTTTAAATCAACTTCGCGAAAATATTCCCTCCGCTTAATTCGATTAATATTTCAGCTAAGAGAATTAAAAGCATTTTAATTGGAAAAGCTGGGGAATGAAATCATTCGCAAACATTCCATTTCTCCCTTCCCTCACTACCTTCCGAAAATAAGAATTCATTTATACAAAGAATGGAATTAATCGCGCAGAAATTTTATTCTTTTTCAAAGAACGATCAAATATTATTCGGGCGATAAAGTTAACAGAATGCGTGGGGGCGAAAGATATGTAGCAGGCTATTTTAAAATCTTTTCCCATTACAAAACAACATCTTGCAATTTCTGCTCCAATGACAATCATTCGCACGCAGACGATAAAAATTAATTTCGCGGGAACGCGGATATCATTTGCATTCAGAAAACGAAATGAATCGTTCGAAATGGGAAACATTTTTAGAAAATTCTCACTCTTCTGAATATCTTCCCACCCAGTGTATGATGGGAGTCTTAAACCAAACGACATTTCCACGGAGAATTCTATGTCATTATTTTATTGCCCGTTTCGCAATGTTTAATGGCATTTTTAAGGCTTAATAAAAGTACTGGTAACTTTGGCAAATGATATGCTTTATTTGGAAACTGAGCGAATGCATCTCGATGTTTTTTTACTTTGAAAGGAGAGCGCTTGTTTGGATTTCTAACTATTTTAATAAACAAAATTATACAAATCATTCATTTGAGATAAGAAAATAATTTAGTCAATTAATTAAAAAAAAGTTGGAAAACTTCGATGAAGAGCTCAGCATTTCTAGCACAGGTAGGAAGGGGAGGGTGATTCCAAAGCGAATGTAAGTCATACAGATTAATAAGTTGGTAACAAATATTGTAAGAATGTGAGAGTTTAAAAAAGTATTATCACAGATTTAGTTTTTTATGTTATTATTAGTTTTTTTATAATAACAACAACGTGTTTTTAAGCTATTCTTTAAATATAATATCTTAAGGAAAAAAAATGACCAAGAAAATATAATTTTCGAAAATTAATCATATTACTGTTTAATGATTTACATATTTATAGATAAAGGCGTCTAATTATTATGATAGATTCTAGCAAAATAATAAAGTTTTCAAGCAAATATAACTTTAAAAAATATTTTAAAGAACCTATCAAAGGAATATAAATGCAACCAGATAAAAAAAAGTAACAGTATCGCAATATATTATAAATAATTATCATTCAATTTATTTAATATTGATTTCAATAACTTAACTTACATATGTGTTGTAGAACAAATATTTTAAAATTCAGAGGATTTCTATTTTTAACAAATTTATTTATTTCACAACTTGGTCGATAACATTTTTAATTGATTGCTGCCTTGTCGAAAATTTGTTGATGGGACTTATTAGCTTTTTCCAAACGTGAAATTTCCTCAGAGTCTCTGTTTCCAAACTGCCATTTCAGTAAAATAACTTTCCTTATAAACATGATCGAACAACTTAAAATTAAAAAAAAAATATTTGCAAGAATAATATCAGTGAGAAAATAAACCGTGCAATAGGAAGAAAAAATCAAAATCCGAGATAATATTCTCTTCAAAAGATTTTAGAATAAAAACGATTTTGAATTCACAAAAACAAAACCAATTATAATATTTTTCAAACGATTTCAAACTGATTTAACAAACTTATTCAAGATATATTTCTACAATCTTGTAAAGATGCCATTTATTTGTTGTCACAAAAGAAACTTATGCAATTTGAATTTTACCAGTGCCTTCACCTTAGTAGCATGACACCTTGTTTTACGTCAAACTATTTTGAAATGTCGCTATTGTTTGGAAAAATCTGTGAAGAAAAACTTTTATCAAAGGATAATGCAGCTGCACATTTTTATGCTACGAAACAAAATTCACTCTCACCTTACACTATTCTTCAATGCACATCAACACTTGTACTTTTAAACAATGACGTCAACTGTCTTTTTTTTTTTTTGTCGATGTGCTTGGCGTTGAGATTGAACTACTCAATTCATACAGTCATTCTAAAAAAGACTTTTGCATTTAAGGCAATTTTTTTTAAAAAAAATAACATTTATAGTTTGGCTTATTTTCTATAAGAATGCATTGCGTAAAGTATGATAAGAAAATGATTCTAAACAATCTATAATATAATATAATTTTTTTTTTGGATATACAACCCCCAAATTTGGAAAGTTGTTATTTCTTACATATTATTGATTAATGGCAAGGAGTTCATCAAGATTTAATTAGGGTTAATAATAATTAAAAATTAGAAATTAATAAAAATACTAAAATTTTTTAAAATTATTATAAAATATATTATTCCACAAAAACTATTTTTATACTATTAAATTCAAAAAACAAGCTATTTAGTGATGCCATTTGTCTCTAATATTTTTCTATAATTTTAATAAATTTAAAAACATATTTAATATATTCAAAATAATTACTTTTATAGTTTATTAAATGGATGTATTCAGACTTCTTTGGGAAATTGTTCAATCATATTTTTTGAGTGCATATGACAGCTACAAAGTTAAAAGAAAATTTTAAAAGTAAATCAAGCCTAAAACATTATCATACTACGATGTTTATAAGTTCGATAACGATGAATCGATGCTCATATACTACTTTTTAGTTCCTAGTATAACAAGATTCGGACTCGAACTTTTTACAGATCTTCCTATTTCAGACCGAATTATTTTCTATAAATAATAAAAATTTCATACCATACAAAAGTCGTCTTATGAAGCGTGGATATGACAGCACGCTTCATAATTAATATATTAAAAATGTTTTAAAAAAGCGAGAAATTCTTTTATATAGTGGCTTAATTAAAATTATCAGGGCCCAGGTTGCAATGCGATTTTTTTTCCCGCTCCTATTCGTTATGAATGATTTTCCAAATGCAAACGACATTCGAGAACTCGAATTATTTTATCGCGTTTTATCTCTAATTTTTCTTTAAAAAAACAACAATAAAGCACTAACGCTTTTTCTCTCTAATATTAGAGCTAGAGGCACAGGTACACACACCCTGTTCCTCGATCGAAATTTCACTGATTTTATATTGAATACATTATTCAGAAACAAGTTCTGGATTTTAAACAGTAATCTTTAATAATATTTATAATAAAAATAAGATAATACTTTAATTCATTTACTGCTACTCTGAATACAAAGCACTATTTAAATAAGGAAAACAATTTAGAAATACAAACAAGTTTGGTTTCTATTTGAAATAAATCAAATTAAAATAGGCCTATTTTAACATGAAACGTCATGTTAACATGGAATTCAATGGAATAACATATTAAGGTCAAATTACGGACTACATTTTAGTATTATGCTACTAAGGAATTCAAAGGAATATTTAAAAATATGAAATACCTACGAATTCGAATTAAAAGCAATTTGAACTAGGTGATTTAATAAATAAGCAAAGTTCCACTCCAATAAGTCTTGAAATATTACAAAATAGTCGAAGGCCTTTACTCTTTTTTAATCATATATTTGACATTCAAACGAATTCCGTATTGATTCTAATTAATTAATCTAAAAAGACTTCTAGAATTTGATTGATGCAGCACTTAGATTGTTTTGCATTACGAACGAAAACAGCAAACTTATTAAAACGTATGACACTTCTCGGATTTCTCTTCCTGTAAATGAAGAAAAATCGCACATTTGCCGTATCACCTGACGCAGATGATATCAAAACTGACAAAAGCAGCTGCCAAGCAATTTACTTCGAAACAAAAAACAACTGACTGAAATCTATTCATTCTTCAAGGAGTTGATCTGTTCACTGAATACGCAGGGAACACAAGGCAAGAATGCTAGTGAAATCAAAATATAAAGATGTTTTCCCAGGAAAAAAATATATGCTACTAAACAAACATTTTATTTCACCTGACAATAAGGAAAACGCAGTTCATTTTTAAACTTGAGATCATTCGTAGTTCTTTTTTCCAACTACAGGAAATCTTTCCTTACATTAAAGACGATAATTTTTAAATATAAAAGGCGGGAATTTTCTTCCATCGCCTTTTCTCGTATACTAGTTTCAATATGGCGTGTTTTATGTTTTTTTAGTATTCATTTCATTCAAAGTTCTTTTTTCGTTATCAGAAATATCATTCACCATATTAATGACGAGAATTTTTAAATATAAAAGACGGGAATTTTCTTCCATCGTCTTTTCTCGTATACTAGTTTCAATATAGCGTGTTTTATGTTTTTTAATATTCATTCACCACATTAATGATGGGAATTTTTAAATATTAAAGGCGGCATGATTTTCTTCCATCGTCTTTTCTCGTATACTAGTTTCAATATGGTGTATTTTATGTTTTTTTAGTATTCATTTCATTCAAAGTTCTTTTTTCGTTATCAGGAATATCATTCACCATATTAATGACAAGAATTTTTAAATATAAAAGGTGGGAATTATTTTTCCATTTTTTTTTTTCAAATACACTAGTTCAGTATTTAGTGTTTTATGTTTTTCAGTATTAATTCATTCAAAGTACTTTTTTATTATCAGGAATATCATTCACGATACTAATGATGAAAATTTTCTTCAATCGTCTTTTCTCGTATACTAGTTTCAATATAGCGTGTTTTATGATTTTTAGTATTCATTCATTCATTAATGATGGGAATTTTTAAATATTATAGTATAGTATAGTATTTAAAGTTCTTTTTTCGTTATCAGGAATATCATTCACCATATTAATGACGAGAATTTTTAAATATAAAAGGTGGGAATTATTTTTCCATTTTTTTTTTCAAATACACTAGTTCAGTATTTAGTGTTTTATGTTTTTCAGTATTAATTCATTCAAAGTACTTTTTTTATTATCAGGAATATCATTCACGATACTAATGATGAAAATTTTCTTCAATCGTCTTTTCTCGTATACTAGTTTCAATATAGCGTGTTTTATGATTTTTAGTATCCATTCATTCATTAATGATGGGAATTTTTAAATATTATAGTATAGTATAGTATTTAAAGTTCTTTTTTCGTTATCAGGAATATCATTCATCATATTAATGACGAGAATTTTTAAATATAAAAGGTGGGAATTATTTTTCCATTTTTTTTTTCAAATACACTAGTTCAGTATTTAGTGTTTTATGTTTTTCAGTATTAATTCATTCAAAGTACTTTTTTATTATCAGGAATATCATTCACGATACTAATGATGAAAATTTTCTTCAATCGTCTTTTCTCGTATACTAGTTTCAATATAGCGTGTTTTATGATTTTTAGTATCCATTCATTCATTAATGATGGGAATTTTTAAATATTATAGTATAGTATAGTATTTAAAGTTCTTTTTTCGTTATCAGGAATATCATTCATCATATTAATGACGAGAATTTTTAAATATAAAAGGTGGGAATTATTTTTCCATTTTTTTTTTCAAATACACTAGTTCAGTATTTAGTGTTTTATGTTTTTCAGTATTAATTCATTCAAAGTACTTTTTTATTATCAGGAATATCATTCACGATACTAATGATGAAAATTTTCTTCAATCGTCTTTTCTCGTATACTAGTTTCAATATAGCGTGTTTTATGATTTTTAGTATCCATTCATTCATTAATGATGGGAATTTTTAAATATTATAGTATAGTATAGTATTTAAAGTTCTTTTTTCGTTATCAGGAATATCATTCATCATATTAATGACGAGAATTTTTAAATATAAAAGGTGGGAATTATTTTTCCATTTTTTTTTTCAAATACACTAGTTCAGTATTTAGTGTTTTATGTTTTTCAGTATTAATTCATTCAAAGTACTTTTTTATTATCAGGAATATCATTCACGATACTAATGATGAAAATTTTCTTCAATCGTCTTTTCTCGTATACTAGTTTCAATATAGCGTGTTTTATGATTTTTAGTATCCATTCATTCATTAATGATGGGAATTTTTAAATATTATAGTATAGTATAGTATTTAAAGTTCTTTTTTCGTTATCAGGAATATCATTCATCATATTAATGACGAGAATTTTTAAATATAAAAGGTGGGAATTATTTTTCCATTTTTTTTTTAAATACACTAGTTCAGTATTTAGTGTTTTATGTTTTTCAGTATTAATTCATTCAAAGTACTTTTTTTATTATCAGGAATATCATTCACGATACTAATGATGAAAATTTTCTTCAATCGTCTTTTCTCGTATACTAGTTTCAATATAGCGTGTTTTATGTTTTTTAGTATTCATTCATTCATTAATGATGGGAATTTTTAAATATTAAAGGCGGCATGATTTTCTTTCATCGTCTTTTCTCGTATACCAGTTTCAATATAGCTTGTTTTATGTTTTTTTAGTATTAATTCCTTCAAAGTTCAGGAATATCGTTCACGATACTAATGATGAGAATTTTGAAATATAAAAGGCGGGAATTATTTTTCCATCTGTTTTTCAAGTACACAAGTTCATTATTTAGTGTTTTATGTTTTTTAGTATTAATTCATTCAAAGTTCTTTTTTCATTATCAGGAATATCGTTCACGATACTAATGATAAAAATTTTTAAATATAAAAAGCGGGATTTTTTCCATCTATTTTTCTCGTACACTAGTTCAGTATTTAGTGTTTTATGTTTTTAGTATTAATTTATTCATTGTTCTTTTTTTCTTTCGTTATCAGGAATATCGTTCACGATACTAATGATGAGAAATTTTCAGCCTAAAAGGCAGAAATTTTCTTTCATCGACTTTCCTCGTATATTAGTACAGTATGGCGCATTTTATGTTTCGTAGTATTAATTCATTTTTAATTGGTTTTTGTAGTATCAGGAATATCTTTCACAATATTATTGATGAGAGATTTTAAACATAAAAGGCGGGAATTTCCTTCCATCAACTTTCTCGTATATTTTCTGGCTCCATATGCCGATTTTATATGTCAAAATATAAAATAATATCTTTCTCCGTCCAATAAGCACCAAAATTTACATACCAAATTTTACATTAATACATAAAGAAATTCATTCATACAAATCGTTGCATCATAGCGTCAAGTTAGCCCATTCACATACATGCAGACCGACAGACGAATTTCCTGTAAAATTTTCAGTCTAATTAGATTAGAAAACCATATTTGGTTTTTATCTGTACGTTTTTGTGTTATTACCGAGGCAAACAGATTTTCCTGGCATGGATTATTCTAAAAATCTAAAATTTTTGTGTAAAATACACATTTAGATTTCATTTCCCAGGAAATATTCATTTCAGTTATCCTGTTCGCAGTTAAATAAATCAATAAAACGATATTCTTAAAAAAAATGTTTTAAATTCGGGCAATTCTAGAATATTTAGATTCCTCAGAGAAATTTTATAGTTATTTCCGACATTTTCGCTTCGTATACGTCGTTTACGAAAAAGAATAGCGTTCAGTTATCTCCACAATGGTATCATTCATATTTTATTTTTCGCTTGTAAGGAATATCTTCCACTTCATTATTAATATCTGTTTTACAAAAAAAAAAAAAAAAGAACGCACCTCATTTTTAAAGTAGTTATACGGTATTTCATTTACGCTTTTTAGTTTTTTTCTTCCCCTAAAATTCTTCTATAATTGACTAATAACCAGTCACAAACACTGTTAAAACATATTTTTAAAAACTTTAAATTCGAAAAAAAATTCGAAATTTTTTATGAGCTTGTTATTATAACTTTAAACACTTAACTATCTATAGACAAAAATAAAATTAATGAAAAATTAAAATAAGAAAACAAAATAAAAAATTAATAAAACAAGTTGAAAAATTAAAAGAAAACTAATTTATAACAGAATTTTATTCATGTTCTAAAAGGATTTCAAATAAAAAAATTCAAATAATTTCAAATAAAAAGGGACCACCATGCATTCGGAACTTCAAAGAGTTTATTACAATTTTGCTAAAACTATTATATTCAAAATATGACTAAGATTTAATTTATAAAATTTGTCCTTATATGAAGCCATTACCTATTAAAACTGAAGTGAGTGTCCTCTAATAACCAATACACCGAAATATGAAAATAAAACATTATTTTATTATAAATGAACAAAAATGGAAAAAATATATTTAGGCTTAATTGCTTTAAACATATTTACCATCTAGAATATTCCATTTTATTAATAACCACCTTAATGAATCTTTTTTTTTGTTTCTCGATATCTTTTTAACAAGACTCTTCCTATTTTTTTTAAAGTGGCAACATCAATATGTTTTTTAAACATAACATAATGCATTACTACATGCGTTATTAATAATAACGGGTGTTTGAGAGTACAAAGACTGAAAATCAATTTTTTTTTAAATACTGAAGGATTCCGTTGATTCTTTATGGAAATAATGTATAGAAAACACATGATAGTATTTTTATATTTTTAAAATGATATAAAAATAGAGGGAACAACTGCTTTTGCAAGTTTTACAGTGTTTTTTCCAATGCATATTTTGAGATAATTTGTATAGTTTGTAACTTGAAAGAATATTCAAATCAATGCGCGATTCTAAGGTAAATGATAAAAAAAGAAAAAAAAAGGAATAAACAATGAAATAAAAAATAAAAACACTGAATAAATGAAAGAATTTCAATTCTTATTAGGAGATAAATTTTATTATAATCTCGTTTGAACTTTATTCAGGAAAAACAGATTGCCGATTGTTGTTATAATATTTATTATACTCACGTATTTTTACGATCAAATACATTTACATTTCGTAAATTTATTTGAGCTGAATGCAGAAAACTGGTTAGCATAGATTTTCAGTAACGATAAATTAAATATTCCATTGTAACTTTTGGCAGTTAATATCCATTTAAAAGAATGTATGCATAGGAACAGAAGTGACTAAAATAAAATAATTTCCGTTGAAAATAATATTAATTTGACAAATGCTATTTGATAATTATTCAATATATTCTATGTCTGTTTCATAATATTATTCCGGAAAGCTAATTTTAAAATTTTTATTTGCATTTGCGACTATTATGAAACGAATAACTACGAAATAGAAAAGCAGATTCTTTTTAATTAGTTTTATTCATTAATTTTCTTTCCTTTTATTTTTTTTAAAGAAATCAAACGATTTTTTGCTGCGTCTTAAATTTTTTAAAAATGCACATTTTATTTCTTTATTGAAAAAAAAATGCAATTCACATAATTCACACATTATTTGTAAAAATATTAAAAGTAAATGCATATTCATCATTTTTTTTTGTTTCCTGATTATGCTGACAAATTCATTTTTATAGATTAATATTTTTTTATTCCAAAAACATAATTATATTCATATTTAGAGAAGCAGAATCATTTACTTAATAACAATATATACTTTTTAAATAAATTCTGTAATTTTTTTCTATATCTTTTTACGTTAAGCAAAAAGATTATTTATTTATGCAATTTTTATGAGTGGAAATGATATTCGAGCAGTAAATCAAAGGAAAAAAGACAATAATTTTGTGAAATAAATTCGTTGCAAGAGGAAAAATGTGTGATAAAATGTTATAAAAACAAATGGTTTGTTTCAAGTTGAGAAAACGCAGATGTTCCCAGATGAGAGTTTCTTCTGAAAAGAATCATTCGGCACTTTAAAAGCCAAAGAGAAGTTTGTAAAATCAATATAATAACTCAAAAGTATTCCAAAAACAGTGAATAGCAGATGTCAAAATCAGATTAATTTTTTTGTTATCATTTCATTTAATAATAAATGCAACGCCAGTGATTGTAGTAAAGTTTTTACCATCCACACTCTTTTGCAACTGAACTAATAAAGTAAAAAAAAGTATTTATTATCTTTCGAAGATTTGTTTTATATCTAGTAAGAATGTATTTAGAATAAAAGCAGCATTTCGTAAATATATATGATTTTCTAACAACGAAAAATTATAAAGTTTCACGCATGTCGTTAAAGCAGTGAAAAAATATCAAAGGAGATAAGGGTCTCTAATCCGAAATGCAGAATCATGATAATGTTTTAATATTGCGTCGTCTATTTTTATATTATTTTTAAAAATATACTTTTAATTGAATAATAATCTTAAATGTTCTCTAAATATACTCTTAATCACATAAAAATGCATTTAATATTGCCATAACGCGCTTTAAGCATAATTCTACTAATTAAAAGAGTGAACAGTTTTTGTAAAATAAAATTATTTTCAAAGTTCCAACGGTTTGTTTTATGGAGTGTTTTTCAAACAATATTTCATCTTTCATGTTGTATGACAATATTTATAAATGCTTGTTTTTGTATAAAGAAAATCATGTTAAAAAAATTTCTTATATTCTTTAGTTTTATTTAATGCATATGAAAAAAAGAAGAAAAAATTGCAAATTAATCATTTATCATTATAATAGCTAAATAAATGCTGAAACATGGAAAGAAGTTTTTGTTCAGTTACCAGAATGAAACAATGTAGCGGAGATAAGAAAAATAAAAAAAAATGTCCTCGTATCTGATGATTAAAGAATATTCAGTGCCCTCTACTTAACACTTTAGATAATATTTTATGCACCAACACTATTTTTCTTTCATTATTTTCAAGAAAATCTTTATCACAAATTTTTTTCTTAAAGCAACACGATTTCGGAATCAGATAATATGACTTTTTTTAAAGAAATAACATTATGTTTTCTAATTCGGGAAAATAGCAGCTTATTTTTTAATAAAATATATTACTTTAAATTGATGGCGTCACGCAATTGTAAAGTATATTTTGTTTTGATTTACTCCAAAGAAAACATGTTTCATTTATTACAAAATGCAGTCGTCCTATTTTTTGCTGACTTATGATAAATCCTGTTTATTTATGCATTTCTTTTAAAAGTTTAGTCACAACTTACGTGCTACAGGTGGCAGCGGAATACCTCCTCTTCCCGAAGAGGGAGGACGGGGGAATGACGAGCCTAAACAGACGGCTATTCTTGATGGGTAGCGGGGTGGGCGCGTCCTCGCGAGTCTCGAACAACGGATCGCACATGATTGTCGACAACTTTTTTCAAGAGTAACAGCCGTTCGTTCGCACGTCCCGCTCGCGGCTTCCCACCCTCACCCCAGCACACCTACTCGCAGACGATAGGTTGCGCGACTCTCGAGGTCGTTTCAATTCTCTCTCGCTTTTCCTGCATCCCTCCCCAGGAAATGACCGAGGGAAAATGCTTCGCTCGGTTTCCATGAATGTGCACGCAGGCGTTTTCATTTTGCATACACATGGGAAGTAACGGCACCTAAACTGGAGGAACAGTGGCATAATGAAGGGGATACAAATAAGCACTGCCAAATTCTGAAAGATTAAAAGTGGGGATGGAGGGAGGGGGTTCACAATTTTTTACTCTAACTCCAAATTTATTTCAAGGTTAATTTCAAGTAAGCAAATGCATTGCCTTCATTTGATTGACAAGGACAATATAATCGACCTTATTCAAATTAAAAACAACAATCATTAAATTTTTTATGAAAAAAAAATTATTCATGCCTATTCTTTATTAAAAATCAAAGAATATATTAAAAATTATATTAAACCAGCGGGAGTGGTCTTCCTAAACCATTCTCGCATACTCTCTAATAAAGAACGCGTCACATAGCATTGGCGAACAGTAATTACGAAATATTAGCCTTTTACGAGAATTTAACAATTTTTACTGAATCTATTGGCTCGTTCTTGGCGATTAATCCCTGACATGCGGTGAATAGTGTCAGGAAATCAAATTTGTGCTTTAGACGCTTTTTTCCAAACCGATTGAAATAAAACAAATTATTAAAAAACTACACTTGTAGTCACAAAATCATTTACCAAATTTGATATAGTTAAGCCACTGCGATTTTTTGATATCGCATTTACATGTTTCTAAAAGAACAAACAGACAGACGGTTAATACCTTATTGGATTAGGTTCACAATTTGATATACAGGGTGGTCCAAAAAAAACTTCCCCTATATATGAAACCCTAGCGGCCTATCCGCTCAACCAATCGAACCAAAATTTCAGACATGGTTGTTTCAAGGTATGCGCTGGAGATTGTGATGATTCTAAACAAAGCAGAACTCACGGTTACGGTTACAGTGTGAGAATTTTGAAATTTTCGAATGGCAACACCCACTTTTTCCTTGCCCAAATTGATCAACGTATTAAAAAACCACAAATGGCGTTGGAACGATTAGCGTGTGAGGAACATTGCCGCCTTAAAGCATATGCAAAGAAGAGTATTATAAAGGACTAATGACAACACAGAGAGGAAAGAGAAAAAAAGTTTTTATTGGAATGGAAAGTTATAATTACAGGTTTTCAACTTGTTCATCTTCGCAGGCGACAACGCATTGCATTCGGGAGATTGTGGACAACAATGCCGAACGTAACATGAAAGGAGGAATCTGCATAACTTCACGTGTTATCGCATCTTGCAATTCTTACACAGTTGCAGAATTCCGTTATTCCTGAATTGCAGCAACTAAATGTCATTAGGGACATTGTATGAATGCAAGATGTTTTTTGACGATTACTATACTTTCTCTATATTTCGTATATGAGGCAGTAAAAATTATTATATTAAAAAATTAAGTTTTCTTATACAAAAATATAATACAATTTGTTTTGTAATTGGCAGAATGGTTGATTGCAATATTATTACCGATTTGTTAACAAGATGCACTCTTTATAAATCGTTTTTATTTTCTAATCTATAAAATATATTAAAAGAAAGTATTGTAACTATCAAGAAAGTGGATGGGGTTTTGACAATTTCCTACATTTCGTATGTCTTTGAGTCCGAAAAACAAATTTTTACAATTATGTCTGCTTCTGAGTCTGTGAGTAGTACAACTTGCAAGTGCTGTCAGTAGACAGATGAAATTTATTATATGGATTTGATACCAAATTTATTGATTTTTTTCAAATCTTGAGCGACATCTATTCGTAGGAAATCTTTTTGTCCATATATCCGATTAGAAATGAACCGATAACTACAAAACACAATGGGTTAAATAAATAAAAAATTTTATTTTAGGTTTATTATTTTAAATATAGATTTTTATCAACTTTTGAACGATAACGGTCGAAGTTTTGACTGACTGTCCGTTCGTACTTTTATATTTAAATGTTACGACTCAAAAATGCAATGGCATAAATAAATGAAATTTGGTACATGATCTCGTGAGTACAACTGTAGTCATGCTTCAAATTTTCACTTCATTTGGTTGGGAAAAGGAGTCTAAAAACTCATTCGATAGCTGATATTATGTATTAACCGCCTATAAGCATATATATATATATAATCGTCAAAGATCGCATGAAAGATTCAACAAAAACGCTAGCTTTATGCCAAAGATCTGTATTATTGTCCGTCAATACTTGGAAGGTATTGACTGCCTTCTATGGTATTGATAACATGGTCGGCAATTTTATGAAGGCGGAAATGTAACACTTTTATTAGAGAGTATGCAAAAAAAATATTGTGGAGACTACTGACACTGATTTAAAAAATATTTTTAAATTAAAATTTTTAATTTAAAAATTACAAGAAACAAGAAACTGTTTTAACATCCTTAAAGGCAACATACAATTATATATTTTGTAATTTTGGTTTGTTAAAAGGTTTGTTGCCTAAGGTTTTTTTTATTTTTATTTTTATTAACATTTATGGACACTTAGAGAATCCATATTTTAAATTTTTGATGCCCTGTTATACCAAAATAATATAAATACCAAAGACATTAGAAAGTTGATCGAGAAGCTAAGATAAAATATTATGGAATAAAATTCACTTTGCCAAGCAAACGTGATAAAGGAAAAAAAAATATCTGCAAGATTTTATCCTCTCGACTTTCTTGTACACCTATCTATAGAATAGGGAAAGTTTTATATAAAATTACACATCATTCCAAAACTGATATTCTATTTATGAATTCTAGAACCTTACATTTAACTAATATGGTACCAAGGTAACATATCGATTTCGATTTCGATTTTTTTTTTTTTTTTTTTTTTTTTTGCTTCTTGCTTTTTTGAGTGACAGCCGTCATATATATATAAGAAGATAGAGACCGACAGACAGTCACTGGACACTGTAAACTGGATTTTATCCAAAAATTTAAACAGAGTTACAAAATTTTTTACGATAAAACTATATGTATAATTATATTCATCAAGCTAGCCATGTGTTTAAGCTATCCTGCTCACATGTACAAACTTCCAGTAAGCAGATTTCGTAATTAAAATATTATTATTATCATCAAGAACATGTAGATTTTAAAAGCTTAGCATAATGGAAAAAAAAGATCTGCAAGATTTTATCCTCACGACTTTCTTGTATACTTATCTATAGAGTAGGGAGAGTTGTTTTTATAAAATTACATAAAATGAGTAAAATATGAATTAAAATGTTTCATCTTTATGATCAAGAAATAAATCGAATTAAAAAACAACGGTTGATAAATAAAATAAAATGGCAAGAAAAGAAACTTGTCTTTTGTCCTTTATGATAAAGGAAAATTAAAAATGCGATGGAAATAGCTAGGAATAAGAATAAGGAAACAAATGAGAATAAGGAATAAAATAATTATAAGGAATGATCCTTCCCCTTAAATGGATTCATAAGTATCTTTTACAAAAGTGGACGCAAATTCCGAAAGCGATGTATACTCTTTTACAGGCTGCACTGCAGACAATCAATATTTTCTCCTTCAGGACTTAGTGTCACCTTCCAATTTAATAAATATTGACAGAAAAGAGGTCACATATGCATGCTTTCTGCTCCCTTTGAATTTCGAGATACTTCTATTTTTATAGATATGCTGAAAAATACGAAATAATACATTAAAGCCCCCTTTTATATATATTTTAAGGATTTAACGTAGAACGATGTATGATGAAAAAGCGATAATCGAAATCTTAATAATCAACATTAGAAATTAGCAGCCTTTCTAGACCGACTAGTAGGCCAGGAATAATTCGCGGAATTAAATATTTTATGTAACTTGGTAGCTTTTTCCCTTAATAGCTTTCCCACCCAGATATTTTTAAGATTCTTATTTTGATAGTTCATAATATAACTCATACTATTATTGAAGCCTTACATCATTACGTTCACTGTACAATGTATCTTCCTAATTTTCTGACATCTCCTTTAAAAATTTGAAAATTAAATTTAAGAGGAAACGATTCAACTTCAATTAACAAAAAAACTATTTTGCAGAAACCGTAAAAGTTTAAAAAAAAATAAGAGTACAGAAAATTGTTCAGCATTGAAATTTTATGTGCATTACAGAATATTTTTTATATAATTTATGCAAAATCTCCAGGAATTGCTCAAATAAAACTTTCCCGGATCATCACACATTTCAATTTTTAAATTTATTTTCAAATGAATTTAAATTACATAAATAACTTTTTTTAAAATTTTGTTTCAGTCAATAAATACACATAAAGAATTATAAAGTCTAAATTTAAGGTGTTTTGGTCTTAAGGAATCATATTCGATGAAATATTCTTGGCATTCCAATTTTTAAATTAAAAAAAAACATTTCTGTCTTCTGTGGCCAAATATGACCAATATATAAAGTTTTGAATTTCAATATTTTAGGACAATTAACAATTTCATCATTTTAGCATAATCACTTATGCGGATACTTCAGGTGCTGGTTGTCACCTCTCCTTTGAAATGATTGGTTTAGGGGTCTAAAATCCAGTGGTTTTGCAAGACAGTAATATTCAAATTTTCATAACTCACTCATTTTTAATCGCAGTATAATGGACCTTACTTTTCCTTTAAAATATGTGTGCTTTAAGAATATTTTATTAAATATGATTCATAGGAATAACCGTCTGTATAAGAATAAAAAAATAAAAATATTCGTAATTCATCAGAAAATTTACTGACTCAAACTGTATAAAATGGTATTTTTTTATTTCATTTTTTTCTTATTAGATGCATATGCCTAATACTGTTTAGAAATTAGGTACTGGAATCAGATTAGAGTGGAAATTCCATATGTATTTCTCTACAGGTTTTCTTCAAACATTATAGAATTATTAAAATTGATAATATAGGTATTTTAAAAGTCCACAGAATTTTTTTTTGAACTTACGTGTTAGAAAACATCATGTTTAATATTTATTTCATTTCTTACGGAAGAAAGTCGAAAATTTCACTTTTCTAAATTTAATTTACAGTAAGAGTTAATTTAAAATTTTAATTTCAGCTCTAATGTATTTCTAATGTGGTACTTCTTCAATGTGACATTATTGATTATTTTTATTATTTTTGAAGTTGATGTAAGAATCTCTTTTATACTGTAAGATTTTTTGGATATTATATTATACTAGAAAAAACGAAAAGGTTTCACTTTATTTTTATTTAACTTAAATTCTAATGAAATATTTTTAAAATTGCTTTGAGGGGCACATTTTGGTATGTGTTTCCATGTGTGTGAATTTTCTCGGTTCCTACTCCTTGGTCTACATTTTTCTAAAGTGATACCGTGTCACTCGACTATTCACCTCTGCGCTTACTTTTGAGGGCCTATCTAACCATCTTGCATCTAGTCAGCAAGGTATTTCAGCATCGCTGCGCATTAACTATTGTCCCTGCCCCATCCAGTGATTGAGTAGAAGACATGCATTAAAAAAGAAACTGCGCTTTTTTTTCTGGTCTCAATAACAGTGACGGAAGGTCCTTTTTTCATGTATCATGAAATGTCATGCAATTATATTGTAGAAGCTGCGAAAAAAACCTTCAATTTCCCATAAGCTAATGAACCTCTCATAAAGAGAGAACCTGGAAAATTGGCAGTTTAAAACAATTGCTGAACCATAGGATATGAAGTGGCGACTCCACGGCGTAATTTTCGTTTCGCATGCCATCCGGAATGAAGTGATCGCAGTAAAAAGTCATTAAGAAGGACGATAAAGTCTGCTCAATTGGCAAAACATCGTTTTTAATCTTTCCTGTCTGATGCGTGAGAGATAAATGAGAAGCTGCATCCATTCAATTTCATTTTGTTTTATTTGTTTCTTAACATGATAATGATTGTGGGTTTGAATACTATCTGATAATTGTGTCAAATAATATACTTTTAAATAGATTTTTAATTAAAAATTAATTTAAATATTATTTTCCTTAGAAGTTTCAGAGTATATAATTGAACAAACCGTTTCTTCGCCATTTTGAAATTCCGTGAATTAGCTTTTCAATACTTTTGATTTTCTATACATATTTTTTTCTATAGTTTTAACAGATAGTTAAAAATATTCTGATGTATATTTTATAATACTAATATTCATCGTTTTAGCTAATGGAATTGTACTTACGCACATAGAGATGATATTAAATACATTATATGTTGTCACGTTATCTTTGCGACAATTAAGATTAATTTTTAAAAAATAATATGAAGATTAACAAATCAATCCTCCAAACATGAAAAAAACATTTTATAATGCTTCAGTCATGAAGTTTGATGCATTTTTAATTTTATTTTTATTTTTCTCGCATTGGAAGTATAAAGAAAGTCTCCTGGAGATGGAAAAGACATATTTTTGAAAATTATGTTCTGCCTGTCTGTGCCAAAAGTAATCCAAGAACGCTTTGAACTAGATAGGTTAAATTTGGAATATGGTCTTTACATTAAACTTGTAGATTTCTATCAAATTTCGAACAAAATGAGTTCTGTGGAAGTCTGTGTGGATGTTCGAATATAAACTTACATGATAAATACAAATGGAGAAGAGTTTGGTAAATAAAATTCCGTATACAGATTTTCCATTGTAGTGTAAACACTTATCGACTTTTGTATCAAATCCAGCAAGAGGTAGACCGACTGTCGGTCAATACATTTCAGAAAAATGTAAACACGATCATTCTAAAATGCAATAACTTAATATATATCAAATTTGATATAAGATTTTGTGCTAATAAATGTAGATTTGCGTCAAATCTTTCTTTCAATCGATTTAGAAAGCGTGTTTAAAGCACAAATTCGATTTTAATATACTTTTAACCCAACGCCAGGGATTAATCGCCAAAAAACCGCGCGATGACGCGATAGATTCAGTAAAAATATTAAATTCATGCCAAAACTTCATAACTATTTTAGGCCATTGCTATGCATAAAATTCTCTGAGATAATACCTTTATTAAAAAGCACCTTTATTAGAACAATCCCCTTCGCTTCCTATAAACTAGGACAAAAATGCATCCTCGCACAAAGAAAAAAAACCATTATCTAAGCATTTTCCATCCTGTATCCTTCCGTAATAAATTAAGTAATATACGGTTATATACGGTTAGAATATACGGTAATAAATTAAGTAATATACGGTTACCGATATGAACAGGTGAGTACACATCAATAAAAATAATATTTTTTGTTTCCTTTGAGAATTGCAAGTTTGTCAATGCAGAGCACTTGGATATCAAAAAGGATTTTTTTTTTCTTTTTTTACCTTCCAACGTTTCTTTAGTAAATAAATAAGATTTAATCTTTAATAAATAATCAAGTAAATAAATAACGTTTCTAACAGGCACACTATCCTGCATATCAGTATTTTGAAATGTTATACATTTTTACTTACTCATATACGAAAGTATTGTAAAAAAAATTTTTTCACTTTGAGATCAGACATCCCTGATTCGAAGAAAAATATTTTTGGAACTATGGGTTCTGTCTTTGAAAACCTCTTAAACAGCAAGTATAAAATTTAGCACGAGTTCTTTGCAACAAACTAATAGATTCTATCAAATTTTAAAATCCATTCATATGAAGCCATTCTGTTTGGTTGTCCAAGAATAAGAGCACATGATGCAATTAAAACGAAGAGAAAGAGACGAATAAAAATCGGTAAAAAAATTTGGTATAAAAGGTGTAGTATTTATTAAATTTTGAATTAAGTTTATTCAAGTGTTGACTGTCTCTCAGTCTATAATTCACAGACATATAAATGAGATAACTTCAAAATGCAATAACTGGGATAATCAAAATTGAATATAGTTGTAGTATTTGATGGGTATAGAGATTAATCAAATTTTGAATTAAACCATTCAAAGGGTAAGTTATCTGTAATTTTGTACATTTTAATGCATACACACGAAAAAATTTGAAAACAGTACAACTTGGAGAAACGAAATATAATATGGGATTTTGTTATTGCAAGTGCAGTTGTGTCAAATTTTGCCTTCGATTCCCCCCCCCCCAAATCATAAAAGATCCATAATTTTCTTCACTATAATACATAGCACAAAATACTCATGTGCGGTACCTTGAAAATAAAAATTTGAGTAGAGTCATTCACAGTCTTATCGAGAGTCAACAGTTTTATGCAGGAGGATATCATTTTATAAAGTAGCATACGAGAAAGTTTCGGGCTATATAATTTCTCTTAATATTATATATCATACCGTATCTTAAAATCATTCGAATAATGGAACTTCTCTAAATAAAATAATTTCTCTTAAAAAATTTGAGAAAAAAATGAGTATATATGATTTGCATTTATACAAAAAGAAAAAAAGAAAAGAAAAGAAAACAATCATATAAGTTACTATGTATTAATTAAATTAATTATGTATCATAGTGAGCAAAAGTATCGATCCTTTCCTCTATTTTCTCGTATTTCTAATAATATCAGATGCCCTAAGATATCTTCACGATATTGCACATATCGAACAATGTCGTCCAATATCTTCTGCTAAATTGAGGTTTATGCAATATGGTAAGGTCTGTATTGTTCTGCATTGTATAGTCATTCATAATATAGTCAATCTATCAATCATAATTTGTCATCAATTTCGTAAAGATAATTTATCAATCATTGCATAGTAATTAATATAGTAATAATAGATATCTTCACGATATTGCGAATATCGAACTATGTTGTAGCGATATAGTGCAATATCTTCTGCTAAATTGAGGCTTATGCAATATGGTAAGCTCTGTATTGTGTTGCATTATATAGTCAATCACAATATTGTCAATCTATCAATCATAATCTATCATCAATTCCGTAAAGAAAATTTATCAATCATTGTAAAGACAAACTACAAATTATTATATAATAAAAATAACTTATCAGCCAATGCATAGAAAAATGAATCCAACAATCATGTGTGAAAAAGAAGAAAAAAATCGAATTTTTTCTAGTTGACCTTTACGGTCCAGTTTGATTCCTATTTATAATTTTGGATCTTATATCAAATTTCATTTACCTAGCTCTTCAAGATTTTGAATTTTCATGAACAAAGCAGAACAGAAAAAAATCTTACACATTTCTTAGCAAATTTGATTAAATTTATGAATTTGGTGTGTAGCCAATTTTCGTGACATGTTGCTTTTCGTGCCGGTTTCTTTTTACGCGTAAACATAATTTCAAAATTTATATTTTTCGGATTCAATGTCCTCTAAAATGTTGATATTCATGAAAGTTTCGAAGTTCTAATTTTTCTACTATTATAATATTTTTTTTCTTCTTTTTTTTCGCAAAAATAAACGTCTGGCAGCATCTTTTGAATATCAACTGTCGCTTATCTTTTTTCATTCCGACATACAAATAAAAAAAAATAGATAATCGCCATTTTCTATGCTGCATTTGTTTTGTCACAAAAAGCATATTTTAAAAAGTTAAATATAAAATTTGCTTAATAAAAACCGACTGATAAAATCATGTGACAGTTGGTTACATCAAGGATATTGGAGCGTCACAAACATAAATGTAATAAGATTAGTGTTGCCATCTAGTGTCTTTGATTGGAAACATTATTCTTTAATTAAATGAGATATGATCCTAATGTATTTTTATTTGAAACATTTTCATTTCTGCTACTTTTCTATAAATAAAATAAATATATCTATCTTTAAATTGAAGATCCTTGCGCTTACAATTATTATTTAAAATTATAAGTATTAAACTAAATGAATAATGGAAAAATTCATTAGGGAATTATGACTATTTATATGTAAAGCCATAAGAAGTTAAAATTAATTTATAATTATAAATCTTGCATTATGGAATAAAACTTAATAGCGATCTTTAAAATCAGAGTTTCCATTTTTACATTTTGAAGTTCATTTGTCCTTACCATTCACAATGTGATTCTAAAAATACGAAGTCTCCTTCAAAATATCCTGAATACAGTTTCAAAATAGAACGTTAATGAAAATGAACTTACTTTCACAAAATCCTGGATAAAAGCATAAATGCTTTCTTCTTTTTACATGTATTTTCCTTCTTTTTTGAGGCATTGATTTGTGCACTTGCTTTTGCCTTCTATATATATATATATATATATATATATATATATAGTATCTTTTTACTACCATTTTTCAGTCATGAGCGAAATGATTTTTTTAAAATGAGGCAGATTTTAATCTGTATTATCAAATAGTAATACGGTTTCTGACTTGATTCGTAAATCTTAGTTTTATTTTTAAAATTCAACCTTCATCTTTTAATATTTACTTAACCTTTATCTTTAATTTAAACCCTTTAACAATATCATATGCACAAATCTATATTTAACATCGTCCCAACATGCATTAGTATAAATCTATCAACTAAAACAAAGAAAAGTATTGTTGTAAAATATACTTAACGATATTTAGGAAAGTTTTTTTTAAATAAGATAAAGCAAGCATTGTATTGATATTGAAAAGCTATTTTTTTTATTAAGAATTATATATTCTGAAGTTGTTGAGGGAAAACTTTGAAATTTCGATAATTTTAATAAAATATCTCATTATTATTTATTAATGACCACGTTTTAATGAACTCATATTGAGCAAGAAATAACTCGCCCCAAAATCTGCTCTATTAATCGTTTTGAATGATTTTTGACTTTCTTTTGTATAAAGAAAACAATGAGAAAACAACGTATTAAGTAAAAAAAAAAAAAAAAAATGTTGACATCAAAATTTTGACGAATCTCTTTGTTTCAGAATCCGAAAAACACATTTTTGGATTAAGTTTGCGTCTATATCGTCCGTCTACCTGTCTGATCACAACTCAAAACTGCTTTGAGCTAGACAGATGAAATTTGATATTTAGCTGTAGCGTAAGTCTATGCCACACAATATTTCTAAAAATTATGCTGGGCTTTACCCTATGTCTATTTTGGTTGAGTGAATTTTAAAATATATTAAATAAACAAGGATGTGACATATAAAGTATTTAATCCCAACACAAACACAACACAATGATACATCAAGAAGTTTTTCTTAGTATATATATGAAAAATAGAAATAGAACAGCTGACGTCAGTTCTGGTGAGGTCTGATTGGCTGGCTACAGAATGCCATTCGTAACAATGGTGCAACCCAATTTTGTAAATTTCAAACTTTGAAATACCCTTAAATGCCATTAAAGTAAGTTTATTTGTTTCTTTATTTAAACTGTAAATAATCCGTATGAAATTTTGAACCAAATTCATCAACATGTTGACCGTCTGTTGGGAGTAAACGCTACGACTTAGAAAATTTGGTGCTAACTCATTGGTTATTTGGTCATTTTTGTGCTAAAGTTGTAGTTCTGGGTAGTTTGATTTCAATCGATGAATCTGTATGCATGTAAACTGAATGACTTTGAAACATTAGTGTTAAATTATTGGTTATTTAATCATTTCGGCCCTAAAAGTGTAGTTCTGTGTAAAATTTTGTTTTCGGAAAAAATGAATCTTCATGCTTTTTAATGAAAATCGAAATGAATGAGTCTTAAAATTTTCTTCCTCATACTATGAAGAACAAAACATTCATGTGTGGGACTCTAAAAAATAAAAAAATCTGAACACGTTCGGGCTTTGCTCAAGCTCTCCATCTTTCTTCCTTTTTTCTTTTTATCATGTGTGAACATGATGCTGTTTTGGTTTGAGGTTTTTGAAGCCTCAAAATGCGTAGGCAACAAGTTGTTGAGGTCTCAAAATGCGTAGGCAACACGTTGTTGAAGTCTCAAAATGCGTAGGCAACACATTAATGAAGCCTCAAAATGCGTAGACAACAAATTGTTGAAGCCTCAAAATGCTTAGGCAACAAATTGACGATTTATCGCTTTTGAGGCATCAATTTTTCGTTTATTTATTTTTCATTTTAGGAAGGATTACATCTTTATTAAAGAACATCCAAGAACGTTTCTGGAAGACCACTCCAGTTAGATCATCATGTGTGACTTATTATTTGAAGACAACATGCCAGTCTATAAACAATTTTATGATAAGACTTAAGCATTGAGCAAAACAATTTATAAATAATTTACATTTAAAATCATTAACTCCATCAGTTTAACAAAATAAAATTCTTTTCATTTATGTACACATCATGTTACCAGCCTAAAACATATAAGTGTGATATGATTGAAAGTGATGGCATCTGTTGATTGCAGTTTACGATTATGTTGTATGTCTCTGATCCGACAAGGTTAAAGCATACCATAAAAATAAACAGAAAGCACGGTCCTCGAGAGGATACAGTTTCACGTTATGCATCTTCATGGCTAGTAGTTGGAAGGAAAGCTTTTAAGAGACAAAACCTTCTTCTGCCAGATAAAGAAAAACGAATGTGCCTCGTTCAATCTACTTAAACGGAAGAATAACGGATCATATCGATTGGGCAGATGAATCCTCGGGGAAAGTTTCTGCTGGCGCAGAAAATAATATGCCTCCGGAAATGAAACTGAATCCACATTCGAGCTCAAATATCTTTCAGGGGGGAAAAAGCAGATGGAAAAAGTAAATGTTGTTATTGGGAGTTATGGCGGAGGTAAATCTAATAGAAAAGCGAAACAAAGGATATGAATTGTTACACGCGATTCCGGCCATTTGGAGGATTGAAGCTCTAGCTGAAAACTGTCTTCCGTGATATGAAAATGGGGGGATTTTTTACATATTGTGTGAAAATAAGACAGAAGAACTAAATTTTGGAAAATAAAAGAGTCAACTGCTTATAGTAAAACATGAAAGATTAAACCCTGCCAAAAAAAGCCAACAATTGTGTTTATAGTAAAATGGCGGACGACAAAATTCGAATAATTGCGAGTTCAAAAGATGACTATTATCTATATAAGAAAGGGTAAAAGACTAAATTTGCAACATAAAATGCAAATTATTGTCTTTAAAAGAAAAAAGATTAAAATCTGAAAAAAAAATCTAATATTAACTCTATAGAAAAGCAATAGAAAACAAAATTCTGCAAAATGAGAAATCAACTGTTGTATCTAGACTAAACGGTGGAACTAGGAAACGATTATTTTTTCCACAAAATAAAAGGGTAATTACTTCCCTAGTGTTAAAAAGCGGAAGACTAAATTGTAATAAGATAAAAAGTCATCTGTTGTTGTTGGAATAAAATGGTATCAGACTAAATTTTGCGAGTTATTATTCATGTACGAAAAGGGTGGAAGACTAAATTTGTGAGAGAAAATGCCAATTATTGTCTATAAAAGGAAGAAGATTAAAATCTGAAAAATACTTTAAAAAATATATTAATTCTGTAGAAAAACAATGAAAAACAAAATTTTGTAAAAAAAGAAACCAGCTGTTGTGTCCAACTAAACGGTGAAACTAGAAGAAGCGATTCTTTTGACTAGAAAATAAAAAGCTAATTATTGTCTCCAATGTTAAAAAGTGGAAGATTATAAAACTGCATAAAATGTCAACTGTTGTTTTTAGAATAAAATGGTACAAGACTAAATTTTGCATATAAAAGACTAAATATGGACTCTATAATAATGGGTGGAAAATTAAATTCTGAAAAAAAAAAAAAAAAAACAACTATTGTCTGTATGAAAAATAAAGTAGATGGTTAAATTTTGCAAAATAATAAGCCAGCTATTTTTACCAGAATAAAAAAAATTGAAGACTCAATTCTCTAAAATACAAAGAACGACAGTTGTGGTCTAGTATAAACGGTGGAAGACTCAATTCTCTAAAATACAAAGAACGACAGTTGTGGTCTAGTATAAACGGTGGAAGACTAAATTCTCTAAAATACAAAGAACGACAGTTGTGGTCAAGAATAAACGGTGGAAGACTAAATTCTCTAAAATACAAAGAACGACAGTTGTGGTCAAGAATAAACGGTGGAAGACTAAATTCTCTAAAATACAAAGAACGACAGTTGTGGTCAAGAATAAACGGTGGAAGACTAAATTCTCTAAAATACAAATAACGACAGTTGTGGTCAAGAATAAACGGTGGAAGACTAAATTCTCTAAAATACAAAGAACGACAGTTGTGGTCAAGAATAAACGGTGGAAGACTAAATTCTCTAAAATACAAAGAACGACAGTTGTGGTCTAGTATAAACGGTGGAAGACTAAATTCTCTAAAATACAAAGAACGACAGTTGTGGTCAAGAATAAACGGTGGAAGACTAAATTCTCTAAAATACAAAGAACGACAGTTGTGGTCTAGTATAAACGGTGGAAGACTAAATTCTCTAAAATACAAAGAACGACAGTTGTGGTCTAGAATAAAAGGTGGAAGACTAAATTCACAAAATAAGAGACTAATTATTGCTTGCATAGTAAAAAGGAGGAAAGACAAAAATTTGCAACTTAAAAATCCAAATATTATCTCTTTTGCAAAACAGTGGAAGACTAATAATCTGTGGAATAAGAATTCGTCTATTGTCTCTTTTGTAAAATAATGCAAAATAGATTCTGTAAAATAAAAATTCAAATATTGTCTCAAGAATATTCCCTGCTATAAAAATGAAGGGAGCTAAACACTAAAAAAATTATCTTGCTCTAAAAATTATTTTTGCATTGTTGAAAAATTGAAGGAATCGCTTGCATAGATTAACAAGTACGTTTATGATTTGAATCTTTTAGAACATCAGTATATATAATCGTCTATCGCCGTCTGTAACGCTGGGTGGAGATAAAACATCCCTGCCTCATTTATCAATATCATTATCGAAATCTGTTTTGTCATCTAGCAACTGAGACCAGAGTTGACTGAACTTATTGATGTGCAAATAAATCTAAATAGGAATAAATAATTAAACTCGGTAACCAGAGGTTTGCAATTTTTATTATTTTAAACTTAGGTAGGTTCATAATATACCGAATAAATTGCATGTTATTGATAATATTTTCTTTCCGTATTTTTTCTTCTTTTGTACTCGCTACCGCATTTTTTTTTCTTTTAGAGGATTGCACTTTTTTTCATCTCTGTTATAGTAATTAGCTTTGATTTGAGTTTCCATGAGCATTATGGATAGGGAGGAAATAAGACTTTTAATATTATTATATATTGCTTCTGAAGCGTACTGCAAATAATAATAATTCTTCATGTCCCTTAAGCACTCAGCCAATGTGCCTGATATTTTCTATCACAACTTCCATTAATTAATCTGTGACAATCAGATCTGACATATTGTTAACAAGATAACAACCCGTCTAGACAGGCGCATCTTCTAGAGTGTGAAGTATCGATAAAAGACGTGTTGATGAAGGGCTCTATCCCCTCGAGAACATTCACTTACTGAGACGATGCTCATAGAGAAATGGGTACTTCTGTCTCAAGAACAGATCATCTAATATTTCAGCGAACAGATGATGTCACTCAAACCAAGGCGAGCTTTTAGCTAATTGGACTGTTTGATTCCCATTGAGCTTCAATCTTATGATGGCATCCGGGCATCTGTCTTATCTGTGGCATGTATGACAGATGCCTGGATGCCATTATCAGAAGCGTTGAAATTTAGGAGAAAGTTTTATCCTGGATTAACAGAAAAATTACCCTTAAAAGTGTATAGAGATCAACCCTCCCCCCCTCCCAATCGAACACTATAACTTAAATGACACGAACTTCCTTAGAAGTCATGTGAATTTAAAATTCACTTTTCCACTTGCTATTTAAAAGTGAATTCGACAGAAAGAGTTTCGACTAATAAAAAGAAACTTTCAAACTTGTCTTTGACGCTGACTGACAAATGCCTTCTCTTGCTTTTCATCTATTTTTTAGAGGACAGAATGACTGACAGAAATAAAGAGCTTTATGTCAAAAAGTTCTGAATATGGAAGAAGATTTCAATTTCCGTCATATATGCAAAAGGAAGCATAACGTTATTGAAATGAAAAAGGGTGCATTCCTGGATGATGAGTTCGGAAATAACTAAAAAAAGGATCCAAACTTTAAACGTGCCACACAGTTTGAACGAAATAATTCTTTTTTTTTTTTAAATCTGTCGATTTCTAATAATATAAAATAAGATTTCGAATAAGGCGATAACTTTCTTTTAACGATCTTAGAATATAATGCATCGAAAAGAAAATTTAAAGGTTTCAGTTTCGTTTCTTTTTCAAAAATCGTAAATTCAGTTTTCATTAATCTGCTTTCACTTTAGACGAATGTTACTTTCTATCTATCTATCTGAGACATAAAATGATTAAATGCATTTGTTTAATTTTGTACTCAAATCCTTAATCCTTAAGAAAATGAAAAAAAGAATTGAAATATTTTATAAAATTCGAAATTATACATCTAAAGAGATTAACAAGTATTCTTATGTTTTTCTGTTTCATTTAATCTCTTCTGAAATTCCTTCAAGTCAGAAATTTATCTCAATTAAAAGGAATTGCCATCTAAGGCATTCTTCTTGATTACTGAGCTTGAGGAAAATAATAATTTATTATAGATGTTTGTCGAATTTTTCTTACTTATTACTTTTATATATGTATTCGTATATATCAAAAATATCTCATTTTAAAAGATGCATTGAGTTGTTTTGATGAATATCCGCGTTTTACATATGTTTCAGTTTTAAAAAATAGATTAATATCCACTTGTATGTCAGTGAAATAACTATAAAAGGTAGAAACCTTTATGGCTAAAACTTAGCATACGATCTTAAAAAAATTTATATTGTAAATATATTTCATATTTCGAATGAAATGTGGTAACAATTTAACCCATTCAATCGCTTGTGCGTAAACTCAAAAACTCAACGAATTGAAATTTACTGTAGTATTTTATCATCAAAACTGCATCCTCGTTGGGAATATTGGTTCTGGTTGGACAAAACATAGATTTCATAAATGCGTAGAATAGTTCATAGAATAATGTTCATAGAATGCGTATTCGATATTCTTCATTGTAAAGCTCACATGTTCCTACATATGCGAGAAAGTAGAGGTAAGAATATTCCCCTTGGCTGTTTATGATCTTTGTATAACATCGTAGATAGCATAATACAATAGTATCTTAAAATATATAATTTAAATTCACATTAAACTATTTATTAGTCATTTCCTTAATTAAGATATTCCCCGTCATAGCATTAGGAATGGAAATTCAGTATCACATCACTAAATAACTTGAAATCGTAATCAAAATCTTTTAACATGATGTTAAAGCCTATTTTAGATTAAAGGATGATGGAGTATCTATCTAGAAATGAAAAATTAAAAGCTTTTCCTTTAATTATCTGATTTTTTCTTACTTCCCAGTAAACAATTTTAATTTATCATATTCATGTATCCACCTATTCTCAGTAATCTTTCTGATTTCATGCTTCTAACTCATTTCGTTTAAGAGTTATAATTTCTTTATAAACCCAGATGGACAGAAGATAAATTTTTCTTTGATCAGTTTTATATAATATTTCATATAATTCTGCAATTTCGATACAAAAACAGGAAACAAAATTTAGTTCTTCTTACTCATAGCATTTTCTTATTTCCGTATTCTTACAGCCAGCTTAACAGAAAAGCAAGATTCCAAAATATCCATAATTCATCAATATCTCAAGGTCGAATTGTTAGATGATTACAAATCTTTCTCTTTGTCTACCTCGTTTCGAGAAAATAAGATGTATCCTTTCCTTCGTGTTTAACGATTATTGTGGAACTCTTTAATTGAATTTTCTTTTTTTTCCTCGTTTTTTCATCTGCAGATGATCATCTTCTCACGTATACATCGTAAAAGTATTTTATGACATAATCCACGCAGAAAATCTCTTCCGATAATGTCGTTCCTGCGCCGGCAGATTATATTAGTTTATGGCAAAACATGTCAGCATTTTAACATTTCTATTTTATGTTGCTGAAATTATGCTGTAAATTTGTACATAAGATCATGTAAATTATCCTAATAATGATAATGATCTTTTCCTTTAAAGCAAAAATTTATCATATATTAATTGTCATATTATTTCATTCTAACCGACTTTGGCAACCAATCTTTGGCTGAAATCGATGGTATCGATTTCATGCGGTGTTTTCTGAATGACTTACCCAAAAATTATCTTTATACTTAAAATGTCAAGAAATACGTAATACCTATTATTTTAAAGTCTAATACCGTTTTGTTCAATGTAAATGCGCCCCCCCCACCAATTTTTTTCTAATATTTTATTTAAAATGTGAACCTTAAGTTGAAACGGAAGACATTGAGCTTTAATAAATTCAAAAACCTGTGCAGAACTTTTTAAAAAAACTTTTATATTTATTTGTATTTTTTCAAAAAATTCAGTATTGCTTTCTTGCTAATAGTTAAATCCTAACTCTAAGTGTAATAAAATTTTGAAAATGAGTAACGCATACTTAAACAGAATACTTATACTTCGCTTATAAGTCATATGTATAAAACTTTGCATCAACAATGAAAAAAAAATAATAATAAAAAATCGGCAGAAATCATTCAAACGATTTCAGCTTCTTTTTAACATTTAAATATCATACTTTGTTTTAAAATAAGTATATTTTTATAAACTAATTACAGATAGTAAAAAAAAATACTGTAGCAATTAAATTCGTATAATTGAATAAGCTTTTTTTTTAATTACAAAATGGTACAAAATTCGTTTATTTTGCTATGAAAATTTCGGCCGTTATGAGAGAAAATTTTCCAAATTCCGCTTAAATTTAATTAATTAAATTCAATCAAATTTTAAAAAAAAGAATTGCTCAGCGTTTCCACCTTTTAAAAAAGAACTGCCTCAAATGTGGTATTTTTGGGTCTAATTGTAGGTGATATAGAGAAGCAACACACGCAAACACATGTTTCTTTATTATTAGTAGGGATCTATTACCTTCCACAAAATGATAATTTAGTATCTTTTCGAGTTTCATTTCTGAAATTTTATCCCAAGAGAATAACAAAGAGGGTTATTCAAAACGTTTATTCTTATTTCAAATTGCTTTAAATTTCTTATGAACGATATAAGGAAAGAAATTTGAATACAATACAGAAGGAAAATTTGTTTCGTTCATTACTTAGGTGGAACAAATTTTGGTTATTGAAAATTATTTTGTGTTTACGGGAAAATTGTTTTATGCTTGTGCTTTGGGTAACAGGAAGAAGATGGCCAGAAGGTATATAAAAGTGATGATATTAAAACAAAAAGAAGAGAATTCGCAATAATATTGAAAAGATTGTCATCATTGACAAAATTTTGTCCAAATAACCATCGCTACTGTTTAGGGTTTCGGGACTGAAGAAAAGCAAAAAGCAGGGAGATCCAAAAAGTATTTATTTTAATCGGAAAATAAATGATAAAAAATGCAAATTCTATGAATTATAAAATATTAAAACAATAATGTATAATAAACAATAATATATTAATGTAATAACAATAATGTAATGTAACATTCAATTATTAAAAATCCTCATTATATAAAATAAAATTGATTATTATTATAAAGGAGTATTAATTATTTATTTTACGGTTTTCTTATTTACTTGCTTACAAGTCATGCAAAATGGTAATTTTTAATAATATAATGATTTCCTTTGTTATCTTTCAGAATAATGAGGTACATTCATATATAATTAAGGAAATCCTTTTGACATATAAATAATGCTAATTTTTTAGGAATTTTATTACTTTAATAAATTTCTCATGATATAAATATTGAAATATATTATATCTCACTGAAGGGAGCATCAATTTTTGTTTAAGTCTCTAATAATTTATCAATGTGACTTTGCTTCATCAATTTCCCTGACAATATCCATGTAATAACCATTTTAGTTTAGTTACCCGTTTTAAAACGACACTAGGGCAATTTTGGGACGTGCCTCCTCATTTTGAACAACAGTCAGATGAGGACAACACCTGAGCTGGCGTCTCCCTCACCACACCGGCGGGAGGACGTTTGGCCCGGATAGTTTAAACGTATACCAGACCCGCTTATATGACGTTTCTTCGATGGAATCGGGTTACGAACCTGAAATCCTCCGGTTCCGAGATAGAGACTTCACCACCAGGCGACAGCCACCCCAGTAACCCATTTAGGCTATACTTTGTGAGCATGTTTGGAATCATGGATGCAAGTTCGATGCTTACATATGGAAGACGCATGTGTCCATCTAAATCTTCTTCTCGAAATTAATTTTCACACGTTATAGACTCTGTCTTAACGTCTTCTTTGAAAATAACAATAAACGAATTTAAGATATGTTTTAAAAATTCTTTTATTAGTAATAAGATGATTATCAAATGGGTTTTCCCAGTATGTCTAAGAGAAATCATGTGGGGGAATTATTACAAATAAATATATAACTATTTAATCATACCAAACCTATATTTACATTCAAAAATTCAAAACTTTGTACAGTTCCCCGATCCGATCAGTCGTATATGGTAAAATAACTCTAAATTGTTACTCTAAAATTTTAAACAAAAATGAATTTGCTTTATTGGGAATAAAATAAATATTGAAATAATTATTAAAAAACCATCAAAAATTTATCAAGAAGCTCTGGGTTTTTTTAAATAATGTAATTATAGATTTTTGTATGTATTCACGTATTTCTCCAAATTTCCTTCTAAATAACATGGAACAGATTATCCTATAAGAAATATTTTCATACTGTTTTAAAGTTTTACCTCTTCTATGAGTTTACTTCTCTAGTTTCATTTTTGTATAATTTTTCCTACATAATTTATTAAAATATTCAAATTTTAATAAATAATCGAATAAAGAAGGAAATTTGAAATATGGAAATTTATAGATACTCCGTAGCTAAGTTACGTGAGACATCGAAATGCTTTACCTTTATGTTTATGATATTTCAGCTTTATTTCTTAAATATTTGGACATATATATATATATATATATATATATATATATATATATATATGTACATAGAAGCATATTTTTATGTGAAGCAGAATGCAGTTTTGAAGACAATGAAGAGACTTTATATTTTTAAGTTCGTTTTACTGTTTTATTCTCTTCCAGGTGGCAGGCATGATTATCTACAAGAAGGCGTGGACAAGACACATCCGCCACAGTGCGGCACAAAAGCAGAAATCGGGAAGAGCGAGAAATAAATAATCCCTCGTCTTATATAACATGAGAAACTGATAGGGAAAATATTTTTTTAAAGTCCTAATATAGTATTATTAAGATTCTGATAGGGATATCTGCCGCATGTCAATCACAAGTAAGGAAAACGCAGGGAACTTTTAAAAAGAATGCGCTTACTGGACATTTTTCCATACCTTCATTGAATTAATTAAGTAGAAACAGTGGAATCGGATCAAGAAATAAGAGAATGAACTTAGTATGGGCTAAATCAAGATAAAATTTTGTAAATTAATCAGAACTAAATCAGAGTTTAAAATATCATTACATATATGTATGTAATGCTATTTTAACTCTAATTTCAATTTAATTAATTTTCAAGATTTTATCTTAATTTAGCCCATAGTAACATTATTCTAAAATATTCTCTTATTTCGTGATCCAATTCCAATGTCTCTACTTAATTAATTCAAGAGAAGCTTTGTTAAATTGTTGAATCAGCTAAAATCTAACTTTCCCACACTACGCGTGAAGAGATAACATACCGCTGATCAAGCAAATTCTTTTTTAAAATCTCCCTGTGTTTCCCCTACCTTGTCCACCCGTGTAATGAAAATCCCTATCGAAATCTCATAATACATTAGCACTGTAAAGAAATATTTTCCCTATCAAAATCATAGGTTATATAAGACCAGGGATAAAATGTCTAAGAGCTCTTCCCTCAATCCTTTCTGTGTCGTTCTGTGTGCTCGTCGCTTGTACATATGCTTGCTTCTTCAAAATGAAATAAAACGACGTCACGAAATTAAAAGTATCTTCATTGTCTTCAAACTGCATCATGCTTCACAACAAATAATATTATATATATATAATTTTGAAGAACAGGAATAAATACGAAGAACTGTAGCCATAAAAACATTAGTAGCATCCTATATGAGCAATACATGAGCAGTTAAGAAGAAAATGATTAACAATTTTAATAATTTATATCAGAAAGGATTATTTATATGGAGATAAATTGACGCATTTTAAAAATCGTCTGATTCAATCAATATTCTCATTCTAATTGTAAAAGAATGTTGACGATAAAACGATATTGTACATTATTATATTTTATACAAAAATATATTAGACATAAAAGCATTTTAATCTTGGACAAAGGCGGATATATCACTTAGCATGAAATAAAAATTAATGAAATTATTACAGTGATGTAGGCTGCAGGGCTTTATCAAGATTTCACATTTTATAGAATAAATGATCAAGTAGAATTTTTTTCAGTAATGAAGAGTAAAGAGGGGGAGTGCAGTCAATTGTTGAAGACGTTTATAAGGATCATCAATAATTGACTCTGGCAAAGCTACCTTACAAAATAAAAATTCGAGCAGAGTTTTGAGAGCGGGGTTATTTTATGTTTTTGTTAATCATTTGAAAGCATGTGACTATGTTAGGAAAGAATGTTTTGAAAAAAGTAGAAAATGCTTGTCTTAAAAATTTTGCGTAAAATAGATAGAAGAAACGCCTACCGAAGAAAATTATACAAAAATATGAATAAAAGCCAAATGGAATACAAAAGTATAATTAAAAGCCAAAAGATTTTTGAAAACTGTCAGAAATGTAGTTAATTTTTATTAAAAAAGCGCACACAGTGAAAGACTTTTAATTTAGATATTTATGAAATGATTTGCTAGCCGAAAAAGAATATATAATTCCTGAATTAAGAAATAATTTGTATTTCTATTCAGCGTTTAATTGTTTTGGTTCGAATGATATATAATATGAAATGTTCCTGTTTTTTGTATTATAAAGCTTTAAAACAACTGTAAAACCTTTCTAAGTATATATTAATCTATTTATGATATTCTTTTCTTAGACTTCATAAAATTTTATAATTAGAGGAAACCTTATTTTATGATGTAAGATAGCATTAAAACATGAAAAATACAAAACTCTATGTAACTTTTTGGAGAGTTGATGGAAAAAAAAATTTAAAAACTTTTATAAAGATAAATGTTTAGGAATTATTATCCTTAACCAATTAATAATATTGAACAAAAGATATTTTAATTTTCGCCAGAAATCGACTTTCAAATGTATTCGCCTATCTGTTTTAGATATATAGATTGCTCAAATAATTTTTTAAAAAAATATACAAAAAAATATTATTTTATCTTTCAATTTCATCGTAATACTGACAAATCAACCATTTGTCTCTTTGTTTGTACAAAAAAAGAAGAAAAAACTGCCTCGGGTTTTTCTCATTAACTCTTTTGTATGTATATTCATTAAAAAATTCTGCTTTCTCGTATTACTGAATAAGCTCAATAGAAATTACTTTCATTTTTACTAGGAATCGAAAAGAAATTCAACACTAAAATACAAAATGATATCTTCAGCGAAATCTGAATCCTTTTAGTATGCATATGAATCATTCGAATGACATGATAATGACTATTCAAAGAAAAGGCAATAACATCCTCTAGTTCATCAGGGATCTATAATAAGCACTTCTGATTACCTCGCATTCTTGAGGGGTGTAATCAGAGAAGAGATCTTTCACAATGCCCTAAATTATAAGGTGAGTTGCCCTTCAAAGTAGCATACACAGTCAATGGAGATTTCAAATTTCTGAGATAGTGTTGTAACATTAATAATTAAAATCTATACAAATGGTTTTTTTTATTCTGATGCTTGCTGCAAATGAAACCAGAAAAAGAAAAGGATTTTTAAAGGCAGGATAAAACGAAAAATAAAAAAATGAATAGTGATACGCTGGCTAAAATGGATTAGAAGCAAGATGATGAAAAGCACCAGAGAAAAACATTTGCACTTTAAAAAGAAAAAAAATCAAATTTACTTTTTTTAAATTGGAAATATTTCTCTCTGTTTGCAGATGTGTATAATGTGTATGAGTTTGAAATGTTGAAAGCTTATAAATTAATTTTTCAAAAAATAGAGCTCCCATGATTAAAAAGATAAAGTTTCTCCTATTTTCTAAAAACATGTTTTTCTTCTCTCCAATTTCTATATGCAAAGAAACCTTTTTTTGTTATCATAAGATCTCTTATTTATTTTTGCTCAGGAGCATAGTTCCTCCCGGGGTTACTTATAATGGAAAATGTAAAAAAAATGTCATACACTTTTCAGATTTCCAAGTTGCACAAGATTCAATATTTTTTACAAATTTTATTGTAAACAGATTAAAATGAAAATAAATTTACTGTAATTTTTGAACCTATTCTCAAATATTATGCTAATTCTGAAGTGATTTTATTTAAAATCTTTTTTGAGGGGTGGCGTATCCATCCATGGTTATAAAAGTCTAGACTATCGAATCAACCACATATTAAATTTGCTACTTAATAAACAAATACATTAAGAAACGAATATTTCACTGTTGTTTTATACCGAAAACAGATCAATCACTTGTTTATATTTAAATTTTACATCTGATAAAATTTTCTTGTGTCCCTGCATCCCCTTTACTTTCAATTGTAATCTCGGTGATTTTCACTGACGAGAAAGTTCCAGTTCTCTTGCAAAAATTTAAAATAATATTTCAATTCTTAATTTATTAATGTATTAGAAATAGAGTATTTTGTTTTATTGTTCTCTATCATTTTAACTATAGAATAATGCATAATTGAAATAATACTGAAATCTTGCAATAATTTTTTTTCGCTATATACAGGGTGTTCATTAATTATTGTCGAGGTTTCCGTACCTCATAACTTTCGAATAAAAAATATTACGCAAAAACCGATTACGTATTCGTAAATTACAACTCAAAGAATTTTACGTGGCAACAATGCCATCTTAGCGCATTTGCAGTCTGGGTAATTATGACGTCATAAATAAAAGCGATCGTGCAAGAAAAAGCAATGTGTGTATTGTGGTTTTTCGAAACTAAATCAGTCATAACTTCTCAACGTCGCTTCAGAACCACGTACAAGAAAGATCCTCCTTCGGATAATTCTATCAGACGCTGGTTAACACAATTTCAGGAAACTGGTAGCGTTCTACGCCGAAAGGGAGCGGGGAGACCAAGCATCAGATATAACACAGCTGGACTTCTTTCTATGGGGGTTTGTCAAGAACATTGTGTACAAGACCCCTGTGCCTTCCATTGATGAACTGAAGCGCAGAATTGTTACTGCAATTCAAAATGTTATCCCACAAATGCTGAAGAACACGTGGAGGGAAATCGAATTTCGTCTCGATGTGTTACGAGCCACGAAGGGCAGCAATGTGCAAATTCATTAATATTTTTAATATCATGAATAAAATTCTTTGAGTTGTAATTTACGAATACGTAATCGATTTTTCCGTAATATTTTTTACTCGAAAGTTATGAGGTACAGAAACCCCGACAATAATTAATGAACACCCTGTATATATATATATATATATATATATATGTGTGTGTGTGTGTGTGTGTGTGAGTGTGTGTGTATACATACATATATACATATATATATATATATATATATATATATATATATATATATATATATATATATATATATATATATATATATATATATATATTGTATCAATACGGAATAGAAACCAACCGATTGTCTGAATTTTTAATTTTTATATTTGTGTCGATAATAATTAAATTATGTACTAGTGACAAAGCTAAAAATACCAGGAGTGAGTGGAAATTCTGATTATTGTATTCTGTTTTTATAAATATCAATCAAGTCAAGATAAATAAAAGTAAAAAAAGTAATAAAGTAAGACAAAAATATAATATTTCCGTTACGTGAGAGAATGTATGCATCTTGTTATTGATATCTCTTAGAAATAGGCCTGTAGAAAGTTATCAGTCATCTCTAGGCACAAATAAATTTAATCCCTAAGAAATATAAGTATATTCTCATGGAGAGCCAATTACACATAGATTTTCGGATGTATTACAAAAAATAAATAAAATTTGCATTCATCAGATTTGATTTTTAAACCGCTTCTAAACAGTAAACGCAGGCAAAAAGTAAGTAATAGCATGATACATTAATTGCTACAGCACAAAATATTGTTTTGGCTTTCTCGGTCAAAGAAAAAAAAATTATAAATATAAAATCATTAAAATATGGATAAAATAACTGTTAAAAAATATTTCTGATTAAAGCTGCCAAAAATAATGCTTTTTGAGTGTGAAGCAAGATTAATTCATACTGCCTTCTAGACCAAAGAACATTAAGCAGATCAATTGAAGTGCACATCATTCAAAATATAAACGGGTCTGTTATTATTTTTCATTCGCTTTTGCATTACATTATCAGCACAACAAAGAGTAAATAAAATATAAAATTTTTCATAGAACAAAGTTAGTTCAACATATCATGCTATTTTTAAGAAGTTTGCATATGCTAAGTTTTAAAGAAATACTGGTAGTCAAGTAATGTTCCATAAATTAATAGTGAATATATTATCCGCTGAAGAGGACGATAAATTTTCAAGTTTTCAAGGATAAATACAATTCCGAATATAGCGAGCGATTCATCATCACATAGTGCGGAGAAGCTGCCATTGGGAAAGAAAAGAAAAACATGTTCATCAGCTTAAAGCCAAATAGTTTCTTTTATTTAAAAATGTTATTAAAATGTTTATCAGTTATTATACATTTATATGATCAGTGTGAATTGCCGAAAGCTATGGTTAAAAAGGAAAAGATTTCACGTCACACATGTGTGATACAAAAGGCGCAAATAAATTAATTACCTGCCTGACACACTTGATTCACGAGCCTAACAGCGCCATAACCCTTTCATTAAAGATCCGGCTCAAACGGCCGTACAAATTTTATCCTGGCAAGCCGCGTTTTGTTTCAAACGAGGGATGGAGGATACAAAGAGTTATTACGAAAGAGGACTAAGCATTACATTCTACATCCCAGATTTAAAACAGAAATTCGCCAGAGAATACAGAATTTGTACGTCTGGTTGTCAGTAGTGAAAGGGTTAAAAATATACTTAAAACTGAAAGTGAGAGTTGGAAGTCGGACAAACAAATGACAATTTTAATTGATGTGCAAGCATTCCATTATTATGGTAACATCCTCCACTCCAGGCGATCATCTAGGATCGCTAAATGGTAACCGGCACCGCTTTCGAAAATGTTATTTGATTTTGAAAATATTATAGCTTTTAATGTGATAATAAATACACTTAAGTGATATTATTAAGAAAGTTAATTTTTTTAATGAAATCAATTTGGAAAATAAATCTAATTTTATTTGTTTATATATAGTTATTATATGTAAATAAATTTATAATTAAATTTTTTGGTATTTCCTATGATTTTTTTTTTGAAACACGGAAGTAATTGTTAACCTTTTAAGCATAGCTATTCAAGTCCTCATTTTAGGAATATCGATCTTTTAGGTCATCTATCCTTTTTTATCTTAAATTTTTTATATAATTAAATACCTAATATATGCTTATTTTTGAATAAATATTTTTGCTTCCAAAGATATTCTACTAATTTTTTTTTTCAAATCAACCCCATTGCAAAGATTCTACTTTTTATATTTCATACTGAAACTAAAAAGTAGAAGGGGAAAAAACATTTCTTAGTATTAGGCAGAGGTAAAATTCTCAAATTAAAAAGAAAATTCGTATTAAACATTCACAATAATATACGTTTTGAAATATGTAAAGAAAAGATTCTAAAAATCAAGAAAAAAATGTTATAGTTTTCAAATTTATGGCATTTAGTCATGCATTTATGAAAATAGATAAAAAGACGCAAAATATAAATCAGAATTATATTTAATAAATCTCATTTATCTTATTAATCATTTATTAGGCCTTATTTCCTGTATTGGCTGAAATTTTGACATTGAGCGACGACGCATTTCAGTCTCTTTTAGAAATGCAACAAAGCAATCCCGCATCTTCCACACATATTCTGGCATGCACCGCTTACACAACGAATTATTACTGTTTGTAGACACTAATTGTGTTTTACTTGTGTTCTCGAAGATTGGAATTTTCAGTAACCGTGCCAAATACTACTTTTAACAAACTGCTTTGTTTTCCCTTTTCTAAATCGTAGTGAATGTTTTCCTCGTGACTTTATATGATACTAACAAAGTTTGTTACATGCTTTGCATTTCGTTACATAAAATAATTACTTAAGGCAGTTGAATATACATTTTAGAACAGAAATTTTTCTATTAAATTTGTTAAGCTTATAAATTCGTATAAAAAAGTATTAGATTTAAAATTCGTTGAAAGGTATTTTAATATAGATTTTAATTAAGAAATCAATTAATTTCTTAATTAATTAGATTTCTTAAACTTGACTGATTTAGATTAATTAAGCTTGATTTATTAGACAACCAAAACTTGACTTATTGAAATTAATTAAACTTCATTAATTAGATTACTTAAACTTGACTAATTTAGATTAATTAAACTTGATTAATTAGATTACTTCATTAATTTAGATTAATTAAACTTGATTTATTTAAAATTAGAAATATAAATTAAGTTTAAAATTAGGTATTTTATTTCAAGATCTAAAATAGGTTGTTACAGAATAATATTGAAATCGCATAAATTAAAAAAAACATATTCTTCTAGATTTTTTCTTTTTTCAAATTTGTATGCAAAATCTGTTGAAAAAAATAATTTGGAATGAAAATAAAAAATATATATAATTATCATTTTAAAATATTCTTTTATTTATAATTAATTATTGCTTCATTTATATTTTTATTTAGATTTGTATCTAGATTTAAACAAATGATTTTACCCCCAAAGAATTCTTTCTGTTAAAATCTACTTTTTTAAAACCTATTTGGCTTTGATCCCGAAATGTACCTTTCTTTTTTAAATGGCCGATTGCAGAGAGAGGAAATGAAACGTGTAATAAGTAGATTATAAATACGGCCTGCTCAGCAGAAGAAAATAATAAAATAGATCGGAGAGAAATAAGAAAATAATCTTGGAATGATATAGTACACAGTACTCCTCTCAAGTAATCTCAATTTCTATACCCATTTTTTGACCGAAGATGAAAGTATTCAAAGATGAAATATTGGTGGATTTAGATTTCAGATAAAGAAAAACCCAACTAAATAAGTAATGCAGTTTATATACTGAAAAAGTTAGAGGTACTGCAATTCTGCAGTCTCCTATGCATGAACCTCCTTTCTCTTTACTTTGTCTCGTTCATAAAATATATAGTGTATATGCAGTTGAAAAAGCATATGGAGAAATATACAATTTTTTTAATGGATTTGGCCCAAAAAGGACAGATATCTGCAATTTTATTGATAAAGAAACATACTAACGTTCATGCATCAAGCTCACATAATTTTGTGATTCAGTATTCACATCCTGAAGCGATAAACAAGCAGATTTCTCTTTAAAGAATTATGCTAAAATTTAAAAAGTATTTACAGTTTTGATAAAACAATTTCATAACAAATTTCTTCAATTCACTGTCAATTTTTAATTTAAAATATTTAAACCGACAACAGACATAATATCGTTATTATGATTTTCGGTCTTACGAATATTTAAAGAGAGTACATTCATTTTTAAACCGACTTGCCGAAAGCGCGCCGTATAAATTTCAACAGAAAAAAATATAAAAATTTCAGACCAAATGCAAACTCTACAGAATAATATATACAAAGCAATTATGAAAAAAAACTATACTGAACACATGTTTGCATTTAGAAGAATGATATATTCATTAAAATTATGCAGATTTATTAATTCTAATGGCTGATTTTTTTTTTTACTTTTTCAATATAAGAAAGTAAAATCTTTCTGAATATTTTCTTTGTGACAATATACATAAAATACAAATAGCATTCCCTCGACTACTATGAAATTTATTTAACTATTAGGAATGCACTTAAAATTTGATAGTTGTTTGATTTGGTGCAGTAGAGTTCTTCTTTAAATCTGATTAATTATTATTAGAAGGATTTAATTAATATTTTGTTATCTAAAGAAAATATTTATCAAGAAAATGATTATTATAGTGATCACCCAATTTGCTAACCGAAAGTCAATTTTTTGACAAAACGTTAGATGGATTTCTGCTAAAATCATATTTTGCAATATTCATTATATGAAGAATAATTTTCTGAATCATCTTGCTTTCTTTTCAATATAAACATAAATTTTGTTATTTAAATACTTTTTTTTAAGAAACTTGGTTATTCCAGAGCTAATTTTGATGTTTGCCGTATTACTAAGAGTAAATGGTATTTCATAAAAGGCAACCGTTATAGCTTTAACACAAGTACAGCTACTTTCATTAAACATATAGCAGCGATAAATCGCTAAACATTTGCCAAAGATATCATGTTTATTTTAAACCTACGATTAATCGCCAAAAATGTCACGTTAATCGATTGAATATGTTTGCCAATGACACGCGCTTAAGCCCAAAATTATCAAACAGTAGGCAGTTAATACACAAAACTGAAATATATTTTAAAACAAATAATGATGTATTTCCTTTTACTCCAAGTAAAAATTAAAATTGAAATAATCGAAACAATAAATAAGACCTTAATTCCAATATTAATTAAGAAAAGCAGACGACTCCCCTCTCAAAAATAATTTAAACATCAAAAGACAAATTCTTATCATGAATCATAATTCTTTGCATTTAATTAAAAGAAAAATAATTTGAAGAAATTAATTAACAACACGTTAATTAATTTCTTCAAATATGCTTAAAACGCAGACGATAAACTTTTAGTTTGTGCTGATTGATATAATCTTCTTGCATTTGTTTAAAAACTTCAAAGCTTTTCAATTATCTAAACAAGTTTTTTTGTATATTATTTTTATTATATTTGTTACCTTAATTCTATTTATTTTGCGATAAAGACTGGATTATGCGATAACAATAAAATTACCCATGATTACTTCGATGTGCATTTTTTTTTTGTCTAAGGATTAGAAGATATGTGGAAACAATAATTTAGATGATAAAGAATCTATCTTTGTCCAGAGGATTTTTTTTAATCTTGAAAAAATATATATCCGGGTAATTGTAGCCAGTTACAGGCGCTCGTGTTTTAGTATTGGATACATAGCTCATGTGTATATTTTTTTAACATATTGAATATTGCAACCTTAATACAGGAATATTTTTACTATCATCATACATTCTATGCATTAAGTATAGAAAGAGGACTTTGTTAATTGAAGTTCTTGATATAGAAATTATGGAAGATCACCTTCAAAGAAGACGGTTATGGTCAAAGATTCCATGGATTGAAATAGTAAAAATTAATCAATAAATAAATTTTACCCTAAATAAAAATTGCATTCCACTCCAAATAAAAAAAAAATGCTGTACAAAGGCATTATGTTCCAATTCAAATGACTGAAAATACAAAAATTGTCGTTCTCAGTGTAGAAAAAGATGTAGGCGAAAATATAACACCATTATTTACGAGTAATACTTCAAAGTGTAATTTTTATTTCAAATTCAGTAATATAGTTATTTATCAATGAAAAGTAACTTCAAATTAAATCCTGAACATGCCTTTACCGTTTTTAAAGCTTAATAATCCATTAAACTCTTTATTTATTAACTTTTTTTTTAAAATCATGCTTACTTTCTTTTAAATGCGGAACTTTAAAAGTGATATTTATCCGAAAACTTTTTTTTTGTATTTTACATATATTTTTTCATGCAAATAATGTTTTCTTTAGAAACAAATATAACTTTCGTCGCGTTTTATTAAATAAAACACACACAATTCTTTGTATCTGCAGAGCTTCGAATAAATACGAAAAATATTTATTTTCGCCGTTTAATTAAATTTTTTTTGAATAAATTTTCTTTTTTAATGTAATAAACATAAATTTCTTTATTAAGACGCATTTATAAATGAAGTTTCATCATTTGGAAGCTTTTGTTAATCCGGCAGTTGTCTGATCCGATATTTGTCGAATAATTGAGATATTACTGTAATGCCCAATTCATCCATGCATATCCTATACCAAGATTTTTAAAACGTCCGCTTTTACGATTTATGGCAATGGGAAATTTTTAATGGCAGGTCCAGAATAGAGTTTTGGCATTAATAGGAATGGCTAATTTTCAGAGTTTTGACACTAATGGGGTGTTTAACTTGCTAAGAAGCCGGCACATTGCCAGTTCTAAAATCTCGAGTCTCTTATCGTAAATCGGGGATTTCGCAATCGCGTCGAGCCTGTAGCAAAGCGTAGTGAAAGAAAACAACAATTTCAAAATGCGCAACACTTTAACCGGGAAAGAACCATTATCGAGAGTCTTAACAGCTGAAGTTTAATGAGAAATAATTATTCTTGCATCTTTATATTTTTCGTTTAAAAGTAAAAATATGTAATACTACTCAAGAAATAATGATATTTATTTATAAATTAAGGAAAAAGGTCAAAACAAACTCAAGTCGATTAAACTAGATAATAGAAATACTTTATATATTCAGTAAAATTCATTAATATACTCTGTTTGAAACATTTATTTTATATTAATTTTGTTCCACTTTATCTTTTATAAAAATTATTTTAATAATTTCGCTACAATTTTAAATCTCTCTTTTGTCCTTTATTACGTATAAATCTTTCTATATAAAATGGAATGCATATTTAATTCCATTTTTTGATGAATACAATATATATATGATTAAAAACGAAGGTAGGCCTGATTTGGGAGCGTAGATTTGCCACTTTAGGCCTTTTCTAACATGATATTGCTTATAAGTAGGCATATTATCTGGAAATTGCATCTAACATCATTAAAAAATTCTATCTAAATACTCGATAGGGTGGACCGACAGAATTTGACTTATTAAATTTGCCATGAGTTTATTCTTGGGTAATAAATACTCAACAGGAAAGGTCCTATTACCAAATTATTTATAACTATTAATTTTTATAAATTTTAATAATATTTTTAATTAGAAATAATTAACGTTTTTAAGTTTTTCTCGCAATACTTTCAAGGCATATTATTGAACAAGAACTAAATTTATACCACTTTCATATTCAAAATGTTAAAATTTCGGTGATACTAATTTGATTTCAGTAAAATATTTTCCTGCAGTTTTAATAAAAGTATTTTAACTATGTTTTACACAATAATTTTTATTATTTTCATTACAGTACGTATATTCATTTGTATGGTGTTAAAATATTAATAATATTTTTTGTGTATGTCATTCCTGCAATAGTTTAAGTTTTTAAGATGAAATCAATACATATAATTCGAATTAAGGATATTAATGTATAATGAATTTTTTAGATCAGAAATTCGAAAGTCATTTTAAATTTCATTTTTATTATGAAAAGAATATTGTATATGTAATAGCTTGCAGTTTTCAAAGTCATAATTTAATTTATTTATAGCAATGGATATATTTTACTATCTACATTATGCATGCGAAGACATTCTATTTACCGAATTATTTGCCCTTTTGTTTTATAATAATCAATTTATTCGATTCCATTTTCATTCGGAATATTTTCGAACGTTTAAACACATTATCATATGGAGAAAGTTTAAACAAATTTTTTCCAAATATATAGAAAATTTAATTCATCTCTTCAAAATGAATCTAAAATTCATTACAAATGTTTAAATTATGTATATTGCAATTAAAGAAATATAAATACAGAGCCGTGTTCAAAGATTATTTCGAAATAGTTTCTCAATTAAAATATGTTTATATCTAAAGCAGGCAATTTCTCGCTTTTACACAGATTTATTGAACATCATTTTTTGTGTTTTTCAAGATGACATTTTTCTTCTTCAATTTCTGCTGGCTTATTGATTTGAAATTATTTACATTGATTTGTTTAAACACATAAAATTCTGTTTTATATTAACTGTTGATTATATGTAGCAATAATACTGTTGTTAATTTTTATGGATTCTGAATAAATATGAAATCAATGAGCCTCTCCTCTGAACGATTCTTGGCGATTCTTAATAATTTGGCAACAAATTTGGCAACTTCAGTGATAAACACTAGTTTTAATAACGCAAGAGCTTTGGTGATATTTCCATAAATTGAATTCTCTAGATATTCCTAAAAATTCTTTATCCTCTTGTGGAGATTATATAAGCAGAGGTAAACACACGAGCGTGTATGCTTTATTTGGAATACTGGTTGTTCAACGACCTCTATAACTGCAATTTCACTGTATTGCTATGCTCTATCAAATTTTGTTATACGTTTATATAATAAAGCGTCGTTATTAGTTCCTGAACTTGCTGGCCTTCTTTCATCTTATACCAACCGGACGATTTTCCACCACAAAGCTCAGTTCTAACATTTTCAGACCTTAATTATAAGCTAATCGGTTAGTTTAATTAAACTTTAATTTCAAACGCTTGCTGTCACTTAGTAATGAAGTAGCGAAAAAAATATTACAATACTTATAATATTTATGGCAATAAGTCCTAAATTGAAGGGCTAATGATTTTTAATTTACTAATAAAAGGGCATATTCAAAGGCCGATTTTATTAAATTTATTCTACCGTTAATATTACGCTCCATCGCTTCATTAAACATTAATTATTAAGTTTCTTTAAATAATATTCTCGGTTCCTTCTGTTTCTAACAAGCTACATAATTTATTTCAAATTCTCACACTCAAAGACGTTTTCTAGAAAAAAGCGCCTCATAAAAAAAGTTAAAATGCGCCTTGAAATACAAAGCAACACAATTTTTGCAACAAATAAAGAAATAAACAAATTCTAAAATATGATGTTTCTCACCGTGACATTTGGGAATTATTTTTTCATTATAATATCATCAAGAAATTGGATGCTGTGACTTTCTAAATTCATTCCAAAATAATTACGTAATAGTCTCTTAAATGAAAACTTTCCAAAATGTAAATAAAACTTTAATATATATAGCAGGTAGATGAAAGCAGGTTTTAATTAAAGAAGAAAACATAACGGAACAAAACAATGTTGTGAATGAAACCAAACGAAAATATAAAATTTAATGTAAATCTATACTTATAATAAAGCTCAATGTGTGTGTGTGTGTGTGTTGGCGCTCTACAGGCCAGGTCATTTGACATACAGCTATCAAATTTGGTACATGTATACCTTAGAGGTCGGAAATGTGCACCTGGGGTCCCTTTTTTTGAAATTTTAATTAGAATTTTAATTATTAATTAAAAACTAACTTTCCCACCAAAAAAATCTTCCATTTTCCCCACCGCCAACTTTTCCGCCAAAATAATCTTCCATTTCCCCAACCGCCAAATGAGTAAGGCTTCCGTTTTTTTTTTTCTCCCAACAGTAATGAGGCTAGGATTAGTATTTTTCGGCGGATTATTTCAAACGATTCTGTTTATTTTCTTAATGTTTGATGCATTTAAAATTAAACATTGTTAATTAATCGATCCTTCAGATTCATTCTGAAGTACTTTTGAATTAAAATAAAACAGAATAAAGGAAATTAAAAATTTCTAATTCGCATAGCGTTACCCCAACTGGCGTAGAAAAAAAATTACGTATTTGCGTTACGTAACTGGCGTTGAAAATTCACGCATGCGCTTTGTGTTCTGAATTCCGCATTGTGTTCACGAATTATTATCAACGGATGCGGACTGGATTTAAATTTTTTTTAGGTTCGTTGCATGCTTTTGTAATTAAAATGTACTTATGTTAGTTATATATTTTTAGTATATGCTTATAGTTTTAAGTGCATCGTTTTTTAAGTAGTTTTTTTAAAACCTGTTTTAAACCGTCTATTTTAAACGATTCGTTTCATTTTCTTAGTGTTTGATGCATTTAAAAGTAAACATTGTTAATTAATTGATCTGCTCATGATGAATCTAAGAAAATTTTGTTGACAAATTCTTGAGATAATACGTAAATTGAAAAAGATATTCTTTAGTGCCCATAAAGTTTAAACGCTCAGTGACTCTATTTTCATTAATCAGATTATAAAAAAATTCTTTGTTTCAGTAAAAAATATTATTATATTAATTGAGATTAATTCTTTCCACTTTAATTTAAAGCATAAATTCTAAGGGTGCTAACAGAAAATTAGAGAGATACATATTACGTTATGACTGAAGGCCTTTATAATATTATGAGTGAATTATATGACTATCAAAATTTGAAGTTTTAAAATATTTTGATGAAGAAACTATTAAAGTAGGAATTGCATAAAATATTTAAATATAAAAATTTTAACGAACATTAAGATTATTTCAAAGGATTCTGTTTATTTTCGTAATGTTTGATGCATTTAAAATTAAACATTGTTAATTAATCGATCTTTCAGATTAATTCTGAAATACTTTTGAATTAAAATAAAACAGAATAAAGGAAATAAAAATTTCTAATCTGCATAGCGTTACCCCAACTGGCTTAGAAAAACTCACGCATTTGCGTTACCGTAACTAGCGTTGTAAATTCACGCATGCGCATTGTGTTCGGATTGTTGACATGACAACCAATATCAACGGACGATTTAAATTATTTTTAGATTAGTTGCATGCTTTTGTAATTAAAGTGTATTTATGTTAGTTATATATTTTTTGTGTATGCTTATAGTTTTAAGACCATCGTCTTTTAAGTAGTTTTTTTTAACCTGTTTTCAACCGATTATTTTAAACAATTCGTTTTTTTTTTTAATGTTTGATGCATTTAAAATTAAACATTGTTAATGAATCAATCTGGTCATGATGAATCTAAGAAAATTTTGTTGACAAATTTTTGATATATTACATAAATTAAGAAAGATATTCTTTAGTGCCCATAAAGTTTAAATGCTGAGTGACTCTATTTTCAGAAATCAGATTATAAAAAATGCTTTGTTTCAGTAAAAAATATTATTATATTAATTGAAGATAAATTCCTTCCACTTTAATTTAAAGCATAAATTCTACTGGTGCTAACAGAAAATGAGAGAGATACATATTACGTTATGACTGAAGGCCTTTATAATATTATGAATGAATTATATGATAATCAAAATTTAAAGTTTTAAAATATTTTGATGAAGAAGCTATTAAAGTAGAAATTGCATAAAATATTTAATTATTAAAATTTTAACGAACATTAAGATTGGCGAACCGGCTGGTCGCAAAAGGCGGCTAGTAACTTTATAAATTATTCGTGAAAAAATCAGATTATGTGTTAAAACAGCGATTTGTTTGGCTTTGAGTATTATTTAAAAGTTACAAAGCAAAAGAAGATATTGGTGAAATTCTTTTTTCTGTGAATCCATTTTTCCAATCCAATTTTTCCATGAATTTCCATTTTCATTGAATTCAAAATCAGTTGCAAATAATAAGAAAAAATCATTCGATTTATTTTGAAAAAATTCTTGCAATACTTTTGGAATCAAATATATCGTTTGCTCGAAGTATGCTTATTCGAAATAAATAAACAATAAATATTTTTTTTTAATTCTCCCTCTGTCATTAACATAAACTCCGATAAATGATTCCAGAATTTGCAATGAAACGTTCCATCTCTCAAAAACGCCACAATGGATAAAGCCACAAAATATTCCTTGTTATACAAAACAACACTATTTTTGAGAAAAATAAGAAAGCCAACAATATTCTAAACTATGATTTTTCCTGTCATGACATATCACATATATTTTGTGCTTTATAACCTGAAAAAAAAAATTGGAGATGGTGACTTTCCAAATTCTTGTCAAAATATTTTCTTTCTTAACATTTGTTAACTCTCCATTTTGAAAATATATTCCTACCTCCTAATATTACATTCTAGTAAATATTCCCCAAAGTTAACATTACAGAAAAATATACCCGGATTATTCATTATAAAAAGCTGAAGTAACTTTTTTGCTGAGAATAAGAAATCTCCAGCACAGAAAAGAGCAAGAGTTCTTCCCTGAATATTTTTGCACATATAAACGTTGCTAGAAATTCTACATAAAAGCAGATCATTAAAAGACAGAGTTTGTTCACTATTCATAAAAACGCTGAAAGATTCACATGTTGAAACAACTTTACAATTTTTTTTTAGTTGGATTTTTAGCTTCGCTTTAAAATATGTTGTTATCTTCAAGAAAATTCGAACTCGGGATTCGGATGAAACTCTATGGTTCATACTTATAGGAATCGGTAAAAAATTCTTGGAGTCGTGTATGCTGTCTTTTTACATTCATATTAGGCAATATAAATGTAATATTTTACATTTATATATATATTTATATTTTTATTACAGCTGAATTTCCAAAAGGTGAGATTATTGGCATCAGAATTATAGCTTAATGTTAAATTTTTTAGTAATCAAGGTGACTCAAAAAATATCATAAACTAGAAGGAGGAAATTCTGTTTATGATCAATCCAATTGATTTGCATCAAATTTTGAAAGAGATTCACGCACAGTAAGATTGTCTATTTGAAAGAATGCTAATTCGATAATTAAAAAGCTGAACAAGCGAAAAGGTAGATTTTTCACATTCCTATTAGTACAAGTTGTACCCATAGGGGATTTCCCACGTATTTCCAAAGATTTGGAAGAATGCGGGAAAATAAAGGCATCTGAAGAAGAATTGGAAGGAATGCATAGAAATCTGGAAATTAAGAAAGAATTTGAAAAATGATGACTTAACTGCTGTTCTAATTGCACCAAGTAATCTTAAAATACAAAAGGACACATGATGTTAAAAATTGTCCGGTTTTTACCAACTACTTGAAAGTTTTAAAGTGTTCGGATTTCTTTTGTGGTGGAATGAAGAGTTGGAGTATTATTGAACATAGGGGATTTTTTTAAAGTGGTAGTCTGCTCCTTGTTTAACAGGATGATAGGTGCACAGGCAGATGAGCAGGAACCTCAGAGATTGACCGCATTGTAGCTGGGGACAATCCACCTTGAAGAGTGTGTATGTTCGGTGAATCAGCCGGTGTTATGGACGGGTTATGTTGAAGACAAGCAGTCGGCCACAACAAATCGTGTCGATACTTCGTTCAGTGATGGCGATTCAATGTACACAAAAATAAGTACAAGATGTGCGATATACCCCCGATGTTGTTCAAAATTCTGAATTGCATTATATCGTAAAAATATCGTATTAGTATAATATTATTGGACGTTTTGTGCTAAGAGAGATGATTTGATCATCATATTTCCAAAAGTGCATAAAATTTTGGACTAAATATACAGTACACTCCCGATTATCCGCGGAATTGGGTGGCGCGGCCGCCGCGGATAACAAAAATCGCGGATAATCCGAAAAAAGCTGAAAACGGGTATAGCAAAAGAGAAAACAGTCATTCCAACTTTGAAAAATCGTTTTATGTACAATAAAACGTAAAATAAACAGCAGGAAATGTTTAACTAACGCTTAATATTTTAGTATCAAAACTAACCTAAAATGCATTTTGTTACTGAAAACAGAAAAGTGCTTTGCACTTACGAGAGGTGTCATGGATACACAGAAAAATTAATACATATGTACTGTTTTAATACTGTAATGTATTATGTAATTACTAAAACATAACTGTAAAACTACACCTTTTTGAAGAAATCAGTCATTTGTGTTTGCTTCTTGCTTTGGAAGCATTTTCTCTTTGCTTGGAAGCAAAAAAAAAAAAAAAAAAAAAAAAACTTAGTGGGGCAGGCGCGGATAATTGGGAGTCTACTGTTCCATCATTTCTTCAAGGGGGAGATAAATTATGAAAAAATACACATTTCTTTTTTGTCAAAATTGATTATTCGATACTAAATATCTTTTAAATCATGATACATATATTTTTAGAATTTTGTTGAGAGTAATAAACAAAGTTATAAGTATGAAATTCGATACAAAATCCATTATCCTGCATTTATGACGGCAAGAGAAAAAATAAAATAGAGTGTATAAACACGTTTTAATTTAACAAACTCGATTTCCTACGAAACAACTGAAAACGTGCCTCACAAATTACACCTGTTGAATTTCTAGTCATGACCCACATAGACGATAAAAATGAATCGGCGAAGACACGTAGAAGGTACAACTTGTTAACTAAATATAAATGGAGACAATTTACGAGCGAATAAATATTGAATGCTCTACGAGTTGGAATACAACTGCGATTATTTATAGAGTTAAAGAGGAGGGACATATCATAAACAATATTCATGCAATCTACTCACTATTATGTTTTATATCATCGATATAAATACTTAGGCATTAGAATTCGCTTTGCATTAATCAATAATTGTTCATATAAGTTAACATTTGAATACGAACTTAAAACCAAATGAAAAATAAAAAGAATAGCATTTGAACTAATATCTTTAAGATTTTCAAGATTTGAGGGCGAGAAAATATATTAATGAGTCTTTTTCCAACCTCCAATGTGTATGTACGAAATTTGGTATCTGTAGATTAAATGGCCGGACATTCAAAGCTCAGCTGCACATACACAAACATTCAACGTTTTAATTAGTAGCTACATCTAAGAAGCAAGAACAGGTTCACATATACGGCAGCTTCCATAAGCTCATAATGCTTAGAGGAATAGTTAAATAATATGGTTCTGTAACGTAAGCCATAGTTTATGTTCAACTTAGTAGAAAATGGAAAATTTTGTGTAAGATTTGTAAATCTTTCCTATACGATCAATATGATAAAAATTTATACCTTTTCAATATTGGAATGTCAAATCCACATGTCATGTTTTATTAATCTGTCTGGTTGCATTTTTGCGTTATTCCTTTACATTCGACAAACATATAGACGTCCAAAAAGATACTGTTGTTAATTTTCAATAGAACTCAGCATAGTTCTTGAAAACAGCACATTTATTAGACATAGAGAAGAAAAGAAAAGAACACAGGTATTAACGGTTACGTACACAGCATCATGTTAAGCAGTTTGTGAGAGGAATGCGCCAGAACGAAGCCAGAAGCGTAATCACACAGATATATTCCTACGCGAGAAAAATAGTCCGCTCGCTACATCCCAACAGATACTATATAACATTTTGGTAGACTTACTTTAAATTCTGACACAAATTTAAAACTTTGAAGATAAAATCATATTCTCACTTTCTCTTTCTAAGCTTCATCTATGTAACTCTTTCGGCTTTGAGATATCATGTACACATTTACAAGAATAGACAGACACATACATCTCCTGAGCATACTTTTTCTAAAATTCAATGGAAGTTCTCAGTTTTTGTTAAAAAAAAGTTGAAAACTGAATTTTCTTCTTTAAACTTAATATGTTTATGAGTTATGTCACCTGAAAATGCAAAAATAATTTTCGAAAATTGTGATTTCTGATAAATAGCAATTTAAAACGTGAAGATCCATCGAAATCTTTTTTTTTAATCGTTACAATCCTTTTTCTACCAAACATTTGTATGCTAGAAGATAAAAAGAAAATGTAATATTTAATGCCTATTCTTAAAAAAGTATGATGCAAATCATGTAACATAAGACCTAGTTGAATTCCACCACTGCTTTTCCTTTTTTCTATTCTAATCTAAACATTTTCACTTAGATTTATTTGCTAATCATTGATTTGCCATATTCAACCAAAAGTATTCACATTTTATTCGACTTTGTCGGCATTTTCTTTTTGAGAATATATTTTTAAAAAAATATTTTAAAATATATAAGGCATATAAAGAGAATTACAAAAAAGAAATTTTTAACCAATATTGTGTGGTAGACACTTATTTGTATTTTTAACCTTTAGAGGTATTTTCCGCTATTTCTAGTAAGCTAGAAAGCATGCATTTGTTATTTGGAACTGGTTAGTTGAAATCGAAATGATGTGAGCTCTGGCAGATTCATGCAAGCTATGGCATTGAAATGTTATTTACAATTATTGGATTATTAAATTGCACAAATTTCCCAGATTACTGAAATTCTCACAATCATCTACTGGTCAATAAAGTTCCGAATTTGTAATATTTCTTCCCTGCACGTATGGTTGTGAAAGTTTTATGGTAATTTTACTGGATACCGAATCAAAAAACCCTCAATATTCACAAACTTGGAGAGGAGTTTTGCGACAAAATGATGATTCCAAAAAATGTAAAACTGAATTTAGCAAATTTTTAATGCTATATGTTGGGAACTAATTTTTTTAAACTATCTAGCTTACGTTTTGAAGTCATCGAGTTCAATTATAATAGAACAGATAAACAGGTAGACCTCATTCAAAATTTGATATAAATCTACAAATTTCCTCTAAATTCCATTTAACAAATTGCATCCGTATATTCTAAACAGTTTTTTAATTATCTTGTTCACAGACATAATTCCAAAAATGCGTCTTTCGAACTCATGGAGTTCTGAAACATGATGATTCATTAAAATTTCGAGATCGAATCTTTGTTGTTGTGACTTATGGCACTTTACAAGCCTGTTGACAGTTATCTGTCAGCGATTTAAGACAAGTGAGGTCTCTTGTTTTTTTAGTAGCGTCAACTAGGGCCAAGAGTGCGTCTTAGCTACTTCAGGTGTCACATTCGCTTGCACAACACCTTTTTAGAGTGGAATACATTCACAGACCTCACAGATAAAACACAGATGAAGAACAACCATGCCCGAACCGGGATTCCCAGATCACGGGAAGACGCGCTACCCCTATGCAAGAACACCGGTTAGGATTTGTGGACATTGCATTACTTCTCTATACTTCATATGCGAGCCAGTAAAAGCATTTAAAAGAATATTCGAGGATCTAGTCCTAACCATGAAACGTGATAATATAGTTAGGCTATATTTTTATTTAAATTTCAAAATATGATCTTAAATACGTGGCTGTTGTAAAATCATTACAAAAATACAGTTTGAATAATGTTGCAATGTACATGAGTATAAATCCAATAACCATAACAATGACAAAAAATTATTTTAATTTCCCAAATATTTTATTTTTCTAAAGATATAATTAGATGACACTTTCCATTTTCTGAATTTGGAATCCTACAGCTTCCATTAATAATCCATAGAATACTTTAGATATTTATGGATTATATTTGATTTTTATAAGGAACTAGCCGCCTTTGGCGACCAGCCGGTTCGCCAATCTTAATGTTCGTTAAAATTTTAATAATTAAATATTTTATGCAATTTCTACTTTAATAGCTTCTTCATCAAAATATTTTAAAACTTTAAATTTTGATTATCATATAATTCATTCATAATATTATAAAGGCCTTCAGTCATAACGTAATATGTATCTCTCTCATTTTCTGTTAGCACCAGTAGAATTTATGCTTTAAATTAAAGTGGAAGGAATTTATCTTCAATTAATATAATAATATTTTTTACTGAAACAAAGCATTTTTTATAATCTGATTACTGAAAATAGAGTCACTCAGCATTTAAACTTTATGGGCACTAAAGAATATCTTTTTTAATTTATGTAACATCTCAAGAGTTGGTCAACAAAATTTTCTTAGATTCATTATGAGCAGATCTATTCATTAACAATGTTTAAATTTAAATGCATCAAACACTAAGAAAATAAAACGAATCGTTTAAAATAAACGGTTGAAAACAGGTTTTAAAAAAACTACTTAAAAAACGATGTACTTAAAACTATAAGCATATACAAAAAATATATAACTAACATAAATACAATTTACTTACAAAAGCATGCAACTAACCCAAAAATAATTTAAATCATCCATTGATAACGTTGTCATGGCAACAATCAGAACAGAATGCGCATGCGTGAATTTTCTTCGCCGGTTACGTAACGCAAATACGTGATACGCCAGTTGGGGTAACGCTATGCGGATTAGAAATTTTTAATTTCCTTTATTCTGTTTTATTTTAATTCAAAGGTACATCAGAATGAATCTGAAAGATTGATTCATTAACAATGTTTAATTTTAAATGCATCAAACATTAAGAAAATAAACAGAAACGATTGAAATAATCCGCCGAAAAATTTTAACCCTAGCCTCATTACTGTTGGGAGAAAAAAAACTGAAGCCTTTCTCGTTTGGCGCTGGGGATAATGGAAGATTTTTTTGGCGGAAAAGTTGGCGGTGGGAAAAATGGAAGATTTTTTTGGCGGGAAAGTTAGTTTTTAATTAATAATTAAAATTCTAATTAAAAATTCGAAAAAAGATACCCCAGGTGCACATTCCCAATCTCCAAGGTATACATGTACCAAATTTGGTAGCTGTAGGTCAAACGGTCTGGCCTGTAGAGCGCCAACACACACACACACATTGAGCTTTATTATAAGTATAGATTACAGCATCTTAATGTACTGGATTTCGATGCGCACATAGTGTACAGATACAAATGACATCGAGTTTAAATTACTTTGAAGCAAAATTTATTTAAAATAAAGAAAAATTCTACAGAAATGAAACTGATATTACAGATTTTTTTTTAAATTTCAAGTCAAGTAAAAGTAGTTTTTCACAATGGTAAAACTAAGTTATATAGAAAAAAGTTGAATCATTTATCAGCTTTTAATTAAAATTTAGAAAAAATCCTTTCTTAGTGAGTATTTAATAATAAGAAATAACTACGTAGCAAATTTGGCAGCATATACAGGTTGAGTGTGTCCTTGTCAGCTTATAAACTTTATTTTGGTTTAAAAAAATAACTACGAAATTTCCAACGTTATAACCTAATTTTCTGAAACAATAAATTAATCGTTTTTCCCAATAATTATAATATTTTTTGCTCATAGAAGTTATTGAATATGTCCTTGGATTAAGGGAATAATTGGGCATATAATTATTCTTTCATGTTCAAAGGTCGTCTTTTCGTGCTGCGAAAAATGCGAATTATAACAAAAAAAAATAACAAATTGTCTGTGCCCACTTCCAGTGCTTCAAATAACAGGTTAAAATTGTGGTTTATGCCGTGATTCCATGTACTTTTTTCACGCATGATGCAGATTTCGAAGAATTCTCCCCCCCCCCCCCGAAAAATTTGGAAGTACAGGCAACAATGAAGGTCTAAAACCGCGATAATGTTTTTAAATTACAACTTGTTATTACCGATATTCATGGCATCTCTATATAATGTATTTCTGAAATAATCATGAAAGTATTTTTCAGTTTTTCTTTCCTTTTCTTTATTTTGACTCATCAAGTAACATATCAAAATTTATGATGATAATTTATTATTAGGAGCCTATGAAGTACAGTGATAATGTATTCATGAATGAACTAAAAATTATCTTAACAATTTTCGCAAGTACACCTGTTTTTTTTTACACATGTAACTGATAGAAAAAAATTGACTAAAGAAGTTAAAGGGAATACCTTTCTACTAAATTCTCTTGAAATATTATTCCACGAACCCTCTCTTTTTTTCTTGCACACTTACATAATATGGCATAATTTCATTTTAGCTGCGTCGTATAGTGACAAAAAATCATTTAACAGTTTTTGTACTTTAGTACTTTTCAATTTTAATGCAGATTTAGAGTTACTGTCAAGATCATATATCAACTTGTATATTCCTAGTTTATTATGTCTTAAACTTGTCGCATTTTCATGAAGATCAATCAGAAAGACAGAGAATGCTCTGATGGATTTTGTTCAACTATGACGCAGATTTACATTATTCAAAAATCTGCAGTCAATATATTTAATTAAATTATTTTCTGATATACGAAATATAGAAATAGAAAGGACTGCAGTCATACAAATTAATGTATATAAACATTTCAGATTTCTTTGAATCCGAAGAACGCATTCTTTGGAATTACGTTTGTCTGTAAGCGAACATAACTCAGAGCCGCTTTCAGCTAGACAGATGAAATTTAGTATGTATTTTTCGCACCACATTTGGGCATTTTTATCAAATTTTGAATAAAATTCATTTACAAAAATCCTTCAGCTTATCTGGTCAAGAGAAAATGTTAACTATAAAACATAAGAAGTTAAATAAATAAGAAAAAGGCGTACAATTTTAGCATCTAAATTATATTAAATTTTTAAGAATTCCATCTAGTTGTTGTTCGTTTGTACTCTGAACAAACTGGAAGCCCAAAACCTCATAAACTCGACCACTTAGATAAATCAAATTTGGTTCACAATTTTAGCATCCTTATCTACGATTTAGATTCATATCAAATTTTGAACTGAATGTATCAGTGAGTTGATCATCTGTCGGTCTGTTCTTTCGCATCATATGAAGGCAATAATTCAAAAACGAAACAACTTAAATAAATGAGATTTTGTATGTGATCTTGTTACTGAAGTAGAAGATTTATATCAAAACTTTAGTCTATGCTCGGGATGGATTTTTTGAAAAACATTCTAAAACAATCATATTTTTGAAATTGTATATAAAAAGATTGAAAAAATATCTATAAAACATTCATAAATTGAAAAACGGGCTTTTTGTGGTTAAAAAGTAGAAAGCAAAATTTTTCTAGTTAAGAGGTTCATCAAATGATTTGCGGAAATTTTGCATATTGCTTAAGAAATATATTGTCCAGTTCCTGAATTAAAAAATAAGCTGTATTTATATTCTTTCTTTAAATATTTGGATTCGACTGATGCATAACACGAAATTTTCAATTTTTTCACATTATGAATCACTAAAACAATTATAAAATATTTCTACAAGAATAGATTACTTATTTCTTAATTCAGGAACTAGAAAATATATTAAGAAATTATTATATATATGCATTAGATTTTATTTTATGAAGTTTTTCGCAAGAAAATTCTATCAAAGAATAGAATATGAAAAAATACAAGTATCATCTAAATATAGAATACGAGTATCATCTGCTAGCATCTAAAGATTTAAAATAATATTAAAATGTATGCAAAAGCAAATATGAAAATCAGTATAATTTCTTACAAAATAAACAAAATTCCAACGCATTTATAAAAAAACACTTGTTCCAACATTAAAAATATTACATTTTAAAACAAATAATTATTTCTCATAAAATCGACTTTTCAGCGTAATTCACCTACCTTAATCAGTAGGGAAAAAAAGGAACCCAAAATACATATTTTTATAATTTACCATGAAGTATAAAACTCTATCATGCTCAGAACTTCATGTGCTCGACATGAAGTTCCACATGAAGAGGGATTATACGACACGAGAACTAATATTTGTATTGGAAAAATATATGCGTAAATTTCAGACTTTCTACACTAATACATATATAAAATTGTTGTTAAATCATAAAAATATGTTGATTAAATCATGTGCCGAATTTCATCCAATTAGCTTATTGTTTTTTTGATCCACTATGCTTACATGCTCATTAAGGGATAGACAAACTTTCCATAGACAGGTACCGTCGAAAATTTGAAAAAAAAAAAAAAAAAAGAAACATATTTTATTGCAAAAGTTATTTATTAAATTTCATCCTTACAACGATTACTTTTTAATTATAGAGTTCGCAAATAAAGAAGCAGATATTTATTCCAAAAATATTATTTTCGAATTCATGTACATTGAACACATGAAGATTGAATAAATTTCAAGATCGAATTTTTTGAAGATCGCAATACATTCAATTTATATACTCCGTTTATGAGAAATTTAATATAGTTCCTTTTGGAAATGTGAAAGATCATAGACAAAAAAAGTGATCCACTCGTTTATATTAAATTTAAAGATGAGAAATTTTATATCTTTTCAAGAAGCGCATTTTCCTTCAAGAGCCAAACATGTTTTTTTTTTCTCAAGATTCCATCTGCTTCAAGTAATGAGTTTGTAACACATCCCTGATTAAGAGGGAAGCGTGTTTTTCATGTAAATCCTTCCCAACATAAAAATCAAACTTTAATCGAGATAAGGCTGAAAGTCATTAGGAAGTGAAGTGAGGAAGGCAGCGCTAATGATTCGCTGAGAGCCATCTAATCCGTGACTGTTGGGGGGAAAAAAGAGAAGAGATGCATTATCATAAAGAAGAAATGAGATAAACTTGAGAACATCTTTTAAATCTCGCCGTATTGCAAAAACAGGCTTTCATAACACGATTTTAAATGTGCGTCGTTTGAATAAAATATATCCTAGCTTTGAAGACATTTTTATTTAATTTGGTTTGTTCCATGCTTGTAAAAATGTTACTTTGTAATTAGATATTTCACTCCCTTCATGATGTGCTAGAGTTTTGAATTTATGTATATATATACTATAAACATATATTATAAAGTCAGGGCGAAAATGCAATGTTTGGACGTTGGAAGGTTTTAATATGCTTCGAATCCAAATACCACTTTAACAATAAATTTTATTAATTTTTTATTTGAAAAGGAATACGGTCAATGGTAATGAATTAATAAAGCAATTAATTACATGATCTACAGCATTTTGAACTAGTCGCCTTTGGTAACTAGTTTATTCCCTTGCAATGCTTTAATATGTTTCAAATACAATTAACACTTTAACAATAAATTTAATTAGTTTTTATTGGAAAAAGAATACGATCATTGGTAATCAATTGGTGAAGCAATTAATTACACGATCCACATTATTTAGAACTAGCAGCTTTTGGCAACTAGTTGATTCTCTCTTTTTTTAATGGTTGTTAAAGATTTCAATGAAATATTTTGTGTAATTCCATGTGAACTGCATCCTTAACAAAATATTATTCAAATTTTGATATGCATATAACTCATAATATTTTTTAAAATCTTACGACGTCCTGACAATTGTGCTACGAATTTTCTCAATAAATTTTGAATATTTTTCAAATTTTTCGATTATTTTTTTCTAACTTTACTCTCGAATACCTCTAATTCTCTCACTCAAAACGATTTGAATTTCAGGGCAAAACTGACACCTACTGTTGTTCAAATTTGGCATGAAGATAATTTTAAAGATTTCCAAATTCAGTACATTTGCACATTTATTAAATTAGTATCATTAAAAGGACAATTATTGATATTTATTCATATTACTGCTACTTGCAATCTAAGTTGTTTAATTCTGAATCTAAACGTAATTGCAAGATGAACAAATTTTTTTAAAAGGTTACTAAGTGCAAAACTTACACTGGAATCTACACAACATACGTCAAATAACCTTAGTCAAAATAAGCCGAATCTTCATATCTTATTGATCAATAATGAAAAAATAGTCAGGATTAAATATTAGCGGCAAATTGATTAGAATTTTATATCATCAATAAAATATAGTTCGTTAAATACCCCTAAAAGTATTTGTAAAGATTGATTAAAAATAGAAAAAAAGTTGTGCGTCAAATTAATAGGAATCAATGAAAAAATATTTTGATTTAGGATAATATAAAAATATTTTTTGTGTCAAATTTCAAACATTACTTAATCTTTAATTAAATAAGACTTTAATTAAAAACGTTCCAAGGAGCACATTTCCACCCTGGAAAGTATATATGATGTGCATGTAAAGTGCCAACACACATAAAAAGCCATACAAACATTCATCTTTATTATAAGCAGTAATAATGAATTTTGAAATATGTTAATGATAAAAAAGCAAAAAGTTAAGAAATTGAAAAAAAAAAATAATTATAAAATGTTTTTCAAAGGTATGGAGATGAGAATAAAATAATGAAAACGAACCGTTAAAAATAATTATAAAAAGAATTTAAATGAATATTAATTGCAAGAAAAATCTTCAAATATTCATTAAATATAACCTGAACTAAAATTACAATTTACTTGAAAAATTTCAATCAAAACTTTGGATCTTTATTTTTTGCCTTTTTATACACAACTCCGTATTAAAAAAAGCTGCGCTCATGTTTTAGAACAATAAAAAAAGTCTGTTTTAAAATAAACTTTTGTTTTATTTTGAATATTTATAACATTTTTTTTCTTTATTATGATAATCTTTATAAAGTGATTTACGCTGTAAATGGCGCAAGCATTATTCATGATTAAAATTCATGTTAAATTCTCAACAGAATAGACCTTCGAATTTAGATATACAACAAAATTAAGGTAGTTATTTCTGGTTATTCTTCTTATTTATAGCAGTAGTTCTAACCTTCTGGTAGTTATTTACAACAATAACTAGTAGTTATTTCTTTAAAGTAGGTGCTCAATAAGAAAGGATTTTTTAATCAAAATTTAAATTGGGTTTTTAATTAAATTGAGTAAGGGTGGCATACTTTAAAGATTTTTCTTAATAACTTCAAAGAATATTATTGCATATGAAGCATTACATTATTTTAAAATTCAAAAATTAGCTTTTCAGAAATATTAATTTTCTCCAGCTTTAATTCTTTAAAAAAATTGAGTACATTTTATTATATATATTTATAAATATATTATTATATAGCGTTTTCAGTATAGTTGTAAACATTTTTACAGCTGTACTAAATCGAATGCTTCATTTATCTAATTAATAGAACTGCAAAATATTATTAGAAGTGTTCCAGAGATAGTTCGCCTTGTTAGCAGAAAGGACATTCAGTCAGAGGAAAGAAGAGGGTAAAGAAATCAGGAAATAGACTTCAACAAAATGTTTAATTACGCGCAACAATAGGCTTAATCGTTGCTAGATAAGTAATCGCGGTAAGATTTAAGATTAATGTACAGTTTCTCGCCAAGCACATCAAAATCGTGCCAATCGTCCAAAAATCTCTAAATGCCTGCAAATTCGGATAAATACTGAAAATGATCATAAACGGCTTTTAAATTTGCAATAAAATGTTATCACGATTATATTTGGCTTGAAATAGCTCCAAAAATTTTCAGTTTTGGTGTCCGTATATTAATCTTAAATCTAACAGTAATCGTTATGACTTGTCTGCGGGAATTTATATTCATATCTTTCAAAACAATTATCTTATAAAAATGCTTTTTGTATTATCTTAAGAATTCAAAAATTACCTTTTTAATAGGATAAATTTTTTTCGTACAATTTTTCTTTTAACTTTAATAATATTTTTAATTCAATTTTATACACTATCCAAAACAATGTTTTTAAATGCTATGATCGAATTCTAACTGTCCATCAAAACATTTAAGTATGTGCTTATTATATTATTAAGTATGTGTCAATAATTAAATCAGTTGTAGGATTTCCACTTCGGCAATATACACCATTTAGAATTTGCGGGATAGCATGGTTCGTAGGGCGTTGGATGCAAGTTCCTTGAGTTGCGAGTTCGAACTCCGCCGGCTGAAGACTCCCCGCGTGTGTAGTAACTGACGCGCGTATAAATGTGTCGTGGTCACAAAGTCCTCCATGTCGAGAGTAATACCACAACGGGTACTGAAACAGGGGTGATCGTTCTCTGATTCAGGTCTAAATTACGATCTGTGAATGAAATGCATGATTGAAGTCCACGCTATAAAAAGGGCTGTGACGTGTGTGTAGCTAAGTCGTTACATTTGCCCTAGATGGCGCTACTGAAAAAACAAGAGACGCACTCTTGGCTTAAACCACAAATGACTTCTTAGTCAGTGAGCTTGTCTAGACAAGAGCCATTAGAAACAACAACAGAATGTGCTGTGAACTATATTAATTTAATTCATGTGTTTTAGTCATGTCAAATTACAAGTGAAGTCTTTTTTAAAGAAATGCATCCCATATTAATAATTAACATCCTAAAACCTCAATAATCTTTGCGAACAAACTGGTCGCCAAAGGTGGCTAGTACTTTTTATTATTATAGTTATTGGAATTATAGCGAAACCTGTTACGACGAATTTCAGTACATTTTTTTTATGCACGTTATTGTTTCTATGTAATGAAAGTAAATTTTAAAAATGTAGAAAAGATAAGCAAATCAGTTTTAAAGTATTATAATGTTATAATATTTTGTATTAGAGGTTCATATCTCCTTTAATATTTTTTTCGGAATGTAAAATCATATGATGTGTTTAATATCAGAGAATTCAGCTTGTAATGCACAACTTTTACTAACTAAATAAAACAACACTTTTTTATTATTTTAGATTTTGGAATCTTAGCGAAGACTGTTGGGACGATTTTCAATACGTATTATGCGCATTATTGCTTCTAGAAGTATAAGTAAATTTTAAAAATGAATTACAGGTAGGCAAATCAATCTTAAAGTATTATCATGCTACTATGTTTTGTATTAAAGGTAAATATCCCTTGAACACTGTTTGTGAATCCATTTTAACATTTTTTAACGAGAATCATATGATGTGTTTAATATCAGAAAATTCAGCTTTGAATGCACTCTCTCCTTCTTCTTCAGATATGAATGAATGGATTCTCCTTCGCTGTTTAATTTATCTTCCCTGGGGGACAATCCGTTTCCACTCCTTTCAGCTTCCGTATCTGTTTCTAGATGTGAGTAATGAAATGTAGACTCGAAGCCATATTTCAGCCTGTTCTAGAACTGTGCTGATAATTACTTCTGTTGTATCCTCAGATACAGAGATACATCTTCGAAAAGTCCTGCTAGTGAATTCATTTATATTATCTTAGTCGAATTCTATGATGACAGTTTTCTGTTTCACTATATTGCTGTTAGCATTTGAGATAAATTTCTGCTACTGGTTTGCTGGCAATAAAGAACATAACAAGAACGAAACAGAAAGTCTCCAAATTCGCGAACTGAATCTTAATGAATTGGATCGTACAAGAAGTCGCATTAAATTTAGAAATATCTGACAAGTACTAACTCTTCTGACAGAAATGACCATCCATTTAGATCTTGAAATTTCTGCAACTTTTTTTATTATTTTTTTCTACATCACCTTGGATCCACTTCCTTAAGTTACGTCCGACAACTCTTTCCCTTCAAGTAGTCAGTACTCCGTTAAAAAATAAGCAGCCGAGTTAAGTGGCTTCAATTAAACTGTGTACCACGAAGGTTGGAGTGCGTCGTCTGTCTTAATCGAGCACATTAGTGGAGGGAGTCTCCAGCAAAATGATCTGCGTCACGATTTCAAGGTCCGGTAGATTTCCACCTGACAGGGATCGACTTATCTGCTAAGCGAAAGCGGATTTCACTCTGATAAAAAGAAAAAGAAAAAGTGGATAACTTGTTTTGCTAAAATGACCATATTTTCTGAATTTCTACTCGGGATTGCATCAGTGGCGGATTTAGGAGTTTTTGGTCCATGACAAAGCGTATTAGAAGATGCCATCTTTTAATAAACTGATTAATTTGTTTTATTATTTCAGCGCATTTGAAACTTAATTATGAAAACTGGAAATATTTGCACGTTCAATTTTTTTTTATTCTAAAAAAATAGAGTCAATTTCATTGATTACAGAATTGTATAAGTTAACTTGTTTTGAAACTTCAGATGTTTATAAATTATAGTTATACAATGAATCTTATGGAGCTGATGTGATAGAAATATAGTTTTCTGCTTTTTTCTCAAAAAATATACAGATTTAAAAAAAAAAAAATTAGGTACCCATTGAACATATTCTATTCATAACAGTCGTAAATATTTACAAATATTATGCCTCTGCTAAATCTATTATTCCTTTTTCTACCCAATAATATTAATTTTTAGATGTTATCATACAAACTATCATATATATTTTTTTAATTCCTAAATTACATGACATCCATTTTTTTAAATTTCCAAATTACATGACATTCATTACTTTTTAAATTTTTTTTTATTACATTCACATTTAAATTAAAATAAGTTTATTGTAATTATTAAACCTATGTACATATATTACATTAATTTTCGAGGGATTTTACTTAGAATTATTTTTTCGGAATGTTCGAATTTGTGGTTATAAACATGAAAATTATTCATCACAACACATATTCCATTTATCTTTTAAAAACAAATACTTTAAGAAACAAATTTTTTCTATTGTTTTATATTTAAAATAAATTATTCGTTCTATTTGAGATAAAATATATTTGCGAAAAACTCCTCTTCATTTACAGATGAGATTTTAACGGTTTTTTTGTTGCCGAGAAGTTCCAGTTTCTTTACCATTCTAAAGATTTATTTTATGTTATTTTTATTATTTTAGTAATTTTATGAAAATATATGCTTGTCTATATTCATTTATTATGGCACATAACTCTCAGGCATCCAAGTTTATACACAATTATTATTTAAGTAGATACTTAATTTTTGTAAATATCGCAAAAATTAACAAAATATAATTTTTAATTTTAAAATATTATTGATTCAGCAACTAGTATTAACAAAATAATTTTTAATCGATTACTAGCGGACCCTCTGATAATATCGGCCATAGATAACAGTTTACTTGGAAATTCACCATTGTATTGGAGAAAATATTTAATAAAATTAAAAAAATATCAATACATTAAAAAAATCTGAAAACAATATTGATATGTTTAAAAATGAATTTAATATGGAAAGAAAAATTAAAACTTTCTTTAGTATACTGAAAAATACAGATTCTTTTTCATTTTAATTATTTTATATTTTGTTGCTTCTTGTTTGTAATTTAGTATTAGAAATAAGAGACTAAATCATTATTATAGCGTGTCATCCTGTAATCAATTTTTTCAAACATTTCTAGATGGTGCATTAATATAATTAGGATTTAATTTAATTAACCCGTTAAAAGATAAATAAATTCTGAAAATATAAAAATAATTAATAATATCAGTAAAAAACATTGCAAAAATGTTACCCTTCAGAGTCAATTACAAAACCCCATGCTTACAAACATGAAATAAGTCAAGTTAAATAATGGTAAATAAAATAGGAGGAAATGGCAATGAGGTATAACTATATTTTACTATTATTACTTTTTTTTTCAAGTTGCTACAAATTTATAAACCATTAGCAGAATAAGACTCTTTGTGTGTTGTGAAAACTGACATAAAAAAATTCGTCAAAAGATAATTTCTTTAAAACTTAGATTTTAATTCTTTTTCTTCTTTTTTAATACTACTTGTTTGCTAGTAATAACTGGAGCCATTTAATTTAATTCGAGACAATTATTAATTACTTGAAAAACTGTTAGAAATCCAAATGGGGACATTTATATAGAACATATCGTGACAGGAAAATTTCGAAAATGAATGATTTTGGGTTTTCATGTGAAAGGACAGACTACATCTAGGTTACGCTAGGAAAATTGATAAGAGTTAAGTTCCTTTCACTTATAATTCTATATATTAAATTTTAAATATGTAGAATGTGAGTGTGTGTGTTCCCTTTAATTAATTAGGTCTAATTAATTATTTTAATATGTATCCTTGTTCAGAAATAATCGCTTTCGGCAACCACTATATTCGCCGGAAATGTCAGCTATATTTAATTTCAGTTAAATCCTTTAAATATAATTTAATTTCCATGATTTCGGACACTTTTCTGGCCTAGTCATTTTAACTATCCTATACAGACTCTGTTCATTGTATACACGAAGCTTTCAAATGGAGACCAGTTTCATAACAACAAAACTCTATTAAAAAAATTAATGTGTGACTCATCTGCTTTTAAATTTCATGAAAACAATTCACTTTCCGATTCATCTTGTAAACTACACAGATATTAAGCGGAATCCTTTTGTTAGCTTATAAAATGGAAGAAAATTAAGTGATTAAATATTTGATGAAACAATGAAAATATAGTTTCAATAATTTGGCAACAATATAATCTACTGCTGAAAATTCAACCTAAAAAAGATATTTTTAAAAAAAATCTGTCAAAATGCAAGAGAAATTCGCATTACTGTTGAAGTAATATCATTATATATATATATATATAAATAAATAAATTTGTAACTGTAAGAAATTTATTTCTGTGCAATAATATTTCCGGAAAGTTTGCGAGAAAACGTAGAAATTCAGCTTAATTTATAAATAATTATAATTCTAATTAAAAATTCAAATAAATCATTCCAAGGTGTTTATTTCCATATGCGCAGAATTTGATAGCCTTAGATCAAACGGTCTATGCACGCAAACACATAGTCACGTACACAACAGACACACAAAAAACACACACACATGCATTCATCTTTATTATCAGCGGAAATAATCTGAGATATTTCTTTCAAATTCCGAAAATAAAATTGGAACACTATTTCAATTCGAAAAAAAAAATTCGAAATCCAAACATCCGGATATTTAAGATTAACTTTAAAAAGCGGTTACTAGGATTCCCATGACCTTATATTTCCATAGGTCGCAAGGAATGAGAGGACATTTTAAATAAACCTTCTGAAAGCTTTTAATTCTGCGATTTCTCTTTAAACAGAATTATTCATTTACTCCAAACAGAAAAAAACCCGATTTCATCAAGTATTGACCAAAGGCAAATAAAAGGAAATTTAATTTGTCTGAGTAACGGCTTAAGAATGTTTAATGTTTCTTTTTCTATTTAAGAGATTAACTCTCAGACCAGGAGTTGTGCAGAAACTATCAAAAAATTGCAAGTGGTTTATTTTGGTCTGCTGATCTGCTGGTTTGGTTGATTTTGGTGACTATCAGAAATTTTTTTAAGACATCATGAAAATCTTGTGGCCGTTTCAACATTTCTTCTCCAGTTTTTCGTATGTACTCTCATTTAGGGTTGACATACTTTCTGCACATTATATGAATATGAGAAAGCAAAATACAACATTCTACGAAGCAAATATTGGATATAGAGCTGAAAATTTGGAACATAGTTATTTCAGAGATCACTAGAAAAGGGTAAAGTGATATTTTAAGTAATTATTATAAAAATTTTAGTAAATTATTTCTTAGCATACTATTTTGCAAAAATGATTTTCACTCAAAATTAATAATCAAAAGAATTAGAGTTTTAGTGATACCAAATTCATTTCTAATTTTAATAGATTTTTCAAAATTAATTTTAATTATATTTTATAATAACGTTTCTTATTATTTTAATGAAATTCAAACTCGTTAAATTATAACAAATGTTTCCGTTTTGAAAACTAGTATCAATGCTAAAGCTGATGATATAAAAGAATCTGCTCTCTTTAATTCCAAAACACAAATTTTACATTCATTTTTATTACCATGATCTTATTCTAAGCAGGTATCGTTATTGTAAATTGTGTGATGCACAAATAGTTACATATAGAATGCAATTTGCTGATGTAATCAATCCAGTTGAAGACGATATATAGAAATTAAGCCTATGATCTCCATCTAAAAATGGAATCATCTATAATTATTTTATTCATGTACGACACTGAAAAGAGTTACTTGAGTTTGAGTGATTTCCTTGCAGGGAAACCTCAAATTAATTTTAATTGCTGATTTATTTTTTAGAAACATTTACTATAGTTCATTGCCCTCTGTTGTAATCTTGTAACTTCGTGACTTTGACGAAAAGAAAGAGAAATTATTTATTAGACAAAAAATAAGAGCATGAGATTTTGATGAATCTTCATTTTTCAGAATCTAAAAAATTCATTTTTCAAATTAATAATAATTTCATTTTTGAATCGGACGATCCATTTGGCTGTCTCTAAATATCGCAAATCACTACGAGAAAAGGGATAAATATTGGTTTTGACACAAGAATCATTGATTTCTAGGAAATTTAAATGAAAGATGTCTCTCTATTTTTTTCGCGAGAATGCATACACGATAATACAGATAACGATTTATGTTGGTAAAATTTGACATACAATCCTATCATTAAATTTGTAGATATTTATCCATTTTAAACGATATAAATCAAGGAAACTAATAACCGTTTGTCTGCCAATTCATATTTGTGTGAACGCAACAATTAAAGCAAAATAGGTCCATGAATTTAGCATATAAACTTAACTTCTGTATTTAAACTCTAGACAAAATTATGAAATAGAAAAATGTATTATTTTGAAAAAAAAATCGATTTTTTTTCAAGGAACACGGACGAAACACGTCATATTTTAAAAGTGTACAACAAAGCAGAGAGGGGAACACTCCTGCTGGTTTAAGTCATAATTGCCCGCAGTTTTTTAATGTTGCCACTTTTAATGATTGTGCGTTTATGACTGCAAAGTAATTTTTTATGTATGATTTCGCACCCTGTCCCAAAAGATTTAAGGTATAGAAACTAGAACTATCATTTGTATTCCCTCCGTATTCCTTCTTAGAATTTATTTTTAAATTAATCAGTAAACAAAATTTATCAGTAAGAGGAAGAAATAGGAATTTTGTTAATTTAAAAAAATTAATTTTGCTATAAAAATAAAAGTGCATATTTAAAAAAAACAAAAAAAACTGGGACCTTCGAAAAACAGAATCAAAATCTTAACATACGTATTTATTTTCACTTTTATTATACAAAAAGATATATTGTTCGAAAAAAAAATCATCGTTTCTCTTCGAGGAACAAGCAGCAGAAATGCAATATACACGAAATTGAACAAAAAAAATCGAGAGGGAAATAATCTCAGTGGTATAAATTGAAGTCATAATTCCCTATAATCTGTTGTTGCCACATAAAAAAAAAATGTGGTTATGACTGCTTAGTAATTTGTTATACACATTTTTCTCTCGAAATAAATAATATATGTAAACTCCAACTATAATTTATATCCACCAGTATTCATTTTCAATAATTTATTTTTTATCCTTAACGAAAAAATTGGAATTTTATTATTTAAAAATAAAAATACATATTTTCTCGCAACAAAATATATTTTTAAAGAAAACTAGAAACCTTAGGTAAAAAGGAGAACAGGGAATCTTATCATATATATTTATTTTCTTTTTTATCATAAAAAATAAAAGATCATAGCAACTCCAACACACTCATAAAAAAAAATCTTAGAAAACTTCTTGAAGCCACAACCAATACGTGCCGGAAAACACGATTCACAAAGCATCATTCGAGTCTCCCATCTGCGGTGGGATCCACTAATGATTGGCTCATTCGAACGCACTTAATTAAATGAAATCGTTCAAAAGAAAGCTCAGCTCACGTCATCGGTTCAGAGAAGGCCACATTCTGCCCAATAGATCCATTACACAGATTGGATTTATGATAGCATTCTTATCCGCGAATGACTCTCGCGCAGTCCATTATTACAGTGGGAAAGGTCATGAGGATCGTCTTTCAATCTGATTCCCGGAGATCTTTAAGTCAAAATAAAAAACTAGGTCTCTCTCTTACGTGAATGAAGCTTCAAATATCTGATATAAATCTGGGAGTTTTACTTGGATAAGTGTTTGGATTATGAAGAGTATTTACAATATATTTTCAAATTAGCAGAACTTAACTGAAAATAATAGAAATTAAATACAATTAATATATCCTATATAAAAGAATATAACAACAGGCGGGGATGATCGCATTGAAACTTTCTCGCATAACCCCCAATAAATGTCTTATTCCCTCTTCCTTCGTATAAAATTTTAGATATTGGGAAAAATCGCAAATATCTGGCATGATATTGGAGAATAACAGGTATGAAATTTAGATATTTGTCACGAATCTAGCATTTGTAGTGAATCTATCACGAGAATATAAATATTGAGTGACTTTTTCGAGCCGATTAACACCAAAATCCGTCACAATATAACATCAATTGTATTCACAATATAACATATCAAATTTCAATCTTTTAAGCCAATGGATACATTTATACGACACTACAAACAGACAGAAGGTTGATCTTTTAATAGATTTAATTCAAAATTTGACAAATATCTAGACTTTATATGTTAAACATATGCATTACATTTTATCTATCCAGTTCTTTGCGTTTTGGAATTATCGAGTTCACTTATAAGCGAATAACCAGACAGACAAATTTGAACTGATAGATTTCTCTGAAAATTTGATAGAAACCTGCAATTGTGGACAATACCAATTTTCATCCTTCCACAATTTCATTTACCAAATTTCATCCTACCAGCTCTAAATGTTTTTGAGTTTGTTCAATGGCACAATTATTACAAAACTGAAACATGGAAGTTCATTAAGTTCTCGTTGGTCGATCTGAAATTGACCTGTCTCAATTAGGAAACCGGGATTTCAATTGGGATTGTGAAGAATGCTTCGTGTTTTGTTAACAAGTTATGGGACTCATTCCAAATTACAATTACTATCACTGAAAAGACATCCTAAAATAGTCTACAAGCGACGACACCTACAGTTAGTATCAAAGTATGGGATTAAATACACGGCACCATAGAGGGTTAGTATTTCAAGGACTCGATGTTGCGATAGTAATAATAAGTTTTTACCCAACAGTTTATTGATATCTAACTGAGATGTGCCTTTACTATAGATGGCATGCGTTTTCTTTAATATATCGTAGAAGAAAATGTGTGTTTTTACGGAGCCTGAGACGCCCTTCTTCGCAATAATTTTGAAGACTCACTGATTACAAGCAAAATGAGTTTCTTGCAGTCAGAAAACATGATATCTGAGTTCTTCAGAGATTCAGACCGCAGAGAGATTGTCGACAAATCATCATGTGGGGAGACCGTGTTGCCTGCTACCATCTTTCCAATATAAAGGGAAACTGTAACTTCGGTCGAAGTGGAATCCTTGTGTAGAAAGGGATCATGTTAAAAGATTTTATATCTCAGATTCTCTTTGACCCTGATTTTGTGATTATGTAGAGGTATAGGCATAACATTCTTGAATTTTTTGTGAGGCATTTTCGGAAAGTTAATGACAATTTTTTTGACAACAACGTGAGGATTCACAAACTTCATCTTGTGACTTCTTAAGCAAACTATAGATTCAACTTTTACATTGGAACGATTCATGAATGAAAAGATTTAATTTATATGCTTTAACTTATAAAAATAACTAATATTATAACAAATCACTGAAAAAAAATGGAACTGAATGTCGAAATTACTCTTTTCTAAATTCGAATAGAGAGACTCGGGCAATACATCCCCGAACGTGGAATTCGAGGAAGGTGCATTTATGAAACGAAACCTTCCTAAATGCTGATTCCTCTATGGACTATGGATGCTCTCTTAAGACAAGTAATATAGATTTTTTGTGCATATTTGCATTTAAAATCCTCCATTTACTAAATATGTTGGCCAAGGTTTTGGACCAAATCAGTTTGCAAATTAGAAAGATAAAATATATCATATTGTGTATATATCAAATTTCAGTCCAAGGTAAATACATCTGTTTGTCTCCATAAATGCACATGAACAATATAATTTAAAAAAAACTTTACATATTAAAAATATTTCTTGTATGTGATATTTATGCCAAAAATATAAATCAGTATCCAATTTTGAACCCTATAACTCAGAAGAAAACGATGATGTTTTAAAATGATTGTACAATTTTCTTTACAATATGTGATTCGAATTTTCTTCACAATTAATTAATAAATAATAGAGACTAGTAAAAGAAAATCTAGAGTATAATATACCCGATGATTAACAATAAGTAATATAACTAACATTAGACTTGGGAACTGCCTGAAATTGTGGCGATTCATTAAAAAATGTACTTTAATAGAAAAAAATTATTGCAGAAATTACAAAAAAATTATAAATAATGTTGGAAATTTTATTATATTCAGCCTATTTTCAGATATGGAAACTCTCTGGGCTTTTGCGCATGCGCCATAAAGCATCTATTTCACTAAAATAGGAATGAGGGAATGAAATAAAAGGATATATTTACATTATTTAGCAACACAGCAGACATGAATAATTAGTAGAAATATATGATGTGGTAACCACGGATAAAGCCCAAATACAATTGAATTAGCCATATAAACATTAAATAAACCAGTTTCGAATTAAAATAAAATATTTAGCAACACAACAGACATGAATAATTAGTGGAAATAGATGGCGCAGTAACCACGGATAAACCACAAATGCAATTGAACTAGCCATATAAACATCAAAAAAGCCAGTTTCGAATTAAAATAAAATATTTAGCAAGATATTACAAAAAAAATTATAAATAATGTTGAAAATTTTATTATAATCAGCCTGTTGTCAGATATGGAAACTCTCCGGGCTTTTGCGCATGCGCCATAAAGCATCTATTTCACTAAAATAGGAATGAGGGAATGAAATAAAAGGATATATTTACATTATTTAGCAACACAACGGACATGAATAATTAGTAGAAATATATGACGTAGTAACCACGGATAAACCACAAATACAATTGAACTAGCCATATAAACATTAAATAAACCAGTTTCGAATTAAAATAAAATATTTAGCAACACAAAAGCCATGAATAATTAGTGGAAATAGATGGCGCATTAACCACGGATAAACCACAAATGCAATTGAACTAGCCATATAAACATTAAATAAGTCAGTTTCGAATTAAAATAAAATATTTAGCAACACAACAGACATGAATAATTAGTGGAAAGAGATGGCGCAGTAACCACGGATAAACCACAAATACAATTGAACTATCCATATAAACATTAAATAAGTCAGTTTCGAATTAAAATAAAATATTTAGCACCACAACAGACATGAATAATTAGTGGAAAGAGATGGCGCAGTAACCACGGATAAACCACAAATACAATTGAACTATCCATATAAACATTAAATAAGTCAGTTTCGAATTAAAATAAAATATTTAGCACCACAACAGACATGAATAATTAGTGGAAAGAGATGGCGCAGTAACCACGGATAAACCACAAATACAATTGAACTATCCATATAAACATTAAATAAGTCAGTTTCGAATTAAAATAAAATATTTAGCACCACAACAGACATGAATAATTAGTGGAAAGAGATGGCGCAGTAACCACGGGTAAACCACAAATACAATAGAAATAGCCATATAAACATTAAATAAGTCAGTTTATATATATATATATATATATATATATATATATATATATATATATATATATATATATATATATATATATATAAACCTGGAAGTATGCTAATCTTACTTGCTGTAAATCGCCCTTCTATGGGGTAGAATAAACCTGTAACGATAGTAGCGGATTTTTGAAGCGAATAATATAATAAATAGCATTAAAGACTCAAAATTTGAGCAGCTGTTTGTTATTTACATCACACTAAGATCATTGTCAACCGCGTACTTTAACCTGTTTTCCATCAACACTTTCTACACCCCGAATTGAAAACATTAGATTACCAGAAGTGCCGGATTGACAAAATGCCAGATTTTTAGAGAGACCACTGTATTAATAAACCATAAAATACGCAATATTATTACTTTTAACCAAAAAACACATTTCTGTGCTGATCATCCATCTTGCTCATGAATGGATAAACGATTTCAGAACCACTCCAGACACATTAAATTTCATCAATCACATCATTTTGGTCAGTTTCTAAAAAAATACATAAATGGAAATAGAAATTCCATTGTCGCAGTTTAACCAAAATCCCAAAAATGAAGTATTACGGGCAAAAATAGGTGACGTGAAAACGGAATGCCAGATGACATAGCTTTACTTTTTTTCCAAATCGAATAACGGGAAAGGACAAGACCCCATTTCTATCTCCCTCCTTTTCCGAAGTCCGATTCGACTCACGTTCGCTCATTTCATTACTTTCGATTCAGTGCACCCTCACTGGGGGTCATAAAATTTCAATCTATTGCGCAGGCTCGGTGGTGTTCTGAAGATGGTCTAAGTCATGAAAGATCTTCGCAGTTAAGTTGTTAAAGATGTTTCCGCTAGTTAGAAGTGCTAAATTTATTTTTCTCAAGTTTCTATATTTTGAATTCTACTAAAAATGTCAAATGGTTGAGTATCGAACACAGATATAACTAAAGGAAACGATTTTCCTTCGTTGGTGCTTAGCACAAGGAAACAAGCAGGTGGAGGGCTTCCAGAATAGTATGAGTTATGTCTACTAAAATTTAATATTGAAGAATTTTTTATTGAAATGATCATTGATGATAAGCTACCTTGAAAACTTTTTACTATACTTTTTCACACTTAATTATCTTAAGGTACCCGACAAGGTTAAAAACATGAATGTATGTGAAAACTCGCATTTTTATTTTATTTTATTTATTTGCAGTTTGAAAAAATAGTGATGTTTATTTCTTCCATTGATGTCTTTAGTTTGTCTCTATGTCTAATAGAAGCCACGTTATAGCAAACTATTGACATGTAAAGGAAGCTTATTTATAAGCATTTAAAAACTTTAATTGCATTTTCTGAAGGACTTGTTTCTTTATAATTTTACTGCAGGAGTATCATCATATTTCAAAAAATAATTGAGATATCTTAATGAAATTTATAATTAGTATTCGTTAAGTTATGCAAAATATAATAAATTATGGATTTGATGTTGAAAGCTCCAGAAAAAGATTTATGATTGTTCAATGTAAATATTGTTGGAAACAATTCCAAAAATTCTTAGATAATTTCATATATTACATACAAAAATTTTATTTTCGAATAATTCTTAGATAAAAGTTAGTTACACTCTGCGGTTTGTTACACATGTAATGGTGCAAAGAAAAATGAAAAAAACATTTTTTTTTCTTTAGAACACCTAGTTTATGTCATTAAATTCTAAAAATGACATCAAGATATGATTTTTCTTCCAAAATTACACATACATTCAAATAATTTTACATGCATTCATTATTTTAATCTCATATTAATAAAAAACATCAAGTAAACATTTTTTTTTTGGAAAAATGCCTTTCGAATGTAGTCGAGTACCTTAATCCTTTATTTACCAAAATATTTTACCATCAATTTTTCAAATTTATTTTTGAGCCATTAGTTAAGTTATGGTACGGAATAAACCCAATAAAGAAAAAAAAAAAAAAAAAAAAAAAAAAAAAACACGTCTTTTAATTAATTGAAATAATTTAATTAATTCAATTAATAATTTTAAAAAATTGTCTTTCTTTTTAGTTGATATGTACTGCTTTCCATTGGAAATATTCTCTTCGTGTTCTATTAAATACTGTTAGAAAATTAAGAACATATCAGCCGGATTTAAACGATATTTTAAAGTACCGTCAGTAAATGAAGGATTAATGAATCAGTCAGTCATTAAAGGCGGCTAGTAATGGAATAAAACAAACAAGTCTATTAATCAGTCGTTACGACGAAATGTATACCACCCACAGGGACTTTCCCCGAGTCAGCCATTTCGGTATGTCCTGTCCCTATCGATTCGGCCTGCGAGGCGGCGGCCGTCCGACACCGAGGAGCCTGCCCTGGGAAGGAAGGGCGGTAATTAGTCCGTGGCGAGAGGGGGACATCTTGCTTGCAAAGCTCCCTCTATTCATGGGATGGATTTTTGCAATTCAGCATCTTTGGGTGAGAGATTTAAGATTTGAAGGATTAAATGCTGTGATTGAAAAATTCAGTTCCATCGAAGTATTTAGTTCTGAATGCAGTAAAATTTCTTATAGCCAACACCCAGTTGACTGATAGTATCAAAATAGAGGTATCCTCTAAGATATACATTTAATATAAAAATTGTTATTAAAGAAAAAAGTATTAAAAAAGTGGTATTATCGAGGATATAAATATAAATATAAAAATTAGGCTTAAAGGATAAAGAAAAAAGTATTAAAAAGTTCTAAAATAGCGTCACTCTTGAAAATATAAATGTAAATATAAAAATTAGGATTAAAGGATAAAGCAATAAAGTATTAAAACAGCGGTACATTCGAAGATATAAGTTTTAATATAAAAATTAAAATTAAATGATAAAGGAAAAAAGTAATAAAATAGCGGTACTCTCGAAGATAAAAATCTAAATATAAAAATTAGACTTAAAGGATAAAGAAAAAAAAGTATTAAAATAGAGGTACTCTAGAATATATAAATCTAAATATCAAAATAAGGCTTAAAGGATAAAGGGAAAAAAGTATTAAAATAGCGGTTCTTCCGAAGATATAAATTTCAATATAAAAATTAGGCTTAAAGGAAAAGGAAAAAAATATTAAAATAACGGTACTCTCGAATATATAAATTTAAATGTAAAAATTAGGCTTAAAAGGGAAAGAAAAATTATATAGTATTTACAGTTTTTCAAGGAGCTGTAAAAACTGTGGAATGTACATATATATTTTAAATTTTTGATTAATTAATGTGAAATTCTATGAACATTAAGGAGAACACTAAAAAAAGATAGTATACAGAATTTAGTTGCAGTATTTTTATGTGATTTTGAGATATGGATCTAAATATAATATTTAATTAGTTTTATAATAAATGCTCCGTGCTTTTTTTAATTTTTTGAAATCGGTTCAATTATTTTTATTTGTTACTACAACCATTTTCGCATAATTATTGGGATAAGAGTATTAAGAAGGGGACATTAAAATAAATAAATAAAGCGAAACTAATGATTTTGGAAAGAAAATATGCCCAATATTTAACATGAAAAGAAATATATATGTTACCGCTAAAGTATGAAATCCGTTATTTTATAGAATATCTAGTTATTCCATGAAATAACTGATCGTGTCCGTTAAAGTGTAAAACTCTCTTGTATTTCATGGTTTAACTAGTTATTTCATAGAATAACGATCTGCAGCCCGTTAAAGTGTAAAATAATCTATATCATATATCTCGCACGACAAATACATTTACCTTCCACCCCTACTGCACTTATGTTTTTGTTTGTTTGTTTCAGAAATAAAAAATGTTTTTTGTTTTAGAAATAATGTTGTTAGAATAATGTAATAATGTCATTTTAGTAATCCTTGTTGTAACAAATGATTTTATGGTACGTTTCCATAAATACCATTTATACGCTGCATAAATTAGATAAATTGCTTCTTTTTCATTTTAATTGTCCATCATTAGTTTAATTTCATTTTAGATAAATTGTTTATTTTACGCTTTAACTGTCTCTCATTAGTTAATTTATAGAATACCTATTATTTCATAGAATAACTAGTTAAAGTGTCAAATTAATAACATATTACACACTTTAACGGACACGATCAGTTATTTCATGGAATAACTAGGTATTCTATGAAATAACTGCATTATATACTTTAACGGTAACATATACACTTTAATATCAAAATAATTTCTATTCTTTTTTTTTTTTTGAAATTTTTCACCACATTTTTTTTTTTTTTTTTTTTTTTTACAAAATTTCAATGAATTGAGAAAAAAAGCTGAAATGTTGGAGCATTCCGAAATTTGGAAAATCGTCATTTTTTCACCCTTGTTTTGAGAAGCGGCTTTTTTAATAAATACATACCTGTGCCGTTGAATTTAATAATAGTAAAATCTTTAAATAATAATTTTTTATGTATTTAAATCTTTTTAAAAACTACATTTAAAATATGGCATTCACATTTCCGAAACGTAATTGAATGAATATATAATTTTAAATATGGTGAAATTTTGAGACTTAATTCATTCATTTAGTTGTAAACCACAAACTTGTTTATAATATTAATTTAAAAATGTGCTTAGTACACATCAATTTCAAATTTAAACATTATATTATAATACTATTAAAATTATTTTCTTAAATAATGAACCATCAAAACAAAAATGTGCAAAAACAAATAAAGTTAATAGTATATTAGGAAAATAACTTATTAAGAAAATATTTTATCATGGACAAAACGAAATTTATGCGTAAGATACATTGTGTTTAGAGTGCGTCAATACTGTTACTTCTAAAGGGCACTTTCAAGCAATGATTGACATCAAACTTTTTTTTGTCAGGGATCTGACTTTCGTTCAAGCCATGATCCCTTGTGATTCGGAAATTCTTGGGTTTTTTTTCCCGAGTAATTACGAGCTCTATCCTTACATAGAGTTATTCTTTTTATGAAATGGAGTTTAATTTTAATATAAATATAGTCATTGTTACTATGTATGCATGTATGTTCGACATTTTCTTATAAGCAACTGATTCGGGTTGAAGTACTTATCTAAGACTACTACTTATTTAAGACAAGAGAAGGAATTCTATCAACGTTTCGAAATTTAAAAACCATTTGGATTTCCAATTAATTTGAAATTATCCAAAATTTTGCCTTTCCTTCTCAGTAAATTCAGAAGAAATTATTCCTGAAAAAATATTTTTAAATCATCTTAAAATTCAACGTTTTATATCAATTTTGATTCTGAATGATATTTCTTTTAATTGTTATAACGTTTTAAATATGTAACGAATTAGAATTATTGTTGACTTTAAAGTAATCTGCCCTTATTTTTTTAAAATTCATGTCTTTTTAAGATGTTTTCATTTATTTCAAAGCAGATATTTAACAATATTTATAAGCATGCATAGGCCGATAAGCGGAAGAAAAAGACAATATTGCAAGCAAATAAAACAGAAATAAATCCATCAACAGCGGCGATTTCAAGTTGTTAGAAAGTATTCAATTTGTCTTTTTTTTTCCACAGAAATTTCGGAGAATATTATTCCGAAAAAACACCCTATGCCAACTTAAAATTTAAAATTTTCTTATCAACTTAAAATTTAAATTTTTAAGAAATGTATAGGTATGCTCTTGCTGAGAGCCTTTAAGTAATTGAAAACTCTACCTTTATTTTTTTTAATTTCTCATTTATTTTCTTATAGATGCTTTATAAAGAGAGTAGTTTCTATGTTAAAAATACCATCAATGAAAATATTTTAATCCGGAGCAACTTCGGGTGGATCAGCTAGCATTGCACTTTCATAATACTTATATGAAATTCTGTAAAATACATCATTATTGTCTCTCTTCTTGAGCTGAATTGTCTCAATCAGAGAAGCAATAACTACTGTTGCGTACTAATATTAAAATAACTAGCATCGTATCTACAATAACACAGAGCACACATTACAACTATAAAAGTCATTATTGTTTTCTAATGAAATATATATCCTAAAACGGATTTTTATAGAAATTTCTTATTCCTTATATCCTATATATGCTTTTCATGATCATATAAATTGTCGAAATCAATTTCAATCCCTCTACAAATGAAATTAAGGTTATTGAAAGAGAGGCCATTTTATTTCGATTTTCCCCCTCTCGAACTGCCGATGTAATGCAATCGATGGTAAGCCTATTATTTCATAAACGTAAACTTGGAAACTTTAAAATATTATTAACATAAGAGTGTAGAGATAAAAAAAAAAGACTTTACAAACGATGGGGACGATTGTAAACGAAGGAAGCTATTTTGCTTCCACCACACTGTCTCTTGATGATGACAAAATGGTTGAATATGCAATGGGGAAAGAAAAAGATGATGAAGTGAAGGGAAAGGATGAAGATGAAAACGGCACACATATTAAGAATACGCGAATCAAAGACTTTTCAAAATGTCCTATTCAAAGGCGACAGGTACAATTACAAAAAAGTTTGTTTTTCGTACTCAGGATGGCATAAATGTGGGTATTCATCAAAATCTCGAATTCGAAATCTTTCACGGTTACAGTACTTTCTCGTTCTATACTCAAAACGACAGGAAATAAAAATAAATAAATCAAATGTTTTAAAAAAGATAAGTAATTTATATCATTTCATTATAAATGATTCATTGTTGCAAATTAAACAGGAAAAAAGAATAAACAACAGCAGAGATTTCAGACACAGCTATAAAACGACGATGCAAAGTTCGTTCGTTTGATTCATTGAATAAATTTTGCACCAAGGACCGAAAAGTTTGTTCATCTTTTGCCAGGCGCATAGTTATACATAAAATTCCACAACTTATTAGCAAGGTTATAAAAATATTTTTAGAAAATAAATTTAAACGCCCTGTCAAAATGCTTTAAAATTTGATTCAATTTCAAAGGCATTCACAATTAGTTTATACCCAATAAGAAACTTTGAAAGTCTTTTTTGGAATAAAAAAAATAACTTTAGTAAAAATTGGCTTTAAATACACAAATTTACATAAGTATTAAAAAGAAGATTTTTATTTTCAATTGGTGGGGGAGGGAAGCAGATATTAAACTAAATAAAGTAAATTCAGCAGGAAAAAAGAATAAAAGATTGCTCATATTACCGACACAGATATAAAATCACAATGCAAAGCTCGTTAATTTGGTTTATTGAATAAATTTTGCAGAAAGACAATAAAATTTATCCATCTTGTTTCAAACGCACAGTTATACTTAAAATCCCGCAATGCATTTCCAAGGTTATAAAAATATTTTTAGAAAATGGATTTAAACGTATCCTCCAAATGGTTTAAAGTTTGTTCCAATTTGGATGACATTTGCTATCAATTGTAACTTAGAAGCATTAAAAAATTTAAAAACTTCACAAATCTATATCGGAATGGAAAGAAATTTTTGTAAAATCAGGCTTTCAATATACATTTTTATATAAGCATTAAGAAGAAGATTTTTATTTTAATATACAAAATGTTTTAGGTTACAATTTAAAATTAGTCTTTTTTTAAATATAACGGAATTTTTAAATAAAATTTTCCGAATTTCAGCACCAATTGGCATTATTCGTATAAATATTTGAAATTTTTATAAATTAATCGATTAATTGACACCTAAATTCAGATAATATTAAAATAATGGATTTTCATCATGTGAACTGAAATGATAAAATCTTTAAATGAATTCTCAAATTCACCATCAAGTGACATCACTCGTAGATGTATTTTAAATTCTGACAAATTATTTCTAAATTCATAGCTAAATTTACAAAATACTGAAATAATGCTTTGTCATCATGTGTACAGAATTTTACCATTCTAGCCATATCCAGAAGTGCAAAAAAAATCGCTTATAAGTCTATCTTTGCGAACATGAAATACATTAATTTAGATTAAAAGATGCAAAAACTGGCACGTCTAGATTTACATAGATAAAAATGCAACAACTCATAAATACCTTATATTCATCCAATAGGTCGACGACATCTTTTTCGTCGTCACAACTGTTTTGGATCGAGTAATCATGTGGAAAAAATACTTTCAACGACTGCAAACACGCTTAGAACCACCGAAATTTGTCTGCTTCTCGCTCTTCAGATTCAACTGCGGCTTGACAAGGTTAAGTGCAATGCCATTCTCAATACCAAGAATCCGAAAAAGAGCAAGCAATACAGAAAAAAATTCAAGAAACATGGAATCGGAGGACATATGATTAGACTTTATGAAAAGCGGGCTGGCAAGGTGGATCACTGGCCACCAGCCAGTTGGCACCTGTGGGAAGGACAGTCAAAATCAGTCGTCATCCGCGGAAGGAAGGTATCAAAGGGGGAATTCATATCTTAAGGTGCTTCATAGAAGGGTGGGAATAAATAGCTGGAGATCTTGGAAAACATTTACGTTCGACAAATCGTAAGTGGGCGGTGTGTTTTGGGTAAAGAGTTTTATCTGTTGGAAGCAATCAAGTAATCGTTCACTGAACCTTCCAGTAATTGGGTTATTTCAGACAATGAAGACAGTCAATGGCTTTATGGTTTTGTTTGAAAAGTTTATTTTCTGGTATACGAAGTACGAAAAGAGAAAGGTTAGTAATCGTCAAAAATTAAATCTCGACATTCGACTGGATCAAGAATCAGGAAGGAACATTTTTTTGGAATTATGTCAATCTGCCGGTCTGCGAATACGAAGACGGTGGCTGCTGATTGATTACATTCGATTTTAGGTAATTGTGATGTAAATGTGGTCTGGAGCACGTTAAATTCGCCAGGACCGAAAATGTGTGACAGAAATCTGACAAAGAGCTGACGGCTCAGATGTCGCTAATGGTATCGGAACTTAGTTCAAAATTACTAGGTTCATTCCAAAATAGCTCTCTTTTTATTTCAAAACGGGAATTAAATTTAATCATAGTGATTTTGAACTTGGTAACTGTAAAAAATGATAGATTATATGTACTCTAAGTACTCTTTCCATCTGATATACTTTCTATACCATAATGATAGTTATCAAATTTTTGGATGAAGATAGCAATATAAAATCAGTCAAAGGCCAAAAGAAGATCGAAGATTGAAATTTAAATTCCTCTTTATCAAAAATTGTATGAATCGGTGCAATTGGTTTAAACGATGTAAAATTTATGTTTTTGCTTTTATACTGAAAGTTATAGTGGAAAAATACAAACATTTCGCATAGTTTAGTTTGTAATAACAATGAACTTAATCGTATAATTTCAGCTCTTTTGAATGTGATGGCAACATTTTAATAAAAGCAACTTTTTTCTACGCACACATAACGTGCTTGTGGACTTCAAATTTTATTTACATTTGGCATGAAATAACTCGTTGCAGAATATCTTTTAAATATTATTTATAAATTGATTAAAAATAAAAATTTAATTTATAGGTAAAAAAAAATTGATATCAATGAAAATGTATTTTTTTTCTAACCTTAAGGCTGATGTAAAAATAATTTTTAGGCTGTAATATTTTTGATTTATTATGGATGAACGAAAATAATTTCGCTTAATTTTTAATTAATTTAAATTTTATTCAAACTTTCAAACAATTTTGTACGATGCATACGCATTTTTACCCACCAAGGCATACATACATGTGTATACATACCAAATTTTATAGCTGTAGGAAAAACGGTCTGGCCAACACATATATGAACTTATCCTTATTATTAATAGATATTTATTCATTTGCAAATCCTATGTAATTTCCATTGATAACATAAGAAAAAGTGGATAACATCTTTTCATGTATACCATCATTATAATTTAATGGATAATATATTATATTATCCATTAAAATCTTTTGCTTCATTTTTCTTCTTCTTTCCTTACTTGCCTATTTTTATTTCTGTACTGAATAAGAAAGTTCATTCAAATAAAGTATATCTGAAGAAAGTTACTAAAAACTGATAGTCCTTTTTTGCAGCTATAATGCTTGTTAATGGCTATGTTTAACGCCTTATATAAATATTAATGGTCCGTGTAAAATACTTAATGGTGTCTTTTAGACTTCTCCTGTCTAATGGATAATGATAATGGTGGATGATGCTCCAGCTGTTCTTGACCATCAGCGTCAAAATGCTGTCTAATGGAATGGCTGAAGGTTTGTAGAATGCACATTAATACAATGGAAAAGTCTTTTCTTTATACTTTTAAAAGCCTTTTCACGCTTCATCAGTTTTAATCAAATGGTTTATAACTCTGTATCTTATTCTGCTCCTAATTCAAGATATTAAAATAAAGAGTTTTCTACTAAATTAAATATGCATTGGTCTATCCGAAAAAAAGGTTATACATTTCAGTATCTAAATTAAGAAAATATTTTAATATTTAAAGAATTATTCAGAATCGAAGAAGCAATTCCCCAGCATCAATTACTGGTTTGATTTTGACTTTCCCGCCATGTTTCATATGAAAACTCAAGACTGCTAGACATATCATCATTGGGCATTTGTCCCCGAACACCTTTAATTTTTGAGAGGAATTTCCAAACGCATTTCATTATATATTCTATAAAGAAAAAAAGAAACACGACAAAACATATTTCATTATACATTTTATAAAGAAGAAAAAACATGACAGAGTCCCTCGATCTAAAGACTGTACCGATTTCCTCCATTTTTATTCCACTTGAAAACTCAAGGCGAGTGGACACATCATCAACGGTGACCTGCTACTGTCCGCTTATCATTTTCGATAGATACCACAAAATAACACCTTGATATAACCGCCAGCCTCAACAGCCGGACCGATTTCTCCAATTTATTTTGCCACTTAGATTTATCATTTTCATTTTTCTTAATCATTTTTGTAGCATTATGTTTCGGATTAAAGGATCCCTGTTTATTTTAACAGGATTTTATCAGTACCTCTTTCATTTTATTCGCAAAAAATAAAAAAAAATGTCATGTTTATAGTTGTAAGAATAAATATTGACACATAATATAAGGAATTCAAAAAATACTTTTTCATTGTACTTAAAAGTAATTTTTTTAATCATTTGAAAATCACAAGAGAAATGTAAAAGCGATAGGAATTCGTCCAATTATGATAAGTAAATTCTAATTCTAATCGCGTTCGAAATATATTTGAATCTTTATAACATAATTAAAGAATTTCTTTTCTATTATACAGATTTCAATCCCAGTTAGAAACATGCGTTCAACATTAAAGTGTAGGACACGTGTTAGAAAATTTAATATACAAATTTGAATTGAGCCATATATTCGTTTGGACTAAGAACCCGCATCAAAAGTATGCTCACTTATATGGTGTGAAAATGCGCTGAAGGTACACTAATTCAAGTGTGTCTCTTAGTTACATGATCATGGTTTCAAAATTGGTCTGCCTCGAAAATATCTAAATATTTCTTCAAAATGGGATTTTATTGTAGCCGAATTAAATAATTACTGCATAATTTTCTGCTGTTACGTCTTTTTTAGATCCTATTTTTGTGATAAAAATTATTCCTTTCATAATAATATATTGAGAAAAACTTTTTTTTTTTAAATTCGTAGTTATTTTCGTCGTTTTATCTTTTTCATCTTTAATATGATTTCATTATTCTTAATATTATGAAGGTTACAAAATCTTACCATCAATCTTTCTCATATTCTTTTCCCAAATGAATTTCCTCTCGAATATAGTCATAATTTCATTCAAATCAACCGATTATCACATGATTAAATTTCGAAATTATTAAAATAATTCAATATCACAAAGATTACAAAGTAAGTACAAAACTTTCGTATTTCTGCCCCACTAGGAAATCGATGATGGAACTCCATCTTTAAAAATCTGGTTAAATAAAAGCGCATAATAAAGACTAAAATTTGAAGAAACTCCTTCAAGAACAAATAACCTTCTAATTTATTAACTGCCCTCTATCGCAGCTTATGAAGTTCTGCTTGAATAATGAGGAGCGGAGGATTATGCGGTTGGTCTGCAAGAGGATTTCATTTTCTCCCTCTGTTATGATTTTCAGAGCTAATTAGGTATGTCTTCGTAGCCCGTTCGTTAGTCAACCAATAGAAATGATTTCAGAATAATGAGATTGAATTCAAAGCAAAACTACCCATAGAAAATTTATAAATAGGATTTAAGAATCAGCTATTTAAATACATTTTCAAATTTTTGTATGAAGAATGAAGTGATATGAAGAACTAAATGTTGGTTTTAAATTTAAATGCAAAACGGATGATTCTTGTCATAGGATAAAAAAATCTTTTAACCCTAGGATGCATGACTTTTCATTTTTTCCGAGGAAAATATATAATTGTGTATAATTTAAGAAAATAATTTAAAATATTTTAGTTTAATTTTTTTGGTGAAATTTTAACAAAACAATTGAAATGTGCAAATTGGCTAACTTGTGAATTAAACCATATCCCAAAGACACCTTTTAACGATTCTGCAATGAAGATAAAAGTCCCTTTTTACCAATATATTTTTTACAATGGAAATAAAATATTTTGATAGTATTTTTAATTACAGAATTTTTTATACAATAGACACTTTTGTGTTTTCTAAGTTACCAGTTTAAATCTAATTCTAATTCCACTCTTGTCATATATATCTCTGTTCTCTACAAATGTTTATCAAAATGCATTTATAAAAGGATTTCCAAACTCTCATTGTTGCCGTTTGAAACTGTCATGTGAAGCTTATAAATGGAAATAAAAATGCATAGACAAATGTTTACATAATGCATTAATAGATTAATTCGGGCGATATTTTTTTTAGAAGAATTCTATCAGCATTTTGATGTTAAAACAGAAAAGAGGCTACTTTGTAGAAATATATTAGATAATTATTTTAGTAATATGAAATATTAACTAAAAACTTATCTTATGAATGGACCCATTTAAATGCTAAACGAGAACGTTCCGAAAGTTGCAGTGTAGAAAAATATGCAAATGATTCCTTACTATTAAACTTAATAATTACTTACTACTCATATTATTAAAATAATATATGAGACAATTATTTTAATAATATGAAATAATTATGAAATATTGTTAACAATTCAATTATGAAATATCGTTAACAATTCAATAATTATGAAACATTATTAACAAAGAAATTATCTTATGGATGGGCCCATTTAAATTCTAAACGAGAAATTTCAGAAACCTGCACTGTAGAAAAATATCTTAATAATTCCTTACTATCGAAATTATAATAGATATTAAATCAAAATGAAAGCCCTGGATTAAAACATTTAGTGCAAAGCCTTTATTACATATTTATGTATGCTGTATTTATTTAAAAGATGTTCATTTCAATAGATAATACATTCAACTTTTGAATGTAAATATCATAGATTCTCAATATGCATTCCTTCTATTGTTACATTAGCTCTGATATTTAAATCTTACCATTAAATCTCCATAAAATCTTTCTGCAATATGCCTCCTTTACTTCTGGTTGTAATATCAATGACGTTGGCTTTCAAATGAATGAAGATCGTTGAACATGCAGGAACTACGTCGATAGCATAAATAATATGGACTTTTAATAACCGATGGGCTTTGAATATGCAAGCATTATTTCAAATGCATCTGTTAATTATCGTTGGGTAAGCAGATATTACCACAATAATACGCAACGACTTTCCAGGATTAACGATTGAGATGATAAAGACAAAGAGCTGTTAGGTCATCTTAGTCGAAGCATAATTGAGAAGAAGTAGATCATTCATATATGATCCTATTATAAAGAACAATATTCCTTTCGATATCTAGAGTATTCACTCTAGTCCGCCTACCTATATTATCAGAAAACGGCAACAATTATTGCCTTAAACTTAATATCTATGTAAAGAACACTCCCGGGTATCCGGTTCGTGATTATCCGGCTTCCTAATATCCGACATAATTTTTTAACGAATTAAATGTGGAATGCAAAGCGTTGCATTGGTAATACTGTCAAGACATTGGAAGCGGGCGTCTGCTACGATCCTCGTTCGTATCGTGTGAAAAATACAAGTTGTGGCAGGAAAAGAGCAGCATTCTGCTCGTTGCTCATTATTTCGTCAGTGTGGAACGGACTAACTTCAGTTGTTGCCACTGTTCTTGATTATAACTACACAGTATGTACAGTATTCTGAAATTGTTCTAGGAGTGTACTTAATGCTTCTTTTACACCACAGTGAAGATTACAGAATTTATGTTAAAATGTGAACAGATTATGTCCTTTAATTTACTTTTCTCTAATAAATTCTTGAAACGTGCAGTGTAGTATATAAACATATATAAACTACCAGTACAGAGCCTTCTATTTTAAATCGCCACGCTGCGGGCAACTGCTTCTATGATTTATTGAGTTGCGGCTGCTTTCACATTCTACGTGGCTTGAGAAAAATAGAGTGATTTTCACTCTATAAGAAATGAGAAAGTAAGTATTATAACAGTGAGTTTTGGTATAAAACTTTGTCTTCTGTTGTTGGTGGGCAAAGAAATGAGTTCGTAGAACTCTGGCCTATCCGGATTTTTTGTTATCCGGCTTGCCCTACCACCATATTAGTCCGAGAGTGTATACTGTATAGTAAAGTAACCATGCGCTACACGACGAGATAGGATACAATGCCACCTGGTGGCAAACAACTATTTAATTATAAAATTGTAAAAATTCTTCCTATAAATAAGAAAAGATAATTTCAATGCAATAATGCTAACAGCAAAATGTGTAAAATGCCCGATTGTTTAATCGTGCATACCAGCACTATTACACCAGAAAAGCGTAAGAAATTAAACAGAAAAAATAGCTAATAATAGACAGTTTTATTTTCGGTATTCGAAATACTCTACTCCACCGGGTTGATACTTATTGATCAAAAGATCTTTCCTCCTCTTGTCTCCAGTTATAATATTACAGATTTTGAAAATCGCGATCAAACAAATGCACGTCTTCAACGGTTTGTTCTGAGCAATACTGTGCTCAAGATATCTTATTGTTCTAAATAGAAGACTCTCGATTTAGAACAAAGACTTCTCGTATCTTGTACTGTTCACGAGATAGGAATACTACCTCCACTGTATGTCACCAGGTTGCACTGTAACCAATTCCACCATACAGCGCATGATCACTTTACTATTCCTACACAAAGCGTGAGGCATAGTTGTCATCATTATTAATTTAAAGTGGAATAGAAGGATTTCAGAGGACTGCATTTATATCACAACTGCTATAGATGCTACAGAGTGTTTGGTAAAAACTGAATTACCGAATTTATGCGTTTATAAATAAGAATGTTAAAAATATGTAACTTGAATATTTTAAACTTGAATATTCAAAACTTGAATATTTTACTCTTTTAATATGGATCTCATACCAATACAACAACCGTTATTTAAACGGTAAGAATTTAAAATCCAAAATTTATTTTTATTAATGCTATATTTGTTTTTTTGGATGGAAAACAACCTGATCTTTCAAGGAACGGAATTATTGCAAACGTTTTAAATAATTTGAATCTCAACCATTTCACTGAAAATAAATTAAATAATTTATGTATCTATACCAATGATAAAACTAAACTACTTAATCATAAAATATACATTGTTTAGAGAAATCCAAACTTCTTCAATGGCTTTTAGAGCTTCTTCCCAAAGGGTAAAACCGGTAAAATTTCAAAATGACAATACAAAGATTAATAATTGAAAATAGTGACAGTAATTAATATAGTTTTCGCAGCGTATGTCCTCAATAAATAGTATCAGAATCCACTGCAATAAATCTAAAAAACAGATTTAGATTCAGAGATCGCAACTGATTCAAATTATTGACAATGAAAAAGTTTTAGAGAATAAAACAAACTAAGCTGAATTATTTTCTTTAGAAGAAAATATCTACTTATTCTTTAATAAAATTAATCAAATTCTGTAGTTCTAGTGTCATCGATGGGCAGAAAATTTTGACTTTCCTTAATACCGGAAAATAATGAAATTTTATTGACCAGAAAACAGGATTGCTATTTAGAAATCTATCTCTAAACAAGATTCGCTCACAAGTACTAATTTATGATTTACTACATTGAAGTATTTGTAAAAATCTAAACTGATTTCAATAGTATTATATGAAAAACAAATAAGATTTTTCTGAGAAGTATATCGTTCTCGTCTCAACTTACTTTAATCAAATTCATCAATATCGGAAGATATTTTAAACATTTGAAATAATTTATTTATCTATAATGACTTGCTTCTAACCATCAACAATTTTTTAACTGACAAAAGAATATCAAAATAGTCCTTTATCCAGAAAGTGATTTCAGCGTAAAAATGGGCGGAAATGCTGCAAGCAATGTTACATTCAAAGTAGAAAATTTATACTAATAGAATTTGTAAAACAAGACCCATCCTCAAAATTAATCCATTCATGAGTATACAATTTATATGCTCTTATAATAATTAGCAACAAGATGGATGCGTTAGAAAATTACTACAATGTGAATAATAAATCTCTTCAATTCATGTTTTAAAAAGTTTGTTTATGCAGGAAATTATGCTATTCAATTACTGTCAGCTTAGAAAATGCATTAAATTCAGCTTAGAAAATGTATTTTCGTTTTGGCTTCATTAATCAATCTCTCAGAAATCTTTTGTCATTTTCTTTCCTCTCCCCTTTTGATATTTGATGCAACCAAAATGAATGCTTCACAGCATGATAATAAATTGTTTCCTTAAGGACTGTAATTAGCTTTGAAAATAATATTTTTTATTTTAACCTTTTATTAATAAACAGGCTGTTTGCGAAAGATTGGGAAAATAATCTTTGTCGCTAACTTTATTTGATCTTTCATTAAAAATATTTCTTACTAATATTGTAATTCTTATTCAGATATTTTTTAATTTATATTAGTGTTGGTATATTTATATTATTTGAATTTTAATGAAATATTTATTTTAATTATTATGTTGTTGATTGGCATTTATTTAATCTATATGTGACTGCATTATAAATTTATTTATTACTATTAATGTAGTTATTTAACTGATATTGTTTATATGATGATTTGCTGTTATAAGAATAATTTATAATCAATGCATTTTCAAAAAAGATACGTACAAGTTACATATTAATAAATATATATGAATCTGGTTATTTGGTAATCAGAAAATCCATATCCCGGTTTCAATTGCATAATTTATTTTTTAATTCATGATGCATTTTATGATATTTTTAACATTTTAAAATTTATCATTTCACATCGTACTGGCAGATCATAGTACTTGTAAACATTTTCCTTGTCTTGTAGAAGCCTTTATTGCTAACATTTAGTATTTATGAATCAATTATGAATATTTTTTTCAATTAATGTATTTGTACATTAATATATAAAAACATTTTACAAATTTATATTGAAAAGCTTAAAGTAATTCTTGATTTAAAGCAATAATTGTTATTTCATTGATATTAAAAAAAAAGGTATACTTTTGCGTTGAACTAAGACACATATTAAAAGAAATCTATAAAAATAGTTTTGCTTGATACTTAAATATACATGTAAATATTTGAAGTTTTATATTATTGAAATGTTGAGGCTTCATTATTAAACTGATTTTTACAATTTTGTACACACAAAAAAGTCAGAGTATTTTTTCATTTGAAGCAAAAATTGCCATTTCATTGATATGAAGTATTCAAAATGTTGCGTCGAACTAAGATATACATTTAAAGAAATCTATAATAAACAGTTTTGCGTGATATTCAAATGCATACGGAAATATTTAAGGCTTACATATCTAAAATGTTGAGGTTCCATTATTAAAATGATTTTACAAATTCGTATAGAAAAAAACAAGTAATTCTTAATTTTAAACAAAAATGACAATGTCATTGATTTTAAGTAATTAAATAGAATTAAACTATGTATTTAAAATTTATATGAATAGATTTGTGTCTTGTTTTAATGCATATGATTCAAATTGAAGTTTTTCAATTTAATACATTGTACTAATTCCGTATCAAGGAATCACGAGCACATGGATGAGAAGCTGGCGAATAATTAAGCATATTCTAGTTTCTCTGATTGTTATATTAATGGTGTGGAGTTGAGTTACCTCTACTTTGATGACAGAATGTATCTCCTGCGGAATGTATTTATCAGTGATAAGTGATGTCCAGCCAACCCCAACACCAGTGAACATCAACACAATTTCCATGACACCCGGGGTATAAGATGATATTCACTTATACCCCGGGTGTCAAAGAAGGGAAAGGGTAAGTCGTTTACGCTAAAGAAAAATCTAAATGTTATCAATGAAATTTGCTGAAATTTTTTGCAATGTAAGAACTACATCTTATATTCATATATTCAGAATTTCCCTTCATTTGAATTGACGTTGTTGAATCATATGATTAAAATTTACTTTAACTAAATAAAGTATGGAAAGCCCAAAATAAATAAATGATAAAAGAAATACCGAAATGCATTTGTTAGCGGGACAGAAAAAAAAAATATTTCCGAACATTTTTAGGAAAGAATCCTCAATCCCTACTGTCGGTATAAGTGGGCGGGATGCTGAAATATTTTTTCTGTGATTCGTGCAAACCAGAAAACGTGATGAAAGGAAAGTGGATTCTGAAAAAAGTGAATCGAACCGGAGCAACAGAAATCGAAAGGCGGAAAAAAAAGTTAACTTTTCGAAAATTGCAACACACGTACTCGGAAGTCAGACATTTCATTACGAGAAAAGTAAATAACCTGAGTGGAAAGAGTGTTTTTCTATTTGAAGGGAAATGCTTATTAAATTTTTAGAATAAAAAAAAACTAGTTAAAAAAAAATAAAATAAAGTTTAAAAGGATTTTTTTTTTGTATTTTGTATTCTGAATTCTTTTTTCTTTGATCACTCAGTCAATAACTATTATACGCGATTTTTGTTTTTTAGCAAATCTTCTGCCCAAACATGTAGTTTATATTTTTATAGAAGTTTTCTCCTCATTTATAACATATATTTACTAGATTAATTGAGTACTTTTATTGATGATAAACATACATACACACACACACACACACACACACACACAGACATATATATATATATATATATATATATATATATATACACAATCAATATCCATAGAAAACATCGCCAATACACATTGGTAAAAACTGAAATAAAAAATAGTACATCCATGAATAATATACGTTTCAATGACCTTATAAAACATTTGAATTGAACATTGGTAAAAATAGAAATAAAAAGTAGTCTATCTGTGGTTAATATATGTTTCAATGTCTTTATAAAACATCTTAAATAAACATTGGTAAAAAAATAAAAATAAAAATAATCTATTCATAGAGAATATATAGTTCAGGCTGGGATAGCCTGGTTGGTAGAGCGTCAGATTCGCGCCCCTTACGTTGCGAGTTCGAACCCCGCCGGCCGAAGATTCCCCGCGCTTGGTGGCTGACGCGCGTTAAATCTGTCGTGGTCACAAAGTCCTCCATGTCGAGAGTCATACCACTGGGGGCACTGGATCAGGGGTGATCAGTACCGGTCTGAGTATCTGAGAGTATCTGATTACGATCTGTGGTTGAGTGAATGAAATGCGTGAATGAAGTTCGCCCCGTAAAAAGGGTTGTGACGTGTGTGTAGCTAAGTCATTCTCTTGGCCCTAGATGGCGCTACTATAGAAACAAGAGGCGCTTCCTCCTCAGGCTTAAATCGGCTGTCTTCTTGCAGCGGGCTTGCCCATGGCAAGTGCCATATGAAACAACAACAACAACATATATAGTTTAAAGGCCGTATAACCCATCTTAAATGCACATTGTTAAAAATCGAAATAAAAAATAGTCTATGTATGGACGTTTCAATGGTCATAAAATCCATCTTAAAAGAACATTGATAAAAAGGGAAATAAAAAATAGTCTATCCATTGATAAAATATATTTGAATGACCATAGAAATAATCTTAAATGAACATTAGTAAAAATTGAAATAAAAATTATTCTATCCACGGATAATATATGTTTCAATGGCCATATAAAACATCTTAAATGAATACTGGTAAAAATGGAAATAAAAACTAGTTTATTTATTATAATATATGCTTCAATGGCCTTAGAAACTGTCATAAACGAAACATTTAAACATAAAAGATAATAAGTATGTACAAAACTTTGATAAGACCTGTAACCTGTCTATGGGAATGAATTCTAAAACTTAATAAAGCCAAAAAGGACATACTCTTGATTTTTGAATGAAAATCTTACGGAAGATCTTTTATTGGCGATCTTTTCGCCAATAAAATCATAATATAATATGTGGAGATTTGTATAAACTCATGAGATTTATGTAAAAAAATATTGCCAAAATAGTAAAAGCATCTCATATTATATAACTGGGTCATATATCTAGATATATTTCCTATTCAAAAAATATCTTTAAGAATAGATGGAAAACGATGACCACCCATTGGATGGCTTGATAGGTGGCACTGAAATAAGTAGCAGAAAACCTACTTAGAGATACTGAGCCAGATAGGGTCAAATGGAGAGACAGTCTTGGTCTGAAATAGGCTATAAGACTTTAAAAACAGAAGAAAAAAATATGAAATCATTTTCATTAATTCATCAAATTTCGATTGCAATTAATGAAGAATAGTATCCTAATATTATTAATGTGGAAGTCGTTCTTTTTAAAGTGAGTTATAGGTTTGACATAAAAAATAAATGTTATTGGGGAAAAGAATGAATACTATGGGGGGGGGAATGCAACCACAGTCCTATACAGATTTAGATATTACTTCCTATGATGCGATAAATTATTCCAAATGAATAAAAAATAAAAGTTTTTGTTACATAAAAAAAAATATGTTTCCAATTCGCAACAAAAATTATTGTGGAAAATAGAGAACGCTCTTCTATTACTAGCAATGAAATCAAAACGGAAATTAAAATTTCCTAGTATTTGTTATATCTTAAATTAGCATCTAATTTGCTTCTAACCGATGAAGAGAACAAATAATCACACTTACGAAAGTTTCGGTTTTCCCTTTTTCTGAATGTAATTGCAAATAGAGTTAACAAACGTTGCCAAATAATTTCGCAAAAAGCGGGAAAAATGCAAAAAAGAGGTGTTTTTCCTTAGAGTATCTTAATCAAAGTAAATGCTTTCCCGTTCGCTAAGTCATTACTAATACGCTTTGTATCACTGTTCCCAATTGTCTCACCGGACTTTGTTTTTTATTATCCGTGTATACTTCGTGTACTAACTTTTATTTACAGTTATATTTCTTGGTATTATACTGAATTACTTTGTATTATATTACATTCCTTTGTATTATGTTATATTTCTTTGTCATGGAAACTAATTATTTCATATATTACCCACTCTCAAATAAATAATTGTTATTTTTTTTCAAAATAAAGTCATTTCTTTAACACTGTGATCCGACCTTGTCTAAGATTTTCTTAGAGCATACTTAATTCTCTTTTAAAGTTTTCTCCAAATAATCATCGATTTCTTACATTTTGGGTAAAATGAAGAAGGGACCACTTATTTGGCGAGTTTTGAATTGGCACTTTTACGACGTTTATAAGGGCGCCATTTTTGGTACCTAAACTGATTTGGGGACTTTCGGTGCATTATCGCGCATGCTCGGTATGTAGTTTAGATCTCGGTACGTGTTTAATTCTGATTGGTGGGAATGGATTGACAAATGGAAAGGAAAGTTATTATCAAACCCCAAAAGTATTACACTTCGTGTTTTGGTTGAGCTGACAATAAAATATGATGCTTTTTCATTTGAATTTCCGTTTCTTAAAAAAAAATATTAACCAAATACTCACAATATGATATTAATTTTGTTGAAAATAAAACTGAATATTTGATAAAATATACCTAATATTTTGAAAGTTTTTTTCATTTTTTTTTCTTTTTTTTTTGCCATGTTGCCTGCTTTAGAAAAAAAGGTATGTTAGAATAAAATGTATAAGAGGGCTTCACTAGGTCTTTTCAAATTTGATTCTGAAGATGTTACAACTCCAGTAGTCAAAACATGACAACGACAAACGCACTAACTTTTTATGCTTTCCCGCCTCTTTGTTCTTGGAGTTTGTTTTTAATATTCAATTTACACCTATTAACTAGGTTTTGAAGTCAAAGTATCATCATTTTAATTTTACGCTTAGCTATTGATTCAATATGTTTTCGACATAATGATAAAATTTCAAATAGATAACTTCATCTTTCATATTTCACAATACTGGAATTCTTTTTAACATTTATTTACAAAAATTCTTTTTAAAATAACTTTTTGAAATATATTTCAAAATATTAGGCATATTTTATCAAATATTCAGTTTCATTTCCCGCTGGGTATTTCCAATAAAATTTAATAGAAATTTACTAAATCTTGTTCTTTAAATTATGTCAAATATTAATGAGTTATAATTGCAGTTCTAGATTAAATTTGACGAAGATAAGATTCAAAATGCATATATCATTATTTTATTTTAAAACAAATCTAAATAAATAATGCGTCATATTAAGGATCTATATATAAATATCTTGATAAAAACACTCTTTCAAATTTATTAGATGTCATGACCATATACTATATTTTGAATTGCAGAGATAGCTTTATTATCGATGATGAAGCTTCGTTTCAAATACTTCGTATGTATACTACATTTTGCAGAGAGTAAAGTTTACAGTCATTTTCTATCGTCATGAGCTTGACGTACATTTAGAATGATGCGAAGAAAAGAGAAAATCTGCATTTAATTCTATAAAGCATTTGTAATTAGTCAAGGACAATTAAAAAACGTTCCTAAAAGCTCATTTGACATTCGAATTTTAAAAAAATTAAAAATATTATAAAAAAACATATCCTTTAAACGTATATTCACATTTATTTATGCACATTTACAATGATGTAAAAAGAATTTCAACATTTACATTTAATTCTATAAAACAATTGAAATTAGTCTACGACAATTAATACTGTTTCTAAAAGTTCATTTAATATCATTATATATATATATATATATATATATATATATATAATAAGTACATTCAAAAATTTAATACAATTATTCATTTTTTAGTATATTTCAAATTAAAAATGCTTTTTTATCCAAAATTTAGATGCCAAAACAGTTTCTAAAAGCTTGCAGCCTTAAAAAAATATTCTGAGAAAATTGGAATTACATTCACATTTATAACAAAGTTTAATTTTAACTGAATGTTTATACAATGAAAATAATAGAGAAGTTTCTATTCCGTATCAAGTACAGTGAATTTAATACAAAAGAGGAAATGTTCTGTAATTTTACATATTAAACAATTTTTGATCATAAATTTCATGGAATTTTAAAATCTTTCCTAAGCTAAAATATCAGATGGTGCCACGTATTTGAATACAAAATTTATTTAAATTAAATAGATTACTTGACATGTTACAATATTGGATTATTATAGAAAACACACAATTTTCCATAATTTCAGAATTTGAGTAATAAGGAAATGGATGAAAAATTCATTACAAAATTTCATCTTCATTAACATGAAACTAATTAGTTAAATAAAAACAAATAAAAGCATTTTGATATAAGACATCCAAATCGAATAAAAATTATTTCCAAGTGCATCTCTAAAATAATAAAATAATTTTTCATTCATTTATTTTCATAAAATTCATAAAATTTTTAAAATTAAGAAAAGAAAATAATTATTTTTTAAATTTTCAAACAAACAAGTAAATAACAAGCGAGTAAAATAATATCAAATGTTTTTCGAACAGCTTGAATATTAACTTTACTACCTTGAAAATGTTATTTATTTTTATTTTCGTTTGCTGTGAAGGAGATCTTTAGTAATAAACGTAAACAGAAAAAAAGAATTTTAGAACTCCAAATGCACTCAAGCGTAATAAATGACGTTAAAGAACTTCAGGAAAAAGAGCCCTATCGTGTATTCTAGTAAAAATTTCATCTCTCTTCTGACACTTTCTACACTTATTCTTCTTGAATTGCACAAAACATTTCTCGAATTGCGGAGGATTTGGAATTTTGAGAATCGATTTATTTACAAAATTTATTTTAGAGAATCGCATTATTTGATTTTCATAGTTCTTCGTAAAATTATTAAACAAAAAATTGTAATTTCGAGTGAAATGAGTAAAAAAATATTTGTTGAACTTTAAATGTCCAAGAAAGAAATGTTGCTTCGGATTGCAAAATTCCCGATGCCAGATTACAATAATTATAAATTTTCTTTCTTCCGTTTCTTTTTTTCTTTATTTTTCTTTCTTTATTTATTTTTTTTTGGAACCACAAAAATTTCCCTTAGTTGTTTTGCTTTTAATATGCAAGCCAGTTACAAAGAATAAAAGTTTTTTTTTAAATAAATGTGTAATTCCTTCCACTTTCTCATTTTTTTGAACAATTCAAAAAATTAGTGTTTAAAGCTGAAATCTAATCTTTTGCTCATATATTTTCACCAAAACGATATATATATATATATATGCATGTATGTGTGTGCGTCTGTCTGTGTGTGTGTGTACCTTGTAGAGCCAGAAAAACTGATATATCAGGTAGTAAGCAAATAATGGAGGTTTTCAATCAATCTGCGTCACGCGATGCGGTCGACAATGCGTATATAAGACAACAGGTGTCTGAGGAGGCTATTACATTGAATTTTGCTGTTACAATGGCAGGTTATCAAGTTTTAAGTGATTTTCATCGGGCGCTTATAATTTGCGCACGATGGGTGCACAGCATTTCCGAAGTAGCGATGAAATGTGGATGTTCGCGCACGACCTTCAAAACTTCGACTGCGGTTCCGCCGGAAAAAGGCCATGACAGAACGGGATCATCGAAGGCTGAAAAGAATCGTTACACGAGATAGGCGTTCAACACTTCCACAAATTGCTGCAGATTTGAATGCTGGGGCATCAACAAGTTTCAGCGTACGTACTGTGCAACGAACCCTAAATGATATGGACTTTCGCAATCGCAGATCATCTCGTGTACCATTGCTGACTCAGAGGCACAAAGCTCTGCCCTTTGGGTGGGCTCGCCAACACCACCATTGGACATTCAATGATTGGAAAAACGTTGTCTGGTCTGACGAGTCAAGTTTCCAATTGTATCGGGTGGATGGCCGAGTGCGGGTGTGGAGAAAACTCCATGAATCCATGGATCCCTCTTGCCTACAAGACACTGTTCGAGCTGGTGGAGGTTCTGTGATGGTATGTGGTGTGTGCAGTTGGCATGAAATGGGACCGTTGATACGTTCAGATTCGACCATGACAGGCCAGCGGTACGTCAACATCCTTTCTGACCACCTGGATCCATTCATGTCCTGTGAGCATTCCGACGGACGTGGGCAATTCCAATAGGATAATGCAAAACCTCAAAGGTCTACAGTAGCTACCAAGTGGCTTGAGGAACACTCTTCTGAATATCGTTCCCTCTCTTAGCCACCTAATTTCCCTGAAGTGAACATTATCGAGCATTTCTGGGATGTTTTGCAACATGTTGTACATAAGCGATCTAATCCACCTCGCATTCCCATGGCTTTCTGGACTGCCCTGCAGGAATCATGGTGTGAATTGTCTACAGAATATCTTCACAAATTAGTTTAATCCATTTCATGTCGTGTTGCGACACTTCTGCGTGCTCGTGGGGGCTCTACACGATATTAGATTGATGTACCAGTTTTTGTGACACTTCAGTGTATAAAGTTTTGATATTATCTCCAAAACTAACTTTTCACTTTCACTTTAATTTCGTACTATATACATTTTTTTAAATAAACACCTGTAATAATATACATTTTAAATATATAATATTAGTGCAGTTACATACAATAATTAATTAAAAAGGTTAAAAAATAATTTAATGAAATAATATACATTTCAAAATTAAGTCACGAAACTTAAATAACATATTTAAAGCCATGAAAGTTTAACATAATATGCTTTTGAAATAATTTAGCTACTTAAACTGTTTAAGTCATATATTATTTAACTTAGATAAAGTATATAAATTGCCTATTATTGCGTATGTGCATTAAAAAGATCGTATATTTCAAAATACAAACGAAAATGTATAATTTCGACATATTATTCAAAAAAGATTTATTTGTCATAATTTTTTTAGTTATTAATAATTATTATTTAAATTGCATATTATTGCGCGTGCTTATTAAAAAATAGGATATTATGAAACATACGCGAAAGTTAGAAGTCGGATAAATAATGCAGATGAATTTCTCCACATAATATGCAAAGAAAGCAATTATTTATCATAAATATTTTTGCAAAAATATATGAGTCAAAGATTTGATGAAAGTACGAAATTGCTTTGAATTACATCACAGCAAAAAACATTACTAGTTATAATCTTTGAAATTAATTTCATAAATTCCAAAAAATTAAAGAAAATTCACACAAAAAATAAAATGAAAGTTATTTGCTAATCATATCGGAAGGACATCTCAAATGGGCAAGGGGGATAAGCGGGTTCTCGCTTCATTAAACGGTACTATAATGATGGTGCGGTGTGATTGGCTGCTAACGGGTTGTTCTTCTGATTGGGGGATTGTTGCACGTGCCACTTAATTGGTGCTATTGTACATCGGCTGCAGAATCAGAAGAATGTAATATTCGTAGCGGTTGGATGAATAATGTGCCTTGGTGATTGGGCAAGGAAATGATATGTTCGTTTACTACTTACTAAATTTCAAGTATCTAGTCCTTATAATTTGAAAAATATACTTAAGAAACAGTCGATCTGATAAGGCTGGTAAATTCTCCATACTATTCAAAGATATTTCTGTTCGAAATTTTTCTTCAATTACTCTTCATATAAAAAGCAAAATTCCTCACTGATTGATAAAATCTTAAGGAAATCTATCAAATCATTAAACTAGAAGAAACTAGATTAACTAAAAACATAATTAAAAGTTTAATCCGGAATTAACCAAATTTGGTAATTTAATTTACTCTTGTATAGTAATTAAGATCATATACATACCTAGTCCAAATAGCAGGGCACTTGAATGAATCAGCCACCACTAATATTAAATTCGGGCTCCGAGATGGAGGCATAAAAGTCTCCATTTCATGAGGGGCATATGACAATCCCTCATTCCAAGGTCAATTTAACTAACTAGTTAAGCTGACAACAACTAGTTAATGTCACTAACTTTGTAAAGGTGAAACGAACTGTGAAAAGGAATTTAATGTTTAAAATTTTCTATCCAAATATAATATAATAGCGCATCTATTATAAAAGTCCTTAATCATTTAAAATCTAATTGAAACTTCCCAATTTTTAATCAGAGATTTTAATATTATTCTAGAAGGCTTAAATTGTTCCACCTTTTTTTATTATCATGCGATAACATTGTTGTTTTGATTTGAGGATTTTGAAGTTACAAAATGCAGGGGAAGAAAATTGGCGATTTATCGCTTTTGAGGCATCAATTTTTCGCTTCTAGGGTTATTAGAAAGTGCTATTCTGACATTTGGTGACTTATCGCCAATAAAAGATTACAACTTGGCACGAATGTCCGTCATGTACCCGATTTTTCTGTCTGGCCAATAAAGGGCAGGGTCGTGAGAAGTTATCTCCCGAAAAAGCAAGAAGAAGGAAACGGGAATCAACATGAAACAGCGAGTGGAGGTATCATCGAAAGGTATATAAAAATCGAAATCGTCGAAATATATCGTTGAAAATTACACACACACAGACACACACACACACACACACACACACACACACACACACACACACACACACACACACACACATATATATATATATATATATATATATATATATATATATATATATATAATTTTTTCTGTGAGGAAATTACATATATATATAACTTTCATTTTTCATTTTTCTGGTGGAAAATAAACATAGCTTATCCAAAAATGAACGATTGCGCAATACAGTAGTCATATGATCATTCCAAACCAGTTTAAACTGGATTTTCATTTTAAAAAAAATCTGGACTCGAGAAAAAGTTTTGAAGGCGACGAATTTGAGATGGGGTGGGGAAGACATCGTTTTTGTAAATATCGGCGCATGCGTAATCTGATAGTCACGTGATTGTTTCAAACCGGTTTAAACCGATTAATGTCTTAAATTAATTAAGACAAACAATGATTTAAAAAAGAATTATGTTCCGACATAACTTGAAATTTGCTGTAGAAGATTTTTTTTTTTTTTTTTTTTTTGCGTTGAAGCCTACTAAGAAGAAATAGTGCCTAGTTTTCAACATATAAATATCAATTTATGAAAATAGAGATACGATTTTATGTTCATTATGATGGTTTGGAAAATGTATTAAAAGAAATTTCAAGAGAAATTAAATAATTTTCTTTTAAGTCTTTTTCAATTGCACATATTCTTAATAAAATCTAGTGAAATTCTGAGAAATTATTTCAATCCAAAGTTACTGCTAATCAAAACAAATCCTGAAATATAAGCCTTAAGAAATACACATCTTAATTGATTTTCATCATAAAATTTTGGAAATAATCAGTCTAACTCTGAATGAAGAAGAAATTGTTTATTTTAAATGATGTTATAAACATTTCCAAAGTAACAATATGCATAAGATCATAATGAATACTCCCAAAAGAAACTTCGCTCAATTACTCTCGATTCGATTTACTCACTGACTGATCCTTGTCTGTGCATTTCGCTTTTTAGAGATCCTCCGTTAAGAAATTGAATGTTCTAGAACAAATTCTGGAACTCGAGTCCTGATGGAGCAATAGCAAAGAGTCTCTAATATTCTATGTCCTTATTCTGTGTTGCTACATCACCAAATGGACTCCAAATTCCCCCGCCAAAGCTGACGGCCAATGATTTGTTAGAGTTATCCGTTAGAAGCTATATATAAAAAAAATCTGCCTTACGAGGAGATTTATTGCAAAGGAAAACGTAATGTTACAATGTTACAAATTCTTCTTTAAAGAAGAAATAAAAAAAAATTCTATTAAAAATCTTTTTTTTTTTAAAGTTTTGAAGTGATTTAAAATAATTTGTGTGCAATAATATGCACCGAGTAAATTGATAAAAAACAATGTTGATATTCCTATTAGTTTTAATTTTAAAGAATGTTTTTTATCGTTCATGTCGCCTGGTGCAATTTACATGGACTTTGTCAGCCTATGCAGATTATCTAGCTTAAAAAAAATGTTGAAAAATGGTTTTATAGAAGCAAAATTTACCTTAAGGCATCAAACTGAATAATTTATCTTCTAAATACTACATTAAGTCTACATACAAAAACTGAAAGGAAAAGAAAGAAGATAACTGAAGCTCCGCATTAAAATCGCCGTTTACATCCTGAACTGGGACATTGTTTACGAATTCCCAAAACATCAGCTAATGCATTCACATCATTATTGTACGAAAGGAAGAGGGGGGGAGGAACCATCGTCATCTCCTCTCGCAAAGAAACCATTTCACCCGAAGATGTTGCGGGAGGAAAAAAACAAAAAGGGTGCGAATGACAGATGGGACCTCCTGTAAACTTAATTCCCGTGCACAGCTGCATGACACCATCCGCATCGATTGGAACCATCAACGCTTCGTAAAATCCTGAAAGTGGGCCATATCCATTGCATGAATGCGCATGTCCCAAAGTATACCATGTCTTGTTGCGTACTTTTTTTTTCAGTTGTAACAGAAAGTTGAAAATAGATATATATATATATATTTTTTTCTTGTATTTGGAGCATAGTAATTGTTCAAATATCCGACCTAGAAATATCGATAAATTGAAATTTTTTCTCCTCCTGAGTCGAAAGCAACCACTCTTGGAATTAAATATGTTTATCAGTGGAAACGATACCTAAAAAAAGAACGAGAGAAAGAGAAAAAATTTGTATGCGATTTTTAAAACGAAAGTGCCGATTTTTAAAAAGTTTTTCCTGGAATCCATCTTTAGGAAATTGACGGTCTGCCTGTTCCCGTGTGTATGAACATGAAGATTCAAAGTATTAATAAGTTCGGTAGATGAAATTTGGTAAATGTTTATATAAATAGAATTCCTTTAAATTTTGAAATAAATTCTATTCTATCTATCTATTTCTGCTTATGTTGGCCCAATAATTGCGAAACTCAAGATAATAAGATAAAGGAATTTAGATAAAGGAATAGTTAGTTATAGAAGTTAGATAAGGGAATCTAGTTTACAGTTTACATTACCAAAATTATAAATCTATATAAAATATTACAAAAAAAAACATTACATCACGAACCTGTCAACAAAATATTTGAGAGAACGATTCATTAGGGTGATTTCACTTTATGAAATGCTTCAAAAGGTCAAACGCACAAATTCCCTTTGCAACTAATGAGGTGAAACTACTATTAAAACCAGTTCATGAAATGCCATTTAATACAAGAAAATAAATGACTACAATATGAAAAATCTTTATATCACGAACTGATCTATAGAATATTTGAAAGAATTTAATAAGGACAATTTCACATTATGAAATACTTCATAAGGACAAATGCATGAATTCTCTTTATAACTAATATGAGGAAAAAAATCGCTTTATGAAATGTCATTTAATACATGAAAGAAATATTGTCAGCATTACTAAATAATTAATAAAAACGATGAAATAATAAAAGAGTTTAATAAAAACAGTTTTTAAAAATGCGATTTTAATACTGTAATAAATATTATAACTTTTTATTTAATGATTTTTCTTTTAAAAATATAAATATTCACATTACATTTTATTAATATAAATATAATAGAATCTTGTAAACATTTTTCCTCAGTTTCATTATCAATTGGTATCCCTTGTATAGAATCAAAGTTTAAATACAATGATTGCTAAATTGATAATTAACAATTGAAAATATTAAAATAATGTAATCTACTATTGTTATCGAGAGAACACTCAAGCGTACAAAATTTGAAAACTCTTGTACATCCAGAAGTATTTGATAAATAGATAAAGATTCTTCACTAAATACACTGAGTATCAATGCACTTCTTTTGTATCTTTTAAAATTTGTAATATGAAATTACTTTAATTTTGGATCATATAAATTACTTTTTTACAGAAATTACTTCAAAATATTAATTTGCTTTCAGTTTCTCATCTCGTTGGCGCAAGCGAACATGTCTTTCTAACATTTATAAATAGTAAAAATAAAAAAAAGAATTTTTTGGTATTTGGAAGGTTTTAATGCTATATTTCTATATCTAAGAATTATTTTCCATACCTGAATGTGTAATTCCCCTTGACAATGCTTATATCTTGTTAGAATTAGAGCTTGCAGAAGAGAAAAAAAGAACTACTTCAAGCTCGGATTTAAATTAATTACACGGGTAGAATCCAAATTAAAACAGAGGGATTCATAAAGGGAAAAGTTTGCAAAAAAGTGAGAAAAATATATATAAAAAAAACAAGTAAGAAAAAATAAAAATAAAAGGAAGATATTATACTCTTCCAAACTGAACATCTACTATTTACAAATTATTCCAGCATGAATGCAATTTTATAATTAAAATAATCAATTTACTGTAAAAATTATACTGAGAAGATTTATCTTTTTATATATAAAAATATTAAATTAACGGAAAATTTATGAAAGTGATACAAACAAAGCAAAACCGGGGTACATCAGAAAAAACATAATCTAATTCGATAACCATGTATTCTTACTTACAACTATACAAAAGAATTGCACAAGATTATATAAATAATTGCCTCCGTACAAGTTATCTAAAAGCCTCTGCCTATTGCTGATGTAAATATAAGTGCACTTTCATTTAAAACTGCAGTAAAAATATTTAATAACATTTTAAAAATTTTATTACCATGAAACGCTAGCATTCAAATATTATTAAATGACGTGAAAATACACCCATATAATAAAAAAAAAACAATTTATTATTTCTAAATTTTAGAAAAACAATGCACACTTACTCAAATGAGATTGGAAATTTACTTTTTTTACTTTTTATGGATACATATTTATAAAATAACTAAAAGAAGTGTCTGTCTAGACAGGCTGTTATCCTGTTAACAATAACAGATATTTGCATATTTCAGATACAGATATTACAATAACAGATATTAACAATAGCAGATTTGATTATCACAGATTAACTAATGAAAGTTGTAGTAGAATAACTCATGCAAATTGGCAAAATATTTCAAAAATAAAGAAAAACATTATTATTTGTAACGCACTTTAGATGTAAGTATATATCAACATCAAAAGTAACCAATAGAGGTTCGGAATTTTATCAACTAAAAAAATTCCAGGACACTCAAATCAAAACTAATCATTAAAAACAAATCGAAACTAGTGATCCACAAAAAAAAAAAAAAAAAAAGGAAATATCAAACACATTTTTTTTAATATGGAAGGAAAAATTAGTAATAACACATTAGGGAGAACAGCATATAATGCATCGGCATAAATGTAAAATAATAAAAATTACAAATATCAAATCCCTAACATTTGTTACAATCCAGTGTAAAATAATGTAAATAAAACTTGAAGTTTAGGATCATATAAGTAATTTTTATTTATACTTACAAATCAATCACACACATGCCAACAAATCAATCACTTTAAACATAAAAAACCCTTTATGCTTCTGCAGGCCAAAAAAAAAAAAAAAAAATGATGGGATTTGTTTATCCGATAATGACGTAAAAAAAGGGGGAAGGATACTTTTAAGTTCCGCCCAGCATTACAGATAGCGTTGGATGATTATATTATAGATTTTTTTGAACTTAACAAGCGATTACTGTCAAAACTCTTTGTCTACTAAGCATTTTGATAAATTATAATATTATAAAAATAGGAAAATTAGAAAATTATAGGAACCAAAGTTTACGTCCATTCACTTTGTCTTATATTAAAAGATCCCATCCTTACAAATATGAAACAAGTCAAGTTAAATAAAAGTGGTTAAAAACTTGAAGTTTATAAAACAGAAGCTATAAATTAACTAAAGAAATTTTCTACTGGAATTTTTTCCCTACTTTCTTTTGCTAGAAGCAGCTATCAGTAATAGATTCCAAACATGATCCAAAACAAGCTTTTCGAAACTTTGATAAGAGTAGACGCATGCGCTGAGAAGCAACGGAAACCTTCGGTATCCTTTGTTTTTCCTCCTCAAACAATGTGAAGCGAAAATCAATGTTTACTTTCTGGAGGCTCTGGATTCTGTGTTTGACCAGAGGTTCACACTTGTCTCGGATCGGCCTACTTTTCATTCGCTTCACCGTCCAACAGTGGGATTAAATAGTTAAAAAGACTGTGGTTTAACCTCTGACGCTGCTATGTTAGGCTACGCACATTAAAATAATCACCAGTTAAAGACGTAGTTCCCTCATAAAATGCGGAATGTTTGTTGACAAGACGGTAATCTATTATCAGATGCGGCATAGTTTAAAAATTTTGTAAATGGAATGACGGTGGATTATATATTTTTATAATAAGAATGTCATGGAATGATTAATTTTGAAAATGGAATAAAATGATTAAACATTATTATAAGTGGTATCAATTAAAATAATTCAGAAGACTGTGATTTAATCTCTGACATTGCAATATTACATTAAGCACATAACAATGTTCGTCAGAGACGAACTTTCCTCGCAAAAACGGCATTTTTGTTGGCAGGCCGATAGTAGTTAATTGGAAGTGGCATGTTTTTAAAATTTTGTAAGTGGCATGTTGGACGATTAAACAATATTTTACTGTAGATGTCAGGGAATGAATTAATTTTGAAAGCGGGATAAAGAGATTAAACAATTTTGTAAGTAGGATACGGCAAATTAAAATAGCTTAAACTACTGTGACTAAATCTCTAACATTGCAATATTAGACTTTGCACATCAAAATGCTGACCAATTAGAGACGAACTTTCACCATGTTTGTGAGCAGGCCTGTAGTAGCTAATTAGAAGCGACATTACTTCAAAATTTAAGTGGGACGTTGAACAATTAAATAATATTTTAATATAGATGCCAAGGTATGAATTTATTTGAAAGTGACATTATTTGAAAATTTTGCAAGTGGGGCGGTGCAGAATTAAATAATGTTTTAATGTAGATGCTATGGGATGAATGAATTTTAAAATCACAAACTGACTACTCCGATCCGCTGAAAGACACACGGAAACACTTGCATAACCGTACCGTCGCGACAGCAATACCGGCGGGAGTCCAAAGACCACATCCTTACACATCCTTAAGGAAGAACGTCCCGTCATTGATGGGAGGAGCCAGACATCCATTTTTTCGTGTACCCACAGGGATGGTGAAAACCAACCATCATGTCGAAAGCTTCTCATCCTTAATTACGAGGTGCCACCCCCCACCCCATGGGACGAATTAATTTTAAAACTGAGATAAAATAATTAGACAAATTTGTAAGTGGGATGCGCAATTAAAATAATTCTGAAGATTGTAGTTTAATCTCTGTCATTGAAATGTTAGTCTATGCATATCAAAATGCTCGCCAGTTATAGACCAACTTTCAACGAAAAACCTGAATGTTTGCTGGCAGGCCAGTAGAAACTAATTCAAGTGGCATGATTTGAAAAATTTTTTAAGTGGCATGCTGAACAGTTAAATAATTTTTTAACGTAGATGCCATGGGAAGAATTAATTTTGGAAGTAGAAAAAAAAATTATACAAATTTGTAAGTGGAATGTGCTTAGTTAAAATAAATCAGAAGAATGTGGTTTAATCTCTGATATCACTATATTAAACTATGCACATCAAAATGCTTGTCATTAGAGACGAGCTTTACCGAAAAACTGGCATTTCTTGTAGGCAGACTGGTAGTAGATAATTATGTGGTATAATTTTAAAATTTTGTATGTGAGATGCTTGAAGTTTGATTAATTAATTGTGAAAATGGGGTAAAATTTTGTAACGGCCTGGTGGTAAGGTCTCGGCGTCAGAACCAGAGGGGCTTATGTTCAGAACCCGTTTCCAAAAAAACAACGTCGTGTAAACGTGTCTGATGCACGCTAAATCCGTCCTGGCCAAACTTCCTTCCACTGGAATGGTGTGGTATGGAGAAGGAGGTGCTAGCTCAGGAGTCGTCCTCGTCATCTGACCGCTGTACAAAATTGAGACGTCAGTCCCAAAATAGCCCTAGAGTTGCTTTAAAGCGGGATGTTAATATAACTAAACTAAACTAAGCGCATCAAAATAACTACCAAATAGACACGAGCTTTCACCATAAAACCGACATATTGTTTGCAGGTCAATAGTAGTTAATTAGAGATGTCAGGCTTTGAAAAATTTGTAAGTCACATGCCGACAGTTAAATAATTTTTTAATGTAGATGTCATGGGATGAATTAATTTTTAAGTGTGATAAAATGATTAATTTATTTTGTAAAAGGGATGCGATCAGATGAAGTAATTTAAATATTCTTGGTTTAAAGTCTGATGTTGCGATATTAGACAATGCACATCAAATGCTCGCCACCATAAAACCGGCATATTTGTTGGCAGGCCGATAATAGTTAATTAGAAGCAGCATGGTTTGAAAAATTTATAAGAAGTATACCAGACTTTTGAATAATTTTTAATGTGGATACCACAGTGTGAATTAATATTTAAGTGCGATAAAATTATTAATTTATTTTGCAAGAGCGCTGCGAGCTGATGATGTAGTTCAAAAGACTGTGGCTTGACCTCTGATGTTGCACTGTTAGCCTATGTATAGTAAAATAGCTGCCAGCTACAGACACACTTTCACCGAAAAATTAATCATCATATTAATAGACAGGCTTGTAGTACTTCGTGAGAAGTGGTATGGTTTTAGGCTAAATGACATGTAGTTTGATATGGGATGTAAGTTAAAGTTTAGTCCATGTCTGGAAAATATAATTCCAAATAACCTCTAAATATTCATGATAAGTAATATATAGTTTCTAAAGAATCGCTATTTCAGCACTTTAAATTGAATCAAAAAGAAAAATTCCGCTTCAATGAAAACTTGTACATATCAATGTTTCATTTTTAACCGTGCATTAAATCTCAATATACTTTCACACTTTCTTTTAAATATTGCTTTTTCCATTTTGGTTTTCTCAAAAAGATTCAAATGAAAAAAAAATACAATTTTTGTTCTATAATTCTTTTCACTGCCAACATCTTCGTTTGATAATCTCGACCTTATCTTTTGACAAGAAAGAGAATATTTAAAACAGCGTGAGCGAATATTTCCTTTTGATTTCGGTGATTAATCGACAAAAATGCATTTTTCAAACTTCGGGAAGTCTTTCGTGTTCTTTCAATCGATACACTCAGAGGGATCTTTTTTTCCTCCTGCATTGTGTTTATGGAAACTTTCAAATCCCTCTAAAAGGGAAAAAAAGAGGAAATTCTCTAATGATGGAGGAAACTTAATGTGGCTTTGGAGCTCGCTTATTTCTTTATTCATCACTTGAAAGCACTTAATAAATGGAAAAAATAACTGTCGAGTGAAATTATTCAGAAACATTGCATTCAGTGAATATATTTGAGTTTTAAATCTTTGAAAGCAATGGCTCGATGAGCTGTTGAAACTTTACAGAGATAAGAAGGATTTAATATCAAAACATTCAAAAGCTTTTTTAGCTCTTTTGGCAATGAAGAAGAAAACAAATATGATTCTAAATTTTAATTCATGAACTTATTCAGATCTCTTCTGCGTTTATTTTATTTGTCTATTCAAGACTTTGACATTTATTTTCCTAAACAGCTATTTGAGACCTCATCTATAATTTGAAATAAAATCGGATGACGAAAATGGTGAGACATGTGGATCATCAGGGATATTACAATATTTGTGATCAATGAGAATATTTGTCTGATCAAAACATCGCCATTTTTTTAAGTTTCTAGAAAGCTATTTGAGACATTTTCTAAACTTTGAATTGAAATCGAATATCAAAAATAGTTATACATGGGGATCATCATTAATATTGCAATCTTTCTGATCAATGAGAACATTTATCTATTCAAAATAAAGCCACTTTATTAAGTTCCTAGACAGCTATTTGAAACACTCTTCTAATTTTTGAATTGAAATCGAATATCGAAAATGGTGAGACATATGACTCATCATTAATTTTCACAACCCTTATGGTAAATTTTTACATTTTATGCAGAGCGAGACACTACATAACGGTGATAAACATGTCCTTAATATATATGATGTATCCAGAATGTGAAAGATTTTTAAATTAGCATTGCAAATGTAATGTATGCTTTCTTTGAATATTTATAATATTAACGTCCTATTTACAAGCAATATAAAGGGTATTTTCGAACGTGTCTCGTTATTTTGTACCGCATTTAGATGGTATAACTATACCTGAGCACCCTCTTAAAATTTTCGCGCCATACGATCAAGAATACGATTGAGCCACTTCAATAAATGTAATGAGCTGCAGGTGGACACACGAAGCGAATGTTTGGTATGATCACATTATGAACCTAATATTTCTATCATCTATAACTTCCAATCTAATCGCATCGCTCCCTCCCGCCTTTCTGCTTTCTTCATATTGGATCTTTAATAATGATGAGCTGGATAATGAAAGAAAGAGAGACATATTTGTTAATCATCTTGCAAAAGACTATTAACCTGCTGTCTAACCTGAACTTATCAGTAAAACTTGTTGAATTGAAAAAGTGATTAGTGATTTTGACCAACCCATTTAAAATCCTGCATGTTTGTTATTATAATTTATTATTATTTTCCCGATATAATTGATTGTAAATAAATAATTCATTATGCATATTTGGTGTGCAAGTTTAGTACATAAGGAAAAAGGTCATCCACAACAAGAATTTTAATCCACTCTAGAACAAATCTCAATGACAATGAGGTCCTAACTTGCTGCCAACATAACCAAACTCCTATTATCATACCGTGATGATCTATTACTTAATTGTTGATGATGTGATGCAAGTTTATTCAATCGACTGAAACCAAAATTTTTGATGATGTGATGCAAGTTTATTCAATCAACTGAAACCAAAATTTTTGATGATGTGATGCAAGTTTATTCAATCAACTGAAACCAAAACTGTTGATGATGTGACGCAAGTTTATTCAATCGACTGAAACCAAAATTGTTTATGATGTAATGTAAGTTTATTCAATCGACTGAACCAAAATTGATGTGAAGGAACTTTTATTCAATTGTCTAAAGCCAAAATTTCACACAGAACTGTAATTAGAATCTCAAGGTTACCTACTAAATTCCTTTTATTTAATTCATTGCGGTTTTGAGTTATCATTAACATCCATGCAATAGTACAAACCAACAAAGGGTCAAACCCTCGACGGATTTGGTCTCCAAATTTGTACAGATCCAAATTTCAGATTCTAAATATGTGTGCTAAATTTTATTTATATATCCCTCTTCATTTTGCAGGTATCCTGTTATTTTGTATTGGGATGGCAAACTACTTCCCAGTGGATGTCTTTCAAAATATTATTTTATGTAACGATCATATACTAAATTTAATCCAACTAGCTCAAAACGTTTCCGACTTATCGTGTTCACATACAGACATAATTCTCAAAATAGGTTTTTCGGATTCAGAGAAATCTGAAATGTAGAAATTCGTCAAAATTTCGAGTTCTAATTTTTTCAGGCAATTACAATACTTTCTCTTTTTATATTTCGCATATAAGAAATAAAAAAAATCCATTTGATTTTCAATTTATTATAATTCTGATTTCAATTTTTTAAAAAATCTTCTCTGAGATGAATATTTCCTTCTAAACAATTTTGTACCAAATTTGGTTGCTCCAAATCGAACAATGTTCCCTTTATAGTATCAATAAGCAGAAACACAGAAAAATACGCGATTATTAATAGTGTAGATTTTTTTTCTTGTATTCTATTTTTTTAAAGAATTTTTTTATTAGCTCTTGCCTTTAATTAATTAAGAATCGCATGCAATCGCATATTGTTAAATTCAGTGGTTCCACTTATCAAAAAATTCAAGAGTGCTATTTTATTGTGTACTAGCCGCCTTTGGCGACCAGCCGGTTCGCCAATCTTAATGTTCGTTAAAATTTTAATAATTAAATATTTTATGCAATTCCAACTTTAATAGATTCTTCAGCAAAATATTTTAAAACTTCAAATTTTGATAGTCATATAATTCACTCATAATATTATAAAGGCTTTCAGTCATAACGTGATATGTATCTCCCTAATTTTCTGTTACCCCTCGTAGAATTCATGCTTTAAATTAAAGTGTAAATGATTAATCTGCAATTAATATAATAATATTTTTTACTGAAACAAAGCATTTTTTTAATAATATGATTACTGATAATAGAGTCACTGAGCGTTTAAACTTTATGGGCACTAAAGAATATCTTTCTTAATTTATGTAATATCTCAAGAATTTGTCAACAAAATTTTCTCAGATTCATCATGAACAGATCGATTAATGAACAATGTTTCATTTTAAATGCATTAAACACTAAGAAAATAAAATGAATCGTTTAAAATAATCGGTCTAAAACAGGTTTAAAAAAACTACTTAAAAAACGATGTATTTAAAACTATAAGCATATACAAAAAATATATAACTAACATAAATACAATTTAATTACAAAAGAACACAATTAACCTAAAAATAATTTAAATCATTGAAAACAGGTTAAAAAAAACTACTTAAAAAACGATGTACTTAAAACTATAAGTATATACAAAAAATATATAACTAACATCAATACAATTTACTTACAAAAGCATGCAACTAACCTAAAAATAATTTAAATCATCCGTTGAAAGTGGTTGTCATGACAACAATCAGAACAATGAGCATGCGTGAATTTTCTTCGCCAGTTAGGTAACGCAAATGCGTGAATTTTTCTACGCCAGTTGGGGTAACGCTAGGCAGATTATACATTTTTAATTTCCTTTATTATGTGTTATTTTAATTCAAAAGTACTTCAGAATGAATCTGAAACATGGATTAATTAACAATGTTTCATTTTAAATGCATAAAACATTAAGAAAATAAACAGAATCGTTTAAAACAATCCGCCGAAAAATATTAACCCTAGCCTCATTACTGTTGGGAGAAAAAAGAAACGGAAGCCTTACTCATTTGGCGGTGGAGGAAATGGAATATTTTTTTTGGCGGAAAGGTTGGCGGTGGGGAAAATGGAAGATTTTTTTGGCGGGAAAGTTAGTTTTTAATTAATAATTAAATTTCTAATTAAAATTTCAAAAAAAGGGGCCCCAGGTGCACATTCCCGACCTCTAAGATATACATGTACCAAATTTGATAGCTGTATGTCAAATGACTTGACCTGTAGAGCGCCAACACACACACACACACATTGAGCTTTATTATAAGTATAGATTAGCCGTCTCAAGCGTATCAAGTTTTCAAGCCGTCTCACCTTGGATACCGGTTATCCTTAATTTCAGTAAATTTATTCAGAGATAACTTCATGTCTATGATTCAGGCAAATTGCTTGACATTAACGATGCCTTATTTTAATTCTATTATTTAAGTTCTGTTTAATGTGTACATGAAAGTTTCTACTGGAGAACAGTTCTATGACTTAATGACGCTATTAAAAATTCAAAGATGCGGTTCATCTGTCGTATAAATTTCGCAGAATTGTAACTTCACTTTTTTTTATCGTCTTATAAGGTACATGAATATTACATCGAATTCCTTTTTTTTAACTGTCAATAACGAAAAAAACACATAATCAATTAATTGATGAAACTATGAAAAGGGTTTGAACTTCGGGGCAACACTGTAATCTATATCTAGAAATTAGATAAAAAAAATATTTTAAAGAAATTTCTAAAGTCCATCAAAAATATCCATTATTATTAAATTGATATCATTATATTTATTTAAATTGTTACCAATACATTTATCATTTTTTTTTGTATTTTAAAACGGTGCAAATTCATTTAGTGTATCAGTATATTCGGAAGTTATTGCAGAAAAAAATCAAATTCAACTTAATTTTTTTCAACTAAAATTTCAAAAATAAGCTCCTAGGTGCACATTCCCACCCTCCAAGGTTTACATGTGCCACATTTAGTAGGTGTAGATCAAACGATCTGTTCTGTAAAGAGCCAGAATAAAGATAATAAAGATTAATGTTAGCATCTTCATTATTAGTATAGATAGCTAGCATTCATCTTTATTATTTTTATTCGTGCGATTTACAGAACAGATCGTTTGATCTACACCTACCAATTATGGCACATGTAAACCTTGGAAGATATCAATGTGCACCTAGTCTAATATGCATCTTTATTATTAGTATAGATAGTAATAAAATAAAAATTCGGTACAATTTCGCACAACATTTATTTAGTTTAACATTTCTTAATTCCTCTGACAATTCCGAACATTTCAAAACCATCATTTACAAACTAAGGCAAATTAATTCAAATGCAAAAAATCAGATTTTCGAAAATCAAGATTGCTTTTTTTTTAGAAAAAGCTTTACAAACCATTCATAGTTCTTATCACCCTCACTTACAACGATACTTTTTGTCCAGCTTTTTGTTCTGCCACTGTTGGTTGACGTTTGTTTCCTCACAGCTGATAACCAGCACCAGCAACAGATAAACAGATTATCATCCAGAGAGAATTGCCCCAAAGAGGCCTCTTATCGGGGTTGCGCCGCGCCAGAATCTTCTCACTGTTTACGCCCAGGGAAGTAAACATCGATTTTCTTTGAAGAGAAGCGAAATCCTTATTGTTGAAAGGATCTATCGTGGACCAAACATTGAACAAGAATCATTTCAAGAGCTTGGCAGAAGCAATCGTGGTTTTCTATTCGGAAATAAATACGATTCTAGGCTTAAAGCTAATATGGAGAATTTATTGTGATGCAATAAAACCTACCGTCACAACAAAGTTGTGGTGAACATTCAAAAACATTTAGAAAACGAGCAGAGATTCGCAAAGGGCAATTCTCCGAACTGTAAAGGGCGAATAAATATTTTGGAAATTTATATTACAAAATTTAAAGAATCTTTTGATAGAATGTAGAGATTCAAGAAAAGCACGTCAAATGTTTTGGTGGATTCACAAATTGTTCTGTAAATCAAAGCAGCCGTCACTATGTTTTATTAATGAAAGGGGGTCTTGGTTGAGCCATTTTTTCTTTTAGCCATAGCTGTGATTCAGTTATTTTTTCAATGAAACGCGAAGTTATAGCAGACAATATATAAACTTTAGAACTTTCCATTAAATAAAAAAAAAATTCTGCGCTTGGACTAAAGATTCAGAAATACAGATAGATCCATTATGAACATCTTTCCTTTTCGTGGATTAATAAATATGAATTTGGAGGATAATTTTAAAATTATTTTTTAAATATAAAATCAAATGCATGTTTATCTTTACTTTCTAATGCTGATCATCAAAATCTTGATGATTTTTTCCAATCTGCTTTCTAAAAGAAGGATACATTTGATACAAGTATAAATTGAACAAAAAAAATTATAAAATTACTTTTTTCATGTACTAAAAATAAGCCATTTTTTTAACTAAAAAATCATTTTAACCTTTAGTCCACAATTATTATAAATATTATGGAAATGTGTACACATTTTTTTTACTTTACCTTATGCGAAGTATAAAAATTTAAAGTATTGCAATCGTCACAAAAAAATCCAGCTCGATATTGTGGCGAATGTCCACGTTACAATCCTTTGCCAGTTCAAAAAGTAAAGTTTTGGAATTATTTTTGTTTGCCCATCCGTCTGTGAACAAGATAGACGAATAAACGGATAAATGCTTTGCGCTAGACGGATGAAACTTGGTTCATCATAAATGCATATTTGTAGGTTCTTAGAAATATTAAATGAAATCCATTCAGAGAAAATATGTTTGTCCTTTATTCGAATATACACGATATCTTCAAAACAATGAGAGCTAGATAAACGAATTTGGTTCACGAATTAAACATTTAAAGTGTAAATATGTATCAGATTTGGAACCAATTGCGTCAAGAGGTTAATTTCTGACTGTCAATATTTTCACAAGTATTTTAACCCGATAATTCAAAAGCGCAGTGCCATAAATATATGAAATTTGGCAAGTGATTTTGTGATTACAGTTATAGTTCACTTTTAAATTTTGATTTTAGTGGTGGGAAAAAAGGCGATCAGTATACATATTTTGTTTTCCGGTTAATATTAATCGCATAACAATTATTAATCAGCACATATTGTCTTCTAATGGGCTTTCCTGTAACTATTTTTCAAAAATTCTAAACTTAAATAATATACATTTATTAGAGAATATGCGAGAAAGTTTAGCGAAAACCACTCCAAACACACTTCCATAATCCTGCTATTCAAAATCAAATTTAAAGGAATTCACATTTAATTTAAAAATTGATGAATTCATATTCTTCTGAATATATTACATCAGTGTATCATGAAACAGAGCAGACTATATTGCAAAATTTCAAAAGTCTAGTGCATCAAGAACTGAAGGGAAATTGCAACTTTCTAAACATGAAACAAGATGATAGTTATATTCATTAAAATCTGAAATTTTCTTTATAGAAAAGCATTTATAAAGAAACCTGAACAGCTTTCAAAAATCCAGTACCATCGCCATAGCAACACGGAAATTGTGTTATTATATGCAGTGAAAATAGCATGTTTCATATCAGATATTTTATCAGCATCTAACAGTCATAAATTTGAAGCATAAAAATGTAATGAGTTATAAATCTTCTTTAAAAAGGAAGGAGCTTCCAGTTTTCCTCCTAGTATTCTTTTACTGCAGTAAATTATGTATATCTGAGTCATATTTCTTAATTTGCAAAACATTTCGAATTTTTTAAACGTTTAAAAAGTTTATTTTGCTTAATTTAATCACTATATTTTATGATGACTTTGTAATTGCATTCGGTTCTAAATGTCTCATATATAATAATATATTGTCAGTTTTAATTTGTCCTAAAACTTTGAAATGAAATAACTACAGAATGAGGTATATAGTGCATGAAATATTTTCATTGAAAAAAATGTATGAACAGAATTTAAAGCTCATGTTTTTGAACATGAGTGGATTCGCAACTCTGCAACAAAAACAAAAATTATTATAATCTTTTTTACTTTGTCTTATACTTAGAGTAAAGAATATGTAGCAATGGTCTAAAAATTCGATCTCGAGATTTTGAAAAATCTCCATGTTTTAGAGAATTATTCTCTAGTTCAAAATGAGTCAGTTAAGGCATTAGTAAAGGTGTTAACGTTATATTAAACACATTTTCCTCCTGTCTATGACAAAAGTAACTCACATTAGAATTACCATTATTTAAAAAGTTATTAAAGCTTTATTTACAAAGTTACCTTATTATATATTTTATTACTTTAGAGCTTGAACTTATATATTTGAAATTTGGTATACGGTCTTTACATGAAATTTTCAGATTTTTACCGAATTTTGAGTATAATCTGTTCAGAAGAAGTCCGCCTGTCCAAATATAAATTAATACTATAGTTACAAAACGAAGAGAGCTAGATAGATGAAATTCAATACAGAGATTTAACATATATAGTGTATACATTTAACAAAGTTTGTTAGAGTCAGATCCAATACGAGTTGATTGTCTGTCAGTCTAAACTTTCAGAAACAAGTAAGCACGATACTTCAAAAACGTAATGATTTAAATATATCAAATTTGGTATGGAATTTAGTGACTACAAGTGTAGTTTGGTGAAAAATTCGTTTTCAATCGGTTGGAAAAAATGCGTCTAAAATACAAATTTAGTGTTCGGATACTATTACCTGCACATCAAAGATTAATAACCAAAAAAAATTTGACAAGAATGACACGATGGATTCAATAAAAATTCCAAACACACGCCAAAAGTTAATGTTTCGTAACTATTTAACCCCAATGTCATGCATTACAAAATTGTCCTCTGGTATGTAAACAAAATTGTCCTCTGGTATGACAATTTTGTTAGAGAGTATGCGATAAAGTTTTGGAGTGATCACTCCCGGGTTTATTCTCTAGTTCAAAATGAGTCAGTTACGGTATTAGTAATGGAGTTAACACTATTTATTTATTTTTTTTGAAAATCAAATATTTATTAACTCAAAGATAGAAATCACATGGATTAAAATCTGGTGAATAATATGGTTTTATTATGCACGAGGATTGGAATATTGATTGGCAATAATTTGCGCTTGAAACTCAATGTTAATGGTTTAGGATATTTCTCGAATGTTGAAAATCACTTCCGTAGAAATGATATTGCATTTTAACCACATAAATAACAAGTTAAAAAAAATAACAAGACGATCACAGGTTGAAAATAATATGCTAGAATTTTCTTTTATTTGCTCTCTCATTGCTTGCTTTTATAACGACATCTATTGAACATCAGAACGTTATTTCAGTTTCAAGCTGTAGCTTAATTAAAACTTACACCTTATAATTCTATTAATCTTAAATAATCTCTAATTAAATAATTTAAGCTATATTGGTTAAATATTCGTACTGATGAATATATATTACGTTAAATATCTCCATGCTCTCCTAATATAACAGTTAATGTTTCTACAACGAGTTACTCAATTGTTAAAATATAAGGAAGTTTCATAATTTAACTAAATATCAGGCTTGGAAATATAATCTGATATTTCTTTGATAATAATTAAAACAATTTACTTTGTATAAAGACAAATAATCTATGAATGACATTAGTCTTGATAAGGATAAAGCAGTTTTTCTATACAATAAAAATCGCGAATTTCGTAAAACAAAGCAAAAGAACCAAAAAAAAATTGTGCAATATGGTTTGCTTTTTTTCTCTCTCTCTTTCTCTCACTCTCTCTCTCTCTCTCTCTGTTTTTTTTGTGAGATATAAATTATTATTTTCTTTTATCTTGCATCGAATCTTCTTCATACATTTCAATATAAGTGTAACGAAAATAATAATTTGTTTGCCATTATTTTTATCAAAAAAACTGCTATCGACTATTTTGCTTATATATGTGTTTTTACTATTTATTATTCCAGCAAGCATCCTGTCTGCAGCTGATAAAAAGTCACACATTTATTTACCAATTTTTGAATAATGTTCATCCAGAGCACAGATTGAGCACCTTTAAATAAATTAACATTTCAAAGGATAAAACTTTCGATAATTTCTGTTTAATTTACTTTTTAATGCCGGCAATTCATTTATGTTAAATCGATTAAGAGTTTAAAAACGAAAAAAAGCAAATAATTTATCCTAAAGCAGCATGAAACATCTTATAGCATGATACACTGCATTCCTATTTAATCAATGTTTCTATTTAATTTAATTTGTTTCTTTTATGTTTGTGAAGATGAAATTCTGCAATCGCTTTTTTATTCATTTCTTAATAAATCCTAAAACTCTGGAAATTGAGTGTTCTGGGTGACAATACTCTATTTTATCATTTTCAGAACTGTTAATTGATAAATATTTTCCTGTCAGATGTTTGGTGTTACAATGCAGTGAATTTCAAAAAAAAAAAAAAAAAAAAAAGTGATATCACATATACTTATAACAATGAATTCTAAATTAAACAGTAAAATTATTAATATGTGTGTGTGTGTATATATATATATATATACAACAAAACATACACACACACACACACACACACACACACACACATATATATATATATATATATACAACAAAACATACACACACACACACATATATATATGTGTGTGTGTGTGTGTGTGTGTGTGTGTGTGTGTGTGTGTGTGTGTGTGTGTGTGTGTGTGTGTGTGTGTCTTTTTTAAAAACACGAACAAAAGTGTGTTTCAAATTTCTGAACAAATTTTAGATACTTATAAACTTATTAAACTTTCAAAATTCTCTAGATATTTATAAATTAGTTGAATATAGAGTTTTGGCATTTGTTTTTATCAAAATATTTAGCATTATGTTGGGATAATACTGTTAATTTCGATTCAGTTCAATTTAGATGTTTGAAAATTCCATGGAGACAGATGGATCCATGGATCCATGGAGTTAACAAATTTCATGTTCAGAATGTCATTCATGTTCTTATTTAACGTTTTCTTCTATCATTTGAGCTTTTGGAATTTAGTACGGAATATTTTCTTGTACCTAAATTTATAACTTGCTATCTCATAAGTTTAAGATGGATACGTCTAGAAATGATCAATATCAGCCGAATAACATCAAACTCTCATCGATTTAGTGGTCTATTAGTTAGTCTTTATGTCTAAAGTTGCTTAATTTAATATAATTTTATGGCCTATTGGATCTTTAATGCAGTTTTAATCTATGACATTTGAATATATTGAAAATATTATAACGTAATAAAAGGAAACAAAAATACTGTTGCAATGGTAATAAAAAATAATAAGAAGAACTGACTAAATAAATATTGCAGAATAAATAAATTAATTCCTAAACGTTATATATATATATATATATATATATATATATATATATATATATATATATATATATGACGAATATTTTAATTCTCATTTGGCAACAGTTAGAATGTTTGGATTGTTTTCTTAATTAAATCATAAGGAAGTCTAAAACAACTATTTTAAAAGCAAATTTTTTATTAAATTAGATACTTTAAACAAAGTGTTTAAATCTTTCACTTTCAATCATAAATCAGAATCGTCGAAAATGGAAAAACTAGGGCTGTTGAAGATTTGAAGAATCATTCATAAGAAGATTCATCGGGATGAGGACGATAGAGATCTCAATCGCATTAAGTTACTTTGTGTAACAGTGAACTTTCCTAACTATAAAAACAAAGTTTTAGAAATGTCATGCTTTTTTCTTTTCTCTTCTCTTTTGGTCGGAAAATTCTGAAAAAATGAAATAAATTCAAGTCGTAAATGCATGAAATGTTGCGCTTATATAAATGATTCGTTTTAATTTACCAGAAGTATTCAATAATTTACAAATCAGTGATTCACACAAATAAAAAAAAAACTGTCAAAGCCATAAAAATGCATATTATTTTACTAGCTTTTGCTTCAACAAAGGAAAAAATTAAATCAACTCCTTGTATACACAAATATTGTAAGATTTACTTTTAGTAACTTGTTTACTTATTATTTTCTATTACTAACAGAAACATATATCTGGTGGGTGAATAAAGTGATCTGGGATCACATAGTGCTCCTAAAAGAATAACAAAAGGATTCTAAAAATTTCTCGTGCGAAGCGAGGTTTTCCTCACAAGTAAAATATTAAAAAATATAATGCGTATATAAAAAGAAATCATTGTGAAAGAAATATTGAATATGTAAAAAAATTAATTAAATAATAATTTTACAAAGAAATAAATTGGTGAATTTAAATTTAGAACGCATTAAGTACTATCTGTTTTAAGATAAGAAAAACATCCACTCTTTTGCACATGCGCCAGACAGCTGTGATTTTTAGCAAAGTAGAAATGAAGTAAATGATGACGGAGGAGTTTTTTTTTTTTCAATTCCTACTATTAACGCACGTTATGTCTCTCTATATATATCTTGTTCAAATTTTCAATCGTTAATAAAATACTTTTTATTCATCCACTCAAGTTCAAATGCAATTTTTTCAAACTTGTAGTGGATGACACTTGGTGTTAATACAGTTTTTTCAACTATTTATTAAATAATTAAAATAGTTCAGTAATTTCTATTTGGTCGCCAAATCCATCACCATATCGCCAAATGGTCGACCAAGTTTGTCGTCAAGCTCTATTTTGCTATTTAATATTGTAATTCTGTCATATGTATATACATATTTATATTAATTGTAATTAAAATAAAAAATAATTAAAATAAAAAAAAATTGTTGACCTAAGTAGAAACTGACTTAAAATTTTATATATATATATATATATATATATTACTTGTTATTAAGCTATATGCAGAAACATTAGTCACGTTTCGAATACAAATTTGTTTTTGCGATGAAATAACGAAACTGCAAATGGAACTTCGGAAAAAGTAGCTGAAAGGAAAAAGTGCCTTGCAAAAATCTTCTAAGAAGCACCCTTCTTACTCAATGCTTCCCTTTTACGGAATAAAATTGCGTACAAAAAGTAAATACGAATTACTGAAAGACATATTACATACTTTTACGAAATTGCTCTTGGATGACCCGTTAATAAGATATTTTGAAATAATGCATAAAGATAATAAAAAATCTCGCAAATTAGGAGAAATATTTTCTAGACATTTCAACATGCGAATTATTATTTAGTTTCGTCTTTTAGGAATATGAATAAAATCGCTTTTAATATTGATCAAATGCGTACAAAGTTTGGCATTAATATATTTTTTTACAAACCTGTATAAATGTTTTGAGGCTGTTTTGAATATTAAAGACCCTTGATCTTGATGACCATTCGGCAAAGAATTTGGCTACCACAAAGTCCTAGAAAATTCAACCACTTGATTGAAGATTCTAGAAAATTCAAGAACAAAGGTGGCATCCTTTTTAGGAACCGAGTTCTGAAGATCTTTCTAGAAAATTCGATGCCCTGAAACCTAATGAATTCTAGAGGCTAAACAGACTCAAGTTGATTTTTCTTTGGAGTATTTAACGTGACCTTTCTAGCTGAGCAGTCTGTACGATGTTGCAGAACGATAATTAGCGATTACCTGTCTGTGTTATGAATTTCTCCACGTCTTTCTTTGTGTACATTCAGTGTGTTATTTTCGCTTTCTTTTCGTGTTTTATTGTAGAGTAAAGCATCGTCTTCCATTATCCAGTTTGTCATACTTTCAACGTACACACACTCCACGATATCCGTGACAGTGTAATAAAATCTATGTACTTAACATTTGGCCACTTGAGTAATAGCTTTCGCATTCAGACGAATAACAAATTTGCATATAATATTTCCATTTACCTATTTGGTGCAAAATTTTATTCACATTTCAACTTCTGCGGACAAGGCATTATACCCATTTGAATTTCAGAAATACAATACTCATGTACTTATAGACGGACAAGCAAAAAGTATACTTTTGACAGTTTTCGCTTAAAATCTTACAGTAATTTGCACTTTTAAAGGGAAGGCAACATTTGAAATTTCAAATTTTCGATAGTTTTATTTTTTAAATGTCCTGTTCGGATAGAATGACGGACAAAGTTGTTACTTTTTTTCCTTTCTTTTTTTTTAAAGAATTTGGGAGCTTTAAAACTTGGGAATTCATCGATGAAGAAATTATGGCAATCATAATACATTCTTACTTCACACTTCATATACGTGAAAGTAAAAAAAAATCCAAAAATGGAGAATAAATATTTGCTAGCATAATTACACGAAATCTTGAGAGGCGCGATCATAAATGAACAAGAGTTTTTTTTTAATTCTCTTTTTGCTTTGCTTTTAAAAGAAAAAAAAATAAAAGCTGCAGAACTTCACAAACTCAAAAAGATTTTTAGATTAGGTTGATGAGTTAAAAATAAAAACAATAAAAACACACACACAAAGTGCAAACATAAAATTCAAGGAAATAAGGAAATTCCAAAGAAAAAAAATACTTTTCCTATGAAAGCATTTTTGCTTCTTAATGATACGAACCGATAAAAACTTCTCAGGAGCAACCTAACTAAATATAAACTAGCAACCAATATTAAATTTAAAATAAAAGTTCCACGAGAGTTCATTTTTTCTTCCCTTAAAGTTTGTTTATTCAATACCGAAATCTAAATATTTTTATAGTGCAAGAAGTAAACTTTTCTTATTTTATTTAATGGTGCTTTTCATAGGTGTTTTATTATTTTTTTCCCTTCGATGACGTCATTCATTCATTTACGTTTTTGAGTTGATTCCAACAAAAGTTGGTACTGTAGAAAGAAAAACTTTTTGAATAGCAGTATTTTATAAACATAGGTGGATAAAGTTTACTCGCCTACGTAAACATTTTACGCTGAGTGCGTCAAACTGAGTTCACATTTCACTCGTTTTGTAAAAGTAAAATTATTTTAAGATGATTATTTACTTTAAAGTTTATATGGTCGACATCTGTTGATTAAGTAATTAATTCAAAGAAACATGATTAGATTTTAATTCTCATATATTATTAGAAAAAAGTATTGTAATTGTCAAATTGAGGAAATTAATCAATAACCTCAGGGTATTGAAAAATTTCCAAATTTTGCCATTCCTAAATACGAAAAACATGTTTCGAGAATTATGTCTATCTTTGAGCCTAATTATCAAAAAAAAGCAATAAGCTAGATGGATGTAATTTGGGATAAAGTTATTCACATCGAAATTATTAATATCTATAAAATTTGAACGAAATCTATCTGAAAAAAAATTGCCTTATGTTTTTTTCTTGCAAGAGAACACCATAATTTAGAAACGAGACTACACGATAAATGAAATTTGACTTATGATTTTTCTAGCAAAATTGTAAATTTCCATCAAACTTTTAATCAAATCTGCCAAAAAACTGATTATCTGTTGGTATACCTTTTGGCGTGCATTTGAACGCAATGTATTAGAAACACAATAAACTATAGCAGTTAAACTCTAGGTAGCGACAAAATGTTGAATGAATGTGTATATTTCCATAATTTACAGAAATGTATAGTGGGTCTAAAGTCTCCATCAATCACTGCAATGTAAGCGCAATACGCAAGCAAGCAACTCGTGTCAGCTCATGTCTCTCCAACATAATTAGAAACCTCTTTTTACTATGAAAATTCAAATCACTTTTTAAGTGAATCAATTTGCAAGCAGTCAGGTGTTATTTGCATATAATAATATGCAATATTATTATATTCAAATATGTTATATATTATATAATATATTAATACAAATATATAATATGTTATATTTAATAATAAAAGCTTACGTTTACAAAAGTTCTGATTTTATTCCTGATCTCTTAAAAAAAATAACATATGCTGTTCATCTCAGAAACATTTTATCGCTCCGAAGATGAAGTGGGGTGCTATAAATTCGGTTTTTAAAAATTTGGTCGGAAAATTTAAAAGTTTGAGAATTGCTGAACTGGACAAACAAACAGTTGTATTGAATCTTTAAACCAGAAATGTGATTCAATTGAATATTTGGACCAACTGGTGAACTATACAATAGATACTATTCTAAAATCTTCACTATTCAAAATCATTTTTCTGTACTACAGGAGATAATATTTCTATCGTATACTATTTTTTTCTTCATAAAACAGAGGAGCATCGAGAAGATGATTACCATATGGATAGATGTAAATACTTTGTTCAAGACTGAATGTTATACAATATGCGATAATGTAAAACAAAAAGAAAAGAAAAGAAACAAGGCGCCATCTGGTGAACACGGATACTAAACACAGCTTCCGGAATATTTTGCTTGGCGCTCTATTAGGAACAAACACTCCGAACAAATATTTCCTCTATGCACAAGTGTTCTTGTTCTAGTTTATTCGCACAGATGGTATCGTCCCTTTTATTTTTCTATTTTTGAACCGTCCTACATTAACAAACAATTGTTGAGCAAAATATTTTGGCACATATTTTCGAAAGCAATTAAAAGCTAACAACAAGAAAAAGAAATATTGTTAGTACATTAATTAGAAAGGCGAAAATATGTTATCTTATTGGATGCTCTTCAATTATAACTTAAGCATTAAACACAATTTTGTAACGATATTTTTTTTGTATATAACCACTGACAACAAGATGGTAAGCTTGTAAATCATTAGTGTGGATATTTATACTTCTCGGGCGATAATAAAGTAAAAATATATATAATATTTTTTGAGTATATTATTAACTGTAACTAATATCTCTGATACCATAAAGCAAAAATAAACAATATATTTTTAAGTTTATTATTAATTGATGATTTAGTTAATGCTTTAACATATTTGAAAATATTGGACGTTTTTAACACGATAATGTTTTTAAGGCGGCATTCTTTTCTATTAACTGCAAACTGTTAAGCCCAGAATGCTATAGCTAACTAAAAAAACGAATCAAATTCCTAATAATAGTGAAGATAAATATGTGTTTGCATATGTATATGCTTTATCTGAAAGTGCGTTGGGGTTCTACAAGCCAGACTGTTTGGCCTATAACTGCCACATTTGGCACATATATATATATATATCTTGTAAGCTGGGAATGTACACCTCGGAGGTTATTTTGTTGGTATTTTAATTAATTCAAAAGCAAGTTAAATTTTGGCATTTTCCCACTGCAATTTCTAAAAATATGCACAAAAATGAATTTTAGTCTGTCAAAAATATTTTAAAAATGTCGTTTTTAATCATGATAGTTTAATAAGCGCCCAGTTTTTATTTTGAATTTTGACAATTTTATAAACATATTTCCTTGCGTAATTTCTGACAGATTATATTACTGCACTGAAATTCAAACCGTTTTCTTTGTATTATCAAATATTTAATCCGGTGATTTTCTTCCACTGTTTAAAGCTACAGAAAACGGATATTTTGTTTCCTGTAGCTTTAAACAGTGTTTTGTTTAAAGCTACAGATTATAGCTATATATATATATATTTGTTTTGTATATATCTGGATAATCTACAAGATAAATAAAAAAGTAAAGTTCCAGTACCACGAAAATTAGAGATAGATTAACCACACATCTATACTTAATAGCATTATATTATCCTGATACCGGTTTATACCAGTATCAGGGTATCATATTGTTATTAAAAGTGTTTAGAAAGATTTAACATTACATGAATCCTTTAAGGGTTTATACATGAATCATTCTAAGATCACTTATTATTAAATGCTAAATTGCTTAGAAGGGTTCTTATAAAAACAAACAATGTAGTAGAATCACGGATGTACTGAATTACTAAGAAATATAATCAATATACCTAACGAACCAGCAAATGGCTTGAGACAACTAATCGAAAATAAAATCATACCACAATGTTCCGAATTTGTGATCCAATTTTTTTCCTCAAATTTACGCTTTTTAATTTTGTATCGTTTTTCTTCACGCAATTCAAATACTTTTTTTACGAATTTTATACTATCCAAACTATTGTTATTTTAAATTTAATACAGAAATATCACTATTAACGCGGTTCATCATTTTCTTCTCCAAATATTACCTATTTTAGAATATCAAGCGACATTTTAAAAAATAAGCATGAAATGCATTTGAATGAAATTTAGAAATTAATCTGATTTCTCATGTAATAGAAGAAGGTGTCAATTTTGCGCGTTACTTACTATACCTTTTGATAGAAGAGATGTCATTTAGCAATTAGAGTCGAATACCAAATAGCTGATAATCGATAAGCTTATAAACATCACACACAGAAGTCTATAACTTTGTACCAGTGAATGACAGTATCAAACTTATGAGAAGGATCAGGCTCAGTAAAAATTCTTATAAAAGCAGTTACAAATTTCGAAAATCATATGCTAGAATATGTTCCTCATAAGACTCTAAGGTGAGATATTGTTGCAGGAAAATTTAAATATATCCAATGGGTGGTAAAGTCCAGCAAGCTCAATATGAAGTCAAGATGCTTTATTCTACTTGAGAGCACGAATTTACAGTAACAGACGATGCTTATGCAAAACAGCATTTACAGTAAACAACATCATATAAGTGGCTAATCGGAAATGATTTACCGTAGCAATACAAAGCACTCAGAGAAGTTTCCAGACAATCATTGCTCGAAAGAGAGACCTCGCACAGCTACTCACGTCTATCGACTCCACTCGAAATGATTTACCGTAGCAATACAAAGCACTCAGAGAAGTTTCCAGACAATCATTGCTCGAAAGAGAGACCTCGCACAGCTACTCACGTCTATCGACTCCACTCAAAATGATTTACCGTAGCAATACAAAGCACTCAGAGAAGTTTCCAGACAATCATTGCTCGAAAGAGAGACCTCGCACAGCTACTCACGTCTATCGACTCCACTCCTGACTGACTCCATCTCTCAAGTAATATCCTTCGTGACAGAACATAGAATATTATAGAACAAACGTTAGAACTCGAGTCTTAATAGAAATATCACCTTTTAGAATATTGTGGTCTAGTATATTACTATATATTATGAATATATTATCCATTCAAAATGAATATATAGCATTCATTTATATCCCCGAAATCACCAAATAATTATGAACGCCCTGAATCATGGACTGGATATCTATTCAGCATCCATTATTGTATCTGTAAAGCTATCTTTCTTACCACGAGACTTAATACGCAGGGAAGAAATATTACAAATTCGAAAGAAAAAGTAATATTAACTTTAAATGAAAAAAGTTTCATGTTCGAAAATGTACCTGAAACATCACCAAGTTTTTAGACTTTAGGAAGTCATCGACATGGAAGTAATTAAGACTTTTCAAAATTATTACAATTTAGTGATAATTAGGGATGATTAATATTAAAAAAAGGATTATTAATTCTACTTGCATTTCCTTTCTTTGGGTGTCCTTTTTTATGCAAACAATAATGCCGGTTTATCCACTTTTCGCCGATCCCACTTACCCCTAATGCAACAAGGACCGGATTATCAAGAGGTAAAGTAAAGGTCTTAAAATCGTAGTAAATACCTAGGAGAGATTATTAAATAAGTAAAATAAAGGACTTAACATCTTAGTAACTACCTAAGAAGGGATCTTTAAACAGGTAAAGTAAAGATCTTAAAATCCTACTAACTTCCTGGGGGGGCGGGAATTATTAAACAGATAAAATAAAGATCTTAAAATCTTAGTAACTATCTAGAAAGGTATCTTTAAACAGGTAAAGAAAAGATCTTAAAATAATAGTAACTTACTAGGGGGGTTAATAAGCAGGTAAAATAAAGATCTTAAAATCTTAGTAACTATCTAGGAAGGCATCACTAAACACGTAAAGTAAACATATTAAAATACTAGTAACTGCCTAGGAGGGAGGTTATTAAACCGGTAAAGTAAAGGTCTTAAAACTCTAACAACTATCTGGGGGGAGGGAAGAGATTATCAAACAGTAAGGTAAAGGCCTCGAAATCCTAGTAAGTTACCACCTAGAAATTGTAAAATCTCATTTTTTTGCGGAATTTTTAGAATAATTTAATTTTTTACTTTTGTTTAATTTACAAGGATTATGCACTTAAAATTAATCAAACTTAAATTTGGTAAACATTATTTTAATAACATTTTTAATTAAGTTACACATGGCATTTTGGATGTGTTAAAAACATTATTTTATTATTAATTAATTGAAATAGATTTTAATTTCGAGCTTTTTTATATGCAAAATACAGAAATCAACTCTCTTGAGTTAACTGAAATCAGATGTTTTACTTCATTTTGACAAAACTGTATGAAAATTATTTACTTAAAGATTAAATTAAAATCAGTGAATAGTAAATCAGTAAATAACAAATAGTGAATAAAAATATAAGATTTTAGAAGTTAGGGAGAAAAACTTGCTTTGAATAAGTTTTAAATGTTTAATCCGACTTTGTATATAACTATAAATCATTTAAATGCTATCTCATTTAATCATCAATTATTCTCTAAAATACCACTTTATATTCATAAATTAAAAAGCGAATAATTCTTGACTGTCATTTTTTTAACTGTCGTAAAACCACATTTTCTTTTATTGACGTTTAGACGCTAAACCTCAACTTTCCTACCGTAACGAGGAAAAGTACTCTGATACATTTTTGCCGAAAGTACATGTTGAATATCAGTTTCACGTCACGCTTAAAGAGTTTTCCACCTTTTCGACAAGAAGTTACAACTTTTCACAGAATTCAGGCTTTAAATTCATTTATAACACATTCACTCACGTTTCTACTCTAACAGTTTTACTTGCCGACCTTGAAGGGAATAAGAACTGTAGAAGAAAATACAAATGTTTCGTTATTATTGCATTTGTAAATTGAAATGCTTCTGAGAATTGGGTGTTCTAGCGATTGAGTCTTCGTTTAAATCGTTTTCTTTTTTCTATCATTGTTAAGTGACGTTTCGCCGGTGATGTATTTTGGCATTTTGTGGCTCTAGATATTTATCATGAGATCTACATTATTTTACATTGTTAAGTTGGTCGATTTATTTTATATTTCGACACATTTTTTTTAAATTTATTAATTTTTTAATGATTTATTTCCGATTTTTTTTATTTTAATAATTTCATGAAAATAAATGTTTTAATATATTCATTTATTTATTTATTACGAATTCATACTGCAAGACATTTATGTTAAAACAAAATTATATTTAAGCAATGTTTATATATGATTTTAGTATTTATATTTACTGCAATTACGAATTACTTGTAATGAAACAGATAGACAGAAACTCGACTAATTATATACTTATGTATTTGATTAAGTAGTGATATTTTCTTAATATTTTATTATTCAAAGAATTTTATTTTTTAGAAATTGATTTATTTGGGAACTAGACTAATAAAATTTTCTTAATCGACCTTTTTGCATTCCCCTGTTAGATCCGCAACCCCAGGTAGTTGTCCAAATAGATGACGTAGTTGCAAACCCGAATGTGCGCCTCGTTAACTCAAAAATTAGAGATACAGAAAAAGATTAAATGTAAAACAAAATGAATATTTTATATAATGTCAGATTTTATATATTTCGGCCTTTAAACAGTATTAAAGGAGCATATTTTAACCAATTCCATTCCATTTGAAATGTTTTATTACTATTGGTTTAATAAGTCTAACAAAACCAGATTTAAAAGATATTTTTTTCACTTAAAATCAAAGTATTTAATTAAAGGTAGAATTATTTAATTTTTTCTATTTTGTCGTATTTTTTTATTATGTGATTTTTACTTTTTCTTATACGAAGTATATATACAAATAAAAAATATTGTAATAGTAAAAAAAATTCGAACTTGAGATTTTACCCAATTTTGACGTTTTAGAACTAACACATTTTACCAATTATGTCTGTCTACAAAAAATATAACAGAAAAAGAATTTGAGTTGGATTAATGGAATTTGGTATATGGTCTTAACACCAAATTGGTAAATTTCTATTAAATTTGGAAAAAATGCATGGAGAGGAAGTCTGTCAATCCAGCTGTTCGAATATGAGTAAACATTGTTCAAATAAAATAAACACAGAAAAAGATGGATATAATTTAGTTAAAATTAGAGAACCAATTCCATCAAAACATTGACTGACTGGCGATCTGTGCTTTTTCATGCATGTAAACGCGTTAAATCGAAAATGCAATGATTTGAATTTATCAAATTCGGCATATGCTTTGGGAACTACAATTGTAGTTCCTTGTCAAATTCTGGTTTTATTCTTTTGAAAAATTGAAGTCAAAATTACGCATTCGTTGATTGATGTTTGTGTATTAATCGCATGCTAACGATTAAGTGTCAAAGATTGCGCGCTATTAGGTATTTTCATAATCATTGTTCATCAGTGACATTAATATTACATTTTACATTACAAGTACATTTATATTGTATTACGAGAATATTATTTATATTGAGTACACAAGAAAATTTTGGTGAAACCACTACCGCTAATTTATTATAAATATTAAAGGAAATTGAAATCATTCTGTTTCAAATTTATTATTAGATGATTGTCCTCTTGTGGATTTAAAACCCAATCAAATTAACCAATAACTGATAATTCTGGAAACATTTAAACGATGCTTTTTCATTGGAGTTTCATAGGAGGAGTCAACTGCCAAATATTTTATCGTATTTATAATAGACTTTGTAAAAATTAATTGTGGATATTATACTTTGTAAAAAAAAACTTATCGTTTAATGAATCGCAAATAATCGTATAACGCTTCTCACAAAAAAAGTGGTTTTTCGGTAAATCTTTCTTTCAAATCCCATTAAAATTTTATCTCGTTTTACTCACTCTAATGTCATAGCTCTCATTCACAAAAGACAGCCAATATCCGAACCTCATGGAATAATTTCCCTCCCTTTCGCATGTTTTATTTTCCCCTCAAATAAATGCGCTTTTATTATTTTTGGACCACAAGGTATATGCAGGAGTTCTTCGAAAGTGCTCGTGTCTTTGAACACCTGCGCTTGACAAGCCGAGTTATGTGTGTGTGCGCGCAACACCTTTTCACGTCGACGGGAGCGGGGTTTCTCGATTCAAGGATTTCGCTTGAAATGCACCGCTTCAAAAAGCCTTTTCGTTTGTATTATTTTAGGCTATGGTTCCAGTGATTGCTTGTCTATTGTCTGTTAACGTCTGTAGACAAAATGGTTTGTTTCGGCATGGACTGACTTGCGACATATGGAAGTTTCAATTCTGTAAATTTGACGTTAGCGACCTTTTATTGAAAAAAGGATTTAATTTGCATTTTAATTTGTTTAATCTCTTGAAGTATTTAATCATTTTGATCTAATAAATTTAAGGTCTGGGAAATTAAATTTTATAAGTCAATAAAATAAACTCTTTTGCATTTAATCACTTATTTTAAATAAGTCTTAGAAATATTTTATCTGTGAAAATTTCATAGAAAAAAAAAACCATACAGGTGAAATACTAGCTTGAAATGCAATTAAAAAATGTCACCTCAGTTATTTAAAGTGGTAATAGTTTATATAATAAAAATATATGATAAAAATTTATTCAATTTTTTTTTCAAAATGTGCAAATTAAGAGGAGAGATATACACTAGCGTAAATTTTAATCGACAGTAATATACTTTTAAAACATAATTTGAAGCTTCAACGTAATAAAGAACATACGTTGGCATACTATATATAAATTATTACACTTAACAAGGCATAACATTAGATCTAGAACTATTAAATTTAATGCATTGCTACTTTTTGAATAGGGTGTGTTCAATAAGTAAGTTTCTTTTCTTAAATTTTTAATTATATTTTCCATAAAAAGTTAATAAAAGTTAAAAAGTTTTTTTAGTCAAGAATTTTAAATTACGTTACAGAACAGAAACCCATTTTAACACCTCTTTATATTACAGAGAAACAAAATTTTCATTAATACCAATTTTAATTTGATAACATTTATATATTTTTTTCGAAAATAGTTTAAATTATTTTGCAACAATATTTTTCATTGTTTTAATGACTGGATTTATACACACGAGTGTTTCGACAATATAAGATACATATTTTATGTGCACATTGACATTACTTTATAATTGAAGGGTTTTTTAAAAAAAAGATAAAATAGAGATTGTTGAATTAAGCCTATAAAATTATCGTGCTATGAAGTTTCTGACCAGATGTCCAAACGTTTTTCTTTTATTTTACTTATATAAAAACAATTATATAAGCATTTATGTTCAATTAAATGCGTTATTTTTTTTCCCAGAAAAGTATAGAGGGTCAAATTTTTATGAATATCCACATTTCAAATACCCTTGAGTCGAAAAAAAACCCCACACGTTTGGAATTAATTTTGTTTGTAAAAACTGCAGACATGAAATTTGGTAGAACTTCCAAAGAAATTTTTCAGATGTCTGTCGATTCTGGCACTAGATTCGTATATAACGAGTCTGTCTGTCTGCTCATCTATCTCCATGCAAATGCAATAACTCAAAAACACAAACAGCATCAATGTGTTTGACCTTCATTGGAAAGTACAAAATAGTTTCGTGGGGATACTCAAGCTACTTATCATAATAGCTTTAGCAATATTTAATATTCATTTATGGAATAACATAAATTCTATAAGCTTTAATTCTTGCATAGAATTTGCCACTTTTTGTAAATCAAATGTATATTTTATTCATCAAATCAAATGTATTATTTATTTGTATCACTTGACTTTCTCTTACAGTATAACAATTAACTGAGACAGGCCATAGATGTATCTGTGCCAAAGTTTATAACCAGAAACTTGCACAATTAATTAATTAAAATAAAAAAAATAATTAGAGTTTGATGTTGGAAATTCGAACTTTTCGTGTTCCAACATCAGTTCTGTAGGAAACATGGTTGGTTCGTTTTAATTACAGCTCGTCTATCATTTTGAAAAATCCATAATTGCGTGCCGGGCCTGATGGAGCACCGATCCTCACTTCGAAATACAGCTCTGCAAGTTGTGCATTTATCGATCCATATCAAATCTTCATTAGGAAGTTTTGTCATTTTCTAGTGCCTGTGCAATTAGGAAAGCATATCTGACCGAATATTAGCTATTATGCCATAAAGTTTAAAAACAAGTACCAGGAGTGTTGTGTCCTTGCTTTTTTCATACACTAATATTGAGATAATGACTTTCTCAATACTCTCTAATAAAATTGTTGTTATTCCACTCAGCTTGCATGGCATTGGTGAACAATAATTACGAACTATTGATCTTTGGCGAGAATTCAGGATATTTACTGAATTATGGTATGTTCTTTGGTGATTTTTTTTTTTTTTTTTTTTTTTTGCTATTAATGTATGACAAGCGGTTAATATACAAGTACTCAAAAATCAAATTTGTATTTTCCACCAATAGAAATAAAAATTTGATATAGTACTACAAATGTATGGACAAGGTCATATACCACATTTTATTTATTTAAGTCACTGCCTTCTTAATTTATTGATAGACGACCTGCCCTTCGACAGATTTGGTTCCAAATCTGATCACATTTACTATTTAGATGCTAAATATATGTACCAAATTTTACTTATCTAATTCACTTCGTTTTGTACTTATCGTACAGAAAATTCCTTCAGGTGAGATTTTATTCAAACTTTGATGTAAATCTAAAAATTTTGGTGTAAACTTCATACACCAAAATAATGCTTTTGAGTTAACGTGATCACAGAGAAACTGAAATAATTCCAAAAAAGTTTTTTTTTTCGGTCACAGAGAAGTCTAAAATGGAAATATTCGCAAAAATTCCAAATTCGATATTTTTTTATAATTAAAATTCTTCCTGTTTATATATTTCGTATAGAAGAAAGTAAAAATCGAATAAAAGAAATTCCAACGTAACATAAACAGTCAGTTCTCCACTAAACAAAATTCAAGTACCAAATAAATATTAATTTGAGGAAACATTGAGTTATAAAAAGATCTAAAACTCAAAACTTATTGATATTTTAGAATAAAATTCATACCATCAATTTTTCACTCTTAAAAATTCAGTAATCTAAGCTAATTTTCTTCATATTTTGTCATTAGAACATATCTTGCAACAAAAATATTTTGAATTAGCAATGTAATTGTATGATTCAGAAAAGGTGCAAGAAAATAAAAGAATATAAAATTAGAATTTTATTAAAAAACTTTTCAAGCAATCTGAGAGAAACTGATGCCTGATCGATAATCTATATGTATTGATTATTGATAAAATTTTGTAGGATTTTATAGTTATTTCAAACAATCGTATCAACTACTAATAGATATAATTTTCTTGTAAACAATGACGAGAAGATAACATGTAAATGTAGTATAGCTTTTAAGCGTGATAGGGAAAAAAGCTTAATATTTTATATGAACACTTAATAATTGCCTATATGGTATCACTTGGACAAGATCCACGCCATAGTCCTTTCCAATATCGTATCGTTTTGTTTAATAATGCACGCAAAAGATGCTTTTAGACCACCTACAACATATCCCAATGCAATGTGGATACAGAAGGTAATTTCAGATTTAGATGCTGTTGGTTTCAATTATTCCTGAGACAAACATTTTTTGACGATTCTTTTTTACTAAGGGGTGGGACGCGGAAGAATATGTGTATTTCCATAAATTACTTTATTATTAAATGTAAGCATCTGCCTCTTTCATCTTTCTTCTCAGTGCCATTTTGTGAATTAAACCCATCCTAATACATACGCAAAAGAGCGATGGTTTTAGAATCCGTCGGCAAACAATAGGCATATTTATTAAATAAAAATGAACAGATGATGAGCTTTTTTGATTGCTTAATGAGATGAAAATGCTGCAAATAATGTTTCAAAAATTGATTATCCTGAATCGTTTAAATATTTCTGAAAATTGAAATTTTAAAATATAAATATCCAAAAAGTTTGACAAGAACTCAACCTGATAAAAACCATTTTTTTAATAAAAATTATACTTTTATTTTTTTTAATTTTCTCTTATATTAAAAAAGGAAAACTCTTTGTTTAAATATTTATTACTTTTTTATGGAATGTAAAAAGAAAAACCGTCAAGTATTGTAATCTTTAAAAAAATCAGTCTCTAGGTTTTGATTAATCTTCATGTTTCCGACCATTGAATTAAAAAAAAAATATTAGATCGGTAAAATATTGGATTGTAAGGAAAAAAAATATATATATCAAGCTAGGGAGATTAAATCTGATAATCAATTTTTACACTGAAATTGTAGATTTTTTTTTCAATGTGGGTGAAATTTATTAACAGGAAATGTGTTGGTCCATTCCTGAATATAAATGCAACAACTCAAAAACTAAAAAATCTAGATTGATGCAATTTAAAATATATATTTATCCTAGAATTATGAAAGTGTACAACATTTTATAACTCCATCGTAGGATTTGTCAAACTGTCTATTTCAGAGAACAACTAAAAAACACATAAAGCTAAATAAATATAATTTTTATGTGTTTTTGAGAAAAATTAAACTCTTTCAAATTGTAAACCATACTCAATTCGCTTTAATATTATAATAAACTTAACAGAAGACTCAGTTACCTTTGTATATACAGAAGAAAATATATTCTATCTGGTTATCGACATTTCGTTACATAATTGCTATGTGCAAAAGAGCTTATGTGTAAAAAGGAAATAACAAGTAAAATGCAATATGTTTAGTGCAAACATATATTATCACAAATCAAATAAAAGATTTTATATTCCAACAAGACAAAAAAAATGGATTTGAAAAACCAAAATTAAATAAATAATCGAATTCAAATTCAAACTTGTGAATACAAAAATCGATTTTTAATTAGACCATAACTGTGAGTGTTGGTTTTCTACTGTAAATAAAAAAAAAAACATTCAAAGACTTTTTCGTGCTTTGTTCAATTTAGACCGTATTCAGATTATCCATATCTGCCATACTACTCACTTTCGCCTATAATGAAGTTATTTTTAATGATTAACTACATTTTTAAGGAGACAGTGGGTTTCATACAACATTTTGGCAAATTATTGCTTAGCGTTATGGAATTTTTATGTTACTGTATTAGAATATAAATATATCAAAATAAATTTTAATATCTCTTTGAAGTAAAATATATTATTTTTAAAAATATAAATAATTATTATATTTTAAAAGTTTATCGTACAAATGAATTTTCTCTTTCCTATTTTTTCTTCATTTCCATATAAAAAAATATATATTTGGGACAAAACTGTATATTACTATTAAATTTCATTTAAAACCTAAATTTTAGAAACCGGTTATATGCACACACTGAATTTTCATAAGGATTTTATTTTATAATGTAACAATAAGAATTTTATAGTCAGTATTATGTACTACTACGAATTTTATTTCTGAATTTTCATAAGAAAACTGACTTTTAATTTCCGAATAAAGCTTTAAATATAAAATGACTACCAGTAAATTGACCAAGTTTGAATTTAACACTTAATAGAAATCTTTAATACACATTTGTATGAAATTTCCTCAAAACTAAGACTTCTAGAACATTTTAAAGACATTTAATTTATATAAAAAAAAATTTTGAGAAAAAAACATTTAAAAAAATGATTAATCTTCTGAGCCCATTAAAAAATTATTTTATTTAACAATAAATTTTATTGTGCTATTTTAAATCCAGGTTCGAATATAGTTTGGAGATAAAACGTTAAAAAATTTCAAATTTGTAGGGGCGCTGTTAATTACACTTAAAATTATTTTATTTTGAATAGCAACTGCTTCGCCCATGCTTTATTCATCTTCCAATCTAAATTTCGTATTGATATACGTACTTCGATTTCAGCGTACCATGTGTTCCCAACAAATACATTATGTATTGAGGTCGATTGACTCGACAAAGCGACCGGACGTTCTGAAGAGCTAAACAGTGTTTACAACCCCTCGGGAACATCGAGAGATTATCTTGGGAACGAAAATCCGTCAGCATACTGCAAACATTCATTAACTATGGTTTGCTCCGAGTAGTGTTTGAAGCGTAGAAAGTACACAAATTTATTGAAAACCCAAAACTTTGCCGTAGATAACGAACCCTAACATTCAACAATGACCGAAAACTATTATTACCATCACAGAGAGGGAGACAGAAGTGTGTGGAGAAGAGTAGTTAAGTTGTGAACTCTCAGGCAGAATATTTTCGATAAATGTGGGCTTTAAAATTAAATAATTTTTTTATAAAAGTTACTGAAATGAAAAAGACACCGAGAGATTCGGACCAATAGTTCGAAATAGGCTAATGAGGGAACAATTTCGGTTTGATTGGTCCGCATTATATTATAGTGTGAAACTTGAAAGAACAATATTGTACAATATTGTTTTACAATATTCAAACAATGTAAAATATAAACGTCTACATTCATTTTATTTTAAAAATTTACTCCTAATTATGGCAATGATGACAAACACACAAAAAAGGTAATCAATAACTTTAGAACACGCTGATCTAATAAAAAAAAATCTAAAATAATGAAAGGTATTGTTGTAAATTATATTTAAAAATATTTTTAAAACTTTATTAAAATTAGATTAAAAAAATCAGCGAAAGTAAATTCAGCATCACTAAAAAGATTATTTTCAACTTAAGTGTAAACATAATTTCTTTATGAGCCGAAGCCATTAAATAATTTTTAAAAAAATGTTAAATGTTCAATTGATTTTCAATTTAAAAAAAATCTTATTGAGATCCTAAAAACTCTTTTATTTTAGAGAGTAGTTCAAGGACTAAACAAGATGCCCATGATTACTTTAAATTCAACGACTGCTACTGACTGTTTTGAATGAATTTTGCATTAAGTTCTATCGCATGATGTAATTTACCTAGTCTATGCCAGCCTATAAAATTTAGCATGTCAAGAACTCAATTAAATTTTGGATATTTAATCCATGCTATTTTTATTATGTTTTCAATTCAAGAATAAAAAATGAGCCGTTCTACGTAGAAGCATTTGAATCGGATTTAAAAATCATATTTTGTATTCTTTTTTGTATTCTGTATACAAAAAAAAAAAAAAAAATGTAATCATAAAAAAAATTTAATTTGATGTTTTGACGAATTTTTACATTACAAACCTCTCGCAGCTTGAAATACATACTATTGTCATTATATCTGTCTGTCTGCAAAACGCTTTGTGCTAGACAGATGAAAGTTGGTATATTTTCTTTTCTTCTTATTTCTAGATTGCGATCAAAATTTGAGCAAATATCCGTTCTGAGGAAGTCTGTGTTTCCAGCTGTTTGAATATAAGTTAACACGATAACTGCAAAACGCTTTGAGCTAGACAGATGAAAGTTAGTATATTTTCTTTTCTTCTTATTTCTAGATTTCGGTCAAAATTTGAACAAATATTCGTTCCGAGGAAGTCTGTGTTTCCAGCTGTTTGTATATAAGTTAACACGATAACTGCAAAAGGAAGAGAGATAGATAGATAAAATTCGGTACACATATTTAATACCTACATTGTAGACGCTTATCAAAATCTTCTTTGTAGACAGTTATCTTGTGAGCCAAATCTGGCAAGAAGTTGAACGTTCAATTCTAAATCTGATGATTCGAAATATATCTAATAAAATAACCTATGGAATTTAAATAGAGTTTTCTTTATGATTGATATACATTTGAACGAAGACAAAATGTTTTGCTTCTGGCGTCTTTAGTTTTTAAAATGTTGACGAATAGGAGACGTATTTAATTACATATATTAAAAATGTTTTCATTGTGGAAACTATTCATGTACCAAAATTATTTACAAGTGAGTATAGAATTATATAATTTTCAATACATTATTTATGATTAGATATATTAGAATTTTCATAGAATTCTGAATTTTATTTTCATAGAATTATGTTACATTATACAAAACTCAAATAAAATGCCACATTATTATGAAATTTTATTTTATATTCATTATTTAAAGAATTCTCGGTAATTTACGTTAAACCGAATTGCCTATAACGTCGATAAATATGTCATCATTATTTCCAAGTGAATCGCAGCAAAAATGCACCACAATAGCACAATCAACTCATAATAAACATCAAATTTGACGGCACTGGCGAGATTACATTCAAGTCATGAAGAAGAGTAATCTAATTATTCTTACAGTGAAGTAAAAAAAAAGCCATGAGGTTGTAACAGCGGCATTTATGTGCTAAAGTTATGTCACATACAATAATGAAATGAACGGAATAAATCAAAACATGACAGCTACAAAAGATTTATGGAATTATAAGAGTTGAAAGAATTAGAAAAGGAGCTATGAAGATAGGCAGTATTCTTTCATAAAATTTTTTCACACTTAATTAATCATCTTTGAAACTTAACTTTCGAAAGGAAATAAGTTTATCGCAAAATCTGTAAATACAAGCATTTACTTTGTTTAGTTAAGAAGACAAATACTATTAATTTTTGCATTGGAAACAATGGACTGTAAACTCGGGGCTAGATTATATTTTCTAGGGACGCTTAGGATATACAGAACTTCGGGTCCTTCCTCCTTCCATAACCAAAACGAACTTTTAAAAATGCATCTGTTGTTATTTTATTTTATTATTACGTTTTATAATATTTTCATTATTATTTTATTTATAATAGTAGTTTTAAGTGACAAATTTTGGCGAATTGAATAGCTATTTAATTTTAGCTTTCAAAAGAGTTGGTTTCAATATATCGAGTGAAAAAAAAAACAGAAATCAAAATTAAAAAGTGATTTCATAAGAGAATGTTTTTATTTATGTATTACTAGCCGCCTTTGGCGACCAGCCGGTTCGCCAATCTTAATGTTCGTTAAAATTTTAATAATTAAATATTTTATGCAATTTCTACTTTAATAGCTTCTTCATCAAAATATTTTAAAACTTCAAATTTTGATTATCATATAATTCATTCATAATATTATAAAGGCCTTCAGTCATAACGTAATATGTATCTCTCTCATTTTCTGTTAGCACCCGCAGAATTTATGCTTTAAATTAAAGTGGAAAAAATTTATCTTCAATTAATATAATAATATTTTTTACTGAAACAAAGCATTTTTTTATAATCTGATTACTGAAAATAGAGTCACCCAGCGTTTAAACTTTATGGGCACTAAAGAATATCTTTTTAAATTTATGTAATATCTCAAGAGTTGGTCAACAAAATTTTCTTAGATTCATTATGAGCAGATCGATTCATTAACAATGTTTAAATTTAAATGCATCAAACACTAAGAAAATAAAACGAATCGTTTAAAATAAACGGTTGAAAACAGGTTTTAAAAAAACTACTTAAAAAACGATGTACTTAAAACTATAAGCATATACAAAAAATATATAACTAACATAAATACAATTTACTTACAAAAGCATGCAACTAACCCAAAAATAATTTAAATCATCCATTGATAACGTTGTCATGGCAGCAATCAGAACAGAATGCGCATGCGTGAATTTTCTTCGCCGGTTACGTAACGCAAATACGTGATTTTTTCTACGCCAGTTGGGGTAACGCTATGCGGATTAGAAATTTTTAATTTCCTTTATTCTGTTTTATTTTAATTCAAAAGTACTTCAGAATGAATCTGAAAGATTGATTCATTAACAATGTTTAATTTTAAATGCATCAAACCTTAAGAAAATAAACAGAACCGATTGAAATAATCCACCGAAAAATTTTAACCCTAGCCTCATTACTGTTGGGAGAAAAAAAAAAAACTGAAGCCTTTCTCGTTTGGCGCTGGGGATAATGGAAGATTTTTTTGGCGGAAAAGTTGGCGGTGGGGAAAATGGAAGATTTTTTTGGCGGGAAAGTTAGTTTTTAATTAATAATTAAAATTCTAATTAAAAATTCGAAAAAAGAAACCCCAGGTGCACATTCCCAACCTCCAAGGTATACAAGGTACCAAATTTGGTAGCTGTATGTCAAACGGTCTGGCCTGTAGAGCGCCAACACACACACACACACACATTGAGCTTTATTATAAGTATAGATTATTTCGTTTTATCATTATTTTACTAGCATTATTATTTTATTATTTTATTTTATTACCATTATTATTTTACTATTTTATTTTATTATCATTATTATTTTATTTTATTTATAAAAGTAGTTTTAAGTGGTAAATTTTGACGAATTGAAATAACAAACCATTTAACTCCGGATCACTTTCAAAAGAATTAGTTTCAGTATATCGAGTATAAAAATAATTAAAATTTTGAAGTATTTTCCTTTAAATTTGTTTAAACATGATAAAACCATTTTAACTTGATTTAATCTTAATCCAATTACAAGATTGAATATATTGTTTTATTTTGTAAAGCACCATATTTTTCTTAATTATTAAATGATAAAAAAAATCCCAAAGGTAATTAATTAGGAATGTTATTAGAACATAGTTCCAAAATCAAACTATACTTGATTTTGATTTGAATAAATTCATTTGCACGGCTTTTATAATCAAACAGAAACACAGAATTAAATAGAATTGAAATTACCATAAAAAAATCTTAATAAAATCTCTAAAAAAACCTCTAAATCTTCGGTTTATTGCCCCCAAAGTTGTGGGATGCCAGCAACATCATATTCCTCATATTTAATAATCCAGTCTTAAGTAGAATTCATGTACTAAGTTTCGTATTTCAATTCCCTGATTGTGTGTCTTATTTTTGAAATATAAAAAAGAGTATTGACTGCTGATTCTAAAAATATCCATTTTGTTTTTTCGCCTGTGAACCGGTTATGCTTGCTTATATTTTTGGAAAAAAAGGATTAACGATTAATTTCCAACTTTATATAGGCAGTTAACATATATTATGATCATATGTCCTGTTTTGAGTAGGACTTCTCTGTGTACATGTAGTCTATCTCGTTGCCAGCAAGGTTTTCAAGCAGAGTCAAATATACCCTTCATTCAGAAATACAACAATTCATGTTTGGAACAGTAGATTTTGTTCTGTGAAAAATTAGTAATATTTCAATGGATGAATTTAACCTATAAGAGTATGAATGAATTTAACCTATAACCTATAACCAAAATGTGATGCATTTATAGACTGAAAAGGGATTTATTAATAGTAAACAAGAAGAATTTGAGAATTTGATGCGTATTCCCTAATTTCTAACTGAAATATATTAAAAACAAAATTTCGCTCGGCATTTTTTTTTTTTTTTTGTAAAAATTATATATATATATATATTTGAGAAAATATTTAATTTAATATGTTATTCGGAACAATCTTATATTACAATATTCATTTTACAGTTTATCTATCATTACTTATATTTTGATACAGTTTATTTATCATTACTTATTATTTATATATATATTTTTTTTAACTTACACTCAGTTTAACATGATGAAATCGGATCCGAGATGATGCTATATGATATTGTCAACATGAGAGCAGATAGAAAAAGGCTTTAATAGTTAATTATAAAAAATGTTTTGTGTGTGAGTGTAAAATCGCGTTTTTTCAGGAAAGACACCTATATGGATAAATTAAAAAAGCAAAACTATTAAATGTAAATACATAAGTAAAAAAAGTAAAAAGCGCGACTCGTACTGAGGACGCGGAACACAAGCGCCATTCAGGTTGTTCTGACCACTATACTGCACAGCCCGCACTTCGAAGGGGAAATTGAATATACTTATTCTAATAGTTAATTATTCACAATTTTTTTTTTTTTGCAAATCGCATTTTTTCTGGAAAGACCCTTATATAAGAGCCTTACATAATAAAAAAAGTTAAATATTAAACTTTAAAAAACTCATAACTCAAAAAGATAAAAAAAAAATATATAAATAAGATAAACTTAAAAATAACTTAAAACTTAAAAATAAATAAACTTAAAAAAAAGCAAAACTAAAAAAAAAATCTCATAAACTTAAAAAAGCAAATAATAAACTTATAAAAAAACTTTAAAAAGTAAAACTTTATCTAAATATAAAATTTGGTCCAAATCGTTAGAGTCTTTTCCGAGATACACGAAATAAATTCATATATATATACACAAGAATTGCGCGTTTAAAGAAAATACCTTAAAAAGTGGCAAAATTGAGCATTGGAATGAGTCAAGCGCTTCCACGCCAAAATAATAATTTGAGTCATAAGGATGTTGGTATAATTATACAATGCATCTTGCGTCTAGCTGTTTAGAGAAAAGGCGTTTTCTCTCATGAATGAACTGTGGGCGAACGAAGAAACAATGTTGCATGTCGCAGTTCTTGAAGCATTGTTAATTTTTAAAGTAAATTTATAAAAATTTTACCAAGAAATGTCATTCGTATTTAAATAGACAACAGATGACTTTAGACAAATTTATTCTTCATAAAAATTTTAAAAAAATAAGTAATTTATTTTTCTGAATTCATTTTTATTCTTTTCATTAATCAATAAAAAATGATGTATAGGCTCTATCTAAAGCTAGTAGGTGACTAACTTTGAAGAAAAAAGTAAATCATATTATTAATATACTCATAATATGTATAATTAATAATAATTATTAAAGCTTAAAACTTTAAAAGTAATTTTTTATTATTGTTACTGTGTTTTGTTAAGTATACAAAAGATTATATAAACAAACTGATCCATCTCACACAAAAGAGAATTATGAACTAATTTTTTTAGACTTTTATTTTATTTCACTTGCTCATGTTTATTAAAACAGCATTCCATTTTTTCATTAAGTTACTAAGTTGATAAAATTTTGAAATTTTATATATTTGAGGCATCTTTAAGACAATGTATTAATTTAATATTATTTTGGAGACTAAATGATCAGTTAATTAACTGATTTCATAAAGATATTATTAGGCGCCTGATAGGGAATTTGAAGAAAAATTATATGAAAGTTACTTATTATTTATAAAATTGAATTTCAACTAAAATAAAAAAATTGTTCAATTTTATTCATTAATAAAATTTTCAATTGTTTTTTAAAATAACTATTAGATTAATTTTTTATTGCCCCAAAAAGAAAATGTCATGCTATATTTTCGGGTTTTAATGCTGGAAACAAAATAGAAATATTATAGATAAGGCAATGGTTCACTTTATTTTTTTAGAAAAAGAGACACATTTTGTTTTTATGAAAATATATTCAAATTTTACAAATGAATTAAATTATTATTTAATTTATATCATTGTTCCTATTAAAATACATTATTATAAATTATTAATAAAATAACTGATGCAATTAATAATAGAAACAAATCATTAGTAGTTTTTAAGAATTACTTTAACACAGACTTTAAAGATGCTAATAGTATTTGAAACATTGAAAATCAGAAAGAATAATCTACAGCTTTCATTAAACTGAGTAATGGCGTGTTATTTAATAAATTTTAAGATGGACCGTTTAAAGAAGTGTTATGTAAGGAGACAGACAATACAATTTTAGAACGGCTCTAATTTTGAAAGAATTAATTCCGATCTTTAATTAATCTAGCAATGCAATGCCTAGCTGATCAGAGAAAAACGGGAGTTATTCTAGTTCTCAACACCTCAAATATATGGGATGCATTAATTCCAAACATGTAAACCATGCACAAAAAAAAAAAAGTTTGGAAAAATGACAAGAAGTGCGAAGTTATTATAGATTTTTACGTAACAATATATCATACGCATTAATTAAATTAAAATTTGTTTAATTCTTCGAATATAAAAGTAAATAAATATAAAAAAATGGCGTGCATTACGTTAAGTCAGTAATGGTAAGCACTTGAGGAAGGGCATGTAATAGATTGAAGAACTGTAATTTCGATTCTTCAAAAATATAACTTTATATAATCATTTTTCTTTACGGCACTACAAACAACTTTGCTCTCATAAAACGAATGTGAGTTTTTAAAAATTTTGAATTTGAGCAAAGCAACGTCTTTCCTATTGATTAGTATGTTGTAATAAAAGTGATTATCTTAGAAAGTCGTTCAAACAAACAAACTCCGACGACTATAGATCAGAACTGTAGGAAAATGATCCCTATGTCAATTGACACCTACTGAGGGTAATTCATATATCTTTATTCATATGATGAAGTTTCTCCATGTATGAACAGTATTGTTCTGTGGAATCGTTGAATAAAAATCAATATCATTCAATAAAAGCAAAAATAATGTTTTGTGATCTGCCAAATCTTGATTTTTTTACGGCAAAAAAGACTCTGAATGCAAAATGATTGAATTACTGAAATTCAATCATTGCGTGCTGCTATCAATCGTGTTATGCGCATTGAACATGAAATATCCACTAGCAAACACGGGAAATAAAATGAGATATAGATGTAATGTTTTTTTCCTAAAAATTTCATTAATCCTACCTTTATCATTATCAGGATACAAAGAATGTTGTGTTATTCCTTGATTCCTTCATAAAATGCTTTCTCATAGGTATATTATTAGTACCTTTTTTTTTTTTTTTTCAGATTTCTTTTTTACCATAGATAACACTTCGTTTCAAGTTATTCCGAAATGAACTTTCAATTCACTGTAATAAACATTGGTGATTTTTTTTATTTGTACATCTTTTAAGTGCCTTCTCATAGGCATTCCTAGATTTCATTTTCCTCTTAAATAATAATTTACTTCAAGTTGCTTTCAAATGAGCTTCCATTGAAAGCAACTTCCAACATTTTTCAATGAATTTTGCACCGGATATCTCACCGATTTGCTTGGTATATCTTGCAATTGCCTTCTCTCGTATATTAATGCATTCCAAAGACATATCTTAGATTTATTTTCCCCTAATGAACCATTTTCTCTAACTTGTTCTGAGAGGAATTTTCGATGGTCTACAATAAATTTTGCATCGGTGTTTTTGATCGACGTTTATAGCTTATCTTGTAATTACTTTCTTTCATATTTTAATTCATTCCATAAACATATCCTAGATTTCCTTTTCGCCATAGGTAACAATTTGCCTCAAATTGCTCATAAATGAATTTGTAACGTGCTACAATAAATTTTGCATTTTTTAAAACAATTTTTGTAGTTCATGTTGTAAATACCTTCTCGTATATATAAGTTCGTTTCATAAAAATATCGTACATTTCTTTCTTTCCGTAGATCACGATTTACTTTAAGTTATTCTAAAGTAAACTTTCAATGAGAAATGCTAAGAAATAAAATATCAGACAAATAGATATCAATGAAGAAAAACTTAAATCCTGGTCTTATAAACTCTTACGGCAAGAAAGACGTCATCTTTCCGATCTATTGGGTGATGTATCGCACCAGCAACAAAAGTGGATTTTTTTTTTATTGCACCGGTTTCTTTCACGATTGGATGCTCACCTCGCTTCAGTTCAAAACATACTCCTTTGGGTAATATGGTCCACGAAATTTTCGAAATGTTCAGTTGAAATTGATTTCTTAAAGGTTCTTCTTACCCAGCGGCTGGAAAGGACAATGCCTCATTGAACAACAGTTGTAGTTAACTGCTCTATTTCCTGATGTCGGAAATAGAAATTTAACGAGCTGATTGTTCGTGAACGTCAACACGTCATAAGAGCCCTTGTTTATTTTTGCAGAATTATGACAAAGTGTACTCAGCGGGAGTACTCTTTCGACTTTGTCATATACCATCACAGTGTGTAGTGTTTTATACTTAGTTGTGTAATAAAAAAAATGCGTGTTTGTGCTTCTACCTTTGCTTAAAATTACGTCCGAAATTTTATCAAATCCACATTGCTGAGATGATGAGACCACAGACCAAATTTCATTTAACAAAGCCGTTGCATTTTTTAGTAGTTATCATGTTCAGATCCATGCGAAAGGAAACAGATATAAATTTCTCTCGCACATACTTCGTCCAAACTTTGGTGTAAAGAGCCCAATTAATTTCCTCTTTCTAGCTCTTTGATGGTATATGAGTATTCTTTTGAATTTCTCATATACCATCACTGTGTGTAGCGTTTTGTACATAAGTTTGCAATAAAGAAAATCGAAAGTGCCTTTGTATATCTTCCTTTGTTCAAATTACGCTCGAAATTTCATCAAATCCGCAATGATGAAATGATAATACCACAGACCAAATTTCATTTAACAAAGCCGTTGCATTTTTTAGTAGTTATCATGTTCAGATCCATGCGAAAGGAAACAGATATAAATTTCTCTCGCACATACTTCGTCCAAACTTTGGTTTAAAGAGCCCAATTAATTTCCTCTTTCTAGCTCTTTGATGGTATATGAGTATTCTTTCGACTTTGTCGTATACCATCACAGTGTGTAGTGTTTTGTACATAAGTTTGTAATAAAGAAAATCGAAAGTGCCTTTGTATATCTTCCTTTGTTCAAATTACGCCCGAAATTTCATCAAATCCGCAATGATGAAATGATAATACCACAGACCAAATTTCATTTAACAAAGCCGTTGCATTTTTTCATAGCTATCATGTTCAGAGATATTCGAGTGGAAAAACAAATACATCTTATAACTTTAAATGAACAATTCTAGTATATAAATGTATTTCGTGTATCTCGAAAACGGCTCTAAAGATTTAGATCAAATTTTATATTTAGATAAGGTTTTGCTTTTTATCTCTATAGGTGTCTTTCTTAAAAAAACGCGATATACAAATACCAACATTACACATACCAAATAATTTTCATAACTAACCATTAGAGTATTTTTTTCTATCTGCTGCCATGCTACAATATCCTATAGTGCCATCTCGTAAATTTTTGTGGTACTTGCATTGTGTTAAGACTCGATTTCTTCATGATGAAGCTGAGTATAAGTTCAAAAATGTAAGTAATGATAGATAAATTGTAAAATGAATATTGTAATATAGCAAATTGTTTTGAATAATAAGTTAAACAAAGTGCTTTCATGGTTTTTTTATTAAATGTTCATATGTAGATAAGATTGAAAACTAGTCATATGTAATCAGTACTGATTCGTATCTAAATATTTTCTCCGAGGAAACACGATTTTATGAAAAAAATGCCAAGCGAAATTCGGTCTTCCAGGTACTTTCTCTTACACAATCTTCGTCCAAACTTTGGCGCAAATGGCAAAAGTAATTTCTATCTTCTATCTCTTTGCATTTGAAAGTAATGGTATTAGTCAAAATTACAGAGAATAAGAAATAGGGATGAAGTTAAATATCCATTTTCAAAATGCTAATATTCCTCAAAATTATTTATATAATGATAAAATCATACAAAATACGTGCGAACCTTGATATAAAGGTAATTCTACAAACATCGCCCTCACACTGTTTCTTATACACATAGCCATGTTCATAGGTTCTGATTACCACAATATAAATGTACCGGACATGTTTATATTGATTTATAATTACCATTAGAATCTTTTAAACCCCGAAACACCAATTACAGAAACTAAATATGATATTTTGTAATACACAACAACAATATGTCCCTTCTCAAATATTTAAAAGGCAATAGGAAGCACAAAAGGTACATGGAAAACTATTTAAGTTTCAAAAATCATCGGAAGAGATACGCAATTAAACGGAAGAGTGAATCTCGAACACTTAATGATTGAAAACAGCTGCAGTAGAAGGCCTGGGTCATAATTTTGGGAATTGAATTCCAGACAGTATAAGATTCCAATAAAGCTCAAATTCCAATAAATCAATATCTGAATCAGGACTCTTAATTTGAAGAATTCAATATCATCTTTAGCAAAATGCTAAACATTAATATTTATATTGTTACAAATAATATGTGAACAACCTCTATATAAAAGAAATTCGAAGGACATCGCCCGCAAACTGTTTCCTGTATACATCATCATGTTTATAAACATATGATTACAACAATACGAATGTACCGTACGTGTTTAGATTGATTTATAATTATCGATAGAATCTTTTAGACTTAAAAATGTCATTTACAGAAACTTAATGTGATATCTTGTTAATTCGCAATAATAACATGTCACTTTGTAAATATTTGATAAAGAATAGGAAGCACAAAATGTACACTGAAAACTACTTAAATTTCAAAAATCATCGGAAGAGAGGCGCAATTAAACGAAAGCGTGAGTCTCGAAAACTTAATGATCGAAGACAGCTGCAGTAGTAGGCTTGGGTCATAATTTTGGAAACCGAATTCCAAACTGTTCGAGATTCCAATAAATCAATATCTACATCAGGACTCTTAATTTGGTGAATTCAATATTAACTTTAGATAAATGATATATATTATTCAATAATATTTCAAATTAGTAAACTATAAGATAAATGTCATTATAGTATATATTTTGGAAAATATTCAGCCAATTTTTTGGAAAAATTTAGGGAAAAAATATATGTACAAAACAAATAATAAAGCTTTTATCAATGTATTGCGCCGTATGATAATCCATTATCTTTACTCAATAAACACACTTAAGAACTTTATTGCACACTACACAAATCCAACAGTTCCACTTTAGAACCATAGTCAACGAATTAAACGATCGTATTGGCATGGCGTGGAAATCTGGATACCTATTTCGCCCCAATTTCTAACATTTGATTGCGCTATTTAGAGTAAAACAGCACCAGTAAATGCCGATGGGAATAAACAGGTCTGAGGTGAGAGGAGGGGGGCTTGTAGTGTACTTTAGAAAAGCATTTACACACCACAGATTATTATGAAATGTTCTTCAATGACCAATCCCAATGGGCTGACTGCATAATGGAATGGTGAAATGCCATTCGATTGATGCAGCAAGGAAAATTTGGTAATGATCAACTTTACAGGACAGCATAAAAATTAATTTCTTTCGTTGAGTATATTGGTGAAAGAAGATGATTTACCTGAAGAAAAAAGAAACAGTGGTGTAAGGGGAGTATGTAGAGCCTCTACAACATGATTTTTGTTCTCCATTGGATATCATCAGTGGCTTTTTCGAGTGAAAATAGAGCCCAGGACCTGTATTATTTTTCCGTAATTTTCTTAAATTTTTCTTTAACAGTGACATGAATGTTTTGTCCCTTTGAAACTCCCAAAGGTAGGCCTCCGGGGCTTTATACTCCCCTTCCGCTTGGTCACTATACATCTGGAAAGCGATCAACTTCGTACCGTAGCTGACAAAAGAGAATAAGAACGCAAACAAAGAAATCGCAACAAAAAAATCAGTAAACTTTATACCGATAATTCTGATTCTGTTGATAGGTTCTGACAGGAATCTCTAAACTTGATTTTATTCTAGAACCCCGATAGAAGAAAACTCGTCCGATAAGCAGAGAGAGATTTCCAATGGCTTCGTATATTTCATATTTCTTGACAAGCTAATAAATAAATCTTTCAGCATGAGAATTTTAATTAAAATATAAAAGAAATTAGCATTTCTATGCTATTACTTTTAGTTCTCGCTATAATATTATAGAAAATTCCAGTCGGTGTCCAGAGAAAAAAGTCTAATTTCTTGGATCATGGAAAATAATACTTTATTCTATGAATATTTCTGAAAGCATGGAGCGCAGGAATCAAAAACTAAGTAAAAATGTACAAAGCACTAATTACAAAGACATCAGTTTGCAAACTAGCGGACAACAAATACCTGATTAAATAATAGCCCAGGACAACGGTCCCCACCAAAATGCAAATGCAAAACTCTCTCTACGATTAACAGTCCAAAAAAATGAATTCACTCCTTGTGAGAACTTTTTAAGTTTCTCAACACGATATGCAATCTTCTAGAAGGATCTTCAGATCTCGGTTCTTGATAGATATACAAAAACATATTTTGCATTTTCCAGAAACTTCTTTTCTACCGCCAACTAGTCAAATAAATGATCATCAAGTTCCTCGTCAATGATTTGATTCACTTAAAGAATATTAGCAAATCTCTCTTCACATTGATTGTACTTACATTGTAAGAAAGCAATATTATAGATCCGTAACTATATTCTAAACGGCAGAGTTTCAAACGGTATAATCCGTAATGTGCCACATTTATTTTTATATGCACCATACGCTATTACCAAATGTACTTATATTAGGGCATTAGAATTTTATTAGCTAGTTACTTACTTCCATTTAAGTCAATAACCCAAGACATCATCGGTTTTAAGGTATTTTCTGGAATTGACATCTTAAAAAATATATATATTTCTAAATTGGAGTAAACTAATTGCACCTGAATGAAATCATTTCCCTACTGTTCTATAGGCTTGTAGTTGGATGAAGATGTGTAGAAGAACTGATGTAGAAGAACTGTAGACAAAAGATATAATGCTAATCTTAAATTTCTTCTTGCTTTTGTTCTAAAACATTCTGGAGCCCTTAAAGACACTTCTGCCTGTGATTTACAGCACAATAAGAAAATTTCAAGGAAAAACATCACATAGGATATTTTCAGATGAGTGTGATTTACTTCATTAATCTTTCTTTTAAAAATTATCCGACTTGGTCATTTCTACATGACACTATTTTAGGACATATAATTTGTTCTTTCATTTAATACTTCTATTGTTCTGTGAAGTGTAAATATTTTTTGCACTTTTTTGCGATTTAATATTCTGTTGTTTATGTACAGTTCGTGTATCATCGCTTATTTGCATTTTCTTTGTCATGCAGCATTTTAACTATATTTGTTAGTCATAGCGCGTTCTTAAGCAAACAAATAAATAAACCATTTGGCTGCTATAGAGGTAACTTCAAAATTTTTGCGGTCATTAATGTTATCACTTTTTGTTCCATAGATAATATTTAATATAGTAAGAACTATTTTTTCTACTAAAGATGTAGTGTTCTTACTCATTGATTTATCTCTATATATTTAAAAGCCATTATGAATTTTCCCATATGTTCGTCTAACACACCATGCCGATTTCATCCAAACTTTAAGCGATTACTGTTTAAGGCAAGAAGCAACATCCATCAACTTTTCAAAGTACAAAAGTTAATCAAACTGATTTTTGTACTGTGTTAAAAGTGTGAAATTATAATTTAAAATTAAATAAATTTGTTAGTTGGAAATTAACTGAAGTTTGGGCATTTTTATGCTGCAACTTTGAAATAAATTATTGCAAAAGATTTTATATCATCGTAAAATTTAAATATATATATGTGTGTGTGTGTGTGTGTGTGTGTGTGTGTGTGTGTGTGTGTGTGTGTGTGTGTGTGTGTGTGTGTGTGTGTGTGTGTGTGTGTGTGTGTGTGTGTGTGTGTGTGTGTGTGTGTGTGTGTGTGTGTGTGTGTGTGTGTGTGTGTGTGTGACATTATTTCTGAAAAGTAGAAGGCAGGTTTGAAGACAGTTGAAGAGACATTTTAAATTTTTTATTTCGTTTTATTTTCTCTCGGGAGACAAGCATGATTGATTTATTTACAATTCTATTACAAGCGCGGGACAAAAAGCAGAAGTAAAAAGGGAAGGGGCGGTACAAATTAGTCTAATATAACATGGGATTTCCGGCCACACGCCAATTTAATACACGTGGTGACCTTTGACAAGGGCAACGAAGAGATCACTTTCACTTGATACTTAGATTGATTGCGCTGTAGTTTTTACGCACCTTCATACGTGGAATGATATCAGGAAATAAGAGAATATTTTACTATGGGCTAAATTATGATAAAGTTTTGGAAATTAATTTGGTTTAAATTATATATATATATATATATATATATATATATATATATATATATATATATATATATATATATATATATATATACATATATATATATATATATGGGACACACTGTATATATATTCATTTGGCGTAAATTGGCTTGGTATTCAGTTGGTGCAAGTCTAAATAAATATGTTGCTATAAATATAAGTTAGTATATGTTCAGTAAGTCTACAGTTGATATACGTCTTCGATATCTTTATTTCTGCTCGCGTTTGAATAGAATATGAATTTTTATTTCAAATAAAAAAATTTGTTAACTTTTATTGCATTTTTTTTTTTTTTTTTGCATTTTTAAACTTTTAAAATGCAAGAAATAGCATGTGGCAAAAATTTAAAAAAATAGATGTTTAGCTTGGTTATTTAATGAAATAAATGATTGAGTCGAGACGGAGAGTTAAAAAAGATTTCAGACAAAACTTTATAAAACAATAACATATTTTCAGACATAACTTTATAATAGTGTCTTGTTCCTCATCTATCACTCTAAGATATAACGTCGAAAATCCCGGTCAAAGACATGTAACTTGTATGGTATCAAGTTTGTTGGAATTATCACATTTCTGAAATACAGCAAAAGATGGAGCCCAGGAATAGGAGAATATGAAACCCAGTAAGAGACAGAATCCAAGAATCGTTGACTATGAAGCCCACCAAGACAGAGGCCATGGGTGGGTGAATATGAAGCCCAGTAAGAGACAGAATCCAAGAATAGTTGACTATGAAGCCAAGTAAGAGACAGAATCCAAGAATATTTGACTATGAAGCCCACCAAACAGAGGCCATGGATGGGTGAATATGGAGCCCAGTAAGAGACAGAATCCAAGAATCGTTGACTATGAAACCCACCAAGACAGAGGCCATGAATTGGTGAATATGTAGCCCACCAAGACAGAGGCCATGGATGGGTGAATATGAAGCCCAGTAAGAGACAGAACAGAAGAATCGTTGACTATGAAGCCCACCAAGACAGAGCCCATGGATGGGTGAATATGAAGCCCACAAAGACAGAGCCCATGAATGGGTGAGTATGAACCCCAGACACATTGAAGACATTGAAAGACATTTTGAAGAAATGCATTTACATGTATTACGTTGCCAGTCATTAACATTAAACGTATTCACGAATCAAGATACATTGAAACTACCCTTGGAAAGCTCTCATATGATCGCTGGCGGTAAATTTAGTGTTTAAGCTAAGGGTTGGATGTAATATTATTTTCAAGCTAAGCTATCTATCGCGGATGATTGAATTGCAGTTCTGCTTTTACAATACAAATTTGTGACGCATGACCTTATTTCAAACTCCTCGGTTTTACATTCAATTTATACCATTTTAGAGTAATAAAATATCAAAAATTAAAAGATTACATTAAAAAATAAGATATACGAAAGATATTTATGTTTATCTTGGAAAAGTAAAGATTTTTTTTTTCTTTTCATAAAATAATTTTATTGTCTTGAAATCAAATTATAACTCCGGTAATTATAATCAGTATTTAATAAACATATCATAGCCTAATAAATTATTCCAGGAAGCATTTCAAAAAAATTCTTGAGTGAGTCATTTGAGGAATTGCTAAGAAATTTTGAAGACATTGCCATTTTTCCCAATTTTATATGAAAGTATGAAATTAAGAAGTACTAGTTGCTCGTGGCCATCAGTTTGTCAGTCTAGATTATTGACTTTTTAAACTGTTAAATGATTAATGTGGAATGTATCTTTTTTAAAAAAATATTTTTATCTGGTTACTTAATATGACTGAAAAACATGAATTCAATTGTATCAGTTTACTGTAAATTTAAAAAAAACTGTATATTATATATATATATATATATATATATATATATATATATATATATATATATATATATATATATATATATATATTACAAAAAATAGCTGAAATGAAAATCTTAGTAAGGATTTAGTAATTGGCAAAAAGATGCGAATGAATGTCTTGATCGACAAATTCCTTTAGAGCATTTAAAACCATTGTTACGTTTAGTTTAGTTATATTAACGTCCCTAAAACAACACTAAGGCTATTTTGGGACGGACCTCGTAATTTTGAACCTCGATCAGATGACGACGACGACACCTGAGCTGACACCGCCTTCTCCACACCACACCAGCGGGAGGATCATTGTTTCAGATAGTATATAAAATTGAATTAAATGAATTATAAAAAAATATGGGATAAAATTGTGCTGATGAAAATAATATCATTAAAAAGATAAAATTTTTAGTCTTGCAATAATGCAAAGACTATTTTTCTCAGATAAATGTTTTGTAAGATATGAACATAAGTTTTGTAAGATATGAACATAACAGATTGTAATAATAATTAATTAACACTTTCTAGGGCCGTGAGAAGTATGCTTTCCACCAAATTTATCAATCTTTGTATGAAATTATGTAGGTTGGCATAAGTTCTGACAAATTTTTTTAGAAAAACAGAAACTTAGATGCTTCAGTTCTTTATCTCACACAAATTGATGCATCTTGATTTGTTACTTAATTATTAAGTAACCTAATTAATTAATTAATCAAATTAAATTCATCTAATAAGCTAAATGAATCCCTTTTCTTATTCTAATTGCAAGCCTAAAAATATTTTAACATAATATGACAAGAAAAAAATGGCACTTTAAAGGGTTAAGAGATGGTAAAGTCTATTTTTGTGTTTGATTAAACTTTCTGTTCGAAGCCTGTTTCTTGATTTCTTCCATATTTTCTTTCCTGTTACTGGATATGCTTTTGGTGACAAGGTAAGAAATCTACAGAATATTTCTAAAAGTATTTTGTCGCTCCATTAACTAGCCAAGCGAAACATTGGATTAAATGCAGCAGCAAAAGCGTTCAATGAAGCAATCTGAAATTAATATAATGGCATGTTCAGAATTGATTGCTATTCATCAATAAGTAATTAGCGCTATTTCTGAGCCACGAACGTTAACGTTTTCAATAGGTATAGAAAGAGATTTGTTATATTTTATATAAAACTTTCATATTTTTATAATTGCCTAATCATGTTCTGCCTTAAAACGATGACTTCTTTTAAAACCAATTTATTAATTAACTAGTCTCACTTACAGAAATTCTCTTAATGATTTCAGAAAGTATGGGGTTATAGAGGACATGTATTTCGACTCCTATTTGATGATCAGGATAATTAGGAATGTTTCTAATTACCCCAGAGACTACGGGGTTATTAAGGGCATGTATTTCGACTCCTGATTACAGAAACGAACAGAAATAAAGAGAATATTACCAAATTAATGAGAAATTACCGTGCTACAGAATTTATTTTACTGCATGTTACCAAATACCCTTAAGTGCTATTTTTCAAGTGAAGTATTTTCTATTTCATAAAATCTGTACATAAACTGTCATAACTATTTAATATCTTCTATTAAAGTAACTTATAACCATTCTCTTTCCAATTTTGATCGAAAATGTACCTTTATAAAACCGGAAATAACTTAATATTATGATGTATGAGAAGGAAATGCTAAAACTTTTCGATTCATATTGAATTTAATAAATATTAATAATTCAATTTAGCAGTGGAAAGTGAAATTTCCACTTCATGTAAAACTTTCAATCTACGATACAATAAAGTTTTCGTTCTAATTTACGGAATGTCAAAAAACATTTTGATTATCTGAAGAAAAAAACTATTTCAATAGAAGGATCTGGAAGTTATGTTTTGATTTGATTCTAGGAAATTGAAACTAATTATTCACTACTCTTTTTTACCCAAATTTTTGTTTAACAAAACTGATACTTTTCAAACGTTATATCCAATTCATCCCCATCGATTTTAGTAGTTGATCCTTATTCCAGAATCTAAAAATTTCCGATAAAATATAATATTTGTTGTAAAATCAGTCATCTATGATTCGAGATAAATTATTTCTTTCATCTCCGCAACCTCCACTTCTCATTGAAAAAATGTTTTAATCACTATCTCCAGATTCCCCCATCAATAATTTCTACCTCCTCGTCATCATCCACGTGTTTTCTTTTGTATATGACATCAATCTGCTTCAAATCATTATTAACAACTAATATTCAATCATCAAAAGTAATGAATATGTTGATTATCAATTTGTTTTCAAAGTTAGTTGCTCATATGATACATGCTAATGAACATAATATCAAAGGCAGAATGTTAATGCCTTTCTAGATTAAATATTACATCCTAATATATTATATATCAAATATCAAATCAAATATATTCAAAAATATTTCAAAAATGAAAAATCTAGAGTTTAAAAAATCTATTCTCAACTGTCCTTTGGTGAAAATTGTCAGATATTGTTGAGAACATTGACCTCTTTCTGGAGGAAAAAAAAATTCGAAACCGAAAATTGTAATTTCCTCATAGCCATTACATTCTATAAATCCAAGAGATACAGAATTGCAATGGAAATAATATTTTACATAATATATTTTTTCTTGTCTTCGTTGTGACCTATTTAACTTACGACAACACTAAAGCGTCTCCTCTCGGTAACTATTGTAAAAAAAAATTTCATAAAGAATAGATTTTTCCATACTTTCCACAGTCTGTAAATGAAATCTAGCTTCTTTCAGTACATTAGTTTCAGATGCAGGGGAAAATTTCCCTGTTTATATATTAAATAGGGGAAATTATGGCTGCCTGTATCTAACTTAACATCTTAGCTTGGATTTAACTAATATAGGGAAGGAATATATAGATATAGGATTGTGAAAGTTTCGATTTAATTTTTCCTGTACGCAGTTGCAACTAAACTAAACAAATATTAGAAAACAGCAAAAATATTGCAAAAAGTGGCAAAGGGATTTTTGCCTCCTCTAGAGTGTCTGTACCAAAAGATTTCCTATTCCATTTAGCTAAAGGCAATTTAATTTCGTACGGCAGTCACTAATCCATTCATTTCATCTGACCCTATTTCAGATGGACTCAAAATTATGGGAAACAGTCCTTTTACTTGGGTAATCTTAATAATTGTTACAAAATAATTATTTTCTGCAGATTTGATGTTAAAGTCTACTATTAAAATATGCAATGATGCGAACATACTGTTAATTCAAATGATTTAACATCTTTTTTGGATATCTCCAATGAAATTTTATATTACAACTTTGCTTCAGGTATATTTATCTTCTCATATACAAAATTTTGAAGGGAAAAAATCAAGATTTCGCCGAGTTTTCACATTTTAGAAGTATATTTTTGTAATTCTATCTATTTGCGAAAACAATAATTCAGAACTACAACGAGATAAATGAATAAAATTTGATACATAATTTTTATACCAGAAGTATAATCGCTCTAAGAGTTTTTGGACAAAAGTCGTCTTTCGAAAATTCAAGAAGAGAAAACATCGCCATTGGGTTTTCAATATTTTCGTAGAAATGGTTGTTTTCGAATGATTTTTTTTTTTGGTAAGCATCATCATTTGTAATAATTCTATCTATTTGTGAAAATAATAGTTCAAAGATACAACGAGCTAAATGGATGAAATTCGATACAATATCTTTATAACACAAGTATATTTTCTAAGAGTTTTTGGACAAAATTCGTTTTTCGAAAAGTGGAGAAGAGAAAATATTTCCATTGGGTTTCAACTTTTTGGCAAAATCGTTATTTTCTAATGATGTTATTTTGGTAAACATCATCAAAAGTAATTATATGTATTTGCGAAAACAGCAGTTCAAAAATACAACGTGCTAGATGTATGACCTGCGATACATAATATTTATGCCAGAAGTATATTTTCTAAGAGTTTTTGGACAAAATTCGTTTTTCGAAAAGTGGAGAAGAGAAAATATTTCCATTGGGTTTCAACTTTTTGGCAAAATCGTTATTTTCTAATGATGTTATTTTGGTAAACATCATCAAAAGTAATTATATGTATTTGCGAAAACAGCAGTTCAAAAATACAACGTGCTAGATGTATGACCTGCGATACATAATATTTATGCCAGAAGTATATTTTCTAAGAGTTTTTGGACAAAATTCGTTTTTCGAAAAGTGGAGAAGAGAAAATATTTCCATTGGGTTTCAACTTTTTGGCAAAATCGTTATTTTCTAATGATGTTATTTTGGTAAACATCATCAAAAGTAATTATATGTATTTGCGAAAACAGCAGTTCAAAAATACAACGTGCTAGATGTATGACCTGCGATACATAATATTTATGCCAGAAGTATATTTTCTAAGAGTTTTTGGACAAAATTCGTTTTTCGAAAAGTGGAGAAGAGAAAATATTTCCATTGGGTTTCAACTTTTTGGCAAAATCGTTATTTTCTAATGATGTTATTTTGGTAAACATCATCAAAAGTAATTATATGTATTTGCGAAAACAGCAGTTCAAAAATACAATGTGCTAGATGTATGACCTGCGATACATAATATTTATGCCAGAAGTATATTTTCTAAGAGTTTTTGGACAAAATTCGTTTTTCGAAAATTCGAGAAGAGAAAACTCCATTATTAAGTTTTCAACATTTTTTTCCAAAATCATTGTTTTCGAATGATGTTGTTTTGGTAAACATCGAACAATAAATGATAATATCCCAGAACAAAAACAAATACTTTCCGACGCGCCGTTTCTGAAAAAAAAAAAAAAAAAAAAAACGATTATCCGTAAAAAAATAAAAAAAGCAGATCGATTTCTAACGATCTGACAAGTTTCTCAATTATAGTTTCACGATACTTTCCAATGATGACTTTTGACCGCAAAATCAATACAGAAAGCCATCAACGAATAAAACCGAAAAATTCTTTGCTTCTGGTAATTTCTGTTGCTTTTTCATCGTTTTGATCGAAACTACACAATATAAACCGAAACTTTCGTGCTATTTCTAATAGCGTCATACTTTGAAACTCTTTTTTGACTACATGATAATACTTAATTTTCAACTTATGAAAGCTGTAACTTAGCAGTCATGCCTCATCCAATATTACGCAGTATAAAATTTAATGTAAGTGAAATATTCAGAAATAATCTTAAATAACATAAATAAAAAGTAAATTTGCACGTTCATTTTCGAAAATGAGCAGAAACACACACTAAATTCTTTACTGTTGGCTTATTGTAGGAGAATTGGTTGAAAAATTGATCTTTCACGAAGATAACGACTTTTGTTTTCTTTTCAATATTTATAATTTCCGAAGTTTTCTTTATGAAATTGTTTGAATTTTTTTTTTCAAACTCATTAATACTCGTTTACTCATACTCATACTCATACTCATAATACTCATACTCATTTTTATAATACTCATTTTTAAATCTGTATAATTTACATGTGAATGCGGTTTTCTATTTGTAAATGCCATTTTCTCCAATTTTAAAATTGTAGAATTATCTTATGAAACTCATAAATTAAAGACGAATGCATATTTCTTGTTGAAATTCGGTGCAATAATTTTTAAATATGGTCTACAGTTCCTTAACTATAGAATAAATAATCTTTTCATTTCAAAAACAAAGATTTTATAATTGTTTTAATACTTCATAATTAAAAAAATTGGAAATATTTTGCTATTAGTTAGTTGAACCTCAGTATTTAAAAACTGGGTAGAAATGCAGCTTATTTCTTAGTTCAGGAACTAGAAAATATATTTCTTGAGGTGATTGCAAAATTTTGAATAAATTATTTGATACATATCTAAAAATACATATATTACTTTTTGTTTAATATCTTTTTAGCCCCCCCCCAAAAAAAACATATTTCTCCATATATTAAAGTACATTTCTTTCTTTCTTTTTATCTGATTATTTTTCTTTCTTGTATTCTTTTTTTCTCATTTAATTTAATGGAAAATTCAAAAAATAATGCTGAAAGAAGAAATTGTCAAGTTTTTGGAAGAAATTAAAAACAATGAGTGTTATTGAACTGTTACTGCTAACAATTATTAATTTCATAGAGATACCACAGCAAATTGTTACAAAATGTTTACGGAAATAACTGTAAATATAAATCAGGACATACAGAAAATGCAGTTTTTACAAAGAACAAAGAAATTGCAAATAAATAGCCCTTATACCGGGCCATCATTTTGAAGGACTGTGTCCAATCGAAAGAATTTTAGTTGTCTATTTATTTTTACATATTAAGACATTTTGACGTTTTGTTCTCCATTGCGAAAAACAAATATGTATTTACAAACTCTTCACCTTTTTCAAGTTTTGACTGTTTTGAAAGAGATCTGTAACTTTGACGACAACACTACACATCAAATATATTTTACATTTTTTTTTTGTATGTTATTGTTTAAATATCGATAATTATTGTTCATTCACTGATTCAAAACGCCTCTGCGCTTTTGCGCATGCGTCAGGGTGCATTTATTTAGCCAAAATAAGGATGGGAAGCAAGATACAAAGAGCAGATGTTTACATTTAGGAATAAAGAGAACTCGATAATTTGCGGATTTAGAAATTAAAAAAAAAAAAATGAGGTAACTTGCAATATTAAAAGAAAAAAGATTCTAATTCAGAATAAAATATCTGAGAATAAATTAAATTTATTTTCAGATAAATTTATTCTCACATACACGTGGGAAAAACACTAAACAAAAATGTACCTAATGGAGTGAAAATAAAGGTCAAATGGCGAAAAATTCTGCAATTGCCCTCATCCTTCCACGTCTCACCCCTTAGCGAGGTAAAATAGTCAGAAACTAATAGTTTCAGGACACTGAAACGAGCAACAGGCAGATACTCAAACCTTTTGACGGATTTGATCCATAATTCGCACCATTCTGGTGAAAAGATTATATGTTGAATTTAACCTTTCTAGCTCTTCAGTTCTGATTTTTTCGTACCCATATAATAGATGCGAAAAGGCAGAAACTTCCTAAAAACAGATTTCGTCAGATGTATGACCTTTTCTGTTATAATTATACGCCAAATTTCATCCACTAAGCTTGTTGTATTATTTACTAATAGACGCTGATAGTTAAAATAGATAGAATTCTGAGTAGATAACACTAACAGCAAGATAGTAGTAGATAACATTAACATGGATTCTGAGTAGATAACAGTGGCATGTTTTTCGTTTGTTAACCTGATCACATTGTGATAAATATAAAGTTAGATGATATATCAGCCCTGATCTCATACCCGGGGATATTTTGAGCAAACAAGGAAAATTTGTGAAACATGATTAAATTTTTTAGTCTTTTTGTTACTTCTTTCTCCTTATCAATTGCATTTACTCCAGTTTTTTTAGTCTTTGATTAGATGAGGAGTATTTTATGCTGAGTGGCACTCCAATTCGCTTTAGGAAAATAACCCTAGTGTTGCTCTTAAACGGGACTTTAATATAGCTAAACTAAACCAAACCAATATTTTTTTGTGATCGTAACAGCGTAAAAATTGCATTAAAAAAGGGGAAATAGCATGATTTTTCCATTTAAAATTTTAGAAATTTTGTCATTGCACTGTGTGAGAATTGAACTGTTATTTTCTACATTATTAAAATATTTGCAACCAAAATTTAATTACTCATCCTGAACGACATGACCTATCTAAAAGAAATATTTATAATTTCCATGCATCTCACTAATAAATAGCATTCTGCAGTGATCATCCTTACATGCACACAGCCCATATTCTAGTATAAAAATGACTTGTTTCTGCATACTTGGCTTATCGTTGAAGTTTATCTCATGATTTTAGAAACACCCTGAACACAGATGCCCTTAGAAATATTACCTGAACCGTTTTGTTTGGATTAAGTTTAAAAAAACTAGTTAAGTTTATTTCTATAAGGCGAGTGTTTTGACTTCTGCGTAAATGCGTAACAGATATACGTTCCTTAAGACGGTAGTTTTCTACAGCTGCTTTAGCTTCTGATGAAATAAAGCCAAGAGATGAATTTGTGGAACTCTTTCGTGTGAAGAAAGGTTTGCCCAGGACAGCTGTAGAAAAATTTTTTTAGCTGCACGCACATCGGAAGTCTAAAAGATTTCATTTCCATAAGTATAATAAAGAAGAGATAGTCAATGTCAGCAGATTCACGATGGTTTTGTAGAAAAATATCAAGGATGCATTTGGCATTAAAATAGTAGCAAATTTTAAAAAAATGGGGACTTTTTTAATTAAATCTTTTTGTAAAAGATTGCAAATGAGAAAAATAAAACATAGACTATAGGAAAATTTCAATTTGTCACTATTTCAATGCTAAATGCATCCTTGATATTTTTCTACAAAACCATCGTGGATCTGCTGACATTGACTATCTCTTCTTTATTATACTTATCTATCCTTTCTAACTTTTTAGATGTCGTTTAATATAAGAATCTTTTATTGATACTGTTATATAGGCATTTAAGATGTAATTCATAGTAAGAAATTTCATGTACATATTTTACTTTAAGCGTATCAGATTTTTAATTACAATTCTGAAAGTTTTTTTTCTGTGTTGTATAATTTTATATTTTCACAAATAAATCATTTATGAATATTTTTCTTATGTTGGAAACTTTATGCATTATTATTTAAATGACTTTTGATTTTTCTCGTCATGTAATTTTAAATCTAAAAAAATTGCAATTTTTGAATCGTCTAATGTGCAAAATATTATATAGGATTAAAGTATCAAGTTAAAAAATCTGGAAAGATATTTTTGTATTATATTTCAAAGCGCAATGAAAGCTTGAAATTTTATGATAATATTTAATCGAATTTTTTAAATTTAAAATTACAAAATTAGCAATAAATTTTGCGGAAATATATTATTATCATGCTATTAAAAAAATTTTGATTTTCTTTTTTTACTTGATACCAAAACAGTAATAAAAACCGCCTTTTGAAGTAAGAGACTACTTATAGGACATATTTCACATTTACAATACTATGAAATATAACTCATTTTTCGTTTTAACTTGATAGACGGTGCTTCATTTTTTTTTTTTTTTTTACTGGAGGGTCATTTTAAAAACTTCATTTATTTATTTATTAGGATCTTCATTTTTTTCTGAGTTTTGGCAAACAATTGAAGCCATTGTCATCTATGAAATTTCAATTATAAGTACTATAATTAAAAGAAGTGTTAAGTAGCGATATTTTAACTGTACAATACAGAATAATATCAATTGTGTTTTTATAGAATTGCTACATTTATAACTCATACGAAGTTTACAAGCTGAATGAATGGAAATTTATCAACATTTATATTTTTACCAATCTATTATACAATAATTCATTAAATTGTAAAAAAAAAACAAGTTTTTACTTAATTTTTCTAAAATATTCATTTAACCGCCAATAAAAATTTTATTCGCAACAATTCCCTCCCCCCCCAAAGGAATTGTTTTTGTATTTTTTTACCTTTTTTGCCTTAGAAAACATAGTTAAATATTTATATTAAAACCAAGCATAGAATTGTCGGGTTATCAAATAAATTGTTTGCAGGTTTTCTCTCTCTCTCTCTCTTTTTTTTTTCTTTAAAATTTTTATTTCCTTCAAGCTTTCCACTTCAAAGCAATGTATAGTTGTTGAAAAGATAAGCTAAATCCATTTAACCCCCCCCAAAAAGAACAGATTCGATAAAATACAACAGTTACTTAATGATAAGTATATCTATAGGCGGGATTTTTTTTTTCCCCTTTGCTTCAAAAAGAAAATAAACAAACCATTTCAAAAGTTATACTAGAAGCAATACAGAAATCCATTTCTTTTACTAACCACCCAATGCAAGAAAATCACAAAACTTAATAAAAACTATTATTTTATAAATTTTGAAACTGTAGTCTATGGTGACAAAGAATAATATGTGTGGTATAAAAAAAAAAGCAATGAAAATTTTATTAGAAACAATAGCATCATATTTAACGAATTGTAAAAATGCTCCTTTCCTTTTTAATTAAAATAATATATTAAAGATAAAAATATAATTATTTATAAAAGATAATTATTTTACTGATAATTAGCGCGTCATTATCCATGTTAAACGAATTAAACTTTTTGAACTAGGAATTTATTTAAACATCTAAATAGATTATACATTTTATTTTGGATGTATTTGTCATTTCCATCCATATAAAATCAAAAAAGCATTGAGATTCATAAATTATATTGCTCCTTTGATTACTTTACTGTCTTAATTTAAAAGCAGATTTAAATGTTAAATACATCATTTCAGTATAAGCAGTTATTTTCTAATCTTTTGATATTCTAATATTTTAAAATAATTATAGCCTGCAAATTTTTGGTTAATAAAAATATAGTTTTATGCATGCACTTTTTTTTCCTGGGTTATTTATTCTACTTATGTTTATTTAAAAAAAAAAAAAACATATAAATAAATTTACTTTCCAAACGATTTCTAGCTTCTTTTACGGCAAATAAATTTATTGTAATACATTACTGATCAGTCGTTATTCCAATTTTTTTTTTTTTTTTCCTAAATTATCGTACCCCTAAAAACAGCCCGTGCAGGCGCTTATCTACGATAATTTCAAACTAACAATTTCTTGCGCTTTATTCCATTTAAAGGAAGAACAATAAAATAAAAAATAATTTTAAAAAAAACTTTAAAAAATTAAAATTTTAGCATAAATGCAATTATAATTTATAATTTCAAACTTTTTCGAAACAATATTACTTTTTCCCTCTTTTTCTTCCTGATTTTCCAAAACAAAGCGAGCGTGGGCCGTCCCAGCAGGAGGAAAACAAAAGTGAGCGGGTCACGTGGATGCACCGCCGAAATGCAACTTACCCGCATATCCAGGAGTGCCTCCTGGGCGGCAGGGCCTGTGGCAGGAGGAGATGACGTCGCTGCATGCCGCTTTGGCAGGTGGTTAGTGATCGACAGGTGTTCGTGTGTTCTGCCTCGGCCGGAAGCGAGGGCCGACTGGCGAACCTCCGGAACAGGGGGAATCGATAGCATCGCCGCATCGGGTGTCACGTGTACTGGGGTGCACCCCATGCGCGCGGGAGGATGACTCCGTGGCTGCCGGAGGGGGAACTTTTGGCGCGGCGCGAGATTTGAACGCTGAAGCGACGGGAAGCGCGTTTTCGAGAGCCTGCGGATGAGGCTTAAGTGACCGGATATACTGAATTTCATTTCGGGAAGTTGGCTATACAGAAATGTGTTCGCTGACGTTACCAGCAAGCAAGGTCGAATTAAGTTTTATGTAACACTGCATGTTTTGATGCCCTTTTTCCCTACCCCAAGTTAAAAAAATCATTCATTTTTAATTTAATACTCAATTAATCATTTTTTAAGTAACGAATATTACGAAAAATTAACAAAATATTTAATTGTCCATTATAAACAAAATATTTGTTTTCAATATATTTCCTCCGTAAAAGAATTCAAATTCAAAAGTCATTTTAAATAAAATAGTAAAATATTTCAAATCCTTTTTTAAAATGATACAAATACTCGAGTGCAATGTTTGCCATGAATTGTAATTGTTAAGAGTTATAAGTCCACTAGTAACAGGAAAACCAGAAATGAAGTTATAACAATCACAATTATCTGCAAACGATTTTTAAAACATCAGAAATACTTTCTGAAATCTAAACGATATACGATTTTAATTTTAATAAATTCAATTTTTCTGAATAAAAAATCGCATAAAAGATTAAGACGAAAATGTCATAAAAAATTCTTGAGGGACATTAAAAATTTCCTCTGACCTGTAATTAAAGTAGAGCAGACATAGAGTGAATTCCACTTGGAAATACTAATTTATAAGCTAAATTTAAGGAGAAGAAAAATTAAAAAACCCATGTAAAAATTCCGCTAAAAATAATAAAGAGCAATGGATTTAATTTCTTTTTATTCGCAAAAAAATGTCTTAACTAATTTAATGATATTACATTTTTTTATAAAACTGTTTAGAATTATATGCATCATATCGTTAATTCTTTTTGTTTCAGTGGAGATTCATCTTACCGTATATGTAAGAAAATCAGAATAATAAGGAATATCTCGTTTAAAAACATATTTAAGATACATTCGTGGAATTTAACTACATTAATAATATGAAATTTTAGCAAATGTTCGGTAAATTTTACATTTTTAATACTTTGTTGAAGTTTTTAAGCATTAAGAATTTTTAAAATCTTAATAAACTTTGTCAAATCTTTAGTATTCACTGTTTCAAATTCACTTTTAAATTCTTTGTTTGATGGATTTTCAACTTGCGTTAATAAGTATAGAAATTGGAATTTTTATATTTTGTATTTCATTCAATATATGTATAATTATTATAGAAAATAGGAAGACAAGAAGATAAAATTTTATATGATTTTAAAAATTGAATAGTAATTAAAACTTTTAATTTGATTTTTTTTTTATTCAAGAAATCTGAAACATCAATTCATATTCGGAGAAATGAGAACAGTCAAAAATTAAGAATATTCTAAATCGTTTGATCACTTGAAATTTGAGACACTTAATGGCAACATGTCTCCGGAAAGAAAAAAAATAGAATAATCTTTTCATAATTTTATTTATTACCTAACAAATATTTCAAATACTTTATATTTTCATGGAAAAAAAAAACTAAATAATTTTTGTTCCAGCTCATTGCGTGCCATTATCAGAGGTCAACGTATCTAAAAATGTAACAACTAAGGAAGAAAAATAAAAATAAATATGGATTTACCTTGTTTTATTTAAATTCTAAATCACAAAAGAAACTTAAAAAAAAAAAAAATTTCAAAGAATAAAAATTTTTGACGGCTATGGATTCTTTCAGATAGACAAATTAATCTCTCCAGAAAATTCTACTTCGAAGCGATATTATTTAAAGAAATACATTATTTCGCTCGTTGGGTAATTCTTATCTAAATAGTGTTCGTTAAGAATATATTCTACATATACATATTTTACATAGCTCTTTTAAGTTTATCTTAGCTTCATAATATTTTTAAAAAGCGAAGTTTAATCGAAATTAGAAATGTTTCTTTTATACTACTATATATAATTCTCTATATATAATTTCATGGTATAATTAACATTACTGTTAGATTTTTATATATATTATACAATTATAAGTTCTTCACAAACAGGGTGATACACTTAGAATAAAACAAAACTTTCTGCATATATCAAAAGGGGGAAAAATTATGACTGTCACATGAAAAATGGACTGTTAAAATGAAATTAATATTTCGAAAATTTTGACATATTGTATCCAAATTAATACTATTTTTACTATATAATGAAAAAGGTATTTGCCATCTTATATTTGAAATAAAGAATCATAATCCAGCCATTTTGATGGATTTTTATTTTATCTTTTATTTGAATGAATCTTGTTTCCTGTATATTTTCAGGGTAAAATATCAAATTAGAACGATGTATGCTTTTTCTTTTATCATTTTATGGTACATTTAAAATTATTCATTAATGGAGTCTTTTTCTTTTCGAATCAAAATCACGCACTTAAAATATTAGAATAAGAAAAATTTGGCTGAATAGCGAAGGAGATATATGAATTCACCCATTAGTAACATCGTTAGAAGAAAAATATCATTGAAGAAGGAAAAATTGCATTTGAATGTGGTTGCTGATTTAAGAATCTAACCGTTCCTAAATTTAAAACAGACGATATTCTAAATTCAAAGGGAAAAAAAATGTAAGTAAAAGTCTGTAAAACTAATCAATAGTGAATAAGCAAGTACTTTATTAGAGTTCAGATTACATACTCGAGTACAAAATATTTAAAGAAGATTCGAATTTCTTGTTTAAAACAGACGATATTCTAAATTCATAGAAACAAAAATGCAAGTACAAATCTTTAAAGTAAATCGATAACGAATAGACAAGTGCATAATTAGCGTTCAAATTACATATTTACATGCAAAATATTTAAATTTGAATTTCTTGTATAATTCGAATTTCTTGTATAAAGCATCATTATATGATGTTTTAAGAAATGTTTTAATAATGTGTGTGCATGCGTGCGTACGTGTGTATGTGTAAACATATTTTAACAATCACAAGACCGAATACAAGACATTTTTGAAATTTTAACTCTTCTTCACTACGGAAGGCCTTTTACATACAAGAAGCGATGATAAAATTGAAGTCTGTTTACATCGCGATACAAGTGCAAAGAACCAACATGTTTCCCTTCAGTGGTTTTTACTATGAAATTTTGATAGGAATAGCTTTGACACGTGTTGATTTAGGACAGGGAACCTAAAAGAAGGTTCAAAGCATTGAGGATTTTTATTCCTTTACTCGGAGCGTAAAAAAATGCTCAGACTAACAGTTTCATAGTGAGATTGTAGAATTAATTAAATACAAAGTGGGAATTACATCGGGAAAAATAAATTTTAAATGAGGTTAATGCGGGATAAATTAAGGTAAAAATTAGGAAATTAATCAATATTTAAATTATATTAAAACTTGTTATTACATATATGTGTGTGTGTGTGTGTGTGTGTGTGTGTGTGTGTGTGTGTGTGTGTGTGTGTGTGTGTGTGCTTTAAATTATAGCAACGATATCATTCACATAAATATATATTTAATATTATTTATTATCGAAATGCGTATAAATGCAAAAGCAAAACAATGAAATAATAAAAATTTTATGTAAATTTATAAAATTACAAAACACACACGCATGGAAATCAAATTGATATCGTAAAAAGGCTGTATTTTTAAATTTTAAAGTAATGTAAAAATGGCTTCGTTCGGTAATAACTTCAGAGTCATTGAAAAAAAAGTTAACAATTTTTGTTTTTCATAATCCTTTAAATTTGGGAAAAAATGAGGAAACTTTATTTTGAAACTAGTGGTAGTGGTCTCCCTAAAACTTTCTCGAATACTCTCTAATAAAATCATTCCAGAGAATAATATTAGTGTTGAATAGTTACAAAATATAAACCTTTAGCTGAAATATAGCATTTTTACTGAATCTATTATGCCATTATTGGCGAGTTATTTGGCGACAAATCCCTGGCATGTTGCTAATAACATCCGAAAATCGAGTTTATGCTTCAGACTAGTTTTTTTAACCGATTGAAACAAAGTTTTAACACTGAACTGCAACTGTAGTCACAAAATTCCATACAAAATTTGATATATTCAATTCATAGCATATTTAAATTATCATGTTTACATGTTTCTGAAAGTACAGACCGACATATGGTCAATCTCTAGTTGGATTTGACTAAAAATTTGAAATTTTGAAAAGGTAAGATTTGAAATTTTGAAAAGGTATTTTGACTATAGATCTTAATTCTGTGCATCGAATTTTATCTATTTTGCTCTCTTTGTTTTGTATTTATCGTATCAACTTATATTCGAACAGCTGGACAGACAGACTTCCTCTAAGTGGATTTTGCGCAAAATTTTATAGTAATCTACACTTTCGGTATAAAGACAATATACCAAATTTCACCCATCTAAATCAAAGCGTTTTTGTGTTATATCTATCACAGACAGATGGGCATTTTCCAAAAATGTGTGTTTCAAGCTAAGGAAGATCTAAAAACTGAGGATTTGTTAAGATCTCCAATTCGAATTTTTTGCCGTTTATATACTTTTTCTATACTACGTATAAGAGAAAGTAAAACGTGACTTTTTAGTAAGAAGTGACACGAATTAATTACATACTGAATTTAGTATAAGTAGATCTCTCGTTGAACTCTGTAGAAGGTTTTGAGCGATTTTTGTATCTTGTATTTCGCACAATTCATAACGTAATTTGAATTTATTATCCAATTTATAAATATCATAAAATTTATTATCCAACTAAAATGCAATTTTCAGCGAAAATTGCATTCAATCAATAAATATAATCAATAAATAATATCTTCTATATAGAAAATATAAACAAATTTTTTGAATGCTATTCATTGGAAGAGCATTCATTGTTAAGTATTCATTTTGAAAACTCAAAAAATAGTTTATGGTAAGTAAAAATTTGTAAAGTGTCATCAAGAGAAAAGGAAGTCCTAATGATTGCAATTATGCTTTTTAAAAACAACGTTTTCCCGGTACTTTGACAGGGTAATCATTCACAGCTTTTCTTACCAGGAAAGTGATAAAGAATTGCAGTCTGAGCTATCACGAGGTAATGAGTCTTACGCAGAATGGCATTGTTGAGTGACCGAACTAAAAATTATTCCTTTCATTCCTTAAATGTATTTTAGATTCATTTTTTCCCCAAAATTCGTAGTATTTATTTTGTTAATGCTATTTTCCCAGTATGTTAATAGTTATGTATGCTATTTTCCCTGAATGAAAATAGCTATGTATGCTATTTAGTAGCATTTATTATCATGTGAGAACATGATGTTGTTTGGTTTATGGCTTATGAAACCTCAAAATTCACGGGCAGAAAATTGGCTATATATCGCTTTTGAAGCATCACTTCTTTTACTTTTAGGGTTATTAGAAAATGTTAAAGGTACATGAAAAAAATATGAAGAATAGAAATGCTATCACATTTGGCGACTTATCGCCAACAAAAAGTTACAACTTGGTACGAATGTCCGCCATGTACTCGATTTTCCGATCTGGCCAATAAAGAGCAAGGTTATAAAGGCAGGAAGTTATCGCAAGTTATAAGAAGTTATATATATAGTGTGTGTGTGTGTGTGCTGTGTGTGTGTGTGTGTGTGTGTGTGTGTGTGTGTGTGTGTGTGTGTGTGTGTGTGTGTGTGTGTGTGTGTGTGTGTGTGTAATGATATTTTTAAATCTAATTTAAATCCTAATTTATTTCCAAATGTTCATTCTAGTTTAGCCCATTTTAACTTTATTCTAATATGTTGTCTTATTACCTGATCCTGTTCCCATTTTCTTTTTTTAAATTAATGCTACACGCGCTCTATAAAAATGCTAATTTCTGCATTTTTCACTCTACGAGTGATGGGATAAAAATCTTTAATGCCTACCACATTCTTTTAAAGATACCTAAATTTCCCTTTCCTAAGACTACAAGTTGTCAACGAAATCCTTTTGTATCTTATGCCCTGGTTTCACGATGTAGACTGACATATCTTCTCTTTCTCCCTTGTATATAATATGCCACCTGTGATGAAATAAATCGAAATTTCAAAATCTTCAAAACTTTTCAAATTACTTATGTAGTAAATTTTGTGATGATTTTAGATTTAATGAATTTTATTTTTTTCCTTGTATCAAATTTAATTAAAAAATAACTTCCATTTCATACGATGCCCAGCTTTATCCCGATACGATTTCACTTTCTCATATATGAAGTATACAATAAAGAAATTATTCAAATCATCAAAATATTCGACCTCAAAATGATCAGGAAAGTGAATATCTCTCAGAATCAAAAATAGACATGGCATTCAAAAAATGAGAATTGGAGCTAGGTGAATGAAGTTTGTTAACTGGTTTATTACGTAAAAATTATTAACATCTAAAAAATTTTGTTCAAAATACGTCAACGGAACAGCTTGTGACATCTGCATGACCTGTTCCATTTAAAACAATAACTCAAAAATCCAAAAAACTCGATCGATGAAGTTTCGATTATATATCTATCACGAAAATTAAAAATATGCATCGCATTTTGAAGCAAATGCTTCAATGGATAAACTGTTTATTCTTATACTGATATATGAATGAGACATTTGAAATTCACCCTAAGGTAGAAAGAGAAGTTTTAGAATGAGCACGATTTTTACTACATAATTTTAATGTCTTGTGTAAAAATTTGGATTAAGCCTGTGAAAATAGAGGCGATCTAAAATACGTAAAGATATATTTTAAATATATCTTTATGTTATCTTAATATCATATACATATCATGCTATTTTTATATATATCATGCTATTTTAATATATATCATGCTATTTTTATATATATCATGCTATTTTTATATATATCATGCTATTTTAATATATATCATACTATTTTTATATATATCATGCTATTTTAATATCACATATCACAGTATCTTAACGTCTTAACACCACACCATATATCCTATTCTAGAGCTCATCTGTCTCCTAACCGATAGATAAAAATTAGATAAATATTATTACAAAAAATGGGAAGGAAAAATATTACATACTAATCAATTACATAGAGGCAGACAAATTACAAAGATTATGCTAATACATAAAACTGAAAGCATTGTTAAAAAGGAGAAATGGATATCTTGAATACAAGAATACTAAAAGAATAAATATGGTAACATACAATGTTAATAAAAATAAGAAGCTTAAAATAATCTTTTTTACATGGTGAGAAATGAGAGAAAATTTGTGTTATGTGGCAAATTTGAAGATTAGGGAAAAAATTACATAAAAATAAAAACTGAATATATATATATATATATATATATATATATATATATATATATATATATATATATATGTGTGTGTGTGTGTGTGTGTGTGTGTGTGTGTGTGTGTGTGTGTGTGTATGTATAATATTTTAATCAGAAGGTAGTTTCGAAGACAGTGAAGCGATTTTTAAATTCTATTTAATCCATCCCGGGAAGGTATAATTTATTTACAAGAAGGTCCGGACAAGGTACGTCCGCTCACAGAAACAGATTAGGCAAGAGAAGACAGAAATAAATTATCCCTGGTCTTATATACCATGTTTATTTGATAGGGAAAATATTTCTTCATAGTGCTTAAATACAATGAGATTTCGATAGGGATTTTCGCTACACGAAGCGACCAGGCAAGGGAAACACAGAAATCTTTAAAATAGAATTTGTTTAGACCAGCACTTTTCCATCCCCTCACTCGGAGTGTGGGAACCGCTGACGAAAGCATTTTCACAAAGCTTCAGCCGAATTAATTACGTAAAAAAAGTGGAATGGGACCATCAAATAAGAGAATATTTTAGAATGGAATTACTATGGGCTGAATTAAGATAATTCTTTGGGAATATATATATATTATGAATTTATTCATGCTTATGATTTTTTTTTCCTTGATATCAGAATGCGAAGAAGTTTTTCAGACTTGAGGAATTCTAGTGAAGGTGACGGTTAAGTGTTAAGAAAGAGTAAAAGGGCAAGATGTTAGCTAGTGGAATGAGGTCGTCGACTTTTCTAAAAATACCAAAGTTTTTTGTTTTTTTTTGTTTTGTTTTTTTCGCTAGGTGAATAACGGTGAAGGTAAGTAGAAAATAGACCATGTCTTGTGACAAACAGGATTTAACAAGAAGTTAACGTAAAACTAGAAAAATGTGAAGGATTGCAACAAAATCAAGAGCAGAATATTTCCACTGATTATTTTTGAGGATGTTATCAATTTCTTTCTCAAGTAAATATCAAGTAACAAAGCTTAATAACAAAGCTTCGAATACCTTCAGGTAGAATTAACTCTATCTTAGTATTAATATTAATGCTCCATCTCTAGTACTAGTAGAATTCTAATACGATCTAATAGTAATAGAGCTATCTACTTTGACACAAACATTTTGAAAAGTAGAATTGTATTATTCAGTGAGATATTTTTAACTTTAATAAGAATATTAATGAATCAAAAAATTATTAACCTTTTATTGCTTTCTATCCTATTTTACACAAATTAATTTTATACTATTGCAAAAATTTAAAAAATATATATTTTTTTAATGGAATAAATTTAATTGTTACACAGGGTTTTTTTTTGTGTGATTTTATTATTATTTTTGAGATGAAATGATTTTAAAATATTTTAAGTATATTTTTAGCAATGCATTTCATTGTCGTAAGGAAACTCACAACATTTTCATTGTATATACAAACATTTCCGCTGCATTTTTCTTCCATTGTTTTAATTGAAATATCAAGATTTGGCATTCGAATCTGTTATTAATTTTTAAGCATCCTTATAATCAAATTTGTGAATTTTATAGTTGTTACAATTCATGTTTAATTTCAGAAATAATTTGTTTTTTTTTATATAATTCGTCCCATTTTTTAAAAAGGGTAGCTATTTCCTATAATAAAATTGTATGTATAAAATATATTATCCTTCTTTTAGCTTTAAAATTGCCTTTTTATTGCAGTATTATGATTTTTTTCTTTGAATCAGAGATCTCTGAGATATTAAATTATGAAATATATTATGTATATTACACAAAATTTCAATGTTTAAATGATTCCAATTTCTATTCTCATATCTTTATGAGAATGTTTCGATTCATCAAGAAAGTTACTGAATTAAATAGAATTTAATCATTTTCGTTTTCATTTGGACAAATTTCAGATCAGATGATAGAAAATTAGAAGAGCACATAGCAAATTGAATAAAATGCTGTTAGACTTCTGAGGCAGCATCTGTTACGCATCTATCGAAACTTGAAGTTAAAAATTATTCTTTTAAGGAAGCCATTAAATTTTTGATGAGCATAAAAGATTTATTTAATATTCTATACAGCCATTAATCACGACGAAACAGCTGGTCACCAAAGTTAATCAGTTATATAATTGAAACCTAAACATAGACCGCCGAGTTTTCATTTAATGAGTTCTTATCTTTCCACTTTAAAATTTCGTTAAAATGAAAATTCGTTGAATAGAAGTTTTAAATTAAAATCTAGAAGAAAAAACGATGATGGAAACTTACTTATCTCTTTTACTAATACTTTCAACACATACCCTTAGTTATTTGGAGAAAAAAAAACATCTTTAATCTTACATTGCACAAGTTTAATATAAGGAACATTTTTTGTATAATTTTTGTGTTTAACATTTTTGTATTTAAACACATCATTTGCAATATCATCTTGAAACTGTAATTTCTTATGAATGATGTTAACCTTGCTTTTTGTGAAAGTTTTTTAATAACTTTATTATCGTTTTTACGACACATTGCAATATGTCATATTTCGCAGGATATTGAAAAATCAAAGTACCTTCTTCTACTTTTCATTTCAGACCTAGGTCACATGAAGTCGTGGCAATCGATTTGTTATATTTTGTTGGGACAAATGAGAAGTCAAAAATGTCGGAAAACTTCGTTAAATAGAAATTAACTCTCGTATAATAGAGAGTAAATTGCATGTAAGTGCCGATCAAATTCACAATTCTGCAGATAATTTCATTAAATAGAAATTCATTCAATGAAGGTTCTAAAATAATTATATGCTAGATGAAATGTTTTAATACGTTTATCATATCATGAGAAAGAAACCTATTACTCTGCTAATACAAATACAATTTCGTTAAATGGAAATTAATGTTCCTATAATGGAGAGTAAGTTGCACGTAAATGCCGATCAAAAATTCTGCAGATAATTTCGTTAAATAGAAATTCATTCAATGTAGATTCTAAAATAGTTACATGCTAGATGAAATGTTTTAATACGTTTATCATATCATGAGAAAGAAACCTATTACTCTGCTAATACAAATACAATTTCGTTAAATGGAAATTAATGTTCCTATAATGGAGAGTAAGTTGCACGTACATGCCGATCAAAAATTCTGCAGATAATTTCGTTAAATAGAAATTCATTCAATGTAGATTCTAAAATAGTTACATGCTAGATGAAATGTTTTAATACGTTTATCATATCATGAGAAAGAAACCTATTACTCTGCTAATACAAATACAATTTCGTTAAATGGAAATTAATGTTCCTATAATGGAGAGTAAGTTGCACGTAAATGCCGATCAAAAATTCTGCAGATAATTTCGTTAAATAGAAATTCATTCAATGTAGATTCTAAAATAGTTACATGCTAGATGAAATGTTTTAATACGTTTATCATATCATGAGAAAGAAACCTATTACTCTGCTAATACAAATACAATTTCGTTAAATGGAAATTAATGTTCCTATAATGGAGAGTAAGTTGCACGTAAATGCCGATCAAAAATTCTGCAGATAATTTCGTTAAATAGAAATTCATTCAATGTAGATTCTAAAATAGTTACATGCTAGATGAAATGTTTTAATACGTTTATCATATCATGAGAAAGAAACCTATTACTCTGCTAATACAAATACAATTTCGTTAAATGGAAATTAATGTTCCTATAATGGAGAGTAAGTTGCACGTAAATGCCGATCAAAAATTCTGCAGATAATTTCGTTAAATAGAAATTCATTCAATGGAGATTCTAAAATAGTTAAATGCTAGATGAAATGTTTTAATACGTTTATCATATCATGAGAAAGAAACCTATTACTCTGCTAATACAAATACAATTTCGTTAAATGGAAATTAATGTTCCTATAATGGAGAGTAAGTTGCACGTAAATGCCGATCAAAAATTCTGCAGATAATTTCGTTAAATAGAAATTCATTCAATGTAGATTCTAAAATAGTTACATGCTAGATGAAATGTTTTAATACGTTTATCATATCATGAGAAAGAAACCTATTACTCTGCTAATACAAATACAATTTCGTTAAATGGAAATTAATGTTCCTATAATGGAGAGTAAGTTGCACGTAAATGCCGATCAAAAATTCTGCAGATAATTTCGTTAAATAGAAATTCATTCAATGGAGATTCTAAAATAGTTAAATGCTAGATGAAATGTTTTAATACGTTTATCATATCATGAGAAAGAAACCTATTACTCTGCTAATACAAATACAATTTCGTTAAATGGAAATTAATGTTCCTATAATGGAGAGTAAGTTGCACGTAAATGCCGATCAAAAATTCTGCAGATAATTTCGTTAAATAGAAATTCATTCAATGTAGATTCTAAAATAGTTACATGCTAGATGAAATGTTTTAATACGTTTATCATATCATGAGAAAGAAACCTATTACTCTGCTAATACAAATACAATTTCGTTAAATGGAAATTAATGTTCCTATAATGGAGAGTAAGTTGCACGTAAATGCCGATCAAAAATTCTGCAGATAATTTCGTTAAATAGAAATTGAATGAATGGGCATTCTTCTATATTTACATGCCAGATGAAGTGCCTTAATATTGGATTTATAGCATCATGAGAAACAACAATACTCTGCTAATTCAAATAAACTTTCGTTAAGTAGAAATTAACTTTTATATAATGAAGAGTAAATTGCATGTAAATGCCGATTAAGGTTACAATTCTGCGAATAATTTCGTTAAATAGATATTCATTGAATGAAGGTTCTTCTTTGGTTACATACCTGATGAAGTGTCTTAATATTTTGTTTATCGCATCATGAGAAACAAATGCTCTGATAATACAAATACAGTTTTGTTAAATAGAAATTTCTTTGGTATAATGGAGAATAGACTGCATTTAAATGCCGATTAAAGTGACAGTTCTGCAGATAATTTCGTTAAATAGAAATTTATTGAATGAAGATTCTTTTATAGTTACATGACAAACGAAGTACCTTAATCCCTAATATTGCGTTTATAGCATCACGAAAAATAAACAAATGCTCTGCTAATACAAATACAATCTCGTTAAATAGGATTAACTTTCGTATAATGGAGAATAAAATGCATTTAAATGCTAATCAAAGTCACGATTCTGCAGATAAGTTCATTAGATAGTTTTCTTTTGTAGTTACGTGCCAGATGAAAGGTCTTAATATTGTGTTTATAGCATCTTGAGTAAGAAATAAATGCTCTGCTGATATAAATACAAGTTCTTTAAAAAGAAATTTTCTTATAATGGAGAGAAAATTGCATGTAAATACCGAACAAATTCACAATTCTTCGGGTAATTTCGTTAATTACAAACTCATTAAATGAAGATTCTTCTATAGCTACATGCCAGATGAAGTGTCTTAATATTGTGTTTATTGCATCATTTGAAAGAAACAAATGCTCTGCTAATACAAATACAGTTTCGTTAAATAGGAATTAAATTTCGTATAATGGAAAGTAAATTGCTTGTAAATTCGGAACTGCAGATAATTTCGTTCAATAGAAATTCATTGAATAAAGATTCTTACATGCCGGAAAAAGTGCCTTAATATTGTGTTTTTCGCTTCATGAGAAAGAAACAAATACTCTGCTAATACAAATACAACTTTTCGAATTAATTTTTCTCTGCCAAATCTTTATAACATAATTTGGCTCATTTCCCTTCACTTTGAAACAGTCCAACCCACAAGTGCTGACGACCTGTCCTTGGAAGTCCTTTACATCGACTCACACAAAGGGAGAAGTGAGTGTCCGTTCCGGTTTGAAAAACACAAAGAGAACCGGACTTCAACACTGAAAGGGAAGCAGATTTGGAAATGGGAGCAGCTTTTCTAGTCTTTGCATTGCGACAGTTGAAGAGAAACGTAAACTGTCGGCTTAATCATGAAAGAATTACAAGACCAAGAAAAATAAGATTTCATTGTAGAGAAATAAATCATCTGGTCTTGCATTCCGTGTTTCACATTTAGCCATTTAACTGCTTGCCAAATGTTGTATAAGATTGCCAAATTATCGTATTTTAAAAACCATCACCAAATTACCGTATTATAAAAGCTATCATCATATTATCGGATTTTAAAAGCAATCGTTTAATTATAGTACTAAGCTAAAATCGTCTTCAACAGATATTATAATTTGTATGCAAAAATTTCAAGTAAATAATGAATGACTCTATTCATTATTTAAACGTCGAAATGCGATTAGTCGAATTGAAACGGCAACACTTTTTAGAATAGAAGTCTGTCATTAATCATTTAGCAGGAAAAAGTTAAGTGTTAATGATGATATATGATATCATATATTTTTTTTTATCCTTGATTGAAAATAACTACTTCCATTGTTAATGTTTTAATGATTGATTATTACTCGCAGTTAACAAAAGTCTTAGTTAACAATTTGCCTGCTTCGTATATTTCGAATTCGAAATGTTCCTCTGGTCATTTGAATTTTCTTTTAACTACTTGTGGTGGGAAGACATGCCACACATGTCGAGATGCTTTTGACACAGAATCGCAAACAACATGTCACACTCATCAGCAGAAAATTGTCACAAAAGTTTAAAAAAAAAAAAAAAAAAAGATTTTTTAAGGCTGCTTGTCGAAATCTAAGTACACAGTATTAAATCTAAAATTATTTTATTTAGAAGATATAAATATTTTTTCCGATTTTTATAAGGCATCAGATACTTTATGTGACCGCACTGAGAGTTAAAATGGCTGGTTTGGCACTTGTGACTGTGATTTTTTTTTTTTGCCGCCGCAAGTCGTTAAATTAAGGTTCAAATATTATGTATTCTGATGATGATAAGTTGTCTGACAAAAGTGATATTATTTCGATAAAGAGCTCATAATCAAAGTTTACAACATGAAATTTAAATAGCAGTCAAATGACTAGCCATTCAAAAAGAAATCACGCGCCTGTGTGCTAGATACAAAACAAGCTAAACACAGCCTTAGAAAATAAGCAAAAAGCCAGAACAAGAAAAAATAAAGGAACAGGCATAAACAGAAAACATAGAGAAGGTTTGATTGGCTCAAGCAGAACCTACATAATATTCTACATTAATAGAATCATTTAAACATAATTAGTAAATAATAAAATTTACCAAACATAGGCAATTTAAACTTAGAGAACAGAAAAATAAATACAAAAAAATTTAAAAACTGAAATAAAAGAATTTTAAAGAAAGGAGAAAAGATATAAATATATGGGAAAAAAGGAAGAAAAATAAATATATACATTGGCTCAGTCTAAAGTAGAGTCCATGCTCAGGAGAATGAAGGCTTGAAAAAAAAAAGAGTTCGTTTTGCATTTTTATTTTTAGTTTTTTCTTATACTCACAAAATACTGTCCACTTTTATCAGAACTTGACTTTCTCTATGCATACTCTGAAAGACTCAGGCAACAGTAATGTCTATAAATATTGTTTATATCGATACTTTAAAAAAAAATCGAAATTTCTTTAGAATAATCTTAGGGCAGAGTCACACAGGGCAAGGTATAGCAACAGGTACTTAGATCTATCGGAACCAGAATGTTTCAAATCAAACAATATCGTTCTCTAATCTATTTTCTCATACACTTAGACAATAAAGTACCTTCTATGACGCTCTTCTTTGATCTTTCTCTTCGTCCTCTGAACGTATAGTGGAAGTGATATTCAGTGGTATAGGATGAAAGGCAGTAAATATTCGAAGATCACAACAGTCTACAAATGTAAATACTACTTCTGTCGGATTTCTGCATGGTGAAGCAATATGACATGTTTTGTTGTTCAGAATACAAAGTAGGAAACCGTGTATACATTTTTAAGGTCTCCTTCCCACCAATTTGGTCCAAAATGTGACACAGACTATAAGTTTGGTAACAAGACAGTATATCCAATTTTTTTTAAATTTGAGCCATTGAATTTTTAAGTTATTGCCATCACATACGCACGAATATATATAGCGCCCTCCTCCACCCCCGATGCCTATAACACTGAGTAATCTAACCAATTGGATGAGTACAAAATAAAATTAAAAGAAGTAGAAAGAAACTGAATAAAGATTAAATACAGACGAACAAAGAATCTGCATTTCATATATTTGATCAAAAATGCGTAGCACATCCAGAATTTTAATGATAAATCGGTATATCAAATTTCATCAGCATAGATCTTTACTTTCTTGAGTTATTGCTTTCTTATACATATTATAGACAAACAGACATTGCTTTTCGACAGAATTTGTCCAAATACAGTCAGAAATCTATATATTTGGTGTTGCGACTGTATTACTTAATTCCATTACTCAACTTTAATTCCATTTGTTTTTGGATTATCATGTTCATAAACAAATATAATTCACACTAGTGGAAATGGTCTCCTCTAAATTTTCCCGCATGATCTCTAATAAAAGTTTTATTTCGCCTGTTCATATAAAATCATGAATTTTGGCAAGGCCATAAAGGACAGGCAAACTCACATTTTTAATTACTTGTCCCACACTTGGGAGTTTTATGTTTCGTAGCATAGCTAAGAAAATCGAATATATATTTTGGACGCTTTTTTTTTTTTTTCGTCTGAATAAAACCAAAATTGGTCCTACTCAAAAATTTTAGGAGCAAGATGACATACCAAATTTCGTGCATCTATACCGTAATCTATCACTTTTTTGTTTCATCTATCTCCAAAAAAGTAGTGCTGTCTCAGATTTTCCGCCATCGTCGGAAACATGTAAACAATCCAAACGTTGGAACTGTTGCCAAATGACGATTAAGAAATTCGATCTGATTTTGCTTCCACATAAGCGTTTTAAATCTTGTAATTCTCGGTAGTTTTACTTTTCTAAGAAATCTTCACTTAAAAATGGAAATTATAAAATGGAATGTATTGCTCCCCGCATAACATTTTATTTGCCATTGTTATTTCGATACCACCTGGTCTGCCATAGCATATAACTGTGCCAATTCTTTCTACAATTGCGAAAAAACTAGGCAACGTTTCAACGAGTGTTTTTACATGTGTTTCAGACAGCAACTTGAGATTAAAGAGAATCTATTGTTTTTCTCTAGTTAAAATGCTTACAGCAAATTTAGAACAGCATAATTACCGACAAATACGCTTCAGATATAAAATTTGTATTTGAAAATATTTCCATGAAAACACCGAAGTAACAAAGAAAAATAAATTTCAAGGAATATAAACTTAAAATGAACAAATTCGCCGGCGTCCTGGCATAGGGGTAGAGCGTCTTCCCCGTGATCTGGGCGTCCCGGGTTCGAATCCCGGTTTGGGCATGGTTGTTCTTCGGTTGTGCTATCTGTGAGATGTGTGAATGTGCCCTCCTGTAAAAAGGGGTTGTGCAAGCGAATGAGTGATGCGTGAGTAGCAAAGTCGTACTCTTGGCCCTAGTTGGCGCTGCTATAAAAAATAAGAGACATCCCCCTCAGGCTTAAATCGCTGTCTTCGTAACAGCGGGCTTGTCAGTGGCAAGTGCCATAAGAAACAAACAAACAATGAACAAATTCTTTATAAACTTCATTGCGACGACGTGCCTCAATAATTGAATTGCAAACACGAAAATCGATGTTTAGTCTATTATTACTTCTTTATAAATAACATACGTATAATAAAAAAATGAAAGAATAATGAAAAAAGTGTCAAAAATAAAATAAATGCGTAAAAATATTTTATTAGTGTATTAAAAAGAGAAAATGTTTTGTTTTGTTTTTAAATCTAAAGTAAAGACTTCAAAACAATTTTTTTTTTTAATTTTAAGCCATTGGAGTTTGAATCACACTAATAATTTATTTTAATTTTTAATGAATGTTTAGAAATGTTCTGTCTTATAATATTAATTAGGGATTCATTTGAACAAATTAATAGTTACAGAGCTCACCATTTTTATGATATCGTTTCCAAGTCCATAAATTTAACACAAAGACAATTTCCTTCTTTTCAATAGAAAAATAAAAATTTATTTTTTATGGAGTCTTAAAATCCACTTTTCTCAACTTCATAACTATATGACAACATTCGTGTGAACAAAAAATTAATTAAAATTTATCTATTATGTATTAATTAAGGTCTAAAAATATTTAACTATTTCACGGTCATCGGAAACCGCTATTTCTTTAAGATTTCTAGTATTTCAGTAAGAAATTCAAACAAGTTCATTTTCTCAACTATAAAATAAATAGTGTAAAAGTCTGTAAAAATATTTTTTATATATTTTTTTCAATTTAACCCTTTCGCATACAATGACCAGTCTTACCCGTGCATTGAATTATGGAGATTTTAGTTTTAAATCTGCAACTAAGCGAAGATATTAGATAATTTAAATAGCAAAAATCTTTTTAAAAAGCAACATCTGAAGTCTACTTATATTATTATAAGAATCAAAATAATAATAATTGTCCCAAATAAGATGTTATCTAATTAGAAAATTAAGTAAATTCGTTGGCTGAAGAGTTGAGCATAAATTTTAAAAAATATTTTTTTTGTTCATGCTATATTATAAACAAGAAATCTTGAGGAAAATTGTTGAAATTTTTTTTTATTACTTTAAAGTTTAAACTACATTTTTTTTTCTTTTGAGTTAAAAAAAGTAGTCTTTTAAATACTTTCTCTTTGGACCCCACGTTATTCTCACAATATTGTTGTGAAATTTTTTTTATTTATTCATAAAATAATTAAACGATTTTAGATATTCAGATATGAAAAATTTGAAACCATTGAACTATTGTAAAATTATATGATTTTAATTTGATTCAAATTTTAATCATTGGTCTATCTACAAGATATAGTCTATCCAAATGCAACTAATTATTTGGCACATATATTTCGACACTAAAAAAAATACAACCTCCTCTACAATGAAACCCATTTGTATAAACAAATAAATACAAAATAAGTAAAAATAAAGTACTAAAGATAATTTAAAGTATGAATATTTTACATGAAATCAAAAAACATGGTCCATTGTTCTACTATCGCTTAGAAAGCCACGAAATTAAAATCTCTCTGTACTGAATATTTGCGATTGAATCCTTTTTAATTTATCACTTTTTAAATCAGATTAACAATAAGAAAAGAAGATCTTTTTTTTTGTCATCGACAAGATTAGTAAAAAAAAAAAAAAAAAAAAAAAAACTATTTTCTTTCTTATTATACAAAATGTTGTTTAAAAGTTCATAAAAACTTTAAACTAATAGTTTGAGACTTTTTATTAGATATTTGTCTTCTAATTTTTTATAATTCAGAAGAAGGAATCCATTAAAACTGCTGATATAAAAAAATTATAAATAAGAAATTTTTAACTTGATATCTTAAATTGAAAATATTCCACATTCTTTAGTATCAATCATTTGAGGCATAAAAAATTCTTTCTCCATTTTTTGAAACTTTTTTTTCTCTAAACTGTCGGAATTCAAAACAAAAGGATTCAAAGAAAAAGAAGACATGCCAGTTTCAAAGATAAAAGAATTTTTTATCCTCTAAAAGTCATCTTTCAATTTGATCAATCACCCATTTCAAAAGATCTGAAGTTTCATTGAAAACACGTTTTTGACTTTCAGTTTTTAATAAAGAGATGACACTTAAAAACACCCTTTACATATTCTTATAAAAAAAACTGAAGAATTGCTTTACGGAACATTAATTTTTCTCTTTGAACTTTTATGTATTTTATTTCACCATTTAATTTTGAAAGTGAAGTTAGTCCTCTTGTACGAAGAATGTAAATGAAATATAATTTGTAGGTTTTTTTACAGTAAATTTATTTATAGTTCATTTGTGCATTAAAAAATTGCATTTTCTTTATTAAAATCATATTTAATCAAACCTAATAACTCACTAATAAGGCATTACAAAATTGACTTAGATCATTTTAAAGAAATTTTTCAAATTAGATCCTTATTTTTTGAGTTTAAAACATAGTAAATATTTTAACAAGAAAAGAAAAATTATTATCTTTCTGAAATTTGTATGCATTTAGATGCAAATTTTAGAAATAACACCATTAACTAACTAACAGCATCACCATGTGGCGTGAAATCTCGAACCACTGCAATCTGTGTAAGTAATGCAAACTGTGGGTCCAATCTGTGTAAGTAAGATATGAACAAACACTATACTATTAGGCAATAAGAGTCGTTAGTAATTAGCGGATTATGTAAATTTTTATTCTTTGTTCGAATGTTACAAGCAATAACTGGTTCAATGTGATAAATCGATTAATCACTTTTATTGATTATCAGAGTCTATAATTGTCCGATGCCGTCTATAACCTAGAGTTTAAAAAATATCCTCGCCAACGCAAAATCACAACTTCTGTTTTGGCATCTATCAACCCATACAAATTGTTGCGTATATGTGCATGTGTGAGTGGAATAAATTTAAACATTTATAAATATTATTAATGGGATCATAAACTTCACGGTGGTTTTTTTTTCCACTTTTTTATGCTGAACTGTAACAAAGATCAATGAGCTGAGGTCTGCAGTTTTCATGATTTTATTTTATTTTGTTTTTGGCAATGGCTTTGTCTAGTGTTAGTGGATAGGTATTAGTTTAAACCGGTTTTTAATGATTAATCTTATTTTGAGTGTATGTTAACATTTAGAATAGAGAAAAATCCAATGCAGGAAAACATTTTTTTTAATGTCGCTATGTATTTACATCTAAAGAGCTATGTATTGACATCTCTATCAATTTTTGCATAGTTTTTTTTTTTTTCCATTTTTTAGCTACTCTGACAATGTACATGAGATTTTTTACTACAACTTTTCTTAATTAATCTTAAAGACCGTCTATTATCCTGTATCCCAGACATTGTTAACAGAAAAATAGGCCGCTTAGATCTATATCTCATAATTTTATTAATAAAAACCGATTCATCTTACGAAACATACCCTTAACATACGCATACTTAATTTATTCTTAAAAGATCTAGTTAGTATCATGATATTAAAACCACGCACTTTTATTTATTTTAGGATTAAAATAAAACAATTATTTTCCTATGATACGATAATATATTTTCTATACGATAGTGACAGAATATTACTTTCAGGAAAACATATTTACTTAAATATGATAGAAGTTCTATTTTGCAATTTTCTTTTGTTGAATGCAGTTTCATTTTATTACTAGCCACCTTTGGCGACCAGCCGGTTCGCCAATCTTAATGTTCATTAAAATTTTAATAATTAAATATTTTATGCAATTCTTATTTTAATAGCTTCTTCATCAAAATATTTTAAAACTTCAAATTTTGATAGTCATATAATTCAATCATAATATTATAAAGGCCTTCAGTCATAACGTAATATGCATATCTCTAATTTTCTATTAGCTCCCGTTGAATTTATGTTTTAAATTAAAGTGGAAAGGATTAATCTGCAATTAATGCAATAATATTTTTTACTGAAACAAAGCATTTTTTTATAATATGATTACTGAAAACAGAGTCGCTGAGCGTTTAAACCTTATGGGCACTACATAATGTCTTTCTTAATTTATGTAATATCTCAAGAATTTGTCAATAAAATTTTCTGAGATTTATCATGAGCAGATCGATTCATTAACAATGTTTAATTTTAAATGCATCAAATACTAAGAAAATAAACATAATCGTTTTAAATAATCGGTCGAAAACAGGTTAAAAAAACTACTTAAAAAACGATGTACTTAAAACTATAAGCATATACAAAAATATATAACTAACATAAACACAATTTAATTACAAAAGCATACAAAGAACCTAAAAATAATTTAAATCAAGTCCGCATCCGCTGATAATAGTTGTCAACAATTAGAACACAATGCGCATGTGTGAATTTTCAACGCCAGTTGGTAACGAAATGCGTGAATTTTTATACGCCAGTGGAGTAACGTTACGCAGATTAGAAATTTTTTATTTCCTTTATTCTGTTTTATTTTAATTCAAAAGTACTTCAAAATGAATCTGAAAAGGTCGAATAATTAACAATGTTTAATTTTAAATGCATCAAACATTAAGAAAATAAACAGAATCGTTTGAAATAATCGGCCGAAAAATGTTGAGCCTAGTCTAATTAGCGTCGAAAAAAAACCCTGAAGTCTTACTAATTTGGCGGTGGGGAAAATGAAGATTTTTTTGGCGGGAAAGTTAGTTTTTAATTAATAATTAAAATTCTAATTAAAAATTCAAAAAATGGGACCCCAGGTGCACATTCCCGACCTCCAACGTATACATGTACCAAATTTGGTAACTGTATGTCAAACGGTTTGGCCTGTAGAGTGTAAACATACACACACATTGAGCTTTATATAAGTATAGATAGATTGTATATATTATAAAATAGTGACATTAGAAGAGTCATATCTTGGTCAGTAGTAGCCGCTAAAAAGAGTCGAAAAAGTTTCTTTTATTGGGAGAGTCAATATTATTTGTGTATGTAAAAATATTTCATTAATTATGATCAATAGGAATGAGGGACTACTTGAAAGTTTAGATATTGTAATATTACATATGAACAGTTAATGACTCAAACAGCATAAATACATTTTGTAATTTAGACCCTTTTCTCAATAGGCAATGTATGTTCATTTCTATTGATTTAAAAATTAGCTGTTGCGTCACGATAACACTTATATTAACAAAGAAATTTTCATCTTAATACCATAGATAACACGTATTTGCAGTTTAGTATTAGTAATAGGGGATTTTTAATCAAATTTATAGTAGATTTAATGCTATCAACTATTAATAATTTAATAATGAATTCATTGCACGATTAGATTTTGAATATTTATTCAATCCATAAAAATCAACAATTTTTTTAAAAAAATTCCAAGAATTAATAAGGATTAAAATGCAAATTACCTCAGTAAGCAAAGTAGCTTCCGGAAAGATGCTGCCAATTATTTCCAATTTTTTCTTATTGATTATTAAAGTTAACTATGATAAAGATCATTTTGTAAACGTGCTAGCGGCTATTTATAAAGAGCAATTTCAAACGAAATCTAGTATCAAATAATTCCTCTATATTGTCTTATAAAAATAAAAGGATTGATTTTATAAGAATTAATAAGTTTAAAATGCTAAACAGAAGGAGAATCGGCATTCATTAAAATAAGGAAGGGCTTATCGGATTCAGATAATTTATTCTTCTTTTAAGAAAAATATTTGTAGAATAGTTATTATTTGGCGTAATTTGTAGAATAGTTATTATTTGGCGATATTTTGATTATGCTCTCCGATTTTGCCTGTTAACTGAATATCTTTTACATTAAAAAAATATTAATACCAGGAGAAAATTAAGTCAAAATAAACATCACCATAATTTTTTTAAAATATTTATCAAAAATTAAAATATATTATAAATGTGATTTATTTTTTATTCCCATTTTGAATAATTATTGCTGAAATACAGATTCGGGAAATAATTTCAAATAGGATATTCGGCATTATTTATAAACTAATAAATTTATTATTTTCAGAAAAAACATATCTTGTTACTCTGGCTTTTGTTCAATGATTTATGACCAGATTTTTGTTCCAGAAGTTCCTCCACTAAGTCCCTAAAATTAACGGGTTCATCTGTAGTGGGTGACACAGTCAATAGGCCTCAATAACAAATAATGGCGTTTGTTAACATGGAGACACGGACAACAAAACACGGCCGAGATGTACGCAAGCAATACACAGCAGCACACTTAGAACAAACAGCAGCAGCCCACAAGCAGTAATCGGTAGTAAACAACAGCTACAGAACACAAAGCGGCCAGACAGAGTTCAGCAAGAGGAGGGAATCCAAGTAACTATTCATTAAGAGGTTTCCAAATGCCTGTTATTCTCCAATGCTAGTTTTAGCTACACGCAACTACCGACTTACTACTCTATATGCGACTCTATGCTATTTCAATACCGGTCTACTAAACTCAGTGCAAGATACCAATTCTTAATCCACTAATTATTCAATCTCCACTTAACACTTGCGTTTCGCTGGACTGACCTCTCTATACGACTGTGTATGACTTCGGTTTGAACTGATGGTCTTTTATAGTTTCCGGAGCAAGGCAGAGAAGGTTCTGGAACAATCAAGCATAACTCTGCTCCTATTGGTCCCATCTTGAAGATTTGGTGAATGTGGCCAAATTCACCAAATACATCGCCAAATGGTCTCCAAGCCTAAGGGTCATTGATCTGGCCTCCTATTAGCATCCAATAGAGCTCATCGTAAAACGGTCTTTCCTGCGATGAATCTAACCATGCTGGCAAGTAACATTATAGATTCTTAACAATATATCTTTCCTTCTTTCAGTATCTTGTCTTATGGAGAGGACTTCAACTCTTATGGTATATATGAATGTAGGATCGTGTCCTCAATCGAAAGAAGACTACACGTTTGTCTTTTCCATATTTTAATAAACGAACACAGGACTACACGAACATTAAGCAAAAGAATAAAAGTATAGGGTTGGTTGCAGTTCAGGCGAACATAGCATGGCTGTTATCCTTCAACTTCGAAGCTCACACACTCTCGCACCATGTGTCTTTCTTCTGCCGTTTGCTTCACTTATACTTCTAGTTGGAACACTACTGCCATCTGCCGGCGAGGTACAGGGAGTAGCATAGTGGCCCATACTACATGAATATAGCCTAATAAATGGGTTGTGTTTGATCAGATAAAATATTATAAAAAGTATTAGCCATTCTTCAATCACTAAGCTCTTCGTTTATCATAATAGGAGTAATAGGCATTTTAGAAAAATATTAAAATTATACAACTTACTACTTTATTTACTTCTTGAAATTCATATTGCCCTGAACTTCTGCCATGACAAAATTGTAAGCATTCTTTCCAATTTTTTCTAGTCATATTATGTTAAAATATTTTTAGACTTGATATTAGAATAAGAAAAGGGATTCATTTAGCTTATTAGATAAATTTAATTTGATTAATTAATTTATTTGGTTAATAATAATTAAGTATCAAATAAAGACGCTTCATTTTGTGTAAAATAAAGAACTAAAGCATCTAAGTTTCTGTCTTTCTAAAAAAATTTGTCAGAACTTATGCCAACCTACATAAATTCATACAAACATTGATAAATTTAGTGGGAAGCATACTTCCCACGGCCCTAGAAAGTATTAAATGAGCAGGATTTCAGTATTTGTAAACTTTCTTAAGATATGCATTGAATTCCACTTGCAATAAAATTAATATACGTTTTTATTAGAATTTAAACTGCGATTTCTTATTGGTTATTACACTCTTTTCAATTTACTTTTATTCACGGCAAAAATATTTATATCATCAAACCACTATTTTTAAAAAAAAGCGAAAATAAATCAAAAAATTAAAATAAAAGTTTACGCACAAATAAAATTTGCGGTACCGCTTTTTTATACCTTTCGTCTCAAGAACAAATATCTTAAAAAATATTTAATCTTGAAAGTTTGAATTGGACCATTCCGTAGAAAAGAAACATTCTTTCGGAAATATTTATTTTCTAACCGAAAGCACTTGACCGAAAAGCGGAAATAACATAAATATAAAGAAATAAATGTTTCTTTTTTTACGTGTGCGTGTTTCTAAATGGAAAAAAAAAATCCCTTGAAAACCAGTTTCTATTTGATTTCAAAATCTAATCTAAAGGAACTTTAAGCAATTGTTTTTATTTCGAAGCGCCGAATGAATTTCCCGGAAAGGTGGTCTTTCTCTATCTATTGGTGAAATGGTTATTTTTATCCCCTTACGCACCACTCGTTTCAGTGATCCAAGATCTGAAATATATAATATATGTTTTATTTTTTCAAAAATTAATCTGCAGTTTCTTACAGCTGTGCTGGTTTATTTTAACTACGGAAGTGGAATAACATTATAATGATGCGCTGTCTAGAATGGCGTCTGGCGCCTCCAAGATAATGTAAAGGGTTTAAAATATGTCGCGCCGAAATAAAAGCAGAATTAAAGTACTCGCTCCATTAGGCTAAATGCTAAAACTTCGAGAACTTCTTCAAAACCTCTTTAGCTAAGTTACATCAAGTTACGGTAAGCCTGATTAATCTGGTGATTATATAAAATTACTAGTGATTAATCATAGCCATCACTAAACATATCGGTGATTATGTGTAATCACCACTTTTATACATAATCTCCACTTTATTACATTTACCTAACATATACATTCTAAATGCGATCCAATAGTAATTTTCCAAATTATTAGAGATAAGCATATATTTCCAACCGGAAAGGGGCCGCGGTGGCCTGGTGCTAAGGTCTCGGCTTCGGAACCGGAAGGTTTCAGGTTCGAGACCCGATTCCACCGAAGAACCTTCGTGTAAGCAGGTCTGGTGCACGTTAAACGTCGTGCCCAAACGTCCTCCCGCAGGTGTGCCGTGAGGTGGAGAGGTGGTGCCAGCTCAGGTGTCATCCTTGTCATCTGACCGCGGTGCAAAATTGCGAGGTCTATAACGAAATAGCTATAGTGTTGTTTTAAAACGGGAAGTTAATATAACTAAACTAAACCAACCCAATCGGAAAGAGGCTGTATATTGGTGTAAAAAGCAGTATTTTAAGTTGTTTGAGTCAATAAATGTATTTCTGAGAAAATTATCATTAATCTATTTATATATCTTATGCAATTCTATAGTCCTATTATATATGTTTGGTAAAATAATCTTGATATAACAACCTTTTAAACAAAACAAAAAAAGAGGTTTTACACTTGCAACTAAAATTGACCAAGTTATTAGTCTTTGAATTTAATCAATCAATCAACGTCGAGGCAACACCATGCCTAGATTGATGCATCTTCTTTGAAGCGACCATCGATATGGTCTAAAAATGGCCAGTAGACTGAAACCAAAACTTTTATCAAATTGGGTTTTTTTTCTGATATAAAGCTACAGTAAAGCCTTTTTTATTAAAAATAAAATCTAGAAAATTACATGTAGTTTTTTAGATAGTGTGTGACGATGAAGCAGTCATAGTTATATGTTGACAATTTGGTGTAAATGGCACATTTGCAATAATTATTGCTATCTCGTTTCTTTGTAATCCCAGTCTAGTTAAGTTTAGTTAGATTTACATCGATTTTGAAGCTACATTAGCAGTATTTTAAGATGAATCTCATCAGCTTAAATAATAGCGATTACGGAACAGGCGTCCAACTTTTTAACTTCTGCAAACACGGGTGGGAATGTTGATCTTTAACTGACTGATACAAAGTTGGACCATCAGTCACAAAAAAATTCTAAGGAATCCGGTATCGAATTCTCAATTCTGGTGTATAAAAACCTTTTTCGACACATTTGCCTTAGATGTCTAAACGAATTACTGTAATTAATAGTAAATTAAATTTACATTTACGTATAACCAAACCAAACACTTATTCGACATACAAAGATAACATCTAAACTTTTTAACAGTAATAGAATAAATACAAATTTAATTAGCTCTCGATTTCTAGCAAAATTTGGAAGTGCTACTCTTGAGGATAGCTCACTAAATGATTGAAAAAAGACACTAATCAACAAAAAAATGCTGATATTTTTATAAATTCCCGAACGGGAACTTACATAAACAATAATGATAATATATTTCTTTGTTTAAAAGTGTGATGATTTAATTTTTTCACAAATATTCATGTAATATGATTTAATTTTTTTCATAAATATTTGTGTGTGTTAAGAGACTAACTCCGGTACTGTCAACTTGATAAAGTGCACGACCGAAGATTTGCCAAAAGGTAGGAAACAAATCACATTTATAACATATCCCGAAGCCAGTGTGAAGCACAGGAATTAAAAAGTTAATATTAAAATATCAATAACTTCACATTAAACATTTTAAATCTAATAAAGAAATTAAAATCACGAAATGAAAACACAAATAGCACACAATAAATGTTACGATATAAAAATCCAAAAAAAAGCATCAAGACTAACAACAACAACAAAACAATACGACATTGAAAAAAAAAAATAAAAAAGACAAGGTTTAAAATCCTTATTAAAGATAAATTCTTCTTAGTGACAACTTTAATAATAGAAAGTATAGAGAGTCAATGTCAGATAAAAATCATTCGAAATTGGATAATCATGGATATTGATATTTTTTGAACTAATAGAATAAAGGCATTAATGCAGTGAGGGCAGAATTATGACAAGTTTTTTTCAAATCTGGGGAAAATGAAATCTAAGGGTTAATCAATTTAAAAAAAAAGAGTATTAAAATAAACTGCTTGTGTTAGAAAAACAAACATGTTCCCTTTATTATTTTGAGATGGAAGTTTGTGAAGAAAATGAAAATATTGGATAATCTGCAAATGGATTAATCCATATGTGAGTAACTGAGAGTTTATTGACTTAATCAAACAAAAATTGACAAAATATTAAGACTAAATTGCATTATTATCAGAGAATTTTCATATTTGCAATTTTTTATGAAACCAGTGTATATGTGTACAGATAACTTACAAGTAAAAAATAAGCAAAACTAGAAATATATAAATGGCGTATCAATTTTAAAAGAGCACTTTTCCCATTCTCCTTTCTTTGTATATTCATTGAATAAAGATTTCATTTATACAAACGTTCTTCCTAAAAAAAAACTTATAAATGCCAGCGTAACTTATAAATGTTTCGTATCCTTAAAAACGAGATTGTTTTATCTTTGATGAAATGACAATCACTCCATAAAACTTTTGTTTAAAAAAAACTGCTTATCATGATTAGATATGAATACAAAAAGATATCATTTGTATTCTTTTGCGTGCGAATCAAATGACAGCACTGATTATTCATTTGCATTCAAAAAATAAAACAAATAAAATGCTCCAGCTCAAAAAATACTTTTAAATTAGAGCTAATGTAGTTAGAAATCAAATTTTTAAAAGCTTTGTTTCATTTAATTTTTTCGATGTGTGTTGGAAATAACTTTTCAAATAAGTCGAGTGCATACATTTTTAAAATGTGATGTTTGCAGAAGAAGTTTCTTATAAAAAAGTGGAATATAATTAATTAATTTTGATAGAAATTTTCTAATGTTGACATTTTATTCTCCAGAGTAAGGAGCATTGTATGCTTTCACTTTAAAAGTTAATTATTTTAATGTAGTTTTCTTATCCTTAAATGAATGGTTTTCTTAATTGATTTTGTCACCAGAAATTATGATTTTTTTTGTTCATTATTTCTCGCGGAAAATTCAGTGTTTCTGCACCTACTTCTAATTAAAAATACGATGCGAAAGTTGACTTTTTTCAGGTCTGTGTTGTGAAAGCAATTCACAAATAGTGCATATTATATGGTCGCTTATAAATTTAATCTTTTACTTGAACTTTATTGTTTGTCTTCATTACTAGTTTCTTTTTAAGAAACTTCTTCTACTCCAGAATAGAAATATATAAATCTCATTTAAATAGAAACAAAAAGAAACCTTTGACAAAACGAAGAAAGCTATTGTTAAAAGAATTCAATAATTTAGCTGCCTCCCAAGTGTAATTTTTTTTTCAGTTCATCGTTTAGTAAAATTTCATTGTAATTTTTTTATTTCGAATTAAATTAAATTAAATTTTGAATTACATTACATTAACATTGAAATTAGTTTTGATAATTAGTCAGTTGGATTTTGTTGAAGAACAAATTACTTTAGAATAAAATTTTCACAACTACTTGCACGATTATATATATATATATATATATATATATATATATATATATATATATATATATCTGTGTGTGTGTGTGTGTGTGTGTGTGTGTGTGTGTGTGTGTGTGTGTATGCATAATTCCCTTCTCAGTAATGTCGCATTTATTTTTTTGATTTGATTTCTAATCCTGTCCTTTTTTCAGATAATTAATGAATTCCATTAATAATAATCCCATGGAAAAATTGATGAATGAAAAATGAATTCTTCTCTTTCATGAGATGAAGATGTATCTAAAAAATAACAAAGGCTTATAAAAATGTTGCTCTTGGGGCATTTCAATTTAATTTTTCTTTAAGTTGAAATCCAATTCTAACTAATTTATTTAAATTGGTATAATTAAAGAAACATATTTTTTTTAAAATGTTTCTATGCTCAGAGAATGAAGTCACTTTGTAACCACATAACACTTGTCTGATACATTAATATTATTTTGTGTTATATTGTGTTCGTTCCGTTCGCGTTTTTTTAACAAATTTGGCGTATCCAAGATAGGTACTTATATAGGTCTCTGAATTTTTTGGCGACCTAAGAATTACACCAAGATTATAACATTTTGCGAATATCATTTTTGCAAATGTACCGTTTTAAGGGTTGCCATTTTGAAATTAAACGAAATAGCACAATCCAATACGTCAGTTTGCAAGCAGAGATGAATCTACACAGTCACTGTGGCATCAATGGAGTTCGTTCCGTTTGCGTTTTTTTTAACAAATTTGGCGTATTCAAGATAGGTACTTATATAGGTCTCTGAATTTTTTGGCGACCTAAGAATTACACCAAGATTATAACATTTTGCGAATATCATTTTTGCAAATGTACCGTTTTAAGGGTTGCCATTTTGAAATTAAACGAAATAGCACAATCCAATACGTCAGTTTGCAAGCAGAGATGAATCTACACAGTCACTGTGGCATCAATGGAGTTCGTTCCGTTTGCGTTTTTTTTAACAAATTTGGCGTATTCAAGATAGGTACTTATATAGGTCTCTGAATTTTTTGGCGACCTAAGAATAACGCCAAGACTATAACATTTCAATAGAAGAAAAAAAAGAATTAAATATAATAGCATAAGACAAGCCATTAGACTGCAACTGCAGATGAGTCTATCATGTCACTATAAGTAACTCTGTTTTAATGCTTTTTTTTTTACCAAATTCGTATCCAAAATAAGCGTTTCCGTATTATAGCGGTCCCCAGGTTTACTAGATATCCTTAGGATTACGCCAAGATCATAACATTTTTAGGGAAGGAAAGAGTATTAAATGTAATAGCATAATGCAAACCGTTAGACTGCAAGCACAGATGTGTCTGTCCTGTCACTATATGTTACTTGAGTTGAATCTGTCTGCATGTTGTTTTTTTTTACCAAACTTGGCGAATACAAAATAAATACACCCGTATTACAGAGGCCTTGTTTGGCAACCTAAGGATTTCGCCAAGATCACAACATTTTGGCAGGATTTCACCATCATCCTGACGCTATATCTCGGTTCTTCGCGATTAAATCTCCGAGGCAAATATAATAAGGAAGTACTCAACCGCTTCAGCACAAGATATTGTATATATATTTCTACGATGTTTTCAATATTCTGAATGCCGGGTAATATTATGAAGTTATCGTATGGTTGTTGTTGCTGGATATCTTGCGCCAATGGAGTAAAATATTAGTGACAAAAATCTCCAGGCTTAAAATAATTATGACAGATAAGGAGTGAAGAAAATAAACTATAATTTATTTTAAATAAATAAAAGAATTAATAAAACAAACATGAAACTTCTCAATATCTATTTCAGTACATGTATCGTAGAACTTACACAAATATGTTTTGTAGAACTTATGCAATTTAGTAAAAGTGTGGAAACAGCCATTTATTACACTTGATAATGAATATCTCTTTTGTATTTTAGCTTCTTACATTATCAAGAAGAAAATTCATAAATTATTACCGATTCAAGCGGCAGTGGATGTTTTGCAATCATTTCAGCTTATCAGAGCAACTGTCAGGTGTTATCACTTTGTTTTACTCGAGGCATCTGACGGCTGATAGAAACTTTTGTTCAGTAAATACCAGCCTTGCTACCATTAGGGTATCTGGAATAGCGATGTCACAAAGAAGCTGTCTCGAGAGATTTTGATAAAGTTTCTCGGTTTTTATCAGTTTGCTTGAATTTTTTTCTCTCTTTTTGTCATTTTTGTTTAACTTGATTTCTTTTGTTTGTTTTAGGAGAGGGAGTTTTGTTATCACTTTTAAAATCATATATCTGAAGCTTTTAACACTTGTATGTTATCGATGATATCACCTTATTCATGTATCTTCAAAAGTCAATGGACAGTTAATAGATTAATTTGGTTAAATTTTTTTTCAAGCTGTGCTACCTAAAAATTACTTTAAAAAATATTGATTTTAAGATCTCGTTATATTTAAATATTTAGAAGAAAAAAGAATTAGTATAAAAAATTTACTTTTCAGTATACTAATAAAAGCGTATTTTAAAAAAGTGTTTTTATACCTTTTTATTTTCTTCACTGTGAAAGAGATATTTTATTCAGAAATGTATATGAAATCAATGATGATAGTGGGTTTATCTTTAAACATTTTCGAAAAGAAGAAATTTAACATCGTAAATGGAAAGGGAGTAAATTTATTAAACATTGAATGCTGGCAGAAAGTCAAAGGTTTACGAGCTCTGACCCATTTCCTCAAGATGTTGCAAAGACATTGGCATGTAGACACTGTTGTTTTCCAGCCTTTCAGGATTTAAAAAATAATTTTAAGTCAATTATAAATAATATTTCTAATTGATAAAAATTATGTCATTAAGCTATCTTGGTGTGCTCCTTACCTCGATTTATTTTTATTTATTCTTACCTCACATAATGCCTAGGATAATTAGAATCTTAATAAATAATATCATATTTGAAGAATTTCATGATCCAGAGAGGTTGCTTAATCTACCAATACTATTAGCTAAACGTTTCAGTAAATTTAAATGGGCTTTTTTGTTCCAAAAATGAAGGTTATTCCATTATGTGAGTCTCACTTCATTTTATAATGATCTATCAACTTTTGGAAAGGTTCGTCATCATACTTTCATGACATGTTTTTAAGACACCGTTTAAAAATTACTCAAGGTAAGTTTTGCAGTTCTCAAGGGATTTCAAAAAAATTTTTGTAAGCAAATCTTGCAGATGGCATTTCGAAGGTGAGGAGATAGGAAATATGGAGGGCAATTAAGCTCCAACAACTTCCATTTTATAACAAAAAGGCATGATTTAGTTATACTCTGGTGAAAAACTACCACTTTATAATTGACACTTCTGATCAATGGAGTGTTTCACGTTTGCTTGCTGCTAAGAATCTTTATCTTTTTTTTACTTTTACGCATACGTAGTATAAAAAGAGTTTAGTAATCGTCAAAAAATTCATATTCGAAATTTTGATGAATCCCCACGTTTTAAACCTCAATGAGTTCGAAAAAAAACTTTTTTGAAAAATTTCAGTGATAAAGATAACTTTAAAACGCTTTGAGTTAGATGAATGAAATTTGGTATACAGTCTTTATACCAAATTTGTTGATTTCCATCAAATTTTGAGCAAAAACCTTTCAGAGGAAGTTTGTCTGTCCTGCTGTTCTAATATAAGTTAGCGAGATAACTACAAAACGAAAGGAGCAAGAGAGTTAAAGTTCGATATTCAGACTTAAGAACTTTAATATAGACGAATACCAAATTTTGAGCGAAATCCAACAAGGGGTTGACCGACCGCCAATCAGTTGGTACTTTCAGAAACTTGTAAACATGATCATTCAAAAATGCAGTGATTCGAATATATCAAATTTGGTTTGTGATTCTGTGACTTTAAGTATAGTTTTAAGTCAAATTTTTGTTTCAATCGTTGAGAAGAACGTGTCTGAAACTCCAAATTTGATTTTTCGATATTATTAACAGCATAAAAATTGTCAAAGTTCACACTATAGATTCATTAAAAGTGCCAAATTCACGCCAAGGTTAATATTTCACAACTTTTGTACGCAAGTTCCACGCAAGGCGTTCACTGGGATAACATCTTTATTAGAGAGTATGGAGAAAGTTATTAGGAGACAACTTGTAGGATACTTTGCTTATTAGGCTGCAGCAACTAGTACTAAACAATACTTCTCGATCCCACCAGCAACAAATTATAATTTTCAAGGAGCGGATATTATTCTTTGAAGTGGTTGATGATGCTTTATTCGAAAGTCTCCTTGACCATTTAAACTTAAGATTATTTTGATTATCCATTTCTCCTTACAAATAGTAGCTGCTTCAGAGCGTAATTATGCTCATGGTGTCTGAACATTAAATATAGCTTAAATTTTCAGCTTTATAACATCCATTACCAGAAACCTAAATTCTGGCTTTTGGCGATTAAATTTTAGTTTTAATTTAGTTTAGTTATATTATCGTATCGTTGTAAAGCAACACTAGGGATATTTTGGGAAGGACCTCGTCATTTTGAACCGCGGTCAGATGAAGAGGACGACCCCTGAGCTGCCACCCCCCTCATCACACCACATCCCACCAGCGGGAGGACGTTTTGCCCTGACAGATTTAGCTCTCGAACTGAAACCCTAAGGCTCACGAGCCGAGACCTTACCGCCAGGCTACCGCAGCCCAATTAATTTATAGAAAATCCCATCTATAATCGTAATTTTTATTTAAATATTTTAAATTGTAATATTAGCGTAATGTTTAGTATAAATAATTAATAAATTTCCTAGAGATATAGTGAATAATTATTTGAAATTATTATCACTGATGTTAATAATTAATTCTAGATTTTTAAAGGTCTTTATACAATTCAATCCTTATAATCAAAACAGTTTTAAAACAAAAGAAATGCGTGCGTTTTCAAAATTGTATAAAATGATTAATGTAAAAAAAATTTGTAGATTTGAATTTTTAAATCGAAACAATATACTGTGGCAATGTTTTTTTGATAACTCTGTCTTCCTTTTACTTTTAAAAATGCCGGCGTCCTGGCATAGGGGTAGCGCGTCTTCCCCGTGATCTGGGCGTCCCGTGTTCGAGTCCCGGTTTGGGCATGGTTGTTCTTCTGTTGTTCTATCTGTGAGATGTGTGAATGTGCCCTCCTGTAAAAAGGGGTTGTGCAAGCGAATGAATGATGCGTGAGTGGCAAAGTCGTACTCTTGGCCCTAGTTGGCGCTGCTATAAAAAATAAGAGACGTTCCCCCTCAAGCTTAAATCGCTGTCTTCGTAACAGCGGGCTTGTCAGTGGCAAGTGCCATAAGAAACAAACAAACTTTTAAAAATTTTTATTAAACACTTGCGATGGAGTATATTTTTAGACCAACAAATCATCTCTTCAAAAAACGTAAGAAACGAAAATGAATTTCCTATCGATGTAAGCCAAAAAAAGTCACATTGGTTTTCCGTCAGGATAACAAGAATGTAAAGAAACATAATCTGATGACTGAATAAAAATGCCATAATAAAAATATAAAATATACTCAAAATGTTTTTTTTAAAGTTTAAAAATTTACAGTTTTAAAATTATTGTCATTAAACAGCAAAGTAATTAATTTTTACAGATATAAAAATGGTTATTTTTTATAACAAATATCCGCCTTTGGCGAACAATTTGTTCACATAAACGGTTAATTTTTCAGCTGCTAAACGATTCATATGGAATGTATTTATTTTAAATAATATAACCTTTTCATTTGATACGCCTAAAAAATAAGAATCTCATTAAATCAGTATATTAATATTACTGCGAGAATGCTTGAAAACCAAAAAGCATATATATCACAAAATAAAAGTGGAAGTGAAGAACCTATTTCGATGTTCGTGTTAAAGGAATCTTTTTATCTTAATTTCAACATTAGCAAAAGAAGATGATTGAATATTTTATTGAAAAAATTTCAATTTTATAACATTAAAAACATTGTTATGAATTGTGTATCAAATTAAATTTTTAAAAGATCATCAAAAATAAAGAATAAAATTGTAGAAAAAGAAATTTATATCATTATAAAGATAATATTTTAAATTTTAAAATAGTACAATATCTATTTTTGTGATATTATATTTTTGACGAAATGAACAAGAATTTCCATAGGAAAATAACAACGTTTATCCATTTAACAACAGGTAAGCACGTTTTCGCGATCTATTAAAATTTCTGTTTGGTCGTGTGTTGGATATATTGTTTATACATTATCACTTTTATTATGTTATTTGCGCTTGATTTTGAAGATTTGGTGATACGATGAGCTCCCTCGGGTTTTTACAACAATAAGCTATAAAATGATTGACGAGACTTAAAATTTAGTTTGATTTTTAATTAAAAATCTAATCAAAAATTTAAAAAATTTCTTTCTTTGTCAACATTTACAACCATGAAATAATTATGTAACAAATTTAGTACTTTTAGGCTCAAGGTAACGTCCTATAAATTTGTTTGAACGATTATTTTTGAACAAAAAATAATTACACGCTAAATTAAAATTTCTGAGACCAAGGTTATATCTTATAAAAGGTTTTGAATGATTTTTGAACAAGAAATAATTGCAAGCCAAGTAAGAATTTCTCACACTAAAGCTATATATTAATATTTTAGGCTAAGGCTATATTGTATAAAGTGTTTTGAACGAGAAATAAGTAGGTACTAAATTAACATTTCTTACACCAAGGTTATATCGTATAAAGCGTTTTGAACGATTTTTAAACAAGAAATAATTGCATATCAATTTAGTATTTCTAATACCAAGACTATATATTAATATTATAAGATGACTATATTCTATAAAGCATTTTGAAGGATTATTTTTGGACAAAAAATAATTACGTGCCAAATTAATATCTCTAGGGCCAAGGTTATGTCCTATAAAGCATTTTGAATAGCTTTTTCATCATGCATTTCGCATCGAGATTGTCGCAATTTACAGATAAAATTAGACAGTTTAGAAGCATTATCATAAAATAAATGCATATTAAATATTTAAAAATAGAAATTAAATATTCAGGCATTGAACATAGGAACAGAATATGCAATAATAACCACTCCTAATACGAGATATTGCGCTTTTCAAAAGGTTAATACGTGCAAATAATGAATGAATAAAAAACAAAACTGTTCCATAATGCTATTGCTTACCGTTTGTTTCTACATATTATTGGGCGAGGTAGAGTCACCAATGTAATTCTACAAGGGAATTCCATCTTGTAAACTTCGTCTTTTCGATTTAACTTACTGAAAGAATGCAGCGTATTGAGGAGAAAAAAAATCTTATTCTTGCATATGATAAATTGTGAGATTTTAACCAGATGTTCACTCAAAGTCTTTTGATAAGCTTCGAGACTCGTATTATCGATAATATATTTTTATTATTAACGTTTCGGATTGCAACGAATCAATTCATACATGTTTGAAAAACCGAAAACTTCGCAACATTAGAAGTGCTGAAAACGACGACAAGATCTTTTCGTTAAAGTGACGAAAGAAAGATCTTTGCTTTGTAACAATTCGAAAGTTCTAAGGGCAACAAGGATGACTCTGGGAACAATGGAGGCATGTTTTAGGAAAGAAGAAAAATAACGAAAAATTGGACTAGAGCCACTTTACAAATTTAAATTTAAGAAAATAGTAAACAAATCTTCTGAAAGTAGAGTGAAAGATGGGATCTCTTAAATTCCCTTGTAACAGGTGACTGAAAAGCTTCAGACTTTAATGAGGGAAGAAAAATGTTGGTAGAGCTAACAGTTGGTGCCCCCAAGTAAACAAGGCTTGATTCTAAATATACCAAAAAATAAAGAGAACTGTGAAACAATGGAATGGGAGGATGTTTATTTAATCACTGTTTGTAACTGCAGATTTGGATTTGTGAGTAAACACTTTCAAGATAAAATAAAATGTTTATATTTAAAAAAAAAGCAGCAAAAAAAACACTAAATACTCTTAAATGAAATGGAAAGAATATGTTTACAGCATTAGAATATTTAAATTTATTTTAAATGATTTTGGTTATTTTAAAAAATATCTTTACTAGACGCATCTGTCTATCGACTAGTTCTCTTATTTAAGCGGTTATTAAAACATTCAATTAAATATTTTGTAAAACTTGATTTTAGCGGTTTCCTCAATAAAATATGTTTCAAATTTTTATAGGTATATAACTCACAAAATTTCGAAGAAACCCTGCACCGTTTTCCTTATCTTGCTGTGCATTTTCCTGATTTTCCATCTATATCTTTATACAAGTTAGTCACCAATGGCCACTAGCATCAAAAAAGTTTTAAAAATCATTTCTAATTCTGAAATCTACTTACCAAATGGAAAAATAAGCCAAATATTCATATTTTGATCATCAACAATGGCACAGAATACATTATTAGCAAACATTAATAGCAAGATTAAAAGCTATTTGAGGTTTACTTCAACAATGAAATATATAGTAAAATAAAATAATTTTTTTTTCAAAAAAATAAATATTAATTGAAAAAATGTAAAACAAAAAAAATTATATAATTGAAAAGATAGCCTTTTTTTAAAATTTTAAAATGATTTAAAAATCATTTTAGCGCAGAAATATTTTTCAAAGTTAAATGAAATAAATCATTAAATTTTTGTTTAATTTTTAAATAATTAAAAGTCAAAAAAAAATTAATCATTCCCATTTTCTAAAATATAGTATATGTTTGAAATATGGGTTCAAAGTTCTGTCCTGTAGACAGGCACACAGGCACTGAACACACACATTTTCATTTATCATTAGTATAGATTATTCACTTTTGTTGACCAGCTAATTCGAGAGGGATAATGGTTGTCCTACTTACAATTATATTTTTGAAGCATAATCCAAGAAAATATTGGAAATGTATTTCTTGGAATGCATTCATTTCCTTCGAAGAAAATATTTTTAATCATCAAATTTAGACATAAACTAAAGCCGTGTTATTTTAATAGCCTTACACCTGTTCTTTTTATTGTGCATTTAAGCCATCTTAATAGAGTCATAGTGATATTAAAAACATAACGGCCCGTTTAATCGATTTTCTAACTTTCGTAATATTGAAACTTCACTTTTTTTATTCGTAATATAAAACTATCCAGATGATAAACATACTCATTGATCCTTAGGTTTCAACAATGGCAAATGAATTGACCAAACAATGAAGTTTTAATTTAACGAAAAAATATAATGTCAAAAATTAATCAAAAAATATTTTTTTTTTTAAATTGCAAATTTTAATAAAAATATATATGATAATTAATTTGCTGTCATTATTCAGATAATTTTTTAACTGATGTAAAAGTTAGTTTGTGCAGTGCAAATTAAAATTCTATAGAAAATTTTTAAGAAAAGATTCCTAGTTGCACATTTCCAGCCTTCAAAGATAAAAGTGTTTAATATGGTAGCTACAAGTCAAACGATCTCGTCTGCGGCAACACTTTGGCCCACATCCCTTTATTTTTACTATTGATACAGAAAATATGAACTAATTCTATCTCTATCTCTACTAATAATAAAGAATTTGTGTGAGGGTATTAGAGGTCCATATTGGCCTAGCATACTCAGTAGGGTGCATGACAGAAGACTTGCAAGGGAAAAATCATATACATACACATCTTCAGTAGACCACATCTTAAGCATATCCTAAACACAGTGAGAATTTATGAAGTACAGAAAATTTATACAAAATATTAAAATAGCAGAAACTCCATAACAAGCAAGTACTGGTGCTCTACAGGCCATTCCATTTGACCTAGAGTTGCATACTTATACATTGGAAAGTGGGGATACGCCACTGGAGCGATTTTTTAGAATTTCAACTATAATTAGCTGAATTTTAGCGTTTTCCAGCGACAACTACTGTAAATATGATCGAACAAAAATAAATTTTATTCCATTTCAAAATTTTAAAATATATATTTTTAATGATTTTTTTTAATAATTTTAATGATTTTATTGATTTTTTTAATGATTGTTTATGATTTTTTAATTGTTTTATCAAATAGTTAACCGAATTATTTTTTTTCTTGTTGAAAGCTACAGAAGAAGAGTTCTGTTCAATATCCATATAGTTTTCAAAACAAATAAAAAGAAAGTGAAGCCACAATATTGCGAATTGCGATAACCGGATAGCTACAATATTGCGAATTGCGATAACCGGATAGCTACAATATTGCGAATTGCGATAACCGGATAGCTACAATATTGCGAAGATAGACAAACCGGACATTTATGTTTTAATAGCGCTATGCTATTGTGGGAATATCTCTATTAGAAAGGTTCATATGCACACTAAATAGAACTTAAATAAGACAATTAAAATAATACGATAACCGGATAGCTACAATATTGCGAATTGCGATAACCGGATAGCTACAATATTGCGAAGATAGATAAACCGGACATTTATGTTTTAATAGCGCTATGCTAATGTGGGAATATCTCTATTAGAAAGGTTCATATGCACACTAAATAGAACTTAAATAAAACAATTAAAATAATACGATAACCGGATAGCTACAATATTGCGAATTGCGATAACCGGATAGCTACAATATTGCGAAGATAGACAAACCGGACATTTATGTTTTAATAGCGCTATGCTATTGTGGGAATATCTCTATTAGAAAGGTTCATATGCACACTAAATAGAACTTAAATAAGACAATTAAAATAATACGATAACCGGATAGCTACAATATTGCGAATTGCGATAACCGGATAGCTACAATATTGCGAAGATAGATAAACCGGACATTTATGTTTTAATAGCGCTATGCTAATGTGGGAATATCTCTATTAGAAAGGTTCATATGCACACTAAATAGAACTTAAATAAGACAATTAAAATAATACGATAACCGGATAGCTACAATATTGCGAATTGCGATAACCGGATAGCTACAATATTGCGAAGATAGACAAACCGGACATTTATGTTTTAATAGCGCTATGCTATTGTGGGAATATCTCTATTAGAAAGGTTCATATGCACACTAAATAGAACTTAAATAAGACAATTAAAATAATGCAATTTTAATGTCAGACAATTTGACTATGGCGTGAAGTGATATCTAAACGGTTTATTTGAAATAAAATATAACTAATATTCTCGTGTGAACTGGTCGGTTATTTGAGATGAATTTCTCTACAAATAATAAAAAGGAATGTAGGTGTTGACACTCTACCAGGTAGATTTTTTGACCTAATGATACAAAAGGTAACAAATATATACTATCGGGGGTGGGAATTTTATCTTTTTTTTCTTGCTATTATAGTACGTTTTAATTTATTAAAAATTAAGCGACATTTTGGTGTTTTTCTACGATAACTTCCGAAAATAGTAAGCACAAAAATGAGATTTACTTAATCTTAAAATTCGAAATTTTGCTTTTTTTGACGATAAAAAGATCTTTATCATATTAAATTTTTCATTTTTAATCAGTTTTAAAATATTATTTTAAACGACTTCCCAATAATATATTTAATAATTGAAAGGAAATGAAATCGTTTTCATTGTTGTTGTTACGACGTTTTCTACTTATTTTTTCCATGTTATAATATTCCATATTTCCATGTCTACTTTACTGTTCCATACTACTACTATTTCCTATGTTCTTCCATAAGCTATAGGATGGAATTCTTGATACTTTTGTACTTATAATTAAGGCGTAGCTTCAGATATAAGTAATGATGATTTTTTTTTCAAATGCAACCGTCTTTAAGTACTCCTGCTCTTTTCTGTGATATAATTTCATTTAAGAAGTTATAAACAAGGAATAATTGGAATGAATAGCCTAATGATGAATAGAATAGAACAGTGTAAGGGTGCTAAATAGTATAAATTGCATGTGAATCAAAATTTGTTGAAATATATTTTGATTGAATAGTCATTCAGACTATGTCACACAAAATATTTAATTAAAAATGTTTAGCAACAGTTAATTTGATCGAACCAACTGTTCTCCTAAAAAAAGTGGCAAAAAAAGAATATTAGGAATGATAAATGAATATAAAATAATAACTAAATCGCAATATTATTTGTGAACTAAAAAGAGAAAGTATTTAATCATTTTCTACTTTTCGGCGTCTAAATTAGAATTCATTACCGATAAATACCATAGAATCTTGTTACGAACGCATTTTTATAATTACTCTCAGCTGCATCCACTCATATGAAATCAAAACTTAATTACATTAAGTCCTGTAAATATTAAAATTCATATTAATATGGTCGTTGAGAGTACACGTCTGCCACATTAGGAAACAAGATGAAAGTTGCAAAATTTCAGACCTGCAAATGTGGAACTAGTTAATTTAAATTAAAGTGAGTAAATATAGTTCCCTGTTAATGGTAGAGTATATGAATCATTTTATTAGACTGAAATTGTTGGCAGAAAGACCTTTTCCAATGTTTTTCATTTTCATTGATATATATATGGAAAATATAATATAATAATTAAACCTTTGTTAAAGTAATGAACGCAATTCTTAAATTTTCAGTAACGAATATAATTTATTAACTCTCAGTAATAAATGCAAAAACGTCAATTCTTAAAAACTCGATATTGATTTGATAATATCTACAAGCTGTCCTCTATTCGTGAATTACATAATCTCCCCTACATGATGATAAAATTATTCAAAACCTTATGCAGGGCAGATCTTAAACCTAGAGCTACCACATTTCACACATAGTTTTCTTCTTGGAAAGTAGGGGCTTATAGCATACAAGATGCTCCAAAACTTTTACTGGATTTTTAATCAAAAATTAATTGGAAAGTTTAACATTTATCCTCGATAATATTAGAGGACATTATCATACAAAAACTATATTTGCACCATTTTAAAATTCAAGAATTTACTTTTCTGTTCCATGATTTTTTTTCTTAGAATTTCTCTCTCTAGGTTTTAAAAATAGGTAAAAATGTTTTTAAATCTAGTTATAACGGTATTTTTCATTAGTGTGATTATAGGTTTGTATTCATGCACTTTGCTATAATATTAAATGCATTTTTTGTGTGCATTATCATTGTTTAATTATTAAAAGGAATTTTTTAAAAAATTGATCAATGAATCAAGCCTAAAATATGAGGTATTGGTTTTTATGTTCAAATATAAAAAAATGTCTTTTTCTACATTTATTTTAGTTTATTAATACAGTAAAAAGATATAGCAATAAATAAATATTACAATAAATACTTATTATTATAAATATTTACTTTTTATTATTTAGACGTTTCGAAATGGAATTAAATTTCAATTGAGATAGCGAATCCATTATCCTTGAAACAATCCATTATCTCGCTTTAAAATCGATAATTGGAAACCGCAATACTGTAATAGAACTTATTCGTCAAATAGAGTTCTTCCTAGAACATTTGGGAATAAATACTTTCCAGATTAGATTTAAACACAAGGACAATCTTGTACGTAAGATCTAAAAGCAAATATTTGAGGAGCTTCTACTCATTGTAAATTAAATTATCTAGTCCAGGATTGCGAGATATTTCCCCAAGCAAATTCGTTAAATATTTCTTTGAGAAACAGGAGTATTATTCTAGAATCCCATTTGAATGCAAATTACTCTGGGTTAAGTTCATTATGCTTTTCGAGAGAGTTATTTTTTATTTTAATATTTATCTTTAAATGGTAATAAAGCATTGGAGAAAGATTTGATGGTATTTGTCTTTCTTTAGCATGTAATATATTGTAATAAGAGTTCATTCTAATGAAAAATAAGTATCTATCAAGCAACAGCTCGAATCGGAAGAGAAAAGTGATTATCTTTGGGTGTTATTAGTATCCGTTAATATGGTTCGTCTCAGCGTGTTTTTTACAGATTATTTGTCGAAGCTTATTTTAGTGTTATAATATACTTGTCTGTGTATTTGTACTTATACATGTATGGTACTCATGAATTGACTGCATCTCAGGAATTAATTGTCAAGGATATGTTCACTGCAGCCAGGGATTAGTAGCCAAAAAACTAATAAATCCCCAAAAATGTCACTTTAGTCCTTAATAATGTTCGCCAATGGCAGGTGATAAAGCTTAAATTTCGCCAATGGCATGCCATTGATTACAAGTATCAAAGAGCGAGAATGGTCTCCACAAAATTTTCTACCACGTTCACTAATAAAGTTGCCATGTCAAAGAACGTCTTACATGGCATTGGTATGTAATAGTTATGAAATATAAACTTTCGGTGTGAATTTAATATTTTTGCTGTATCCATCGTGTCATCCTTGGCGAGTTATTTGGCGCTTTATCACTGGCATGCGTTAATAGTAGCCAAAAATTAAATTTGTTTTTATATGCGTTTTTCTCTCAACCTATTGAAACAAATATTTGACGCCAAACTGCACTTTTAGTCACAAAATTCCATGCCAAATTTGATATATTTAAATTATTGCGTTTTTTAATTATCGCGTTTATATATTTTTGAAAGAACAGACCGACAGTTGTAAGCAAAGTTGTAAACTTAATACAACGACAAGAACGTCTGATTCCTATTTGCAGCGAAACTGCAGGTCTCCAAAATATATATTTCAGTTAATAAATATAATCACTAACTACTTTAATTTTATACGTGATAAATAAATCCATCAATAATCTAATAAGATTCTTTATAACGCTTTCAATATTCAGAGAAAATTCAACAAAAAACCACATAGGACTTAGTAGCATAAAACATCCGAATAGTAGTGATTTCCACCACTGCACATTCACTTTAACTAAGTTCGTTATTACGTCAAAATAGCTAACAATTTTCCCTTTGCACATTTTGAAAGGCAAAGTGTTGTTGAAAGAGCAATACTGATTCCTGCTACTTTCCATGCTCAGTGACAAAGTGCATTCGTTACTTTCCAAATCTGGGAAGGGAGAAAGATACGGCAGAATACAGTGTCTTAAGAAGTCAGATTTAAAGGTTTTGTTTCTGTAAATTATTTTTAGCTTGTCTAGAATTTTTAATATTAATTAAAAAAATAATTAACCAACTAAGAAACATTGCATTATTATATATATTTAGTAAATAAATACGAAATTTCCATACATTTAATCTAACTTTTACAGTTTTTCATAATTTTTTTTATTTTTTAATCGTAGTTGAGTAAATTTTTACGAATGAGAGTAAGAAAAAAGCAAGAAAAGATATCAAAAAACATTTATTTTAAAATTTATTTTTTAATTAAAATTAAAGAAACTTATTAATTGCTTAGTTACTTAGAAGTCAAAAACATATGATAACTGGCTAATTATTAAGTTATCCAAAATCAATTAGGAAGGGGAAAATTGAATTATGATGAAAGGCAACATCATAATTCAATTACGAATGATAATACTTATGATAATACTTGCTTAGCGACATAGCTAAGAAATTACTACTTTTCTCTAGTATTCTGCTATATATTATTTGTCAAAGAATCCCCAAGACTGCAATGCAAGAGACACTAAGAATACTATTAAGGGACTTTATGCCAAAGCTTAGGGGTACTTATTTCTCCTAACGAAATACCTTTCGTTAATAAGGAATTGCAAGGAACAGTACGACTCATTTTTGAATGATATTTGGAAACTAATATCCTCTCCCTTATATATCAAATACTAATTTCAAAATATGTTCTGAATTTTCTATAGCGTTCAGAGTATTTAAAAGATTACTGGTGCCTGCACCCAAAATAGAAGAAAGTTTTCCTTAAATTAAATTCAATCTTAAAATTTCTTGATATTATTCGTCAAAGAATTAAAGGTCGTCATTTCCTAGAGAATTTGGTAGCTGCTATGCTTAATGATCTTAATAAATTTTTAAATATTATTATTATTATTATTTGCTAATTAATTCGAAGTTTAATTCAAAGACTACCACTGCAATCTGAAAATGGAATTTTTCAAAACTGAAACTGATTTTTAAAAAGAGCGTGCATTTTATTGATATTAGTCCAAAGAAGATTTTCTGATCTAGCAGTAACATAAATTGAACACAGGGAAATTATAATTAATATAAAAAGATGGAACATCATATCCAAGTGACATAATCCATGCTTTAGAACATTTATTCAAATAAATACAAGAAGAAAAGTATGAAAAATACTTGATTTCTCTCTATAAATATTAATTTTTACTAAACAGTTTCACAGAAAAAATACTAAGCCGATGAATATTTGTACTGATTTAATTGAAATTTAAACGATATTTGAAGTATACATTACTTAAATTAGTAAAAATCTTCAAGGTTAATTTTTATTAAACAGTTTCACAGAAAAAATACTAAGCCAATGAATATTTGTACTGATTTAATTGAAATTTAAACGATATTTGAAGTATTCATTACTTAAATTGGTAAAAATCTTCAAGGTTAATTTTTATTAAACAGTTTCACAGAAAAAATACTAAGCCAATGAATATTTGTACTGATTTAATTGAAATTTAAACGATATTTGAAGTATACATTACTTAAATTAGTAAAAATCTTCAAGGTTAATTTTTATTAAACAGTTTCGCAGAAAAAATACTAAGATAATGAATATTTGTACTGATTTAATTGAAATTTAAACGATATTTGAAGTATATATTACTTAAATTAGTAAAAATCTTCAAGGTTAATTTTTATTAAACAGTTTCACAGAAAAAATACTAAGTCAATGAATATTTGTACTGATTTAATTGAAATTTAAACGATATTTGAAGTATACATTACTCAAATTAGTAAAAATCTTCAAGGTGCCTTTTAATAACTGTATTATTCATTTAAAAATCATAAGTTTCATTTAAATGAATTAGATTGAAACTTTTAATAGCATTTATTAAAATATATTTCAATAATACACTTGTTAATAATAGCTATTATAATTATTTCGTAAGAATGTTATAACTCTTTTAACCCTTTCTAGGGCCGTGGGAAGTATGCTTCTCACCAAATTTATCAATCTTTGTATGAAATTATGCAAGTTGGCATCAGTTCTGACAAATTTTTTCAGTAAGTCGGAAACTTAGATGCTTCAGTTCTTTATCTCAGACAAAATGATGTGTCTTGATTTGTTACTTAATTATTAATTAACCAAATTAATTAATTAATCAAATTAAATTTATCTAATAAGCTAAATGAATCCCTTTTCTTATTTTAAATTCAAGCCTAAAAATATTTTAACATAATATGACTAGAAAAAAAATGGCCCTTTAAACGTTAAAGGTCCTACATAGCTAATTGTAAAAATTCAAATAAACAATTATTCATCAAATATAGTTTCAGAGATTTTCATAAAATGCCTCAGTAGGATAACATTTTAATAATGCTGATTAAAGATGTATAAATAAATGCCTACGCCTTGTGAACAATGATATTATTATAATCATAATTTTGAAAAAGTGCTAAGTATCCTTTCAATAATCTTGCATAGCAAATTATAAAATTGATTTGAAATTTGAAATCGGAAAATTTGATTCAATAAACGTCGTTTAGGAGATTTCGAGAATACATCATAGATTAATCGTAGTATTTATGATACGTAAATGGCAAGTATAATAAAAATTGGTAATTTTATATAAAAGAATTGGGTACAACCGGAGTTTAACCCCTTGCTTGGCGCAATTTTCAAAAATTCCCAACTCGCCAACAACGGTCTTGTGCCGTATTTTGCGAAATGTTCAAAAGCGAGGGAGCAGATATCCAATCATAGCGCATAATAAAGACGAAAGATAATGGGTTTTCCAGTCAAGAGAAAACGGAGGTTGCCACCTTCGGCGCGTTATTGAACTTGGCGAAGAAGGGGATTAAACTCCGGTTTGGAGACCTTTGGAGACCAGCTAGTTCAACGAGAATATTTGCAACTTTTGATTCGAATTTTAAATTTATGTTTACTTTGATGTTAATGATTCTGTAGACAAAAGAGGTCTTTGTTGCAGGAAGTCGAGTTCCAAGACATCATAATATCATTAAAAAATAAAATGTCTGGGTAATATATTTCAAATTATATATTGTCTTTAAGGTAAAGTCATTTTGCTTTTTGATTTCTTATGTTAACTACTCGGACAATAAGTGGAGTATCTCTTTCTTAGCTTGGAACAAATATTCTTCCAACAATAGAAGAAAATTACATGATTACATAATTGACGAAACAATGAAAACTGTTTAAATTCATTGCAACATTCAAATTTACTTTTGAAAATATGCAAAAAATATTTTTGAATCAGTGTGAGTATTCCACCTGAAAGTCTCTCGCACACTTTCCAATATAGGTTTTATCCCTCTTCTTCTGTACAAAGTTGGGGTCCCTCGGTAAGGCCGTGAATAAATTGTATTAGTAAGTAGTCACAAAATATAGATCCTGGAAGTAAATCTGGCTTTTCTACTGAATCTATCGCAAGTATGTATTTTAAATATGAAAATATTGATTTTGGATCTATGGCGAGTTTCATACGAAAGTATGCATTTTGGATCTATGGCGAGTTTTATACGAAAGTTTGTATTTTGGATCTATGACGAGTTTCATACGAAAATATGCATTTTGGATCTATAGCGAGTTTCACATTAAAATGTATTTTAGATCCATCGAGAGTTTGGTATGAAGTCACTACATACCGAATTTCATCGATTTAAATAATTGAGTTTAAATAGGTAATCATCATCGATTATAAGTTACTGTAATTACACGCATGCGAAAGTATGGATATACAAACAGTCAATCATTTAACAGATTTTATTCGAGATTTGATTAGTTGAAAGCTGTGCACTAAATATTATATACCTCGATCTTTGCGTTTTGTAATCACTGATTTCACATTTACTCAAACAGCCAGACATACAAACTTTCTTTGAATGGATATCGCTAAAATTTTGATAGAAATCTACTAATTTGATGATAATTTCATGTATCAAATTTCAGTCGTTCAAAGTTTTTTTGTGTTTTATCTTGTTCACAGACTGAAAAATAAACATAATGTGTATAAAAGCCAAAGTTACCAAAGCTAAATTAAACCAAAAGTTTATTTATTTTTCGGATTGGGAAATATTTTAAAGGTAAAGATTCGTCAAAATCTGGAGTTCGAATTTTTTTGAAGAATACAATACTTTTCTACACTTCATATTCGAAAAAGTAAAAATTGTCAACATTCAGTAAAAACAATCACGACAATAAAATTGATATCTTTCAAAAACCATTTTTATAATTTTAAATGTTGGAAATATCAATTTTTTGCAATAAAGGTTTTGGAAATCATTGCAAAAAACGCTAATATCTGATTTAAATTTTAATTAAATTTAACAAATGTCTTTGATGGGCACATTATCATTATTCAAAGTATAGTGTGCTGATATTTAGAAGCTCTAGGTTTCCTGATATTCGGGAACTTAAACACACATAAAAACACTTACTTTTTTGAAAGTACAAGCATGTAAGTGAATTTAATCCTTAAGGTTCAAAATCCGAATTTGACCATCATGAGCCATACGTACGTTAATTAAAAAGTTGCATTAAAAATTTTAAAACTCCTCACTAATACTCATTGACATATAAAAATGTTCGAAATCCTTGTATACAAGTCGGGATAAGGCATCAAATCTCAAAATGTTTATATCTAAATATGTATTTAATTTAAAATAAAAAAAATAATTTAAAAAAACAAAAATCACTTGGGCATATTTTAGCAGCTCGGGTGTTCTTTCTTTTCGATTCGATATTGAAGGGTTCAAATATTCCCTTTGGAATATTCCATCCTCTTCATTTCTTATACGCAATAAGATGCCTTTTAATCTTCGTTATTTAGTGTAACATTTTTGAGTTTTTTTACTTTCTTGTGTACAAAATATAAAAGAAATAAAAAGAAAATATAGTAATTATCAATAAATTCGAATTCGATATTTTGACGAATTCCCACTTTTCAGATCTTCCTGAGTTCGAGAAACACATTTGTAGAACTATGCATCTGCATAAGTCAAAAATATTTTCAATTAGATAGATATAATTTAATACATGAATTTTTGACTAATATTTTTTTTTCATATTTTGAACGAAATTCATCGAGGAAATATTTCTCTCCCTGGCTGTCCGAATACAAGCTAACATGGCATCGACAAAGCGAAAAGAGTTGAGTCGGTAAAATTTACTACACATCTAAAGTGTAGATTTGTGTCAAATTTTTAATGGAATTCGTCAAGGGATTGACCGATTGTAGGTTTGCATTTCTGAATGATCTAAGAGCGATAATACGAACAAATGACAACTTAGGTAAATGAAATTTGATTCACAGTTGTAGCGTGAAGATTTTTATCAAATTTTATACCATATTTACAAAACGGTTGACCGTCTGCTTCTTTATATTTCCGTATTCATATAAATGCAATAATTCAAAATCGAAATTACTTAAATAAATGAATCTGGGTATGTGATCCTATGATTGCAATTCTAATTTAATGTCAAATGTTGGTTTCAGTCGGCCGAAATAAGGTATCAAAATATGTGTTAAATTTTTTACTACTTGTATATTAACCTTATACTAGTGATTATTCGCTGAAAGATCGCCCACTGGATATATGGCAAAGATCAACTTTTCGTAACTATTGTTCATTAAAGTCGTGTATTTAAAACAAAAGTATTACGTTTTATTTATTATAATATGTCATGTGTTAGGCATTGAAAACAACTCGTGGTACTAGAAATATTCTCGAAAATTTCCTCTATGTTTCTAAACATTTCTCCCTGTTTTCCCCAGCATTTCTCCTATTTTTCTCTAAAATTTCCCCTATTTTTTCCTAAAATTTTCAGAATTTTTTCCAGTTTTACACTGAAATTTTCACTATTTCTCTGGAAAATTTCCTCTATGTTTCTGAACATTTCTCCCTATTTTCCCCAGCATTTCTCCTATTTTTGACTAAAAGTTCCCCTTTTCTTTTCTAAAAGTTTCAGAATTTTTTCCAGTTTTACACTAAAATCTTCACTATTTCTCTTGAAAAATTTCCTCTATGTTTCTGAACATTTCTGCCTATTTTCCCCAGCATTTCTCCTATTTTTCTCTAAAATTTCCCCTATTTTTTCCTAAAATTTTCAGAATTTTTTCCAGTTTTACACTGAAATTTTCACTATTTCTCTCGAAAATTTCTTCTATTTTTCTGAACATTTCTCCCTATTTTCACTCTAGTAATATTCTTGCTAAAGGGTCGAGCGTTTATCGATATACACTTCTGCATGCATATAAATGCAATAATTTTATACAAAATCGAAATAATTTAAATAAATGAAACTGAGTATGTGATCTTGTGACTACAATTCCAAATTAATGTCGAATTTTGGTTTCATTCGGCCGATAAAGAAGATACTCAAAATACGTATTAGATTTTCTACTACTTGTATATTACCCTCATACTAGTGATTATTTACTGAAGATCGTCCACTGGATTAATGGTAAATATTAATATTTCGTAACTATTGTACGTCAAAGTCATGCAATTAATACAAAAGTGTTACGCTTTATTCACTATACTATGAATCATGCAACTATCATGTGTGTTAGATATTGAAAATCGCTCTTGGCATTCGTGACATTTTTGAACTTACCGAGTCTACAGTTTCATGTATGAGGAATAGGGATAGTACCTTTTATCAGAGAGTATGCAAGATAGTTTTGAGAAGACTACTTTTCCTGGTTATATTTGCCTTTATCGCTGCTCTATAAACCTCCACCAAACCCATTATGTATAATTGCAAACCTCTACATACAAGTGTATTAATAACATCACAATACAAAGATATTTTTTTTTACCAATTATGCAAAAATGGTATACATTGATTGATAAAAAAAACATTCAGTTAAATTTAATAAATGCTCATACAAGCACTTCAGTAATAACCTATAAATATCCTTATTTACATAATCGAGGCCACTTTGTTAAAAAATTATAGAAATATCTTATTATGGCCAGGCCTCGATCAGTAAGTAGCCCTATCCTTCTCGAAAGGTCCTAAATTTAAAACATTCATGTCATTCAAAATTGGATTTATTTCGAATTCATTTTAATTATTCAATTTTTCATAATGAACTGTAAGTTGGACTGTAAATGCTAGTTATTACAACAGTCTTTATTTGTTTTGTTTTTCTGTTAAATTCAATCAATCTATCGGTGTACACAATTAAGTCTTATTTTTTTTTTCGTGGACCCTGAGACATTTCATCTAGGAGGACACTCACAGCAGATTGAGAAATATTTGTTAAGTGAATAAAACCGTTTTTCAGTGTGACTTTATGCGTATGCGTATAAAATTTCTTATAGACTGACAAGGTTGGAGACTAGATCCAATACCTAATTTCTTTTATCTAAGTCTCTATGTTTTTCTTTCATCTTGTTCAAACAGATGCAAACAGATAGACCGGTTGTGACCTACATGTGTTAGACCTACATGAGTTCAGGAATGAGTAGACGAGCTTTCATTCTTTCAAATTTCATTTTTTCCTCTATCTCTTAAGTGTTTTTAGTTATTAAGATTGCATGCATACGGATGGAGGAGAAAATAGACTTCCTTTTCCACCCTTTCAAGAATGACTAGAAATTTCTAAACCTTCAAAGTAATGTCATTTTCAAAAATTATTCTTGAATGGTTTGCTCAAAATTTGATAAAAAATCTACTATGTCAAGAGGTCATGCCGAATTGCACCCACAAAGTTCGTTCCATTTTCGAGTTTTTACATTCATAACCAAAATATTGGCAGAAAAATATATAATAGGCCCAAAACTGAGCATACTCTTCGAAAAGTTAAAGGTGTAATCATGAATTGCATACAAATATTATTTTAAAAAACATCTGAATTTCCCAGTGTTGATACTCCTATCCATTCCTAAAAAATAAGTTTTAAAAATTTTTTTATTCAATTTTTTTTCTAAAAAGAAACAAATATTGAATTGTTTTGACAAACGATTTGTCGCAAAACTAAGTATACATTTAAAAATTTGATAATACTAATTTTTTTTAAATATTAACATCTTTTACCTTTTAAATTTTATTTTAAGAATTTTTTACAGTTTCTCTTAAAGAATTTAAGCTTAAAGACAATATTTTGTTTATAGTTTTGAATCTTAAAATTTCTTAAAATGAACCCTCAAAGAAAAAAATTGTAATTATTTGTAATTAGTCGAAAAATGGCAAATCAGCCAAATAATTGCTTTTTGTTTTGGAAAAGGTCTCTAAAACTATTATTGGAGAACTGTATTAGTGGCCAGCATTCGAGAAGGAGGGCGTGAAGAAATTTTGAACATCATTGCACGAGAGGAAGATTATACAAAAAAGTAAAGAAATGAGAAAAAACTGAAAATAAATGCCTCCAAACTTGGATTATCAACTTTCTCAGAAACTGGGAGAAGAGGCTCAGCTAAAACTGCTAAGCATGCTCTTAATAATTCAGGGCTTTACAATCTTACTACTAGAAGGAAGTTGCTCATTAATGACTTAAAAAAGGCGATTCTCTTTCGCAAAATATTATCAGTTAGAATCATTCTTTGGCACTGTAGTTCTAGAACACATCTTGTTCTCTGACGAAAATAAATTCAATCTTTATGAGAGCCCGGGGCGATATTAAATACGTAGTAAACTTGGGAGAGAAATGGACTCTGAAGACATTATTAAAGACGAGGTGTAATATTTAGGTGAATTAAATATGGAGTGGTTAATATAGTTGTGAATTTAATATAGCGTGTTTAAATATTGAGAGAATTAAATATGGAGTAGTTAAGTATAAAGGTGAATTAAATATGAAGTGTTTAAATATGGAGGTTCCTGGTGCAATGCTGTATGAAAGCAAGATTAAGAGAACTGGTTCTCATGGACAACATTATTAACTAACTGATATATCTAGATTTCTTTCAGAATTGCTTGCAAGAAAGTGCCACTAATGCAAGACTGGGAACAAACCTAATCTTCTAATAACATAACGACCCGCAACCTGATATGAAAATAGTCAAATTATACTTGTTGTACAGTCGTCAAAAAATAATAATAAAATAAGATAATAAAAATAATAATAATAATAATATAACATCTCTATAACTTTGTTATTTATTATCGCGTCTTCACAAAATTCATTGGATATGGCTTAAAGAAACAGGTTTAATAGGGATAGACAAACTGCTTTACCGAGTGAATTAACATAGTTGATTAGCTACTATCTCAAAACTTTTCCATTAGGAAAATCTAGATTGCTCAATAATTCGATTCAGCGGATCTTTTTATATATTTTATCGAATTTCATTCTGAAAACCGCAGTAGTTCCTAAATATATTTAATTTTGTTTACTAAAAACTCCACCCAAAAATAGCCAACCCAGCGAGGATCGTATATTAAGTAAATCACAGCTTGCTAATAAAAAAGATAAGACTTTTTTTCTCCCACGAATAATAAGATCCCAGGAATTTCAGAGGATCATACAACACAATTCAGATTTATCCTTAATCTGAGTTATTTTTATGAATATTTTCCTTTATTTTTATTTTAATATTGAACCATTTCCATTACTTTTCAAAATTCATCATTTAGTCTTTTTTAATTGATTCCAACCTAAGAATTTAACATATGACTTAATTTTTATGACTAATAAAATATGTTTCTTAACCTATATATATATATATATATATATATATATATATATATATATATATATATATATATATATATATATATATATATATATATATCGCTGATTGGTAAAATATGAACACCTTAAGTCATTTTAAACCAATGAAATTATAAATGTTTGTTAAAAGGATGGACTTTTATTTTCAGGTGGGAATAATTGTTAATCGAATAGAAGATTTATTAAGTTTATAACTTTACGCTGCTGTAAGAATGACAGAGAGATGGACATTCTTTCTATTATGCAACGGCTGGTGTAATCAAAATAAATAAATATAAACAAATTGAGCCAAGCTCATTATCACGCTACAATATCTCGAACTAAGGGTTTAAAATATGTTTTTTCATAAATGCAATTGCAAAGAGGAGATTATTTCATTATTGAGAGAATCATTATAAAGCTATTTTTAAAATAATCTCCATCTAATTAAAGAAATTTATGAATGCGTGTTCAAAATTAAGCCACTAAGTATATAAATAATACGTGCTGATTAATTTCCTTATTTTAGCGTTAATTAGTTTACTGAAGATTAAGAAATGGTTCTTTTGGATTTCATGTCATTTACTGGCAATTAATGGAAGAGTAAAAATTAATCAAAAATTGCAACAGTTAGTCTGTTCCCCAATCTAATTTTATACCGTCTGAATGAATAAAGAAGCGTGTATTTTTTAAAGAAAGCAAAATTCATGTTACGTTGAAATAATCTGGTCTGAAAATAAATTTAATATTTAAATAATTACAATATCATAATTCATTTATTACATTAAAGCTTGTGCTTCATAAAAAGTAGGTCTATAAATATAAATAAATTTAATATGCGGTCCCTCAAAAACTGTGCTTTCAAATCAACTGTGGGAATTTTACATTTTTTGTGAATATTTCAAAAACTCTTTGAAATATGCGCACAATTGTTTGGATACCAACATTTTAGCATGCCAGCTTTGCTCCCATTTAAAAATTATAATATGTTAGAATTCCTTTTTTCCCCGCATTCATCTTCAAAAATTCATTAAAAAAAGTAAAGTTGTATTATGTATGTGTTTATTTTACAACTTCATGAAATATGATAATTTTTTAGATGAATGAAAAAATTTTGAGAAATATATAATAGATTCCGAGATATTGCCGAAAATTCATAAGATTCATTTAATTAAAATTTTACTGAAATTCGTTACGACAAATCGATATAGAAAAAAAATGATAGCCGTAATGGAAAAATTTCGAATTAGTAGTTAATTAATTTGGTTAATCGGCTTTTCTCTCTAAACAAAAATGTCCCCTCGAGTCATTGCCACCGACACCAAATTTCTGTAGCTGAAATAATAAATAACAAGGTTAAGAAAATGTTCCTTTTTGTTGTTATTGTTGACCACTGTAACACTGAAAGCAGCAGCTGTAACCACTATTCCAATATCCTGTTTACTTTCTGCAAACGTTTCATAAATTTTCTAAACATCATAGAAAATTTTTGACTTTAATTGGAAAAAAAAAATATCAAGTATGACATAATATCTAAAGAGTGTCTGAAAATGGTCTTAAGAGAAGGTAAGTATACCGCTCCCGCGCTTAGATATTCGAAAAAACAATTGAGCGATCAGAAATTAAATGACTTAACATTCGGGGGGAAAAACTGAATGATCCCGCGACAATATTAGCGGGACTGTCACCGGCAACGGTTCAACTCCTCCCGTATGAAACATGTTTCATAATCGATAGGAATTAACCAACCCCACAATGTTTCTATTCCCACCGGAGATAGAGAAGAGTAAGTCAAAATTTTAATAGAGACAAAAAAAAAATATTTGCTAGGTAGAATCCATGCCTAAATAAGTGCAAACTGTAATACAAAAAAAAAAGGATACGCAATTAAATATTTATTTGTTTTTTAAAATTCTGTATTCATTTTTTTCAATTTCAGGATTTTTTATTTTAAAATTCTGTATGTTTTTTTCCTCTAAGTGGCATATTTATTTATATTCAGAAAAAAAAAAAACCCTTTTATTTAAATGCTTTAAAATTTATTATATTTAGAAAAATATTTGTTTTTTATACCAAAAACAATTAAAATTGTATATTTAATTTTATGGCCTGATTTTTCATCTAACCCTCATATTTATTTTTATTCAGAAAAAAAATGCTTTATTTAAATACTTTGAAATTTATTTATATCCAGGAAGTATTTATTTGCTTTATAAACTAAATAAATAAATTATCTATTCAGTTTTGTGGCCTGATTGTTCATCTAAGAGTCATATTTATTTATATTCAGAAAAAAAAAAGGTTTATTTAAATGCTTTAAAATTTATTTATATTTAGAAAAATATTTGCTTTTTAAGCCAAAAAAATTAAATTGTATATTTAATTTTATGGCCCGGTTTTTCATCTAACTGTCATATTTATTTATATTCAGAAAAAAAACGCTTTATTTAAATGATTTCAAACTTATTTATATCCAGAAAGTATTTATTTTCTTTTTAAATAAAAAAAAATTAAAATTGTATATATAGTTTTGTAGCCTGGTTTTTCTTTTATCTATCATATTTATTCACATTTAGAGAAAAAAAAAGAATTCCTTTATTTAATTTGTCTTTCTTTGCATATTGAATGCAAATGATGGGGAGTACCAACCCTTAAAAACACCGTTTTTTTAAAGCAGATTTTTGCCTTCTATACAAATAACTAGAAAATAACTATACAATATAACTGCCTTTTATACAATATAACTTTGTAAGAAAATTCTATACAATAACTGTCTTCTAAACTTCTTACAAGGAAAGTTTGAAAAATAAATATTTCCCCTACCGGGTATATTGAATTGCTCTAAAATCACGATGTTTTTTTTTTATGTATATATACTTCTCATACCCGAAAATAAATGGATATTAGCATGCAAAAGCAATGCGCCTTTAGAGAACTAAGAACCATAATCCGAACGTAAAAAATCTGAATTAGTTATAAAAAGTATCTATAAATCGTATGTCATAAGATGCTGCTACTTAAAAGCATCTGAAATAGAAAACAGTGGTTCAACACCTACTTTCTTTGAATAAGATAGTTACGCGCATACCTAAACCGGATGACAAGAGCTGTAAAACACGAGAAAAAATTTGTAACCGATTATCCATTGTGCCGTAAGTATACTTCCCTTTCCGTGGCACATACATCTTCAGAGCTCAGAAATGTCATACACCAAAACGCATCTCCGAAGAACATAAAAGGAAGCAAAAAAACGATTAAAGTGCTTCTAATTTAGAATGTACCTAAAATACCTCGGAAATACCTTTACCAGCATACTTCCACCTTCTGCAAACAACTCATCCCATATCCACTTTTATGAAGTCCTGTCTTTGTATCTCCATTCTTTAAATCAATTAATCAAAAGGAACGTGCAGCGGCAATAAAAATTCGAGATCCTCATTACCAAGGTTTTGTTAAAAGAAATGCAAACAACAATCTACGTGATGTGTTTGGCGATAAGTACCGTTCGCTCCTGGCCAAAAACTCGTTTAGGTTTCAGCATTATGTTTAAACCGCTTGCGTCATTTGTAAACACTATCTCGCTTGTAATTTCTGTTCTCTAGAGATGGTAAGATGCGTTGCGCGCCATTACTTTTTGAAAAGGAATGCTCGGTTTTAACTAAATACACGAAATCTCGTTTCAAATTCTAATTGGGGAGCTTGGTAAAATAGTAATACACTCTCTTTTCATTGTTCTATGTATTTTAAATAAATGTTTCTCTTGAGAATTGAGAATTTAAATGCAAATGAGGTATAGGGAAGAGAATGTGTTTTTTCAACATCTGGTTAATTTAATGCTTTATAGAGGTGAATAAATTTAACCCTTTTTTTAATCATTGGTTAGGCCTAAGTCTGTGATACGTTTTGTCGCCAAACTCATGAAAACATTCATCATCCATTAAAGACTTGGTCAAACTGGGAGAGGGCGGGAGGGGGTTTCAAAAGTGTTCTCAAGTTTTTAAAAAGTTTCATTTTGAGATTTTGGTAAAACTTCGCTTCAAAAACTTTTAATATTCGTTGTGTACAGTTTGAAATTTTGTACATTTAGGGAGTTTTTGTTTTAAAAAAAATTAATAATTTGGATGATAGAAAAAAATAATAAAATTACTAGAGAATAAATATAATATAAAATAAGTTGGCAATCGTATGTAGTGAGAATATCCTAAGTTCTACAATTAACAGAAAAATAGGATAAAAAAAGCCTTCAAAAACATTTTATCAATGTGATAAACATTAAAAAATAAATTACTTTCTAATTTTTAATTTTTAAATTCATTATTCGCTGTTACAAATATAAGCCTTCTTGAGAGGATTTCTTTTGTAATGCACCACCAGATGGTACCACTCGAATTCAATAAAACTTTAATTAAATTAATAAATTAACTGAATATAGATTCTAAAAATATTAATACAGTAAATTGCCACTTAATGTATCAACTAAGGAAATTAATGAAAAATTCATTACAAAATTCTGTATTTGCAAACATGAAAAATGAAATTAAATAAAAGTATGTTAAAGCGAAACATATTCCAGTTATCTGCAGAAAGATATGATTGACTTTAATTAAAGCTAAAGAAATTTAATTAAAGCTATCATTAACGACATTCTATTGTTGGTGATCTAAAAAGTAGAAATTAATTTATTTATATCAATTTCTGCTTTCAAGTCTTTGATTTGTGATTAATTTCAGTTTCTATGGGCTCTTGAAATCAGCGTTTTCACAAGGGCTCTGTCAGATGATGATATTCATTCTTATCAATTAACTGATAAGGATAATAAAAAATATTTAAATGCTGTATTACTATCAGGAACATACAACTATATTAATTTTTAAAATTTCAATCCATTAAGAAGGGAGATTTCTGAAAAGAAAGGTACGGGAAGGAAAATTTTCTGAGAGTCTTCAACATTTGTGGATTTTGGATTAAGAGAAGAAAGAGAAGGCGTTATTGGTAAAATGTTGGGGATGTGAAAAACTGCCCCTGTGAAATCAGCTTTTTCACAAGGGCTCTGTCAGATGATGATATTCATTCTTATCAATTAACTGATAAGGATAATAAAAAATATTTAAATGCTGTATAACTATCAGGAACATACAACTATATTAATTTTTAAAATTTCAATCCATTAAGATGGGGGATTTCTGAAAAGAAAGGTATGGGAAGGAAAATTTTCTGAGAGTCTTCAATATTTGTGGATTTTGGATTAAGAGAAGAAAGAGAAGGCGTTATTGGTAAAATGTTGGGGATGTGAAAAACTGCCCCTGTGAAATCAGCTTTTTCACAAGGGCTCTGTCAGATGATGATATTCATTCTTATCAATTAACTGATAAGGATAATAAAAAATATTTAAATGCTGTATAACTATCAGGAACATACAACTATATTAATTTTTAAAATTTCAATCCATTAAGAAGGGGGATTTCTGAAAAGAAAGGTATGGGAAGGAAAATTTTCTGAGAGTCTTCAACATTTGTGGATTTTGGATTAAGAGAAGAAAGAGAAGGCGTTATTGGTAAAATGTTGGGGATGTGAAAAACTGCCCCTGTGAAATCAGCTTTTTCACAAGGGCTCTGTCAGATGATGATATTCATTCTTATCAATTAACTGATAAGGATAATAAAAAATATTTAAATGCTGTATAACTATCAGGAACATACAACTATATTAATTTTTAAAATTTCAATCCATTAAGAAGGGGGATTTCTGAAAAGAAAGGTATGGGAAGGAAAATTTTCTGAGAGTCTTCAACATTTGTGGATTTTGGATTAAGAGAAGAAAGAGAAGGCGTTATTGGTAAAATGTTGGGGATGTGAAAAACTGCCCCTGTGAAATCAGCTTTTTCACAAGGGCTCTGTCAGATGATGATATTCATTCTTATCAATTAACTGATAAGGATAATAAAAAATATTTAAATGCTGTATAACTATCAGGAAAATAGAACTATATTAATTTTTAAAATTTCAATCCATTAAGAAGGGGGATTTCTGAAAAGAAAGGTATGGGAAGGAAAATTTTCTGAGAGTCTTCAACATTTGTGGATTTTGGATTAAGAGAAGAAAGTGAAGGCGTTATTGGTAAAATGTTGGGGATGTGAAAAACTGCCCCTGTGAAATCAGCTTTTTCACAAGGGCTCTGTCAGATGATGATATTCATTCTTATCAATTAACTGATAAGGATAATAAAAAATATTTAAATGCTGTATAACTATCAGGAACATACAACTATATTAATTTTTAAAATTTCAATCCATTAAGAAGGGGGATTTCTGAAAAGAAAGGTACGGGAAGGAAAATTTTCTGAGAGTCTTCAACATTTGTGGATTTTGGATTAAGAGAAGAAAGAGAAGGCGTTATTGGTAAAATGTTGGGGATGTGAAAAACTGCCCCTGTGAAATCAGCTTTTTCACAAGGACTCTGTCAGATGATGATATTCATTCTTATCAATTAACTGATAAGGATAATAAAAAATATTTAAATGCTGTATAACTATCAGGAACATACAACTATATTAATTTTTAAAATTTCAATCCATTAAGAAGGGGGATTTCTGAAAAGAAAGGTATGGGAAGGAAAATTTTCTGAGAGTCTTCAACATTTGTGGATTTTGGATTAAGAGAAGAAAGAGAAGGCGTTATTGGTAAAATGTTGGGGATGTGAAAAACTGCCCCTGTGAAATCAGCTTTTTCACGAGGGCTCTGTCAGATGATGATATTCATTCTTATCAATTAACTGATAAGGATAATAAAAAATATTTAAATGCTGTATAACTATCAGGAACATACAACTATATTAATTTTTAAAATTTCAATCCATTAAGAAGGGGGATTTCTGAAAAGAAAGGTATGGGAAGGAAAATTTTCTGAGAGTCTTCAACATTTGTGGATTTTGGATTAAGAGAAGAAAGAGAAGGCGTTATTGGTAAAATGTTGGGGATGTGAAAAACTGCCCCTGTGAAATCAGCTTTTTCACAAGGGCTCTGTCAGATGATGATATTCATTCTTATCAATTAACTGATAAGGATAATAAAAAATATTTAAATGCTGTATAACTATCAGGAACATACAACTATATTAATTTTTAAAATTTCAATCCATTAAGAAGGGGGATTTCTGAAAAGAAAGGTATGGGAAGGAAAATTTTCTGAGAGTCTTCAACATTTGTGGATTTTGGATTAAGAGAAGAAAGAGAAGGCGTTATTGGTAAAATGTTGGGGATGTGAAAAACTGCCCCTGTGAAATCAGCTTTTTCACGAGGGCTCTGTCAGATGATGATATTCATTCTTATCAATTAACTGATAAGGATAATAAAAAATATTTAAATGCTGTATAACTATCAGGAACATACAACTATATTAATTTTTAAAATTTCAATCCATTAAGAAGGGGGATTTCTGAAAAGAAAGGTATGGGAAGGAAAATTTTCTGAGAGTCTTCAACATTTGTGGATTTTGGATTAAGAGAAGAAAGAGAAGGCGTTATTGGTAAAATGTTGGGGATGTGAAAAACTGCCCCTGTGAAATCAGCTTTTTCACAAGGGCTCTGTCAGATGATGATATTCATTCTTATCAATTAACTGATAAGGATAATAAAAAATATTTAAATGCTGTATAACTATCAGGAACATACAACTATATTAATTTTTAAAATTTCAATCCATTAAGAAGGGGGATTTCTGAAAAGAAAGGTATGGGAAGGAAAATTTTCTGAGAGTCTTCAACATTTGTGGATTTTGGATTAAGAGAAGAAAGAGAAGGCGTTATTGGTAAAATGTTGGGGATGTGAAAAACTGCCCCTGTGAAATCAGCTTTTTCACAAGGGCTCTGTCAGATGATGATATTCATTCTTATCAATTAACTGATAAGGATAATAAAAAATATTTAAATGCTGTATAACTATCAGGAACATACAACTATATTAATTTTTAAAATTTCAATCCATTAAGAAGGTTGATTTCTGAAAAGAAAGGTATGGGAAGGAAAATTTTCTGAGAGTCTTCAACATTTGTGGATTTTGGATTAAGAGAAGAAAGAGAAGGCGTTATTGGTAAAATGTTGGGGATGTGAAAAACTGCCCCTGTGAAATCAGCTTTTTCACAAGGGCTCTGTCAGATGATGATATTCATTCTTATCAATTAACTGATAAGGATAATAAAAAATATTTAAATGCTGTATAACTATCAGGAACATACAACTATATTAATTTTTAAAATTTCAATCCATTAAGAAGGGGGATTTCTGAAAAGAAAGGTATGGGAAGGAAAATTTTCTGAGAGTCTTCAACATTTGTGGATTTTGGATTAAGAGAAGAAAGAGAAGGCGTTATTGGTAAAATGTTGGGGATGTGAAAAACTGCCCCTGTGAAATCAGCTTTTTCACAAGGGCTCTGTCAGATGATGATATTCATTCTTATCAATTAACTGATAAGGATAATAAAAAATATTTAAATGCTGTATAACTATCAGGAACATACAACTATATTAATTTTTAAAATTTCAATCCATTAAGAAGGGGGATTTCTGAAAAGAAAGGTATGGGAAGGAAAATTTTCTGAGAGTCTTCAACATTTGTGGATTTTGGATTAAGAGAAGAAAGAGAAGGCGTTATTGGTAAAATGTTGGGGATGTGAAAAACTGCCCCTGTGAAATCAGCTTTTTCACAAGGGCTCTGTCAGATGATGATATTCATTCTTATCAATTAACTGATAAGGATAATAAAAAATATTTAAATGCTGTATAACTATCCGGAACATACAACTATATTAATTTTTAAAATTTCAATCCATTAAGAAGGGGGATTTCTGAAAAGAAAGGTATGGGAAGGAAAATTTTCTGAGAGTCTTCAACATTTGTGGATTTTGGATTAAGAGAAGAAAGAGAAGGCGTTATTGGTAAAATGTTGGGGATGTGAAAAACTGCCCCTGTGAAATCAGCTTTTTCACAAGGGCTCTGTCAGATGATGATATTCATTCTTATCAATTAACTGATAAGGATAATAAAAAATATTTAAATGCTGTATAACTATCAGGAACATACAACTATATTAATTTTTAAAATTTCAATCCATTAAGAAGGGGGATTTCTGAAAAGAAAGGTATGGGAAGGAAAATTTTCTGAGAGTCTTCAACATTTGTGGATTTTGGATTAAGAGAAGAAAGAGAAGGCGTTATTGGTAAAATGTTGGGGATGTGAAAAAATGTCTGCCAATACTTTGACGGGGATTTCGTTTGAGTGGCTCTGTTAGGATACGATTGAAAAATTGATTTCATAAGTTGATCTTTTTCTTCATTAATCCCATGAGCCCAGGCTCACCCCAAAGCGGCTTGTTTGACAAAGTTGTGATTCGGGCGTCCTCGAACGAGTAATTGAAATCTAGAAGTGAAAAATAATTCTCGACCAGCTGCTCATATGTAAAGGACAATTCCATTTTAATTTCATGCACGAAAAATTACCCTGTGTTTTGAGACACAAGGATTATATTGTTGTTGAGGCATCTGTTGTTATTTATTGTGCACCTGACCCTTTCTAATGGAGTCAAGTACCATGGTGTAATAGTGCTGTGAAAAATGTAACTTACTGAAAAATCCATAAATTAATTACGCATTGTCTTTCGTAGTACTATGATTTAACTCATTTATTCCTCAGTTATAGAGCTGGGTTAATAAACACAATCTTTCTCCTTAGATTTCAAAAATACATGAAAATCGCGCTTAAATCTATACAGAAACAATGGAAATGGTTTAATTTCATTTCAACAATACATGGCTTGTAAGAAATAACGCAAAATATAATTTTTTTAAATGCATTCTTCTTTAAAGTTAAGAAAAAAATTCAGAAGATTGTCAGATGTAAGTTTCACATTAATTAAGTTGATATGACAATGTGAATTTTAAGATGACGCAATAATAATTTTGTATAATTTCGGAAGTTATCAACCAAAAACACTTCCCCATAAACAGCATCCTACAACGCAAATGGGTGAATGGATTGCAACGAAATTTGGTAAGCAGACTATTCACGAGATGCGCTCACGCAATTTTTTTTTTAAATAAAACATTAGTTCCAAAATGTCCACTAGAGGACGCCTTTCCGGGAGAAACATTAAATTTAACACAATAAACGACCAAATTGGAATACAGAAATAATGTTAACAAACAAGAACAAGTATTATGAGTAATAAAATGAGAAAAAAAAATAGGAAAAGTTGAAAACTCCATCACGATTCATGTGCGAAGCATCACAACGAATCAGTTACAATCTGCTGTTGAACACACTGTCCATCCATTTGAAATTTTGCAGATGAATGAGGGTGGTCACATGGAGCACCTTTCCCTTCATCATCCTGGACACGATTAGTGACTGCTCCTCTTATGCAATTTCTTTCTAGTCTGTTCTTGTTTCTGGAAACTGAGCTGTTTTTCTTTTCCCTCAAACAGTATACTGTTACTTTTTCCTTACCGTTACTTAATGTGGTTCGATGACAAGGCGATCAGAAACTAATGAATAAATATTAATAATGTTTCTGTATTCCGTTTTGGTCGTTTATTGTGTTAAATGTAATGTTTTTTCCAGAAAAGGCGCCCTCTGGTGAAAATTTTAGAACTTTTTTTTCGAACTCCGTGAGCGCATCTCGTGTATAGTCTAGATATCAAATTTCGTTGCATTCCGTTCACCCGTTTGAGTTATAGGATGATGTTTATAGGGGAAATTTAATTATAACAACCCTGTATATGATTATATGAATTTTAAGATGGTGCAATAATATTTTTGTATAATTTAGAAAGTTATCAGCCAAAAACACAAGTTATCAAGCAAAAAACCTTTTGCTTAATTTTCAATTAATTAACATATGAATTAGAATTTCAAGCAAATTTCTCCAAGGTGGACTTGACACCCTCCAAAGTATATTTCTGACAAGTTGGGTATCTTTAAATTAAACGACTTGCTCTAGAAAGTGCCAACAAAGTACTCGAATATATCAGTAGATGTATCACTCAGATATATTTCTTTCCTTATCAGTAAAGTTAAAGATTAATGTGTTCATTTGTTCAGAGATTCGTACTTTTGTCGAATCCTTGTCAGAGAGAAGGAAAAAAAGTGTCAAGATTCTTTCATCATCCAAAAATAAATAAACATCGGTTTTGAAAAAGTTTTTTCATTTAATCTGTTAACGAAATCGGAATTTTTTTTAAATTCATTAAGTCAATAAAACTTGAAATCAGTTTCATTATCAGTCGACAGAATATTTTCGAACCTTTGCTATCTTAATCTTAGTATTAATGGTACAAGTTTCGTTCACGGTTAAGTTGATTTTCTTTATTTCTTTGAAATCAAGCAATTGTTCTTTCGTATTCAGTTTGAATAGGCTGGTGCTTCTTTCTCTTTCCATGAAGTGTAATTCTTTGTGCCACCAGTCAGGGATATTTTTATCAGATTATATTTTCTTAACATCGCAGTGGTAATGAAGTGTTAATAAAGCTTCTGAGTGTTAAATAGCATTATTAACGGTGGAGAGATTCAGAAAGTCACAAAATAAAGAACGAAATGAAACTTTTGTTGTAAATAAAAGAGGTTTAAAAAAAGAAGAAAGAAACAAAACACCATGTTCAGAGATCTTTATTTGATTAAAAGAAGTTTTCTTGATTTATAAATATTCAGTATATTTAAAAAGAAAGTGTTTCGAACTGCATAATTTTATGAACGAAGTTTTAAACCAATATCCAAATTAGTATGCTTTCATCTATTTTAGCCAGCATTTTGTATTCGATAGTTATTTTTCCTTGTATTTTGCTATTTTTTATTAATATTTTGTCCTTGCCGCCTTCAGAGTCGAACATATTCATCGGGAATAATATTCACATTTAATTTTATTTAAATCTCTTATGTATAATTTGATCTTCATGATTCCCTAAAAAAGGTAGTATTTCACTCATTGTGATAAGAGCCATGATATCGTTGTGCCAAAAAACTAAATGTCCGAGGCATTCATTTCAAATTGCGTGTTTTCTTTTATGGTAATATAATTTCATTTTCTGATTCCTCATATAAACTGAGCAGACAAATTCTATTTTTTTTTTCTTAGTTTTCAACAAAGGATGAAAGTCGCGCTATTATATATTTAATGAAACAATGAAAATGGTTTGTATTTTCAACAATTCTATAACAATGAAATGTGTTGTTGAATATCCAGGTAAAAAAATACATTAAAAATCGTCAAAATTCAAAAAAAAAATCGTACGACAATTAGATAGATGTCCTTAAGAAAACTGCGATTTAAAATACCGTAAAAAGCAATAAAATTTGCACAATTAAATGTTCGGTAGTAACAGCGAAAAAATGCAGAAATGTTGCTTCATTAAATTAATTAAAATTATGATTAACATTTCAAAAAGATAACTGGAAAGTGCACATTTCCACCCACCAAAGTACGAACTTGATAGCTCTTTGTCAAACGATCTGTCCTGTAAATAATCAATACACACACGCGCATTATTTTTTGATTAATAGTAGAATTTTGATCGTCTGTTATCATTACTATCATGCCTATTATTATCATATATTCATGTACGTTTTGCAACAGAGATTTACATCTAGGCCGTGTTCATACTCATACAATTCTGTGCAACTATGCGTTGTTTCTTTTATTATTATTCTCTCTCTCTCTCTCTCTCTCTTAAACATGATGCATATAAAAAAAAGTATCATAATCCTCAAAAATTTCAATTTCAAATTTTTATTATTTTTTATGTTTTTTCAGAGCTTTTTGAATAGAAAAACTTATTTTTAAAATTACATATGCGGGGACATTTTTACTAAATCCCCAAATTCTTTCTAATTATATTTAATTATAATGATTACACAGATGTATTATTTAAAGTGAACTATTTACAAAAAACTCTTCCAGTACACTTCTTTATCACTGTCTTGTCGAAAAACCTTTTAACATCTGTTCTTTTCGGCCATCTTGTTGACGAACCGTTATCGTCTTGTCTCCGAATTCAAGCTTGCTCTCTTTGGAATCAAATGTAGAGAGCGCCACTCTCGGAGTTGCTATGGCGGTGCCATATATATGTATAGCAAAATAAAAACATGACGAGTCATAGGAATGATATCTGATACGAGGCCCTTTTATTACATTTACAGATTTCATTCTAGTAAAATCCTTCGATGTTAAATTAGGTACTCGTCCGCCCACATCATACGAGCACGGTAACTCATTAACACAACAGTTGTATCGATGAAATTTATGTTATAGATTTATAATTAAAATTGCAATTCTAAATCAAATTTCCGACCTATCCATGAAAGCATTGACGTCTAATAAGATGGTATGTATACTGTCACTCCAAAACGGGACAACATATAGAAATGAAACGTTATATAATCTTGTCACACCATTAAGGGCTAGGCTCTAATTTTGGACACAATTAATTTTAAAAAATACCCTAAATTCCTATACATGTGGGGGGGGGGGGGTATGTGAGAGAGAGAAAGAGAGAGAGCCCGTGTGTGTGTGTATTCAGCAAATTATCTGTACAGTTTATTTCAGGAATGGAAAATGAAAATGCTTTATAGAAATATATTTAACAAATTTGAATTAGATTTTTCGGGAACTATTTAACGACACTAAGAAGTCATTCGACTCCACTTTATTAAGACAATTTATAAGTACGATAAATAAAACAGACAATTAAAATAACATTCTTTAAATGACTGTCATAATTTGACATTCACAAGTCTTTTGCTGAAAGTACCATAAGCATTAAGTAATAAAAAAAAATTGAATTGATTTTAAACATAACTAATGTTTCTGGTGAGCCACCTGTTTACTAAAGATGGCTATTAAGTTTTAATTGTAAGTTTGAGCAATTATGGAAAGATTAAGGCATTTTCATGTGGATTTTGTGTCCTTTTTGCGGTAATTTTATGGACTATAAGTGGTTATCGCTTCATCCAATGTCGAGGATAATCGGGAAGTTTACTGCACTTATCAGTATGAAGATCTCTTTCATAAATATCTCAAGGTTTCCCTGGTTAGAAAACCTGGGAATCATATAGTTAGAAAATTCTAGTACCATTAAAAATGTAATTTTTTTTCAGTATACTAAACGTATATGTTTCTATTTTTCATTATTTTATACTTTTTAATTTTTATTTTTATGATTCATTATTAAAAATATCACTAAATCTCGAAATCGATTTCTTCTTAAATTTATTAACAAATGGCGTCTTTCGTATAAAATCAAAATTTTATTAATCTCTTGCGCTATAATATCGTGCTACGTACGCGTTAGTTACATGCTTCAGCTTAATTTATTGCGCCAGAAGTTAAATCATCAATTAATTCATGATTAAGTTCTAGAAATACCAAAGTAGTGTACTGTTATCTACAAAAATGTATAAAATTTCGCAGCACTAGCGCATCAAGAAGATAGCGAATCAAACGTAAAACAAAACAAATAAATTAAGGTGTATGTACACACTTAAAATTTCGAAAATTGTTCAAAATATCGAATATTTTTTTATTGCTTAATAATGTTGTCTGATCCTTTAGCTTTCAAACGATACCAAGACGTTGTTAATATTCGAAATATTTCTCGTTGTTATAATTATTTTTCTTCAGGAGCTTTCATTAAAAACTCTAGTTACGGTGTTTTTAAAACTCATTTTATGAAGAATAGCATTTTTCCACTATGTTGCTTCATTCAAACAATCATAACTCAACAAGAAATGTACCAAATACAGTTATTTATATATCAAAATAATCTGTATGAAATAGCAGATGTTTTGTGCCTCAATCAAATATATATTTATAGAAATAAATTTTTTATAGCTATTTAAAAGTTAAAATGACAGAAAAAATCTCGTTTTTTCTATTCATTGTTGATGAAAAAATTGTTTAAAAAAAACTATAAATTTTTATAACTTGATTGAGGCAGACAACATGAAGACTAATATTAGGTATAATTTCCAACTAGAATTATGTGTCTGTGCAAATTAAAATTTAAGATATCATGTTTCAAAAAAGGATAATTATTTAGGCTAATTAGTTCATTAAATATTATTTAATTAATTAATAATTGGTGTAATATGGTTTTTTCTCACTGAAATGAGTTTAAACATATATTAATGACCTACTGTGAAAAAACTGAACTTTTAAAGTTAAAATTTTTAAAAAAATCTTCAAGTGTGTACGTACACCTTAAAAACGTGTGTAAAATAAAAATCAAACTGAGTGTATTCCTTCTAGAAAAATTATGTATTATATCTTTATCAAGACAAATTATAAAAATAAAGAAAAGGTGTTTTATAAAATTTTGAAATCCCCGAAACCGTGTTTCCAAATTCAATTCAAGAGTTCAAACTCCTGTCGTACTCTTTTTACTTTCTCCTATACGTAATATATAATGAGAAACTATAATAATTATTTAGAAATTCAAACTGGAGAGTAAGATGAGTATCTACTTTCAAACATCCCAAATTTCAACATATATATTTTTGGTATTATGCCTGTTTTTGTCTGAGAAAACGATACCCCCAAATATTTAGAGCTAGGAGGACGAAGTTTGGTATACAATCTTTCAAATTTCAATTTCTAGCATCCATTCAGAGGAATTTAGTCTATCCGAAGATAAAAGAACACTATAACTAACAAATCAAAACAAGCTAACAAGCTAGATAAATAAAATTTTATACACATACTTAACATTGGAAATACGGATACTTTTCAAGTCCGGCTATTTGGATCTAATTATCTATCTATCTAAGTTAAATCTATCTATCTAAGGCCATCTATCTAAGTTAAATCGATAATTATAAAACGAAGAGAGCTAGGTGGATAGAATTTAGTGCATAAATTTAACATTTAAAATATAGGTACGTATCAAATTTGAAATATAATCCGTCACGGGATTAACTGTCTATCGGTCAGTCTTTTTGAAAACGATAATTTAAAAATGCAGTGACTTAAATATATGAAATATGCTATATGGTGTGATTACTATCGTAATTCTGCTTCAAATTTTGGTTTTAATTGGTCGGAAAAAAGGCGCTCAAAATGCATTTTGATTTTCTTGTTCCTGTGTGTAAAATGAATTTCAGAAATTAATCTCCAAAGAAGACCATTTTTCTGCAACTTCTGAGCTGCACAATATATTGCAGTATAATAATATAATAATAATGCACTAATATATTTATTAGAAAGAATGTGAGATAATTTCTTACAGCCCACTCGTTGATTATTTCCGTTATTTCACATAAACCTAATTAAAATGAAATGTAGAAAATAAGGCCTATGCTGTAAAATATTTACAAAAGCATATCTTTCAACATTTTGTTGTGCTGGTTGGTTTACATATAATCCGCGAATATGAAACAAGAATTGCTTGTATGTATTACGATTCGTCACTGGTACGAAGACTTTTTGAACGATTAATTTTCTTCTGGCAGTAATTTTCGAAGTAATAAAGAATTATTGTTTCTAACAATGATTCTTCAATAAATTGTGCATATATAAGAAGTTTCGTTGTTTATTTTATAATATTTCCTTAATTTTACCTTAGTATTTTATATTACAGTCACTGACTTACTTAAGTTTTTAGCTCTATGCAGTGCACATTATGAGGCCCCTCTTTTAATAAATGGTCAATATAGTTCTATATGTTAGTACATTTTTAACACGTTAAGAATTTAATTAAGTTAATCTTTTTCATTTTATAAATCTTGTTAAAATATGTTTATTTTTATTTATCTCTTAAGACTCCAGATTGTCCAGAATCTACGTATTTATTTCATTTGCGTTCCAGCATTTATTGCGAAGCAAGTTTTCGATTTTATAAATATTCTAATATTCTAATAAGTAAACTTAAGAAACACACAGCAACCTGACAAATTATACTTCATAAAGCGCTAATATTATTGTAATATTTTATCATTCACAAAATTTATATTTTCTTCAAATGTACTTATTTAGCAGCAGAAAAAAGGCTATTATTATTATTATTATTATTATTTACCAATCTGTTTGAAACACCTCTCAAACTAGTGTGAGGCAGCATCTCTCAATCAGGGACGGATTTTCAACTATCAAGCAAAAAAGTCCGTCACTGATTGCAGTAAAATAATGTTTACGCATGAGTGATAACGGTTATAACATTATAAATGTGAAATTTGACCACAATGAACTTCCTAAGTACTGGATTCTTGTTGTTAGATATAATATGAGCATTAAAACCACAAGCTCGTGCGGTTTCCCCACTTAAATCGAAATTTTATAACTTTATGAGAATACAGTAGTTTTGAGAAACCAATTTTATCATGAGTATAATAATTTGATAGCGTATCTGCACTGAATCACTGCAAAATACAAAAATCGATGAAATCCAATGTTTTGTAGAAACAGTATTGAATGGATTACTATTCTATAAAAAAAAGGATTTTAAAGGTAAAATAAACACGGAAAAGATACGAAAAATTCGTATATATCATTAAAACATTCGCTGTAAATAGCAACAGCGCAAACTGAAATATTCTAATTGCAAATAATAATGACCAACACTTGAATAAAATTACATCGTTCAACAAATTCTTGTAATGTTTTGAATTAATCGTAATATCTAATAGATATGTATATAAAGTGAACGTTTAACTATTTTGAATGCATTACAATTGGAATCCTTCTTTCAAAATGCTAATTTACATTTATCAAATAGTCAAATATATTAAATATTATCAAAATCGATTAAACGCATACTAGAATAAAAATTATATCAGTTAGATACGTTGTGAACATTTAATGATGAAAATGACAGCAAGTGACGGAGATTTCAATTTGAAAATGATTGCAACTAATGGAAAGTTCAATATAAAAATTATTTCACCTAATGGTGAATTCAATATGAAAATGATTGCAACTAATTGTGACATCAGTATGAAAATGGTTGCAATTGATGAAGACTTCAATATGAAAATGATTTCAACTAACGGAGGCATCAATATGAAAATGATTGCCACTACTGGAGAATTCAATACAAAAATGATTGCAACTAACGGAGAATTCAATATGAAAATAATTGCAACTAATGGAGAATTCAATATGAAAATGATTGCAACTAATGGAGGATTCAATATGTAAATGAAGGAATAAGGAAATGAATTCTACGGGTTTTTTTTTATTTTAGCAAGGTAATTTTTTTTCCTCTGTGATAATAGAAATTAGATACATTGCTCTCATTTAATAATGAACATGGAGAGATATTTCCCCTTGTTTTATTTTTTCATTTATCTGCTATCAAATACATTAGAACTGGAAACTCTTGCAGTTTGCTGAAGTATTATTCAAAGCATCGTACCATAGTTTGCAATTAACTCAAATTGATACATTTCTGATTTATGAAAAGTAAATCTTTTTTATGATTACAACCTCTAAAATTTCTAATTTTCAAATAAAGATCTAAATTTGAAATAAGATCTTATTTCGAATATTTCTGTTAAATTTTCCCTCTCAATAATCGTTTCTGACTTTGAAATCAGTTATATTATATCAGTTAGAGCAGACATAGTTAAAGAAGAGTATAATTTTGATAAAACATTTTCTAATAAAAATACAAAACAATGATATTTTTTTAAAAAAATTTAAGAAATTATTTAGCAAAAGGAAAACAATCCCTCATAATTGAAGTTTATAAATCAACATTCATTAGATTTGAAAACAGACTTAATCAGGAAACTTTAATGTTCTGTTCAAAGAACTTGAAATGAATTAATTTTCCTTCGATAAAATCTTTTCAATACGTGTTCCTTTGAAAATTCAATTATAGAATCTCAAAGGATAGTAAAAATAAAAAATAAGAGCATTCGAATGAGAAAATTCAAGCAAACACGGAATTTTTTAAATACACAATAAAAATGAGATTTTCATTTTGCATTTACACAGTCATAAAAATGGAAAATGTGTATCACTTTGATGAGATGCATTATGAAACTGAAGAAAAAACATTTAAAATGGGGGCATTTCTTCATAAAAAATAATTTTAAAGGACAAAAATTAATTTTTAATGGATAAAAATTTCATAAGCAGTTGTAAGCTGTTATTTAATTAAAAAAATATCTCCAGCTTTGAGATTATAAATTATACATAAAAGATAAAGATTGAGATTATACATTATACACACTTTGAGATAAAAAAATATACGCAAATAATTTAATAATTAATTTGCCTAATTAATACCCAATAAATAGTCTCTTATTTGTCGCAATTTTTTTAAAAAATAATTATATTGCTTCCATAGTAATACATGAAATATTATTTCTAAATTATCACATGATGATGGAATTTCCTCACGATAGCTAAAAATGGATCATTAAAATCCGTTTCAATTTAAAAATTAGAAAGAATATTAAATGAAAAATTCAGTCCCAAAATTACTTAACTTACTTTGAACTTAACTATTTACGCACTTCAATTAGCAAATTTTAATTATTAGGAATTTGTAAATGAATTGTACAAAAATATGTTCCCAAAAATCTGTGCTGCAAGCATCCTTCTAAAATGCAATATATTTTTATAAACATATTCTGCTCTGTATTTACAGCAGAGTGTTTTTTAACTATAAAACTTATCCTTGACTGACAGAGCTTGAAAGGTTCGTTTACTTACCGAGTGTATCTAGAAGTCTTCTTCACAGTTCTTTGACCTATCCTGATTCTCCTGGTCACAGTGGAAGTTGAAGATCTCTGCTTCAAAATGATAGATCTCTGCATCTTCTCTGTTCTGAAGGCAGAACTTTGAGAGTTCATTTCGCTGTAGACATGGTTCTCTTTGTTTACCTCGTTGTCGAACACAGAACTCCTGATATCCTTGTCCCGAGTGAATGTTTTGCCAATGGAGTCGCCCTCCATCGTGCATTTCCAATCCGTGTCATCATCAAAACTATTTCTGAAGTTTGGAGAATTCTTAAAGGCCACCATTCGATTCTCCATCGATGACAGCTCGGGATCTCCTTGAGAAGAGCGGAATTCTGGAATGCTCTTCTCTTTCTTAGAATAGACAAAAGTGGCTGACTTTTTCTCCTGTTGACATTCGGCAGATGAGAATGTTTCGAACCTGGACTCATCCGAAAATCTATCTCTGAGGACAGTTGTAGTGGAACCATTCCGATTGCTGGCGAACTTGTTTAACATCCCTTCGAGGTCCATCAGATCATCGTCATTTTCATTCGGGATTTCACAAATTTCCCATTCGGTTGTTTTTCTTGATGGACTGCCGACTTCTCCATCGGTACTAGAAACTAATTGCCAATCCTTTGTATTTCCAGAATTGGCTTCTGATTCTTCATACATTTTCACAGGAAATTGGCTTAAATCTTTTCCTTTATAAATTCTGACAGGCGTGCTTTCTGTTCTAAGACCACTGTCAATCCAAACGTTGTTGCTACTTCCAAAAGTGTTACTGGAATCATCAGCAACCAGAAGTTTTTCTTCCTTTGAGATTGACTGTTTATTATCTGTATGGGTTGTAGAAGAATCATTTCTAGAAACGGTTTCAATACTTTCATTTATTTCCTTGTCTGGGGATTCATTAATGGTTTTATTGTAGGGCGTGTCAATGCTTCTTCGAAATAATCCAGTAACCTGTCCAAGCATTGGTGTTTGATAAGGCATACTGTGTTCGTCTTTTCTTTTCAAAGAATTTTCACGTTTACCTTCTGTTTTTTCAAAACTAGGAGTTATATCAACAAAGGAAACTCTTTTATCAGTTCGAGATAGCTCAGGAGATGACACCTCGCTAACTTTCTTGGTAATTTCCTCTTTTTGATTGGTTTTACTTGGCTTAAAGCAATCATTAGTAGAAGTATCATTTTTATAAGGAGTTTCGTATACACTTTTGTTTTTAGAAGATGGTGCAGTAAATGCTCTAGATCTAAAACTGTCGGAATCATCTTCCATTATGAAATCTGTTCCCGGGGAGGGCTCTCCTTTACTTTCTGATTTAGTCGGAGAAATTCTTCCTAGTTTGTAGTTATCGAAAGAGTGTCGATTACTTTGGATCTCTGGCTTTCGAAATTGTAATTCTTTCTCTGCTTTTCTGGTCCACCAATTTTCACCATCGCTATCGTCTTTAGGACTAGACGAATATAAACTTTTAGTTTTGGTTGCATTTGAGTTCAAAATCGTTTTGCTGGTTTCACTATCGTCCTCTTTAGGACTAGATGAATATAAACTTTTAGTTTTAGCTGCATTCGAGTTTAGAATCATTTTGCTGGTTTCACTATCGTCTTCTTTTGGACTAGAAGAATATAAACTTTTAGTTTTGAATGTGTTCGAGTTTAAAACAGCTTTGTTGATTTCACTGCCATCTTCTTTAGGACTAGACGAATATAAACTTTTAATTTTGATTGCATCTGAATTTAAAATTGCTTTGTTGACTTCACTGTTATCTTCTTTCTCCAAGTCATTCGTTTTATCAGATTCTGAAAGGAATCTGGGCTTTTCTTTATCATAAGCATAATTCTTTTTGTTTTCTTTTTGACATCCATGCAGATAATTCTGCAAAAAGACACCCTGTCTACCTCTGTCAGCAAGAGTTTTGGATAATTCAGTTTCATCCGGTTCAGAATCGGCTCTTGGATAATCAAAAGTGAGTGCCGACTTGACAGTAGGATCTGGACTTGAGAACTGTTTTAGATTCCATCGGCTCTGCACTGGAGATCTAGAAGGAGAGCTTCCACCTGACAACATCCCTTTAGAACCATCATAGGTTAACATAGCACTATATCGTTTAGCAGGCTGCGACTTCTTATCTGGAGAATCCGTAGTCAACGTAGTCAATGAAGAAGAGAGTTGTCGAGAATTTTTCAATGATCGAGTACTTTTACCTTCGGGGTTCATCATCTTTGAGTGTAACGCTTTGAATTCCTCATACCCCGAATCGGACATCGGGCTTCTCATGGGTCCCTCACCAGAAACTTTATGGGAGGATGGCAAAGTGGAGGATAAGATTTTTGACCTGACCACTGGTGGACTGACATCAAATCTTTGGGGGGTTGTTACTTGCCTTGGAGTATCAAACGTAGTCGTCTTTACGTCTGCTATGTCAACAGACGACACCTTCCTGCCATCATTTTTTGGACTCCTGTCTCGCAGATTATCCAATATACCGTAGTATCTGTCTGTTTCTGCTGGCGCATTTTGTTCACCGAGGGTGGATCTGGCTGCGCTTCGATTCAGAACAGATGATCGTGAAATTATGCTGCTCAAAGGAGATTCAAAATAGCTGGTGGCAGCACATCCGCTCCTCCTAAGTCGGGGGAGGGTTTTGGATGCTGCTGGCTCTTCAGGTTCGCCATTTTTTGGATTAAGTGCCATCGCGTGAGTGCTCGCCGGTGTTTCAGCCGAAACCGCTTTTTCTCTGATCGCTCCCGATGGGCACAGTTTTCCTTCGATTATGGAGAAGCGTTTTGGAAGTGGAGCGTGCGTCTTGTTGACGCACCTGCACGCTTACACAGCTACGGGCTTTCGTGGACAAATACATATCATTCCTGGAACAGCGCTCCCTAGTGGAACAAACATACAAGGCTAAATTAGGACGAACTCGGTATTTGGAATGAGCGAAGGAAAACAAAGTGTACGTAATCCTCGGTTTGTGGTTTTGTTTTATTGGAAGAAGCTGATTTTTATCGTGATGGAAAAGGTACTGGTGAATGAAATCTATGTCAGAATTTAATTTTCTTTTTCTCTCTCGATGGTAATATTTATTTTACGTCCGAAAACTTACGTCACATTTTCATATTCTATTCAAAATTATCATGATATTTCTTTCAGTCTTAGTGAAATGTTTTCTTCTAAAATGAAGAGCTAACCTTCGATTCGCACATGCGTGAACATGTGTGTATCGCATCAATACATTCCCACGCATACTTCTCCTTTTCTGATCTTAATGTTTGTTAGTCATATCATTAGGATAAATTCCAATTTTTTCTTTTACTAACTGCTTTATATTTTAAAATTTTGATAAAAATGAATTTCTAAATCTTGATATATTTAAATATGACATATTTTCTTAAAGCTTAAAATAGAAAAATTTTGCGTTACACATATTCATTACCTTAAAACTAACTTAGCACAGGATATGAAGTCCTATTTTTCGCAAATTTTGGAAAGCTTGAAAGATTTTGAAAGTTATTCAATGAACGCGCAATGTTATTCCATTGAAGAATTTCATCACAAAACCCTGTTTAGATGTGTGAGACATCGGGCTGTGTTATTTATCAACTTTGACAAGAGGCAGTGACATTCTCAGGTATTGGCACTTTGAATTTATTTGAAACTGATTCATTGAAATCGCGTTTTTATTTGAAGCATTGTTCCCGATGAATTATCTGTCGAGATCTTATGACAATTACCGTTCATGAATTGACACTCTACTACCAGCTTTTGCAAACATTTGAACATTAGCAAAATCTTGAAACCACCCCGAAATTTCTGTGATGGAATGAAGTTTTGAATTATCGATTACTTAATTATAAAGCTGAAAAGCTGCCAATAAACAGTAGCAAATTTATCCATTTACTTGAGAAATAATATTAATTTTCTTAATGAAATATGCAATATTGGTTAACTTATGTTATAATAATTTCACATTTTGAATGACTACATAGTTATGAACCTCGTAATTTTGAGCCTCAGTCAGATGATAACATCTGAGAAGACATCCTAAACACAAAATTCCTTATTACACAAGCTGCAGCTGCAATGCTCTTTGTTCGTGAAAATTTATTTGATAAATTTTCTGTATTTTGGGATAGTACTTTACCTGTAATAAATGGTTAAGTTAACCAAATAAAGGGGCAAATTGTCTACAAGTTATAAACTCTCTTTAAATTAAGTGATGTGTTTATACGTGCTTCAAAAAGCGTGTATACGTTCTGGAAGGCAAACCATTGGACCCGGAGTTACCAAATTTGGTGCAGTTACTTCTTTGGTAGTAAGTTCTAGCTAAGAAAAGATTTTTCAACATTTTAATTAGATTTTTATTTCAAAATTAATCAAAATGCTAACATTTACCAGCAATAATATCAGAGAATATTACCGCACAAAAACAATTATAACTTTCAATTATAATGCTGGCATTTCTTTTCTCATAGTAATATAATCAATCTCTACAAAAAAAATTTTTATTGAATTAATAAACTTTTAAATACATTTTAAGGATAATTTTCAACAACCCTTTTCAATGGCTTAATCACTTAATTTGTAGTTCAAGCGCGATGTTGACGACATTAAATATTTTTATGTACACTTTACAGCTGCCATATAATAAAGAATGAATTTTAAAAATAATATAAACTCAGATAATTTAATTACTCGTTCCACAGCTATGTATAATGCAAAAATGCCTGGCGAAGACAAAAAAGATGAATCAAGAGTAAAAAATTTCCATGCTTCAATACTTCGAATATTCTTTTCTTTCGCATCTTGAAAGGAATGAAATAGGAAATCTAATGTCATCTTGAGAGAATTTTTCCATACTTTCTCTAGCATACAAAATAACACCTACTAAAAGTATATTCCTCAAAACAGGAAAGTAAATATTGAACAATTCTTACTCAAAGTGGTATTTTCCAAATCACTTTCGTTTTGAAGATCAACTCAGAAAAAGTTTGGATTTTAACGTTCGCTTCAGAAAATTCGGAAATGTTTATCTTAAAGATGAAGTTCTTTTTAAAAAAATATTTTCTCTTTTTTTTCCAAAAATTTTTTTAACAATTTTCTTAAATGTTTTTCTTAGAAAGTAGGTCATTTCTTAGAAAACTAGTAAGCTTTTGATATGATATCTCGGTATATCTGGATTTTCTTTTTTTCAACCGTTTTTAATAACAATTTTTATTTTCTTTAATTGGATAGTTTTAAGTGAATTTTTGTCAGTTTTCCATCCACCATCTATGTCCATCTCTCATCTATTTTGAAATCAATACATTTCTATTATTAAAGAAAAATATTTATTACAAGAGGAAAGTATGGTTGGTTCTTGGCTTTTTGTTTTATTTTCTAGATAGACAAAACAAGTGAATATGATATAATGGAGATAAATTCAATAAAATTAATTATTAAGTAGGCATATAATATAATAATAATGATCTGAAAATTTGAAAAATAATGGTTAGTCAATTCTTTTCAGCTTTATAATAATTTTCACATTCTTTTTAAAAATTGCCAGTTTCCAGCTTGCAATGTGGGTTTTTGCAGCTGTGTCCCATGCCGAAGCTGCATAATTGATTAGAAGAAGCAACAGTGGCATGGAAAATAAGAGTTTGTTTTCCAACGAGAGTTTTTAGTCCCGTTCCAACAGCGGATAAATACAATGCAATTTTTGCCATTCGGGACTTTTTTTGTATATTAGAATATCTTTATTTCAGTTGCCAAGGGATTCGAAGAAACAGCACTTAGGTAAATCCTTTTGTCTCTTGAAGTAAGTCTGAATATATTTTAATTTCTGTTTCTTGATCATCTATGGAAACACTACAAATAGTTATCTACCATAAGCAAACGATTAAAGAAGATATCAACCATGTTTAGAATTTCTTCTTGGAATTCGTTAATTGTGATCGCAAAGACCAGTAGAAATGGAAAATCTAGGGACTGATTCTAATCTCTAGATTGGAATCCGTGAACTAATTCTAGGATAAAAACTTGCCCTAGAATTCTTTTGAAATATTTCATTCGCTGATATAGATTGCCTTTGATTGTAGCCTCTCCAAATTTCAGAGTTTCTGATAAAAACAGTGCACTTGGAAAGGATTACTATAAAATGATCCAAGATGGCTTGGATCTGTATAGAAAACATTATGGACTTGAAGAGACAGTTCTGTAGTAGTGAAGGGCCTGAAGCCATGCAATTTAGTTGATGGATGAATTTCAAAAACTGTATGGACTTTCAAAGAATCAGCATTACAAACACTCCTGTTTTTTTAATAGTCCTAAGTTTACAGAAGGGTTAGTGAGGAGCGCCAAAGAAAAAATAAATCAATGTGTGCGGAAGCCAACTACCTAACAGCTTCTTAAATTTGAAATAATGTTTTGAAATATTTATTATCTATAGTATTCATTTGATATAATGCGCAATGACCATAGATTTTCTTACTATTAAAATACGTGTTTAACGAGATTCCATTAATCCAATAGTTTTCTGATCTAGTATCTGCAATAATTCTGAGAGTAAACTGCATTAAGGACACTGCCGGTAGACTTATTGTAGAAAGTTTTATCTGATTTTGCAATCATTCTTTTATTTTCTTTTACTTTCTCGTACACAAAGATCGTTCGTCAGAAAATTTGAAATCGGGATTTTGACGAATCTCGGGTATCAGGCATCAGATCTCACTGAATACGAAAAACACATTTTTGGAATTATATCTGCTTTTATTTGTGAACAAGATAACGCCAAACCGCTTTGAGTTTTATGAATAAAATTTAATACATAATCTCTATACCAAATTTGTTGATTTCTATCAAATTTTGAAAGAAATATATTGAAAGTAAGTCTGCCCGGTTACTTGAATATAAGTTAACACTGCAACTACAAATTGAAGAGAGCAAAATGGCACCAGAGAGTATTTGATACCCAGATTTAATATTTGAAGTGTAGACAAACATCGAATTTAGAATCAACTCCATCAAAGGAGTGAGCGTTCTGTCCATCTAAACTTTCACAAGTACGTAATTATAATAGCTAAAAAAACCACAATTAATTAAACATATGAAATTTTGGTGATATAAATTTGCAATTTGGTATATGGTTTGGATTACTATTTTAGTTCTATTTGAATAGGGAAAACGAAGTCCAAAATGAATTCGATTTTCTTGTATTTGTGTATTAACTGCGTCCAATTGAGTAATCGTCAAAGATCTTATGCTTATACGTAACTATTTTTTCCTAATTATTGTTTGCCAATGGTATGCCATTAATAATGCACAAGTGCCTTTATTAGACAGTATGCGATATAATTTCGGGCAGACCACTTTCGATCGAATTATTTTACGATATTGTTTAAGAACCAACGAATATATTCTAAAATCATCAACGAAAGATTACGAAAAAAAAACTTCAAATCTAGTTGCAATCAAAGTCTTCTAGGCTTCGACTTTGATATTAGAGAAAATACCAGTTATTTTCCATTGATATAGAATTAAACTATAATTAGATTTTGATACTATAATTTTACAATGCGTTCCATAACAATGAAGTGTCAGCGTCATAGTAAATATTGCTTCATAAATGGGTAATTTATTTCATTTTGCAGAAGATATCTAAATCCATCAATAATCGAGTATTATTAGAGCTATCATTAATAAAAAAAGCAAGCCACGAAAAAACTGTTAAACTGCTCTCTTTTTGAAAAGAGAAAATTTCGAAAAATTGCTACTTTCAACCATTGAGCATGCGCATTAGAAAATTTGTTCCTCTCCATAATTTACGATTGCAAAATCCGATCAAAGGATTTGTGGAAAGAGGAAATTATTATCGAAATTATCGAGTCTCTTTCCCTTTCAGATAATTTCCCTTCAGAAATTGGGTCGTTTTTTTGCTTCTAAATGTTTTTTTTCGCATTTCTAAAATTTAAATGTAAACAAAACTATTATATTTTTTTCAAAAATAAATACAAAACTCTCACATGTATATTTGTTTTAACGTGGCAGTGTGTCGTGGTTTTTTAAAAATTATTCAAGAGCATTTGAGTACATGTTCGTAAATGAACTTAAGAAAAACAAACTTAATAATAGTCAAAAATATTTATTATAATGTTTTATCTTCTATTAAAATTATTTAAAAATTAATTAAAATTGTTAATTATTGAGTTATAAGGTCTTTTATATTAAATTAATTATCTATATTTAATCAAAATTCACACTATTTTTATTGCCTAATCATTAAACTAATCAAAATTGAATAGAGGATAAAAAAATTAATGCATCGCTGCATAATGTTTCACAGTAACGGCACTAGAAGCTCGAATGCGATGCATCCAGCAGCTGCCACTGGGTACAAGCGATGTTTATCATTATTATTATTATTAACCAACATATGACCATAGATCATCTGGAAAAACATTTCATCGATATCTTTATTCGTCAATTCAATGTAAGATTTCTTTTATACTGCGGAATTTACATTTTAAAATACTCCGTATGAGTCCTATTTTTTTTTTTAAATCTTAAACTTCCCTTCTGTTTTGTTGAAGCTTATATTAGTTGAGCTTTACATTAAAAGATTCTTTTGAAAATGATGTTTTGGTATATTAAGATTTTCGGCATTATTGTAATGATCTTCGCAAATTTTAAAAGGAAAAGAAATAGCTAAAATTAGATTTAAATTACAAGACGTGATTTCATTGATGTAAAATATTGAGTACAACTAAATCATCGATTTCAAAAATCGATAAAGACGATTTTATACATTAATGCGAATGGTAGATTTTTAAAATTAGCAAAATATTAATGCATTTTTCATTTCTTATAAAAAATCAAAAAGATACTAATGAATTTTGCTAGTTGTTTTCATATAATTTGCGATTATGAATATTTCAGTGCGGTAACTTAGAAATTCGAAACTTTGTATTTCACAATCTAATGTGACCTTAAACGATCATCGGTAATTAAAGTACAATATTTGAAGCGAAAATTGAGTCAGTCGTTTGAAGAGGCAAAAGTAACGAGCAAAATAGTTATGTCACAAAACTTAATTAGAAGCTGAATTCGCAAGTGGTCACATCAAACATTTGGCAAAAATCTAATAGAGAATATGCAGAAGCGAATGTAAGTAGGTTACTCTTCAAGGTCACTCCCTGTCAAAAAACATCTGGACTGCAGAAAACACATTTTTCGATCTCATGCAGGCGTCATCGTTACGCTCAACCCACCCCCCACCCCATGATTGTTCGGGAATCTATGCTGATACAAATCTTCTGGAAAATATGTATCATCATTATTTTTCAACTGAATTTGATAAGAATCTCAAAATACCATTAAAGAGAGTAAAAAATAAATGCCTTCATTTCTTTTCGAAATATTTTCTATAAATATAAGAAAAACAGTGTTATTAAAATAAAATATAATTTGTTAAAGAATTTTTACATTTAAATTAACTCAGATAAATTACTGATTTAGAATAAAATATTTAAATATTTGTTTCTGTACTTCTTCTTTATCGAAAGTCAAACATTTTTATTTATTAAAAATTATGAATTTTCGTCCTATGGTTGTGTTTAAGACTTTTGGCATCACTTTTAATTATCGTCTGACAAAGACTAATTCTATAATGATGTTGGATAAAGAATGGGTTTATAGTTTGTTTAAGAAATGTCTTCAAATCCGAATTGATTTTGATATGCTACTAACTTAGGATATTATGTTTTTAGCCTGAGACATTTTTTTTTTTGACGATATTTATTTTCGCACTTTCTTCTTCTTTAAAATACGAGAGTGTTGATTTATTAAAAATTATTCGTTTGCAATTCTGTGATTGCATTTCAAACTTTTGGTGTCATTCTTAATTATCGTTTGGCAATAACTAATTTTATATAGATGTTGAATAGAGAATGGATGTATAATTTGTTTCAAAAATGTTCACATTCGAGTTAATTTAGGTACTAGGTTGATTTAGGTATCCTACTGATATACATTTTAACCCGAACTATTTTTTTACAATATTCGCTATCGACTTTTTTTTTTTCTTCATTAAAATGCAAGAGCTTCGATTTATTAAAAATTATTGATTTGTATTTTATTATAGCATTTCAAACTTTTTGCTTCATTTTTAACTATCGTTTGAAGCAAATTTTGAAAAATAAACTTTTACACGATAGGCGATAAGGATAAAAATTTTTAGGCGATAAATTAAATATGGATATGTAGAAAGATTTCCCATATTTTGCAACGAGATAAACTCGATCTGGAATGCAGAGGATATCAATTTTTTCTGAAAACGGATCTCGTATTGGAAGACAAAGATTTGTTGTATCAGATTTCATGGATGATAAATATTCTTTATGAGATAAAAAAATAGCAGTGGATGCAAGAAAATTTCATCTAGAAGAACAAAACATTCTATTGTCTATGAATAAAAAGTTGTCAACGTAGAAAACAAAAGGATTATATATGAAAGAAGATATTCAGAATAATTTTGAAAAATGATCGTTAAAAATTCGAGGATTACAAGAGCATACCCAAACTGACAAAATTAACAAAATTCCACGTTAAACTGTGCCATGAGCATTCAAAAAAAAAAAAAAACTGGCAAGTGATAAAAGTTTTTTTTTTTCGGGAAGAAAAAAAAGACAAAAAGGAATTAGATTGCCAGAGGGCCAGAATGACCAAATGGGTTGCAGTATTTTTCATCTTTTGTTTGTATTTGGTATTTCTCATCTTTTGGTGTTTTTGTTATTGATCCAATACTGCTTGTTACTCTTTTTTTACTTTGCTAGAAATATTTTTCAAGCATAAAATGTGATACAATAAGCCTTTGCCTCGCAGATTTTAGAGAATCATTTTCAGGGCATCGTTTCACTGTTTCTATAAATATTTAATTGGAAGTTTTACTTCCAATGACAAGACTTAAGGAAAAAAATTCTGTTTATATATTATTATATATTCTTTTTATATTCTTTATTATTTTTTATATATTCTTTAATATTTGTATTTATATATTACATTCTTTGGTGAAGGGAATTTTGGTTTTCTTATTTTATTTCATTGATGCTTTCGTATAATCTATAAACAAGACCTTCTCTTTATGGTATTAAGCATATCAGAAAAATGTACTACATTATGAAGTATCTAGACACTTTCAGCTTTTCACTTTTTATTTTTCCCCTTATTTTCTTCCTAAAAATTAGAATAATTACCTTGAACTTCAACCGCGGTAAAAAAAAAAAAATATTTTAGCTTATCCCATTTTAAAGAAAGTTGATAATGATAGCAAGTATATAGAGGAAGATATAAAATATTTTTTTAAAGAAATGATGAGTTTTTTTTCTGATAAAATTTAAAATTTTTAACTAAGCAACATGAAACTTTGAGATACTTGACAATATCCCAGTGAAACAATATATTAAAATTAGAAGTAAATACGTTTGTCCATTTTATATTAATGCTATATTTAAGAGATGAAAGGGAAATTTACAAGTTCTCTTTTACAAAAATAATACAATTTTTATTTTAAAAAAAGTTCGAAAATATGTAAGTAGAATTCTCAATAGAGTAGGAGACATTATTTCAATCAAAGGCGGTACTTCTTCTTATAAGATGATCCCTCTTCCAATTACAAATGAAACAGCAAGATAAGAAAAATAAAAAAATGAAAAAATGTCTGGATGTTTTTATAGAATAATATTCATGAAAACTGCAATTCTAAATTTATGCAAATATTATAAATATTGCAATCAAAGTTTTATTGCTTATGATGACTGATTTCCCGCAATTTATATTTGTTTTTAATTTTATAATTGATTCAGTCTTATGACCCACTTTTGAATGATCTGGTGAGATTTAATTTAATGGGCAATGCAAAATATTTTAACATATTTGGCATTTATATAATTCAAAGTTATTGTTTGAAGATCCAAGTTTAAAAAGTATCATTTTATGAAGAAATCGTCCTCATTAAACTGTGCTTGGAGTGTAATTGAAATTCAAGTCACTGGCTGGTTGATATCTATCTGAAAAGAAGTATTCGACTGGAATTTTTATATAAATTGGCTTATATAACTAGCTTCAAAATTATGCTGCGTTTCGCATATGCGCAATTAAAATTATTTATTACAAATATTTATATTTACCCTAATATTCAATTTAATATAATATCATGTATTCTGTGACTTCATATTATGTGATTAAACAGTTTGAATTTGATAAGCAAAAACACATGTAAAAATATTTGGGATTTAATGAAAAAAAATTGCATGTAATTAATTTGTCCATTTTAAAAATGCTTGTTTTAAAAAAATTATGGAAATATATTTAGGTTTTGTACTTTATTTATCCATTTTAAAAATGCTCGTTTTTAAAAAAATTATGAAAATAAATTTAGGTTTGCTTATAGCAGACAATATCTTTTATGAAAGGCGTAAATCATTACAAAATCTTTGTGAAACGGAATGAGTCCAACTCCTTCTTTTCTTCTTCCCTGATTCCTTTCTCTCTCACACACCCTTTTTTTTTTTTTTTTTTTTTTTTGTTCATCAATTTTTGCTTCCAAATGCCCTCGTGACCGGCCCCTCATGGTTAAATGAGAGTTAAACTTATTATTTATGTAATCGAAAAAAAATTCGTCCAATATTTCCAGAGAGGTTTAAAAAAGCGTAAAAATCTAAGTGTCCATCATAAGGTTCATCATATAATATACACTCGAAATGTAAAACAACTGTACATGAAATTCTTTTATTCTTATCGGATTGTTTCAATTAAGTTAACATACCAATGGACATGTATAGTTCTCTTAAAATTTATACCAGTTAAGCATTGGATTCAAATGCTGTATCGCGCAGCTTAAAACAACATGCAGTTAGATGTTAGATGAAGCGAACTATCTACACAATCAACATTATGTACATTATGTTGTACTAATGTTGTATGTAATTGTATGTACATTACTATGTAACATTGTACATAGTAACATTGTAACATTGTACATAGTAACATTGTAACATAGTAACATATGTAACATTGTAACATAGTAACATTGTACATAGTAACATTGTACATAGTAACATATGTAACATTGTAACATAGTAACATTTGTAACATTGTAACATAGTAACATTGTACATAGTAACATTGTAACATAGTAACATTGTAAAATAGTAACATATGTAACATAGTAACATTTGTAACATTGTAACATATGTAACATTGTAACATAGTAACATTTGTAACATTGTAACATAGTAACATATGTAACATTGTAACATAGTAACATTTGTAACATTGTAACATAGTAACATTGTACATAGTAACATTGTACATAGTAACATTGTAAAATAGTAACATATGTAACATTGTAACATAGTAACATTTGTAACATTGTAAAATATGTAACATTGTACATAGTAACATTGTACATAGTAACATTGTAAAATAGTAACATATGTAACATTGTAACATAGTAACATTTGTAACATTGTAACATAGTAACATTGTACATAGTAACATTGTAACATAGTAACATATGTAACATAGTAACATTTGTAACATTGTAACATATGTAACATTGTAACATAGTAACATTTGTAACATTGTAACATTGTAACATAGTAACATATGTAACATTGTAACATAGTAACATTTGTAACATTGTAACATAGTAACATTGTACATAGTAACATTGTACATAGTAACATTGTAAAATAGTAACATATGTAACATTGTAACATAGTAACATTTGTAACATTGTAACATATGTAATATTGTACATAGTAACATTGTAACATAGTAACATATGTAACATTGTAACATAGTAACATAGTAACATTTGTAACATTGTAACATATGTAACATTGTAACATAGTAACATAGTAACATTTGTAACATTGTAACATATGTAACATTGTAACACAGTAACATAGTAACATTGTAACATATGTAACATTGTAACATAGTAACATTTGTAACATTGTAACATATGTAACATTGTAACATAGTAACATTGTAACATTGTAACATATGTAACATTGTAACATAGTAACATAGTAACATTGTAACATATGTAACATTGTAACATTGTAACATAGTAACATTGTAACATTGTAACATATGTAACATTGTACATAGTAACATTGTAAAATAGTAACATATGTAACATTGTAACATAGTAACATTTGTAACATTGTAACATAGTAACATTGTACATAGTAACATTGTACATAGTAACATTGTAACATAGTAACATTGTAAAATAGTAACATATGTAACATAGTAACATTTGTAACATTGTAACATATGTAACATTGTAACATTGTAACATTTGTAACATTGTAACATTGTACATAGTAACATTGTAACATAGTAACATTGTAAAATAGTAACATATGTAACATAGTAACATATGTAACATAGTAACATTTGTAACATTGTAACATATGTAACATTGTAACATTGTAACATTTGTAACATTGTAACATTGTAACATAGTAACATATGTAACATTGTAACATAGTAACATTTGTAACATTGTAACATAGTAACATTGTACATAGTAACATTGTACATAGTAACATTGTAAAATAGTAACATATGTAACATTGTAACATAGTAACATTTGTAACATTGTAACATAGTAACATTTGTAACATTGTAACATATGTAACATTGTACATAGTAACATTGTAACATAGTAACATATGTAACATTGTAACATAGTAACATAGTAACATTTGTAACATTGTAACATATGTAACATTGTAACATAGTAACATAGTAACATTTGTAACATTGTAACATAGTAACATTTGTAACATTGTAACATATGTAACATTGTAACATAGTAACATTGTAACATTGTAACATATGTAACATTGTAACATAGTAACATTTGTAACATTGTAACATATGTAACATTGTAACATAGTAACCTTGTAACATTGTAACATTGTAACATATGTAACATTGTAACATAGTAACACAGTAACATTGTAACATATGTAACATAGTAACACAGTAACATTGTAACATATGTAACATTGTAACATTGTAACATAGTAACATTGTAACATTGTAACATATGTAACATTGTAACATAGTAACATAGTAACATTGTAACATTGTAACATATGTAACATTGTAACATAGTAACATAGTAACATTGTAACATATGTAACATAGTAACATTGTAACATTGTAACATATGTAACATTGTAACATAGTAACATTGTAACATTGTAACATATGTAACATTGTAACATAGTAACATTGTAACATTGTAATATATGTAACATTGTAACATAGTAACATAGTAACATTGTAACATTGTAACATATGTAACATTGTAACATAATAACATTTGTAACATTGTAACATATGTAACATTGTACATAGTAACATTGTAACATAGTAACATATGTAACATTGTAACATAGTAACATAATAACATTTGTAACATTGTAACATATGTAACATTGTAACATAGTAACATAGTAACATTGTAACATAGTAACATTTGTAACATTGTAACATATGTAACATTGTAACATAGTAACATTTGTAACATTGTAACATATGTAACATTGTAACATAGTAACATTTGTAACATTGTAACATATGTAACATTTGTAACATTGTAACATATGTAACATTGTAACATATGTAACATTGTAACATAGTAACATTTGTAACATTGTAACATATGTAACATTGTAACATAGTAACATTTGTAACATTGTAACATAGTAACATATGTAACATTGTAACACAGTAACATTTGTAACATTGTAACATAGTAACATATGTAACATTGTACTATGTACATTACTATGTACCATACTATGTAATTGTATCTACATTAAGTACATACAAGTAAGTACAGAAATGGTGTGGGATTGGCTATCCCTATAGATAATGGGATGTTCCGTCTACTGGAGGAGATGTTCCATGACCAGTAGTGGCTCTTTGGAGCACACCATAATTCTTACCAATGCTGCCACCATGTTCCGGCCATTCAGAGTTATCCGAATATCTGAGGGAGAGTAGTCTGTTATGGTTTCAGAAGGAACCAAGCAAGTGTAAGGCTCAAAAATCACAAAATTTGACAAAACTATTTTATTGAAGGAACAACGAATGTCGAGATATGTATAAGAACTTTAACTGAAGTTCAATCAACCACTCTTCCCACCCAGGAAGATGGTTATCAAAAGCGACTAGCTTTCAATGTATACAAACCATTTACAAGAATGAACAATTGTATTTGCTTCCATTTTGAATTGTTTATTAAACTAAATCTTCATCCCTGCTATCAGAAAATGCTGCGATATTTTCAAAATATTGTACGGCGTTGGTTATGAAAGAACATTGGAACGATATCGTAAGCATCGCATGACAATAAGAATCGCTTTACTTACATAATTTTATATTCCACTTTTAGTCACTAGGTAAAAGACGGAGATGTTTATCTTTTCCAATGTGACGAATATCTTCCGACGTCTTTTCTGAACGCATAGCTTCTCATGCGTTCTTCGCTTCACAAAGAAATGACGAATGCAAAAATAATTATTTCATAATTCTTCAATTCTAATAAAGCATTTGTTGTTTTCTTCATAAAAATAATTGTTAGTATTAAATCTATAAGTAGCTGAAGCATCCATTTCCGTTTTTCAATATTTTAAAATATAGCAAGAACTGCGTACTTAAATTTAGGATCTGCGTCAGAAATAATGGCCTAGCAGTGGAAGGCAAGAGGATTAGAAATGTTCCGAGCAGTGTTGATCATGGAAATGGAAAAGTTGCCCGCAAAGAGTTACCACTTTAGAAAGTTATCGGCTAAATTCAGTAGTAGGGAAAGGGTGCCTCGTTCTTCGTCTTCTGTCCTTACAAAGACAAACGGTAATAAAAAAATATTTCCCCCATGTTATCAGTGGAAGATATTGTGAGTTAGATATCTGCTAAAGCCATCATTTTATACTTTTACAAGGGTAAAAGGGAGGTAAAAGGTATTCAAGACTATTGTCTTCTTGTCTAAGTGGGGAATATTATGAGTAAATAATATTCCCATAATATTATGAGTAAATAATGCCTAAACCATCATCTTAAACACTGAAAAGGTAAAAAGTATTCAAAAGTATTGCCATCGTGTCGTCATTGGGGAACGTTATGAGTAGATAGCTGTCTAGGTCATCATCTTATACCCTGAAAGGTTAAAAGGTATTCAAAAGTATTGTCTTCTTGTCTCAGTGGGGGATATTATGAGTAAATACCTGCCTGAGTCATCATTTTATCATCTTACAAATGTGAAAGGTACTCAAAACTATTGCCTTCCTGGCATGGGTGGGAAATTTTCTGGGTAGACAGCTTTCTAAGATTAGCTGAAAGAAGCTTCTAGCAATCAATTAAAAAATGCCTTATTAGTTTGGTTCCCAAAAGAATAAATGTGAGACAAATATAAATCATACAAATTTTTAAAAAGATATTAGAACAAAATGAACAATTTACCAAGTATTATAGTTAAGATTCCTATCTGTTTCATTACATTCATTTTGTTGATACAATGCTTCTAAAAATCGAGCGTCTGCTTAAACTTATATTGAGTGCAAACATAGAAGCCGGATAATTATAATAAATAAATGATATTATGCAATTTTCACTAAATTATTAAAATAGAAAATACTTAAAATAAATCATTAACGTGATGATTAATTTTAAAAATATATAGAAATAGGAAACTTAATTGACTAATTTATTATTAGAAAGATCTCATAAGCAATTAAAATTAAATTAACAGCAATCATGGGATTTATTTTTACTTCTTAACAAATGAAAATAATTCATGAAGATAGCTAATAATTATTCATCGTGATAATTGAGTATGCATTTGGAAGATAATTTCAATGCAATTTTTCAGCTTGTTTTATTTAATTGAGGTTAATATATTTAAGCACAAATGAAGGCAGATATTATCTCATGTCTGGAACTACGCCAAGCTTTCTTCTGTGTTTGTTATTAATATAAATAAAGGATCGCTGAGTTCTTTTCATATGTTGAATGCTAGCAAAACATATTAAATAGTTTATTGTTTTAACCTCTAGTTCTTGGTACTTTCTTTCACTGTTGTCCAGGGCCAAATAACCAAATGAGCAAAGTAAGGAACTGCTCAGGGCTTCTGCAACTTTGGGGGCCCTGAGGCCAGGAAACTTTCTACGATATTTTGCAGAATAATTTAATTTTGCATTTTCATTGAATTTACAAAGACCATCCACTCCAGTTAAATTAATTTAAAATCAAATATTGTTACATTTAAATTCTAGAATATTATTTTAAAAACGTTCTTAATTAAATGACTTTTAAATTTTTGTATTAATTTGTTTTATAATTCGTAAAAATAAATTTCTGCATAACATAAAACAATGCATTTATTTTAGCTTCTCAATAGTTGTGATAAAATCAAACTGAAAAAAGATTGAAATCGGTTATCTCCAATTATTTTCAAAGTTTTATCCTAATTCAGCCCATATTAACTTCATTCCAAAATATTCTCTTATAATGGCCATGCACTTCATCTAAATCAATTTAAAATCAAATATCATGTCGCTTAAATTCTGTAATGTTATTATAACAAAATTCTTTATTAAATAACTTTAAACTTTTTTTATTACATTGTTTTATAATTCTGAGAAATACCTTTCTTTATAATTTCAAATAATGTTTGATTCCATAATTAAATATTATTTCGATTTTGTTGAAAAAAATTGTATTTCTCTACTATTATATATCAAATTACTTTTGTATTTTTATTTCAAAGTAAATTGATATTTAATAGTAAATCAAGTATATTATATAATTAACAGTATAAAATCAAGTATAATATAATATCAATATATTAATAGTATATCAAGTTTCAAGATTATTAAAAGATTATTAAATTACTTTTAAATTTTATTTATTTATTTATTTATTTTATTTATTTATTTTTTTGCATGCAATATGCTGAATCCGCCCCTCTTGGAAGGGATCCTAACTCCTCCGCTGCGTACCTACAGGGGTATGTGTACAACGAATTGGAAATCTCTGCTCTAAGCAGGCACCCATGACATCTAATCTCCCTATTCCACCTCTCATTAAACTGTTCCTGCATCAGAAATTCTTGAGCTTATTTCCTCTTTCCTCCAAAACAATGCATTTGTAACAGCACTATGTCTTTAGTAATACGAGCGACGCGGAGCACGTTTTTCAAAAGTATGTAATTTATTATCGTACTCCGCTCGTTTTATCCAGGTTCTGTGTTGTTAAGATCCTGGCTCTCGATAATAAAGCGCGCTGTTTCAACATTCAGTGACGTCATCAATGTCGTCACCAATCAACGAGCGAATGACTGCGCAAATCTTCACGTGTCTGCTTATTACGTTCGCATCGTTTAGAGACAAGAGATGCCGGTATTGAAAGTTAAGAAAAACTGAGTTGAATCGAGTTTTAGGATTTGACGGCACAAATGCTTGGTTTGATCATGCTACGCCAATCAAAAACGTTGGGATTTTAATCAATGGGAGCAATCGTTAGCAGAAGAAAGATTCGTCATTTTAAAAATAGGATATATCTTACAAAAATAATTTACGCACCTATAAATAAATCCAAATAAATTAATTCTTCTGTTTTTCTTACTAATTAATTCCTTTGTTCTTATATTGTTGTTAAATTATAGCATTTAGTAAAGCGGACAAAGAAAATAAAAATAACTACAAAGACGAAAATATTATTTTGAAACTTCCTGTTAGTCCAAAATACTGTACAATACTTCCATGATCTTATTTAATGTTCTCAATATCGGATAATATCGTGAGAATATCGCAATAATGCTATTGAGAATTTTGTGCTAATTAATCTAAGTAAACAATGTCGATCTTTTTAGAAAAAAGAAAAATTAACAATTTTTATTCTTTATCCGATTGAATGAATATTTATTCCCATTAAATAAATATTTATTAGTGCTGAATGCTTTTATTTCTCCAAGATTTGCTTAGTACAAAAAGAAAACACAACTAATATTACTTTCTTCGTCAAATGCAATGCATTTGAATGATGCTTTAATAGAACACTTTTCCTTAAAATTGTTTTAAAAATATGAAAAAATATGAAAAAGTACATTTAAAACAATAAGAACATGATTAAGTGTACTTAAAAGAATAGGAATAATCGCATTTCTTTGATAAAAATGGCAAAAAATCTGATCTTACTGAAAGGTATGGAACATAAAATAATATTATAACACAAAAAAATTATAAAAGAGGTATGACAGTACAAAACGAATATCTGTATAGTTAGCATATCAACTTCTTTAGAATCAAAATTATATTGAAGGTTAAAAAAATCAAAATCTGAATGAGAGCTCACAACATGAGAAACACAAAATAAGCTATAAAAATTAAAGATTCTTTTTCGTACTTAAAACAGACGATATTTAAAATACTTAAAAGAAAAACAATTAAAAGAGTAACATCTAACCTCCCATATAAAAAAAATACAAGTGCGAGAAGGAAATTTATTAAAAATTAACCGCAAATATGTTCAGGAATGTAAATGGAAGAATATTGTTGTCTGCTGCCATCTAGTGGAAAAGTTCCGAATTATTAGGAATTCATTTTCAAAAATCATGAAAATGCTTTCTTTCACGAAAGAATGCACAGTAATGTAAAGTTTTTGAGATATCTTTCAAATAAGTGGGACTGGCGACCGATATAATGTATATATAGTGTCATTATCTGAAACCCTGTATATATATTTCATACTAAAACAGAGAATGTCAAAATTGGACCAGTGACTTGGGTTAGGGTACGTCCTTTGATTTCACAAATTATTTTAAATATATGGATGTATGACCGTCAGTAGTAAACCGTCAGTACCGTGAAAACTGAATTTTGTGTCATTCTGTCAACCTTTATAAAGACTCAATAATAAATATTAATTCCTCTAACATCATTAGCAGTACAACTTGATTTTCTGAACCTATTTGATGAATTCTTAGTTTTATTAATCATGCATCATTCAATGAAATCAAATAACTCACCATTTTATACCCTATAGCGAGACATGACTGTTAAAGAGTTATACCTAGAATAATAAATCAGCTAAAACCACTGCCCCGTTTTCGTTTGGGCAAACGAAGTAGCTATATATGATCACATATCATATTTCAGTAAAACTGTTATTCGGGAAAATGTATGGCTAATCATAAATACCAGCGTATTAATGACTTCTCAGCTATGAATTATGTAAAGGATGGTCATTTCATAGTTGTATTCAGTGTAAAGCTTATCTACATTAATCAACAATTGGCTTACCTACCTTTTCTTGTAAGACTTATATTATTCTTTCTAAAGACTTTAAAAATATTTTTTAATGATACGCAGGTATTTTCTAAATGCCATTTCTAAGATATTGTAATGTCTTGATCTAGACTGATCAAATAACGAAGCAAAATTTCTGGACAATTCTTTATTTTACAGCCCTATATATACAAAAGAACAACTTGTTCTAATCTTGGTTAAATAAATAGTTATTTACACCTGTAGTAGGAGACACAACAGTCGAAGTCGAAGGTTTATCTTGAAAACTCAGTTCTCCATCCGAACTCGTGGGCGTAGTCCAACAGTCTCCTGTAATTCGTTTCTTTTCCTCTCCCTGAAAAAAAAATCTCCGCACTTTATTTCGGCGACAATCTCCGCCTCTTAATTTACATTGGTCATTTGAGCTCTCTTTCGGCCAATCGGGGTTCAGCAATATGCTCCCTCAGCGGCGACAGAGGTCGTGGGAAGGTCCTTTTAGTGAAGCACCTTTCATAATTGACAATTCTGGAACACGGAGTTATCATAGTCCTTTCACAATGAGAAACATTTACCATCCAGATGTTCGGACACCCCTTTCTCTTTGAAGGTACTCTCAATATCTCTTGGACGAGGAATTCCCTCATGTGGCTTTTCACTGTAGTCGCTAATGAACAGATGCGAGACCACCCAGATGAAAAGATCCACCATCTGGCCATCTCAAGGAGTTTAGTCATTAACAGCGACGACACAGCTGGCTGTAAATGTCTTATCAGTACTGGGAAATGGGGAATGTTACAATATCTACATATTTTAAGCTTTATACGATGTCATAAATAAATTGTTCAGTGTCTTATAATGTGCTAATCCAAAACATCTGAAACTTTATTTTATTCTCTAATCTTTTTCAGCAAAGAAGAAAAGGTAACCAAAAATCGTGAAATAAATTAAGAAATAAATCTTTATTTCATAATAAATAAAAAGAAAGTAAGCTTTATAAAATATGAAAAATTAATACCTAATATATTTTTTAATCAATTTTACCTATAAAATACGGGGAAAAACTCGTCAAAAAATAAGTTTAGAATGCACGTAAATTCAATTTTTTTTTTCTTTAAAGAGCATTTTCACTGAGACTAACCAGTTTATCCTCAGGGTTTGAAAACCAAAAACAGGAAAGCTCTCAAGTTCCGTTATAAATTATATATTCCCCTTCTCTGGTTGAGTTTTCATATAAGAAACTGCATGGCAATGATTCTCTTATTTGTCCAGTCACTATAATGTCCATGGCGAACGACATGTCATTTTTTTAAACTCTCTTTGTAATAAAGATATAATAAATACAGAATTCCATGCGAGGCATTGAATACAAAATTAGAGTAGTTTTCAATCGATTGATAATCCTAATTAAAATAAATTTCATAGAAACAGTTTTTAAAAATAAAATTCTATGTCTACTGATAATAAAGATAAAAGTTTTCATGCATCTGTGTGTATTAGTTCTCTACCGGCTTGAACCACCCATTTGGCACCTATATTGGAGAGCTGTGAAGTTACTTCTCAGCTAGTTGAAAAAATTCAATTAATATTTTAATTACTTAAAAATTAAGAGAAATTTTGGCGCTTTTCCATCATTCTTCCGATAATATTGCAACACACACACAAAAAAAAAATTACATTATTGCTTTGAGATTGAAACATTTGTAATCCCACAAATATTGAATCGCATGATTTTTCTTCATTATTGAAAGCTAAGGCAGAAAGATCCTGTTTAATATTTGTATCGTTTGCATGACAAATGAAAAAAATTAAGTTACTAAACCGCTAAAATTACAATTTAGAGGAACCACTGAATCATATTTTTTATAGCACTGTGTTGTCATGGGACTGATTTTCGTTATAAAGATTTTTGTTCATAATAAAAAGAACATTTGTAAGAAAAATTAATGCTTAAAAACAGTTTTTTTGGGAGAATCATTGATATGAAGTTATGCGTAAGAAATTTAATTGGAATTTAATGTTAACAATATCCCCGGAGAACCCCCTCGAAAGGTTACTAGCTGACAGTAACTAAAAATGAGATGCTTTTGTATTAAGCATTTTTTATTTATTAGTTTGAATCTTGAGTCGTAATGAAGACTCATTACAAGTATTATAGCTTCTCAAAATATTTTTTTTTCCTCAAATTTACATACACATAGCGTTACGCGTATAAAATCAAAAGTTATTTAAATTAGTTTGCAAACTATTAATTAAGTTCTGAAAACAATGAAATAGTATATCATCATCAAAAATACATAAGGGTGCGAAATTGGAAGAAAAAAGAAGGGAAAACTGATTACAAAAGCTCTTATTAGAAACACGAAACAAGTCAATTTAAATCAAAGTAAATGGGAAATCCACAATACATCGCCTTCTTTACTTTTAGAAATGAGCGTGGCAAAAACCTTAATACTGTATATATTGAAGCGAATTATATTCCGATATTTCAGCTGACATCATTTTTAATAAGTATTTTTTTAATTCAAGTAAAAAAAAAAAGATTTTTTTTTAATTCAAAAATATTAGGAGCATTTTTTTTTTTTTTTTTTTTTTTTTTTTTTTTTTTTTTTTTAATATTTTGAATGATATCCCTGAACTATTCCAAAAAAAGATTTTAGCCTACAAATGAATATAAAAAATTTTGTGCTTCGTAATGAGAGTAGCATTTTCAGTTCAAATCGCAAATTTCTGGAAGTCAGCAGAGAAGAATTTAGAAATTTTGTTGATGTCTGCATTTCCAATTCCAACATTAAAGCTCAGCTCTAAAATCAACTGAAAAATAAGCATTCGATCTTGAATTACCACAAGCAAGACAAATTCATTCCATTGTGAAATGGAATTTCGAATGCAATCAAACTAGTTGAAATTATTTAAAAACAAGATTTAGCATTTTTTTTTTTTTTTTTTTTTTTTTTTTGATTTTTACTCTCACAGTGGTGTGGGATGCAATTTAGTGATTTTGATACTTGAGATTTCATCTTCACTCGCACTATTCTACTTAATCGCAAGTGGTTTAGAAGTACTAGTGTATAAATTTATCGCGCAAGTTTTTATGCATTTTTTTTTTATTTTTTTTATTTGATGTGTTTTATGTTTGGAAATATATAACTATGCAATCGATTTTTTCACTCACATCAATACATACTGGAAATTTGAAATGTTGTACACTTGTATGTTCTCGATGAAAACACACTGTTTTTATGTTTTCCAAACTCGTATATCGGCTAATCAATTAAAATAATTAAATTTTGATTAAATACAAGTGATGCCCCTTGTGGGGAATTACTTTCAGGATTTCGTATTAGAATAATGATAAATTGAACCAAAAACTGAAATGACAAAAAAAAAAAATTAAAAATAAATATAATCACTTATTTGTCCACTAATAAAAGTTTTTTATAACAATTATTATAAAATTTATTTCTTTGCGTCTAAAATTTGGAGCAGCTTTGATGCGATTGACTTTGTGTATGTTGAAGTTGGAATATCTTAGAGACATCTTAAGAATATATGGTTTAAATGTTTGCATTGCTAATCGTAAATTTCTACTAAATAAATTTTGAATTCAAGATTTTATCTTCGTTTTTCGGTAAGAATACTCCCCTTACAACAACAGAAAAATTGCTATGACAACCTTATATTTGAATTCGAAGATCTATTTATTCTCTTTAAAAAATTGTAACCGATTGTTCATAGAAATAATTTCTTTGAAATGTAAAAATTATAAAAAGAATATTCCTTAAACTATTAAATTCCATGATCATATAGTAATGAAAAATTTTATGATGAGAACGAAAAACAAAATTTGAATAAATAGATTTTCCATGGAAGACAAGTAATTAATCGCATTTTTAAATATAATTTAATTTTCATTAATCTCTGCGTATGCACAATAAAATTAAATTAAAAATTTTAAAAAACGAGATCCATAATATTTAAGTAATATTTCATGTTATTTAAACCAGTGCTGCCAATTGTTTCTGATTTTTTCAAAGTAAATTTCGAAATAAGTGTAAAATTTCCCTGATTACAACTAATGAATATTTCTTAAATTTCATTTGTGCATTTAATAATAGATGGCAGCACTATCAAAAACAATATCTTCAGTTTGAAGAGAAAGAATTTGCTATGTTTCACTACAATGAAGTTAGGAACTTTTACTAAAAATAGATACATTTTTTCACTAAAGAGTGTTGAGGTAAATGGGTAACTAATATAGTTATGGTTAACTAATATAAAAAATGAATGTGTGGACCATTTAAAAAAAAAACCTAAAGGCAGTAATTTTATGCTCCCATTCATTCTCATGTTCCTTCTATTTTTGTTATCAGAATAATTTCTTCTAAAAATCCAAGTTATATTTGTTTCACAATAAGGCAAGCATCAATTTAATATTTTGATTTATTGATTGATTTTGAAATCCTTCTCGTCGATGATTTGAATTGTAATTAGCATGTGTCAGAGTTATCTTTCATGGTGTCACATAATGGTCATAAAATGCATCTGAGTTTCAAAGTTAAATTTGTTAAATAATTTGAAAATTCCTTTAAAAACGTTGTGATAATAGAAGTTTGAATTTCCCATAAAACTTTCATCTTTCACTTATGCCATAATCGGATTTAGAAGTGCAAATAATTTTTGGAAGAAAGATTAAACATTATTTTCTATAATGTATAAATAATATCGTTTCTTTCGTATTTATTAAACTATTTCCTTGATATTTTAAAATTAATTTAGTATGCATACTGTAGTTTTGGAAGATTGTTCGTTGTTATAGAGGTGGGAAGAACTATTTTACTTCTCAGCGCCATAATTTGCTTATTTTTGTGTGTAAAATTAGTATTATGTTTTTTTTTCAAACAACATAAACTATTCCATAAGTTTTAAATTGTATCACATAATAATGTATGAGTTGCAAATCAAAATATACAGAAAAGATCTTTTTTATTTTCTCATATACGGAATATTCAAAGAGAAAGTATTGCAATCGTAAAAAAAATGAAATCTTGTGATATTGATGAATTTCTATGTTTCAGGTCTTCCTGAATCTGGAAAATAATTTTGGGCATTATATATGTATTTTTGCGAAATTTATAACTCAGAAACGTTTTGGGCTATATGGATGATGTTTGGTGTGCGGTCTCTACTCTCCAGATTTGCAGATTTCTATAAAATTTTAAATGGAATCCATTCAGAGGAAAGTCTCATTGTCTGTTCACTTGTCTGAATATAAGTTAACACAATAATATAAGTTAACAATAACACAATAATAATATAAGTTAACACAATAAATACAAAACGGAGAGAATAATGAACAAAATTTAATACACAGATTTAGCATAAAGTGTAAATATGTGTCAAAATTGAAACCAAATTCGTAAAAGGTTTTATCATCAGTCAGTCAATTCTTTCACAAGCATGTCAACATGGTGACTCAAAGGTGCAGTGTCTTAAATATATATGACAATCAATTTGATATGTAATTTTGTAATTACATGTAAAGTTCTGTGACAAATTTTTGTTTCAACCGGACAGAAAAAACTAATGTTCTAATTATACATTCGGCGTTCTGTTGCATGTGAATTAACTGCCTCCTTAGAATTATTTGCTAGGAAAAGTCGCCAAGGATCACATGCTAAAAATCTTTTTCGTAATTATTCTTCGCTAATCGCATACGTGTTAATAATACTCAAATATATTTATTAGAGAATATGCAAAAAAGTTTCGGGATGACTTCTACCACTGCTTTAATATTGATTTTATTTTGTGGCAAAAATTTTAACTACTTTTCATAGTAATTTTTAAATCAGTTTAATGTGAACAGATAAATTAATCTTAATTAATTAATCTGTTCACATGTGATTCTGAATTAATCTTTCTAGATATGAAATCAAAATTCTTATAGAAAAGTCTTGCTATTTTAAATAAAATTAATTTAAAAATATTATTTTAAGCGTTATTTTATAAATTTGCTTGCAACGCATTCATTCCCCAAAACTAAATGAATTATAAATAAATTTGAAGTGAGCTTCAGTTAGAAATTATTTTCAACTTTCTCCAAAAGATTTGACTTCTGTATTAATGCTTGTAAAAGTACTTAACATAAAAATTACGCACAAGAAGATTGTTGTCTATTTTTTATTATTTTAAATTAAAATTTTCAAATATTTGGGACCACAACCAAATTTTAATATGTTTTATAACATTAAAATTCATTTTAACAGTAATAATTAGCTTAATGTATATATGCGAATAATGTAGAAAGAAAATGCTTTAAAATTCTACAAATTTTTCATTCACTGTAGTTCTGATGCTTTCAGTTATCAAGTCTTTGAAAAAAAATGTTACTTGTTATTTTGTTTTGATAAATCTATCTTAAATGGTATCATAAGTTGTAAAAAAAAAAAAATCTGTATCCACTTTACTCCTTCACCTTTGATTGAGATAATTTATTTATTTATTTAAAATCCTTGGTAAAAAAAATATATATCCTGGTAAATTAAAATATTTTTCAATTTTTTTTGAAAAATATTTTAATTTAAATGCGATTACTTTATTCCTTCATTTTACATACCCCTAATAATTGTGCCTAAGGCATATGCTCTAACTACCCCATTCTTATTATGGTTTACTGACTGATCTGGAGGTCGGTAAAGATGTAGATTTATTCCGCAACGAGCACGGTGGTTTTGTCAACTCTGAGTATAATATATGCTTCTACAATAAAAATTTGGTTTGGGTTCTAAAATAAAATTTGGATATTCTTGAATGTTGATGGAAGAGGTATCGACCCCTATTAATAGAAATTACCGAACATCATTGTTGCGATACCTTCATGATACTGGCCGGCATTCAGAATGTAGAACAACATTGTGGAGATATCAAACAATATCTTGCGCGAATGGGGTTATTTTATTGTGATAATTTAACAGCCAACTTTATCCGAAAAATTTCCAATATTCGGTATAGATTTTGTAACCATTTAGAATTTCTGTCTCGGTGTCTCATCTAGATGGAGTCTACTGAGTGTAAGACATTAATTTTGATAATTGGATTTGGAAAAGAAGTTCTTTTTCTTGGAAAGTTGGTACATTTCTATTGGTCAATCGGTGAACTGGCTTCCTGGAAAGACTTCCATGGCTATTCTTTGATTTTGCAAAATATTTCTAAGGACTCTCAAACTGTTGGATAACAAATTCCTATACAGTAAAGAATGTTTTTTTCAATACACCGGAGGAATATCGCTTTTAAGATGTTATATCTCCCCCCGTAGATTTGGAATACTCTATACTTTTGTTCTATATGCCTATAATCTTTTCTTTCGTTTGGCAAACATATCATATGCTGATAAGCTGAAATTTCACGATATTACCCAAGGCACTGTAGAGTTTTTTTCCCACCGATGTTGATGCAAAGTATGTTGAATTTTTTATTTATTTATTTATTTTTTTGAGGGAAATTGTAAAGCCGGGTTATAACAATTGATTTTGAAGCAGAACTTATTTGTCGAGGAATCAATAAGGCCATGGATGTCTTTAAGATTACAAATAAAATTTTATAATACAACTAGAGGTGATAAAATTAACGTCAGTGAACTTTCCAACAAAACGAAAAAATCTAACATGATCTTAATTAAGACAATGTTTTTTTTTTTTTTTTTTTTTTTTTCATAACGCCTTAGCAATTAAGAAAAATAGTAATGATTGTTAAGTTGGGGACCTTTTCTTCAGGAGTATGAGTCTATTATTCTAAAAAAATAATGTGTAATAGAGAGATCTTGGGCAGAACTAATTTTGTAATAAAGGCATTTTAACTTCATTTACATGTTTGATGTATCTGGTGAGAATGGATTTTTTTTTTTTTTGAATTTATTAAGAGTGAGTAATAGTTCAATATAATTCCTTCCAGATTTAAGGTTTTTCACCATGATTGTTAAGATCTTTATCATTTTGTAAAATTCTAGAATTTAAACATTTGAAAAACAATTTTTAGGACAAGAATCTTCAAGCATTTAATTTGTTATAGCATCATTTTCTGGTTCGTTTTTTATTTCTGTATTTTTGACAAATTGAATGCTTTGAAATAGTCTTCAGTTATTACATGCGTCGAAGGAAGGTTAAAAAATCCGAAATAGTTTTTATGTATTGGGATCTTCCTAACCTCCAGTATAACAGTGCTCAAATATTAAGTATTTTATCTTTAACATAAATAAGAACATTGTTTACGACTGCTTCATTTGTAAATTATCTTTATATTTAATAGTTAAATCTTCGGAATTTTTTTTTTTTTTTATGTATCCTCATACAGATTTTTTTCTTCTGTTATATGAAACGTATTTCTGATTCTATTTAAATTATACTGAATATAGAAGCTTCAGATCAGATTTCGTTTTGCACTTTTTTTCTGTTTTTGATTTTGTGAATAAAAAATCTAATAACACAAAACATCCAACAATATTTCTACAATATCATTGTGATTTTAAACAATATTTTGTGCTAATAAGGGTAGCTTTACCAATATACTTTTATGACATATATTTTTCACCGAATTCTAATTTTGGTTGCATTTGAGAGAGAGATTATTTGACTGTGACTGATTTGACTTGAAATGACTTTTGCTTATGTTCCTTAGAAAGAGACTTTCCATCAATTCAGAAATGTTAGTGACACTTCAGGTTAATGAAAGTTGCTTCGAACGATATCATCGGAGTCAGCAGTAAGAACATTTACTAGTATTTTTTCCCTCACAGTTTAAAATCATTGTAAGTGAAAATAAGACAGCATCTTTCTGAGCAAGTGATTAGAGAGAGCAAAATACTGCTGCCCAATAGGAAAAGATTCAATATAAGACCATTTCATATGGATTAGTAATGCCAATTTATGGTTACAAAAATGTTCATTTTAGAAGACATTAATTTTGAAATTCATTATGAAGGTAATGGAAATGATTCCAATTTGAACAAAATAGCCAAGAACACTATAACGATATCTTTGCGATATTGTTTAGCATTCAGCAATGTCTATAAACAAGAGAAAATGTCTGCACAATGATGTTGCAGATCGCATATGACGAAACAGTTCTTTTAGATAGAACATAATTTTTATTAATTTACGTGATTTTAAAGATATGAGTTTGCAATAAATTAGAATTTGTTGTTCATACTTATAGAACGAAGATATTTCCTTTTCTTTAGAAAAGACTCCAGCACAAGATATATTACTGTACCCTCATCTTCTACAATATTACTACGATAGCATGCATGCCACAGAATCATAAGAATATCATATCGCAGTGACGCAAAAGTCCAATAATACTGTTGTAATATCCTTATGATTTTATATGGTATAAGGAATTTCAAACAATATCATGCAGAAATTGTATAATCTCTTAATGCTCTTAGGTATGTCGTAGATAATTATTTTGCTAAATGAGAGAAAATTAAAGCTATTCTGAAGAAAGAGCTTGTAAATTATTAATTTACTTATAAAGAAATCGCATTATCTTTAAAATCTTGTAACTGTAGCAGATTTTCTAAAGTAAATACAGAAAATAAAAATTGGTAATGAAAGAGTTGGTTTGTTATTTCTTCTGAAATAAAAGGATTGGATATGCCTTTTAAAATTATGATTTGAATTACTTATTCTTTTTATTTATTTATTCTTGGATGATTTGCGTATTATATTTAATCTATGAATAACGACTGGTAATTAAAGTGGTAGCATAGTGCAAAGTTTGAAAACTGGTCCAAGGTTCAAATACCGGCCGTTCAACTGATAAGCAGATTGAGCCGAAGTGATTTCAAAGTGTTATCTATTGCGGTGCCTATCTGTCAACGGAGACGATATCGTTTTAGTTTCGTTTAGAAAATCATTGTCATGTGCTTGTGATTTTGCTTAAAAAGCTCCCATTACTCTTGAGATTATCACTTCCTTTGAAAAACAGAAGCCATCTGTTAGAAGTGTTGTGGAATTTAATAATTTTTTTCATAATGGCATCCCAAGTATGTGTCTTTTTCTGTATATGTACGAAGTAAATATTTCATTCGTCCAGAATCAGTTATTTTATTTCAAAGCATATTTAATGCTATATGAATAATTTCATATTATTTAACTTTTTATGGCAATAGAAAAATTGACTGTGATGTCTAAATTAATTTTTTCGAATTTTTAATTAAAGCTGCCGTATTAGTGATAATCAAAAGCTGTCCGAAATATTGTCTATTTTGTATTTCCTGGGTTTAACTATTGATCAATTCAATTTTGCTTTTCTCCAAGTGTTTTAATTTTAATGTGATGTTTTTTTAAATGAATCTGTTAGTATAATTTTTGCGTTATTAAATTATCAAAAATTGTTTTTTCTTCAAAATATCATAAAACTTTCTTCAAAATATCTGATTACTGTGTACTAATATAATAAATAAAAGTTAATGTAATTCTTCCAGACCGAATCTCATTATTTCATAGTTCCTTTCATGTGTGAATTGGCAGTAGATATTTACGCTCTGATTACACACATATAATCTGACTTGATTATTAAAATTAATAATAATTTCAAAAGTCTAAAGAAAAATGGAGTAAAAAATGCTATACGAAGACCATGCTTTAGAGAATGCTGAAGTTGCAATTTTTTTATCCCATTAAAGATGTTTTAATTTTGTTTTTATGGTTAATCTAATTATTCATAAGATAACCCTCAGATGTCCGAATGCCAATAATTGGTTGATTAAAGTGACGGTGAATCATTGTCATTAAGTCAGTATAAATTTTGCTAATTATATTTAGTTATTTATTATTTGATAATAATACTTATTGAAGAGTTATATATTAAAAATTCAATTGAATAAAACAGTTAATATTGCCAAAGGCATTGCTTTCCTTAGCTTTAAGAGCTGTGTTAGAAGTATAATTACTTTATCATTTCATCTTTATTTCATTTTTCTTTTTAACTTCTTTCAATACATTGCAAATTTTGATCTGTGTCTATATAAATAGCATGTTAAAGCTAATATAAAAATTCTAGAATACACAATTTTGAATTTAAAAAATATAATAAAATAGTATAAAAAGAAATTCCTTCAGTGTTTCAATAATAAAATTTTTCATTTTTTTTATCCCAAATTCTGCGGTTTTCTCAAATTCTTGCAGCTATAGTTATACCATATGTTTAAAATCTTAAAAACATTTATGATTGTTTAATTTGAAATAATTAAACATTTTTTTTCTGTTTTTCTAAGCTATTAAAATGAATTTGATGTTAAATTTTAAATAAAATACTTAAGAATAGGTGTTGATTATTTCAAAGTTTTCTGTTTAATTTTCTTCCTTTGTATCTGGACCTGACAAATAACATAGAAAGCTTGAACAAATTTCATATCTTGGTCATTAATTTTTTTATCATCAAGCTGTGAATGAAAAAAGTTAGAAATAACAATTTGCTGTAAAGCTGCTTTAAATCAATACTTGAAATTGAACGAGGACTTTATTATTAAAATTTTTTGTATTCAGTTTTTAAAAGTATAGTTGAAATGTATATGTACATTTTCTTAAACATGCATGTTTAAATATAATATTCAGGCACTTGGTATAATTTTAACAATATCATTTTGCATTTTCAAGCACTTAAAAATTTCAAGGCAAAAAATCAAAGTTTTCCCAGTTTAAAAAATTATATATATATCTATAATTTTATGTCTAGCATGAAATCATTTTTGTAAAATAAAGTCTTAATTTATATAAGCTATACATACCTTAAAATGAGTATTGAATTAAATATTGTTATTCATTTTTATGTAGACACACGAGTTTACTGTAGACATGACTTGTGAAGGTTGTTCTGGTGCTGTTAACAGAATTCTTGGAAGACTGAAAGGTAAATATTTATTTCCTAAAATTGGGGTGTCTTTACTTTTTTATTTAATAATAAGATTTTGAAAGAAGAGATTTTTTAATTCTTTTTTTCTATACTTTAAAAATATATTAAAATATCAGGAAAACACTTTAAATTTATTCTGTAAAGTATGAATTTTGAACTCAATATATTTATGTAATTTTTATCGCAATCTTTCAGACAGATTTCACATGTATTTTAATTATTTTTATTTGAGATAGTTATACTCATATAGATTAATTTTTGAAATATATTTTATTTCAAAAGAGATTGCTAATTTTTAATTTAGTTATGCAGTTGTACTGTGGAGGGAGGAATTAAAAAAAAAAATCTTTCATTACTTTGATTGTTTATCACACATTCAAATGAAAAGTGCTATCTATTTTGAAATGATGTCTTATAAAAGGTTATATGCATGAAACTTTTGACACAAAAGTTGACATATTAAAAAATTTAGCAGTTTCAAAATTTGCCATGCCACACCCATTTTTGATTATGATTATTATAACGTAAAGTTTCTGTATCAAATATCTGTGTCATTATTATATTTTGTGTAATACATGTCCTTCATATGAAATGTTAAAGGAAAATGGTCAAACCTAGCTTTTTCAATTTTAAGGTATGCAACTATATTCAAATCAAATTTTTTGAACAACACTGTAAAAATTTAATGTTTTTACATAAAATAGATTGACAAAACATTAACGAAATTAAAATATAATAAAATAATTAATAATTGGGAAAAAATGTGTTTTGTTTTTGACTAAAAAGCAGTGTAAAGCAAAAATCGTTTAGTTTCATAATTTATCGAACATTTTGCTCAAAATTGTGCAGGTAGCATAATAAATTTATTTCCTAGTTCCTGAACTAAAAAAAGATCTTTCTTTCAAAATATTGGAGTTTAACGGATAAATGTTCACAAATAGTCAGATTTATAGACAATCAGCCCTTTTTATAGATTTAGTCCAAATTTTGATTGTAGAAAAATTTAATTCTTACAAAAATGAGTTTTTTGAACTAGAATAGGAATTCATCTAGTTGTTTTCAAATTTTTGAATGATTATAATACTTTCTTGTTCTATATTTTAAAGATGTGAAGGGAGGTGGAACCCTTGCATAACTTTTGAAACTCAATTTTCCACTCTCTTATCTCATTCTAGTGATACCGAAGAATGAAACTAAGTATTCATACCATTTTGGAAAAATGAGTTAATTAAATTCATACTTAGACTGAACATTTTTCTTCTCAGCTCTGTATACCATCAATTATTTTTATCAAATTTTAAAAGTAATTAATTTAATATTGTTTAAATTGTGCTATAATTAAATGCCTAATTTTATATTATTTATTGTAATGTAGTATCCTAATTTTATACTATTTTTATTTACTGATTAATTTTAAGCATTCCTTTTAAACACGTTCTTTTATCTGTAAATAATATTGTCTGTTCTGTAAAAGATTGTATTTTCTGTTCTTTGTTTATTCTGAAAAAATATTTCTAGTTAGATTTTATAATTTTTAATCATTTTTCTGTTAAAAACTTTTTTTAATGTTTGTATAAAGCAAATTTGTTATTTGTTGATCAATATACTAAATGCATAATTATTGGATATAAAATTTTAGTACTAATAATTAAATTTTCTAAAATATTTAGAAAGAAATCATATACATCAAAATGTAAATTAGAAAAAAAAAGGGGGGGGATTAAGATATTGTTTCATTATTCATAAATTGTTTCATTATAAACTTTATAGTAATTTTTAAACATTTTCAGTTAACATTTTTTTTATGTAGAAATTAACAAAGAATTCCAAATTCTTTTGATTTTTAGTGTTCTCTTGTATGATACATTCTTTTTCTACAGAAAATAATTGTAATTATTATTCCCCAGATGTTAAATATTGATGTTTTTTTTTTTTTTTTTTTTCCCCTTTGCTAAAAATTGTTAAGAATTATTTTATTCTTTTCGAAAAAAAAATTACAATGGAATAGAATTTTTGTATTGATATTTATTGAAAATCTTTAGTTAAAGTTGTCTTAAAAATGATATTATTTTGATTTTTTTAATTTTCAAAGTTTAGTAATAGAATTTGAAATATTTTATGTTTTAGAGTTTAAAATTGCAAATTTATTTAAATGAACAGAAGTAATATTAAAAAACCATGCTGAAAGTTGATAATATTTCAAAACACTTTATTATAATTTTCTTTTTTACTTACCTTTTTATGATAATGTTCATTATGGGAAGTACAAACCCTGTGAGTAAGTTGATAATTTATTAAATTATTTTCTTTGCTGGAAGTAAAATTATATCTGTTGTGTGATATTTACTGTCAGCATGTTACTATTTTTAAAGGATTTCTTATTGAAATTATGTTGTTTTTCTTAAGAATTCTTAGAATGAATTCTATTAAAATAATTGCTTATTAATACTTTTCCCCCCTTGAATTTTAAAAAAGGTGAATTTAAACTGCAACTGTTTGTACTTAACTTAATTCCTGATTTTAAAAACTAGAATTTTATTTAGAAACTGTAATTTATATTGTTTGAAAATAATAATTCTATTTTTGGAATATTAGAATTGTCAATTGATAAATTAGTATTTTTAAATTTCGTACATTTGTGTGGTTTTTAAAGACTGTTTTAATATTTTCATATTCAGAAGGTTATTAATAAAAGACTTTTTAATATTTTCAGACACATTAAATTATTTAAACTTTCATTCTTTTCAGTGCATACTGATTTCATGAATTTTGATATTCAGTATTTGATTTCACATATTTAAATTTTCTACATTTTTTTCCATTACTCTTGCATACTTTTAATTATTTGACTTACTTTTTCTTTAGAAATATTGCTGCACACAATAGCTATAGTTGTCCATATGTTGATCTGTTTTATTTAAAAAATTATTTAAAAAATCATTTCATTATTTCTTCAAAAATCATTCTAATATTATTAGCAATTAGATTAATGATATTTAGAGATTTAATGTATTTATTTTTTTGTAGGATCTGGTGTTGATGATTTCTCCATTGACTTACCGAACAAAAAGGTGTTTGTAACTTCTTCATTACCTGCAGATACTATTCTAGAAACCTTGAAGAAAACTGGGAAACAAACTACCTATGTTGGTGTTAAAGCTTGAGTTGTCTTATTTTGTTTCCTGCTTGTCATCTAATATTGTATACATTTTTGGAATATATTAAGATGATGGAAAATTTTGTATTTATATTCTATGAATTTCTTTAATTATTTTTAATAAAAATTTATAAATATTTTGAATAAATATTCCTTGAAAAATATACTTTCATTTTACTTTTTTAAACACGATAAGTTTTTGACCATTTTTTTTGCAAAGATTTAGTATTAATTCTTTATAAACTTTTATAATTTTTATCTGTTTTTCTACATACATATATTATAATACTACATATATTTATAATTCATATGTTCTTATTTCATCGAATTAAAAATTGCTTTAGTTAAGTATAGTTTCTAGAAATCTTAAATAAATAATTGAGTAGTTGCTACATTTTTTTTTTTAAAGAGGTGAATTATGCAGAATTAATTTCTAAAATTGGTGATTAATTTTTAAAGTAATTAGTTATATTTTAATGTTATAATTCAGATCATTAACTATTTTAATTATATAATTTCTTACAAAGAACAGTTAAACATCTTGTATTTAGAGACATTTATTTATATATTTGTCAAATCATGCATTGGAATTCATGTCTCAGATAATTATTTGACAGGAGTTATTCAATGATTACATGCAACCTTTATATGACTACAGTGATCCTGATTTGTAGCAGATTTGGCTGGATGACCAGAAATATAATGCCCAAAAAATCCAGTTTCATATAATTTTCAATAACATTTTTTGTAATTCTGAATTCATAATGAGTATTCTTAATATATACCAATTAATCTCTGACCAGTCTTGTAATATACCCATAAATTTCCTGTAAATAAAATCATCTATAATCACTTGATCCATATTATTTGCTACATTAAGAGGGAAAATGTACCTCATCTGTATAATATATAATGTTGATTAATCAGATTTTATGTTTTGTCTTTTTATGTGACTTTTGTGCTTGTCATGTGGTTAAAAATATTTCAATTATTCATACCATTTTTGCATATCCGGCATTTATTCTTCTTTCACCACATCAACACCAACGTATGTGCAATAGTAGCAAATGAAAATGTACCGTCTTAGATTTTATCACATTTTATACTATAAGTAGATGACAGAATACCAAAATTGCTAATTTCTGTAAAATGCTTATCAGAATTTCTTTTTTCTTAATTGTATTGTTTCCCTCATTTTAATTTATATCATCTGCTTAAAAAGAGGTGGCACATATTCAAAAACCATATTTTTTTTTATATTCACAGGGAAAACTGGCTTATGAATTATACTTTTTTCTGAAATCGTTTACATGCATTTTAATCAGCCACAGAAAGATTATTCTTGATTTTTTTTTATTGCATAGCAGCTTGTAGCAATTTAAATTGAATTTTTTTTCTTTGTATCCCCTATCTCTTTAATCAGTTGCATAGCTTGGGTTTCAACTGTCTGGGCGTGTGCTTGGCAGGGACATATTTTCCCAACCCCTTGATATGTCCTATATATACTTGTTGGGTTTTAAATAATCTACAGCTTTAGATAAAACTTTTGAATCCTTACAAGATTATTACTACAAATTTTTATGTATTGAAAAGAATATGGTAAAAGAATTCACTGGATAATAATTTTCAAAGTTTAGAACCTGACGTAAAGCAATAGTACAATCTATTGAAAAATACTCTTTCCTTTATCAGCTGGAAATATAAATAGGACTTCAAAGATCAGACTTTTTGCCTTTGCTCCAGAAGGCTTAATTTGGATTTTTCAATGTTGAAGTTCATTTTCATAGAAATAGTGTTGCACTTTTACTTAATAAATATTAGTTTTTAACGATTAAAATACATTCTTTGATAGAATATAATATTTTGAAAAGTATACTGAAAAAGTGTGAAAATAACATTGAACTTTTTTCTTGTAAATCTTCCATTATTTGCATTCGCAATGCCATCTAGTGTGGTTCTGAGAAGTTATTGAAATTCAAAGTTGTATTTTAATTAAAATTTATTTATTTTAAATCTTATATAGATGTGTTTGACATCATTCCTTTCATAGTTTATCCATCTTCATTGTAATATTATTACTTTGAGTCATCTAAAAAAATTATAGTTTGAACTATAATTTGGGATTATGTAAAACTATGTTTCTGATTAAGAGATGGCAGGCGTATTTAAGTCATAATACTTCCTCCCTTTTTATATAATATTTTAATTTTCTCGTATCAGATTTATTTTGTATCTCCTATTCTGATTTTTCAATTCAAAAAATTTCATCTCGAGATTTGGATGAATCTTTATATTTCAATTCAAATAAAATGCATTTTGTAAAACATGCCTGTAAATACAATAATAATACAAAGATAAAGGTTGGAAAGATGGAATTTGGTACATAGTCTTTGCATAACAAATTTTGGTTTCTGTTAGATTTCTGATAAAATTCGTGAACGAAACGTTTGTCGATCTATCCATGTGCGTGTGAACTTCAAAATTTAAAAAATAGGAATGAGGTAGATGAATGAAATGTGGCATATAGTTTTATTCTTACTATTGCAGATCGGATTTTGAATCAAATCTTTGAGACTTGTTTCAAATTATGTCTATTGTTTTCAAAATATGTGTACACAATAACTAAACACACATGAGAAGCTGAATGAATGAAATTATTCATGTAATTTTGGCATTATAAGTTTGCATCCTATTTTAGGACCGATTAGGCAAAAAGGAAGTTGTCCAAATGTTGGTACAGTTTTCTTCGATATACAATAGTGCTTTACATGAACTCCACACATATGCGAGAATATTTTCAGTGGTTAAATATTAGATTTGTCATCTAAGTGGCGTAGAGACAAAGAAGTATAAAGGGCCTTGGACGCCAGTCTCGGGGACATCCAGACAAAACTTAAGAATGTTATGCTACTTTTTAAAACAAAATATAATGAAGAGGTTAGAAAATACTATCATGCGCCGGGCCCACAATCACGTGCGCTGTGGCGGATTTCCGACTAGGCATCTATTTAAGACCGCTGGCTCTGAAGGGGGCCCTCAGGTAAGTCGACCAAAAGAATATTAGTTAGTTATCAGATATTTAAAAATATACGCTTCCGAAACATGATTAATGACTGTGAAAAATAGGGAGACTATTGGCATATTTGAAAAAAGAATTTCGGGTAACATATTTGGTGAAATTAAATATAGTCAATCGTAGTAGTAAATGTGTATTCGAGAAGAAAGGCCAAACTCGCCACTTTACAAACTGTTTAAAGAACCAGATATTTTTAAATTTATGGCAATACAGAGGATTAAGTGGATAAGACACTTATCTTTATGGCTAAACCATTTGGTACCTGAAAAAGAGGATGCCAAATCTTAGTTGGATTGACTGCCTGGAAAAAGATTTGAAAACTATTACATTGGAAAACATTTGCCAAAAGCAGTGCGGCATGAAATGGAATTCTGAGGAAGGCCAGGACTCATTTGGGGCTGTCGTGCTAGTGAAGAAGTCCAACGTTTTCTGTTTAGCATGAAATAAATATATTTTTAATTTGCAATTATTCTTTCAAAAATTCATTACAATTTTGTTGGTTTGCATCGCCTCACTCTGAAGAAAAGATATTTTTTATGCTAATTACTTAAAATCCCAGAATTCGAAGGAAAGTGCAGAAATTGATTAACTTATTAAAAAGGAAGCAATTGTGGAGAATTATTTTTTCTAGTTGCCTTTGGAGACCATTTTATTCGACTGAGCAGCGTGGAATGGAATCCTGAAGACCAGTGCCCATTTGGGGCTGTCACGCCAGAGAAGAAAAAGAAGGGGAAAATTTTATAAATTAAAAGATGATGGGATAATAATTTTCGTTTTGTCAAGTGTAATCAGTCAGATTCCTGTATGTCTAATTACCTTCATTTTGAAAATAATATCATTTACCTATCATATATATATATATGACACAAATAATACATAATAATCATGAGTCATAATAAATATATAATTACACACACATTTTCAAAATGTTTTTGAAATAGAAAAAATATTAATTTAAAATAAATTATTAACGTATTCCAAATGTGCTCAAAATTAAACCTAAATTAGCCTCTTAATTAAAAGAAAGAAGGCGTAATGTGCACTACCTATATCTGCAAAATATTAAATTCTGCTGTTGTTTTAATGTGTAGCTTTATGGTTACTGTGTTATGCATTATTTTATTACTTTATTATTATTTCAAGAATGTGTAGCGGCTTACCACTAGCGCGGAAAAAATGCCAACGTGGCGAGAAGAGGAAGATAAGGGGCAGAACACGACTTTCGACCCTTGACTTGATCTGAGGAAAGCGAGATGTGAGCGACATCCTGCATCCCGATATTGGTGACCTTTGGACTTGAATGAACCATGTGTTTCTCGTGAAAATCTATCACCATCGGAACGATTTTAACAGAAAAGTGACTAAAGTTTTGTGTAGTGATATCCTTGAACAGTGCTCGTACAAAATTCCTCGTTTTTTTTTTATTACTTATCGTTATTAATTATGCAGAACGAAGCAAGTAGAAATATAGCACGTGTAGCCGTCAAAGCCCCTCCGTTTTGGCGTGGTAATCTCGAATTATGGTTCAAACATATGGAGAGCCAATTCATTCTCGCCGATGTAACAACTGAAATTACGAAATTTCACCATATTGTGCCGGTTTTGCAACCGGAAGAATTGGAGGTCGTCGGTGACATTATGCAACATCCGCCGGCAAAAAGACCCTACGAAGCACTGAGAAGGAGATTGTGTTCTCAATATGCGCAAAGTGAGGAACAGAAGTTAAAGGACGTTATTTCCAGGATGCAGCTCGGGGATAGAAAACGTTCCCGATTGTTGGTAGAAATGAGGAATAAGGCCGGCAATGAGATCAGCGAAGAGGTTTAAAAGTCCCTGTTTCTTCAACGACTGTCTACCCACGAGCATCAGATCTTGGCTATCACCAACGACAAATTGGAGCGAATAGCGGAGATGGCTGACGAAATCATGGCAGCAGTGACGCATACTATTTCGATCCAGGTTTGTCATCGGAGGAAGCATCCATGCAAACCACTCTGATGGAGATTTCATCTCGCCTAGAGGCACGTTCTAGGCCCCTTTCCCGAGAATCTGGTAGAAGATTTTGCCAGAGAGAGGCTAATAGAGAAGAGGAAAATCCTTGCCACTGCTGGTATCACCAGCGTTTTAAGTGGAGATCTCAGCAGTACAGACCACCTTGCTCTTTCTCGGTGGAAAACTAAAGCGGCCATCACTCGAACCATCGAGTGACGGCTCAACTGAAATTCACCATTTGTACCTGTCAGATAGATCAACATCTACAAAATTCCTGATTGTTACAGGTGTAGATATTTCAGTTATTCCACCGTCGTTGTACAAACAACGCTCTAAAAAGGCGAAACTTCAGCTTTTGACAGCAAATGTCACTGAAATACCTACCTTTAGTCAGCTTCTCCTGAAGTTAGATTTAGGCCTGCGTAAAGCTTTCCATTGGCCTTTTGTAATTGCAGCAGTTTCACAACCAATTATTGATGCAGATTTTCTTCGTCGCTTTGAACTGTTAATCGACGTTCGCCAAGGATGCTTAATCGCCCCTCTTTCAAAACTTCAAGGAAACTTCGAATAGTGAAGAGTGGTCAATGTGCCAAAATCAAAACAATTAAGGGGGATACAGAATTCCCTCAACTGCTTCTGAGTTTCCTTCTCTCACTGAAGTTAGTTCGATGCACCAGGCTAAACACGATGCCAAGGAGTGCATTCAAACTACGGGACCCCCAGTATTCTCAAGACCGCGAATATTCCCCCTGACAAGCTAAAGGCTCTGAAGCAGTAGTTTGAATTTCTGGTGGCAACAAGGGTTTGTAGGCCTTCGAAAAGCTGCTGGGCCTCACCTCTTTACGTGGTTCCAAAAAGCAATGAAGATTGGCGTCGGTGTGGAGATTTCAGGAAGCTAAATAGTGTGACAATTCCAGATCGTTATCCAGTGCCACATATCCAAGATTGCTTGCAAGTACTCGAAGGGAAGATTTTCTCAACTCTGGACCTTGCAAAGGCCTATCATCATATTCCAGTGCAAGAAGAGGACGTTCCAAAGACAGTCGTTACTACGCCCTTTGGACGTTTTGAGTTTCTGTGCATGCCGTTTGGACTTTCCATGGCGGCTGCCACGTTCCAAAGATTCATTCATCTCGTCTTGAGTGGTATGGACTTTTATGTGCCATATTTCGACGCCGTCCTGATCGCATCAGAAAGCAACTGCCAGCATTTGGAACACCTGAAGAAAGTATTCCGGCATTTAGAAGAGTACGGCTTGCGGCTAATTGCTTCCAAGTGTATCCTGAGGAAATCATCTGTGAAATTTCTGGGAGACATTGTTACACTTGATGGCATTATCCCACTCTCAGAAAAGGTATCAGCTTTTACGGAATTCCCTGAACCAAGTACGGTGAAAGACCTCCAGAGATTTTGGACACTCATTAATTTCTATCGGCGTTTTATGCCACATGCAGCTAGAACACAGGCGGTTCTGAATGCCTTCTTAACCCTCCTGGCGGCGGCTTTCAGATTGCTATCCTTACCGAAAGCGGCACGCCGGAATAAGAGGTTCAACCTTAAAAATGTCGCGGTTTGGTCAAAAGGATTGCTTTCCCCTTTTGCGGTCAGTTCAGCGCTGCAGGTGGGAAGTGATAAGCAAATTTCATGCTGTGAGTAGTAGGTGTTTCTTATCGTAGTCTTTCGATTTCTAAGAGCATTTTTCTTTCAGTGCTTAGGAAGAGATTGACAATAACATCGATTGAAAATGCGAAAATGTGATTGGTTTTTTTAGAGGTTTTTCGATTATTTTATAAAACAATACATAAAATTTACGTTAGGAATAAGTTATTATCATGTTTATATTGATACTAGTCTAGTTTTTATAAATTGAAAGTCCTAGTCTAATATTTTTTTCATTGCAATATGTTTCGCAAATTATTTTATTCCGTAGTACTGTGAAATTATTTCTAGACATTACGTGCAAGTGATTTAATTTTTTTAAAAAAAAAACCCTTTCAGCGCATTGCCAATTTATTTTAATATTTTAAAATGCGTGTTTAAAACATTAATTGCGATAAGTAACACTACGTTATAACTTTGTTTCTTCAGTATTCAAAAAAATAATTGTGTAATTAGGAAATTTCATGCGATGTTTCACTTTCAAATATATCGATTTTCAGTATTTATCTGCATGATTAAAATTTTATAATTAAATATACTTTACAATATTTAATTGGCAAAGCTAAATGGCCAGTTATTCAGTAATGCTGAAATAACTGGTCGATGCGCCTTATGACTGTAACAAATAAAAATAATTGTCAAAATATTTCTTTGTAATATTCATGATACAAATTTGGCCTGGAAAAATGACTCAAATAATACAGATTATTTAGACTCATAATTAACCATTTGCAACTGGAATTTTTTGAATACCTTCAAATCAAGTTTCTACAGAATATTAAGTACTGTTTTAAAATAAATTACAATTTTTGAAAAATCTCAGTTTTTTCGGGTTAAAATCAAAGCTCTTACTATTTTGCAATCGGATAACGACAAACCGTGGGGTAAATGAATCATTAAAAAGAAAAATCTGAATTTAAAAGCTTTGCAAATACAATTGCATTGATCTTTTTTACTTATTACTTTTACATTATTTATTGCTTTTGGTGATGAGCACATGTGTTACGTCGAGGTTACTAGCCAATATAAAATTTTTAATTAAATGTTTTCTTCAGCAAAACATCTTGAAATTTCAAATTTTGATAGTCATGTAATTCATACTATTGCAGACTCATTGTACCATTCTGTATTGCAGATTTTTTTAATTTTCTTTCAGCTCCTTGACAGTAATTCCTTAATTTAAAACGGGAGTGAATAAACTTCAATTAATGCAAAACCTGTTTTGTTGAAACCAATCAGGCTTATTAAATTTCTAAATACAGGGAATAGAATCATTCAGCAATAAAGTTTTATGTATATGCTGAATATTTCTTTTTAATTTTTGAAATGACTCAGATGATTTCTCATATCTCTTATTCAATAAAAATTTCCAAAAATTCCTTCTTATTCTGTAATAATTTTGAAAGTTATGATGGAGTACACTTCAAAATCTCGTTTTATTTTTAATTCATAATTTTTAAAATTTTTTAGAAGTAAACAAAAACAAAAACAAAAACAAAAAAAAACATTTTACACATTTTCATTTTTTAAGATGCATATTTCACTAAGATATATATGGAAGATCTAATAGACGCCACGCACAAACATTCGTCTAAGTTAATAATAAAGATGGGCGAGTGTGTGTGTCATTATTTGTCTGATTTGTCAGGTTGTATTGGTACTTTTCAGACCAGACAATTTGAAATAGAATTACCAAAATCTGCACCTACATACTTTGGACAGTGGGAATCATTTCTTTAAAATTTTAATTAACCCTTTCAAGGGAAAAGGGAAGTATGCTCATCACCAAATTAACAATTTTTTAATAAAGTTATGTAAGTTGGCATAAATTCTTACGAATTTTTCAATAAGGTTTCAATTGTAGGTTAGAGGTTTCAATTGTTTATCTCAAATAAAATGAAGTGTCTTGATTTATTTCTTAGTTATTAATTGGAAAAATTAATTAATAAATCAGATTAAATTGATCTAATAAGTTGAATGAATTACTTTTCCTAGGCCAATCTTAATTTTAAAAGCATTTTACTAAAACATGACTAGGAAAAAAAGGCCCTTTAAAGGGTTAATAAAAATTATTAAAATTTTAAAGTTCATTCGAAAATATGACAGTAGAAAAATAATTTGTGCATTAATTGTGAATTCAAAATTTTTTATCAATGATGCGAAATTTTGTGTCATGTAATTTTCTCACTTTTAATTAAATTAAAAATATTTTAGCATATTTTAAAAATATATTTTATTTTTGAATTGAAACTAAACGTTTTCATTGTTATCCTTATATTTCATTCCGGCTTTTTACCCATTGATGATGATTTGGTTAAAAGGTTAAAAAGATCTAAGCTAAAAGCAAAGGGGTAAAAATTTCTTTACTGAAATACAAATAAACCATGTGGCTGAAGAGAATGCTCCATAATTAGCATCTCAATAAATAAGACCCTAAAAGTTCAAGATCTTAATTTTACCTCAAAGAATGAATTTTCTTGGTGATACATTCAAATGTATAAATGACACATTGTATAAATTATATTAGAATAATTTCGTATTTTATCGCTGATAAATGGTAAAATTTTAAATAATTTATAATTAACAGAAGTTTTAATTAAAATTTTGAAAATTTCATCTCGAGGTGAACATTCACAGTTTTCTAATTATTTAATGGCGAAGTGTGTTCGCTCTAAGTCAAACAGTTTGATCTGGAGATCGCCAATACGAACATTCATATTCATTATAATTAGAGATATTCGCTACTTTAATAGAAATATTCGCAAGCGACCTACATGTCTGTTCATACTAGTTCTGTTTTTAAAAAATGAAAATGTGAGGCTAAAGGTTATTAAGAATAAAGAATTTCAAATTACATGGAAGGAGGAGGTTCCGAATTTTTTTTACTCTCATGATCAAAAATAAAATAAAACAAAGATCATACCCCGTCTTGTTTGTTAAAAATCACATCCAGTGAACTCGAACTGACCAAACAGGAGAAGAAAATAATCTAAATGTCAGTTGTGCGCATTAAAAATTTTTTAAATGCTAACATATGAGATAAAATTAGATCAAGGAGTTAAAATAATGGCAACAATTTTAAAATTATTAATTCTCACATTCAACTCACACATTCACTCACTTTCAAGTGGATTAAAATTCGTGGATTAAATTACTCAGCATTAAGAGTAAAAATGTCAATATAAACCAGTTTCATATAAACAGAATCTTGCGATGTATATATAAGATTGTACAGTGAAATAAGATTAATATTTCGATACAAAAAATAGAACCTATAAAAACTGCGCTTATATTAACTTTGAAAATATTATTAAAAACCAGAGGAAAAATATAAAAACAATGAAACTTATATCTCTACAATGCTTACATTTTTGTTCGAATTCGTCAAAGAGTGTGAAATTCTATAAGGTTTAAAGAATGAAACAAATATTCAATTTTCATATATAGTTTATTACGTTATAAAATAAGGATTTAATGTAACGAATACTAATCTTTCCGAAAAATCGCACTTTAATATATTGGTTCTATATATCTCCCCGTTATGAAATACACTTATTAATGAATACTAAAAAAAATAATTCATTAAAAGTTAAAAAGTTGCGTTCGTTAAGTAAATTCTGTAAATAAGTATAGTGTCTTATTTTCAAAAATAAGTTGCATAAGCAATGTCAATTCTAAAATCCTTAAATAAAAGCACGCTATAAAAAAGAAACTTGTCAAATTTTAATTTTATATTTTTTATTTATTTTTTACATTAACTATTTTCTAATGCTAGAAAACTTTAAAATCTTATGTTTCAAATTATTAATAATAATGCTTTATGTATGTATTCATTCCAGGTATATATTTTCATACGTTTAATTTTATTCTCGTTATTTAAATTTCATTTTGGATACGTAATTATTATCAAAATCTCAAAAGTAACGCCTCAGAACGTAAGCGAGATTTTAAAATACTTAAAAGGGCGCGAGTAGGAAGACATCAATCATATCGTCCACTGATAACGATTCACTTTTCCTTATCTCACATTCCCTTCTCATTATCTCACAGCTTGAGATTGGGGGTAGGGAAAAACTGGAACCCGTAAAAATACGGGCAGTGACAGTTTTAAGGGAGTTTTTGTTTCCGTCTATAGACGGGTCCGCCGTTTTGAAGGGAGAAAAGATTCCGTCTTTTTCCGGGTTTGCCGCTTGGAGGGTTAAAGGGAGCCGAGAAGAATGACAAAACACCCATCCTATAGACGGAGGGAGCCAGAAGGACATTTGAAAGTTTTAAACAGGACTTGGCGGAAGCTACGGTTCTGTTCTACCCTTCTGCTAATGCCACACTCGCTATAGTAGTGGATGCTTCAGATAATGGCGTGGGAGCTGCTCTCCAACAGAAGGTTAGTACTGGCTGGCACCCGCTTGCATTTTATTCCAATTCACTTTCTCCTGACCAACAGAAATTCAGTGCGTACGACAGAGAGCTTTTAGCAGCCTACATGGCCATTAAATATTTTCGTCACATAGTGGAAGGTCGAAATGTCATCCTATTTACCGACCACAAACCGTTGACGTTTGCCTTTCGGCAAAAAGAAGACAAATACTCACCTCGATAGCTGAAGCAACTAGATTTTTTTGACCACTTCACAACTGACGTCCGCCACTTTAAAGGAGCAGACAATGTGGTTGCAGATGTGCTTTTAAGGATAAACATCTCTACAATTCAAATGCCAACTGCAATTGATTTCCAAAAGATGGCTGAGGAGCAACAGACGGATCCGGAGTTGCGAGAGATTCTGTCTTCAAACGCAACTTCATTGGTGCTGCAACCTCTACCTGTAAGTGAGCCTCTAGTAACCTTGCATTGTGATGTGTCCCTTGGTCATATCCGTCCATTCGTACTAGAAAATTTTAGGCGTAAGATTTTTAGATATTTACATGCACTGTCACAGCCAGATATATGCGCATCGGTAAGATGATCATCGAAAGATATGTTTGGTCTTCCATGAGAGCCGACGTGACACTGTGGGCTCGTACATGCTTACAGTGTAAACAAGCAAAATTGTCTTGAAATACTAGAAGCAAACTTAGTGGTTTTGTACCTCCTAGTGCTAGGATTAAACATGTTCATATTGATATAGTGGGACCTCTCCCCGCTTCTGAAAGCTTTAGATATTGCGTTACCTGCGTCGATCGCTTCTCTAAATGGCCAGAGGTATTCCCTTTGCTGGATATATCTGCTAAGACGATAGCAACAGCATTTACTCGGGATGAATAGTCAGATTTGGACCACCACTCAGATTAACAACGGACCAAGGTACGCAATTTGAGTCTGCACTTTTTCAAGCCTTAATTAAGTTCCTGGATACTTCTCGGCAGAGCACAACACCATATCATACAGCTGCGAATAGATAAGTTGAAAAATTCCACCTGAAAGTAAAAGCAGCCATCATGGAACATGGAAAAGTGCAATGGTCCTTAGCATTGCCGACAATCCTCTTGAGATTCAGAGCAACATGGAAGGAGGATCTGGAAGCGACAACTGCAGATATGTTATATAGTATTCCCATTCGACTTCCAGGAGAATTTTTAAGTCCACCAGTGGACAGTCCCGATCCATCTAACTTCTAGAGGAAACAGATAGGTAATGCAGCGACTATTACCTCTTAAACCGCAGCTCCATGGTCCGCACACAGTAAGCGGGGATCTTGGGTAGTGTACTCTCATGCATTCCTCCGGACGGATGCGTTCATGAAAAGCCCCCAACCTCCTTATGAGGGTCCATTCCGGGTTTTCCATATGAAAGAGAAAAGCTTCAAAATCGACAAACATGGGAAAGGACTTACAGTAAATATCGACCGTGTGAAACCTGCCTATGTTTTGCAAGATTGCGACAGTATTCGACATCCGGCGTCAAAGTCCTCGGCTCAGCAAAGTACGTCAGCAAAGATGCCAGAGAGGGTTACCCGACCAGAGACTGTCAACCGCTCCGGACGGCGTGTTCGGTTCAATCATTGGTACTCCTAAAATCTTGTTGTCGCTGGTGGGGGGCTCCTGTAGCGGCTCACTACTAGCGCGAAAAAAAAAAAAAAAAATGCCAACTTGACGAGAAGAAGATGAAGCCCGTTCCAGTGGAGATAAGGGGCAGAACACGGCTTTCGACCCTTGACTTGGTCTAGGGAAAGCGAGCGGTGAGCGACTTCCTGCATTCCGATAAATGAATCAAGAAGCCAGATAATAGTAAAAGAAGTTATTCAAAGATTATTTGGGATTCTAGTGACTTAAGCGATTAGTAAGTATTGAATAATAGTTTCATTGAAATTAATGAGTTAATTAAATGAGACGTCTCATGTGTACATTGCCCAGTATCGCAAAATGCTTACATCCGTCGTTGCTATTATATGTGTGTAACTCTTTCGAAATTTTTCAATTTATTATTTATCTACTTTGCTGCTATTTCAAAATGGAATCGAGAGGTCAAAGAATGGTAAAAGAATTTATTCAAAGATTACTTTGGATTCAAATGACTTAAGCATTTGGTAAGTATTGAATAATAATTGTACTGGAATCAATGAATTAATTAAAAGAGACGTCTCATGTATGGCTTGCGTAGGGCCATAAAATGTTTTACCTAGTTTCTGCCGCTGTGAATAAGCAGTTTTCTTGCTGTGTTTATGGGAAGACATCGGCCTAGTCTGTGTTGAAGTATATCCACTACTGAGCAGCCATAGCGCTCTCTAATTTGGTATCAAAATTCATAATAATTGATATTTGTGGTTTAATTTAAGTGTTTTTATTGAAATAAATGTTCTCATATGATGTAGAGATGAAAGATGGAGGAATCAAGCTTTACATTGGATGGGGGTTTACAATAATCCTAAACTGGAACTAACTTCCTCTAATAAAATCAATAATATACCACCAAGAATGTTCTTTTGCATAGTTCGGAATATACAGGGCTTTTATATCAACTAGACTTTACAGGAACAAGAGCTTCTAACAATTTGTTATATTGATTTTATTATTGAATCAAAAATTTCCTTACTTAAATTTTAAATTGGTCAAAAGTATTTTTTTTTTTTTTTTTTTTTTTTAGTAAAAGTTTGGAAACTAAATAATTATTGATTTCTAAGATCATTTAAACATGTTTATCTGTTCAAAATTTTTTGTAAGAATATGTGATTTATGTTGTTTCTCAATTATTTTATTAAGTTGGTCTTTTCCTTGGGCCACTAATGCTCAAATTTCTAGTTATATCTGGTTGTGTACCCTGGAGTCCAATGGGTCCGAAGGCAACTGAGGGGCATTAACATAGTCAAGAGCGTCGATCTTAGCCTATCATCTAACTTAGAGAATTAAGATCATATGCTTGGACAGAGCTGGCATTCTCTATATGAAGAGGCCCGGGTGTAAAAAACCATTTGGAGCCCTAATTTTTTTTTACAAATTATATATATATATATATATATATATATATATATATATATATATATATAATATGTGTGTGTGTGTGTACGCATATAATTCTTATTAGCAGAAGGCAGGTTTGAAGACATTGAAGAGACATTTTACATTTTTAAATTAATTTTAATATCCATTCCGGGAAAGCATAATTATTTATAATCAGAGACGCGGATCAGGCACGTCCGCCACAGCGCGAAACAAAAGCAAAAGTAAGTAAGGGGCGAAACAAATGATCATTAATCTTATATAACATGGGGTTTCCGGCCACGTGTCGATTGAATACTCGCGTTGACCTTGGATAAGGGCACCGAAGGGACCATTTTCACTTGACACGTGGATCTGATGGCGCATCATTTTTATACAGCTTCAGTTGAATTAATTAAACAGAAAGTGGAATTGAATAAGGAAATAAGAGAATGAAATTACTATGGGCTAAATTATATATATATATATATATATATATATATATATATATATATATATATATATATATATATATATATATATATATATATATATATATATATATATATATATATATATATATATATATATATATATTATATGCAGGTTTATTCAATGTGCGATTTTGTTCTTGCTATTAATTATTTCAGGAAAATTACAATTTTTTGCAATTTCTTTTTCGATGCTTAATATAGCAAGGGCATTTAAGAAGACAATTCTTTATTAATTTTAATTTGCTGAAAGAGCGCTCAGCATATATTATAGTAACTGTCAACGTAAAGAAAAGTTTTAATACAGTTAATACATTTAGAATTAAATCATTATAATTATTAATCATTATGTATTACAATATGAGTTCAGCTTTATTTGCATCACTTTTATTCAAAATCAAAGCCGTCGCAAAACAATTATTCGGATTAGATTTTCATCTACATCGTTACTATAAAACGTTACAAAATTTTTGGTACATTTTTCTAATTTATGTTTTTCTAAAGTTTTTATATCAGTGATTAATTTGAAATACTTTTAAATCTATCTTCTATCTGTACAATAACAGTATCAGTATAATAACAGAGTTAAAAAATGACATCTAAATTCCTCAACCAGATTTTCTAGTTTCATCTTCTGCTGTTTCAAAATATAATTTTTTTCTTTTTCGAATTCTTTTTTCAGAAAAATGCTCTGAAAGATTCAAATTATATGCTATCGCTTTTGCTTCGTCCAAAAATGAGTTAAATTTTGTTCTTAAGTTTTAGATTTCATTTTTAATCTTATTGACCAAATTAAAAGCCAAGTCGAGTACAACTGTTTTTACTTGAAAGAGTTTACCGATAGTATTGATTTTGGACAATATTGTAAACCATACTGTTAAACATAAAATAAGTGTCATTTCTTGTATTGAATCCAATAGACTTTTATCTTCAGATACCGCTGTATTATCGTTATTTGCATCCATAAATTCTTCTAGAGTAATAAGTTTATTTAAACTGTGTATACATTGCTTTAACCGTTATCTACTTTGACTTCCCAACGAATGTCGCATAATGATTTAAGAGTAATGCTTAAATTCTTTGTAGAATTTCCCAGTTATTTTGTAGATAAGAAAATAAGCAATATCCAAACAAAATTACAATACATACTGCTGGAAGCGGTGTTACAAATTAATAAATTAAAAGAGTGTCATAGACAAGGCACATAAGTTGCATGAGGGTTTAGAACAATTATTCTAGAGTCTTACACTTGGATACTTCCTTGGAATGAACATAATTAGATCTAACAAAATTAAACATTTTATAGTATGAATTATCAAAGTAATATATGCAATTTAATCTAGTAGTTGAGGTAAGTGATTGTATTTTATGTTTATAATATGTTGAACACTTGCACTAAATTGTAATATATCTGTAAAATTAATTTATTTCAAAATCCATCGATTGTTCCAGTTAAATTTCTTACCCACTTTTTTTAATTTGTCTATTACCATTCAGAACATTATTTTAGTTCTTGATCATGTTGGAGTTCCCTCAATCACGGGCCTCAGTGCATAGCATCCCCCGGATGGCTGGGCCTGTGCTTGGGCTAGATTATTTACATAAATTTTCGTGGCACCATAAAAATCTTTATCTTCGCTAGAAACTTTTTGGGTTAAAAAAAGTTAATAGCTGTTCATCATAATAAATAAATAAATAAAAAATAAAATAAATAAAAAAATCCTAAATATAACCCCCCCCCCATCAAAAAACAAAACATCAAGAAAAGAACCGTTCTTAATTGATAATAAACAATTACTCCAATTAGAATAATCCTGTCAATTTTTCTTAGTGTTTTAATGTATTTTAGGGCCGCGGTGGTCTGGTGGTAAGGTCTCGGCTTCGGAACCGGAGAGTTTCAGGTTCGAGACCTTGCACGTTAAACACACGTCTGTTGCACGTTAAATTCCTCCTGACCAAACGTCATCCCGCTGGTGTGGTGTGGATAAGGGGGTGCCAGCTCAGATGTCGTCCCCGTCATCTGACTGCGGTTCAAAATTACGAGGTCCGTCCTAAAATAGCTCTAGTGTTGCTTCAAACGGGACGTTAATATAACTAAACTTTAATACATTTTATTCATAGTATATCCTTAATACTCCTCTAGCACCTCATTTTTATATAATTGCTTCACTTTTCACTCATATTGTACATTACCATGCTCATTCATCGGTATTCTTGCATTTCAAGTTTATTCATTTTAGTTTTTACTTTCTCGTATTCGAAGCATAGAGATTTTGACGAATCTCCCCGTTTTAGAAGTTCCCGAGTTCGAGAACACATTTTTTAAAAAAAATGTCCCGTCTGTCTGTCTGTGACAAAGATAACTCAAAAAAGCTTTGAGCTAGATGGAAGAAATTTGGTATCCAGATTTAAAACCAAATTTGTAGATTTCTGTCAAATTTTGAGAAAAATCCATACAGAGGATGCCTGATTGTCTAATTGTTTGAATATAAGTTTACACGATAACTACAAAACGAAAAGATAGATAAAATTCGGTGCACAGATTTAACTTTTTTAGTATAGACGCCTACTAACGTTCAATCCAACAAAAGATTAATCATCTGTCGGTCAGTACTTTCAAAAATATGTAAACGCTATAACTCTAAAATGTAATGAGTGCAATATGAATTAAAGTTATTATTGAATTAAATATATCAAATTTGGTAAGTGTAGTTTTTAGGCCAAATATTTGTTTTTCAATCAGTTAGGAAGAAAGTGTCTGAAGCCTAAAGTCGATTTTTGGATACTTTTGATCGCATGCCACTCATTAATAGCCAAAAAACTCGCCAAGGATGACACTATAGATTCGATAAAAATTCCAATTTCACGCCAAAGGTTAATATTTCGTAACTATAGTATGCCAATGCCAAGCAAGGCGTTCACTAGAATAACAACTTTATTAGAGAGTATGCGAGAAAGTTTTGATGAAATCACTCCCGCTGGTTATCATTGTTGTCATTTTTACATGTGATAGTATTTTTGATATTTGTAAGTCTCTTCGCAACTGATTCAAGTGCAATTTTTTTTTCTTTTGAATAAAGTCCACTTAGTCTATATTAAACCGGAAAGGCGACACGCGGGTTCCAGAAGCGGAAGAGTGGTGTGCTATTAAGATGTTAAATAGATTTACATATCAGCTGCAGTTACAGACAACAGTCAAATAGATTCCGGGTGTACAGCTGTGCACTTAAAAGTCAGGGGAAGCAATTTGCTCAAAGTAGTGATGCAATACAAAGGGTTCACTACTTCCTGTACAGATAATAAATGCAGGAAGTTCCTACAGATAATAAGTATGTTATTTCATTACAAATTATTAAAACTCCAACTTTAACCATGTCATCATTTAAAAAAAAATCTTATTGATTTTAAGCTTATTTTTAATAAAAGAGTTTTCGCTAATTTTGTTAGTCGTTTTTGTTTCTATTTTGTGATTCTTAATAGACAGATGAAGCAATATTTTAATATTTGGAATAGTTAACTATTTTTGAAGACGGATGTTGGATTTTTTTTTCTAGCAGTCTTTTTATCCAGATGGTTCAGAAAAAGTTGGGAATCTATCATATGGATAGAGATTTCTCAATGCTAGATTTCGCCCAAAAATTGCTGGAAACAATGGCAGATTTCCGACTAGACAGACAAAGGATTGCAGGCAGGTCCATTAAAAAGTCATGAAACTACTTGCTAAATATATTTATAAAAAATTAAAATATAAGAATAATATAATCTGTTTGATTTGTCAGACTAGGTTTCTGATTTAATAATATTGGATATAAGCATGGATTGAAAAAAGGTACAATTTCATTAATTTATTAAAAAAATAATAATCTGAAATAAATAATAAACTTGTTTATTAAGTTGAAAAAGTGTAAAATGTGAAGCTAAACTGAACAAAAAGAGGGGCCTCATAATATGCACTGCCTGAGGCCATGAACTGTTTAAATTTGCCACTCAGTGAAAATCTACAACTTTGATGTAAAGACCACGTGCTAGATTCTATGCGTCTAGACTGCATAACTAAATTTTCCTGTTCATAGATATAAAAATATATCTATGAACCAGCGGGAATGGTTTCCCAAAGAGTTTCTCACATACTTACTAATAAATGTGTTACCTCCCACACCCCAACAAAATAAATATGAACCCTCGGTCAGGCAGAGAATACCTTGCATGGCACTATCTTTTCGTGCGTGTGTTCAATAATTACGAAATATTAACATTTGGTGCGGAGTTGGCTATTTTACTAAATCTACAATGTAAACTTTGATGTTTTTTTTTAGCCTTCGATGCAATTAATAGTATCCGAAAACCAAATTGGTGTTTTAGGTGTGTTTGTCTCTACCGATTGAAGCCAAAATTTGACACAAAACTCCAATTGTAGTTCAAAAATCATTAACCAAATTTGATATATTCAAGTCATTGCGTTTTTGAATTATCTCGTTTACATATCTCTGAAAGTACAGACCAACAGACTGTCAACCCCTGGTTGGATTTGGCTCAAACAACTTTGATATGTTTCAGTGCTATTGAGCCTAAATCTATGTACCGAATTTTATTCATCTAGCTCTTTTCATTTTCAATTATAGTGCTAATTTATAGACGAATTGTCGGATAGATAGACTTTTTCATAACGGAGTTTGCTCAAAGTTTGATAGAAATATACAAATTTTGTATAAGACATAAACCAAATTTCATCTGCCTAGCTCAAAACGTTTTTGAGTTATCTTTGTCACACGCATTTTCCAAAAATGTGTTTTACGAACTCAGAGATGTCTAAAAAAAAAGACTGAAATAATAAATACAGTAAAAATAATTGTAACACAGATGCGTTTACTCTGTAGATTTGCATCAAGTTAAGAACCATATACATCAAGGGGAGGACCTCCATTCCCTTACTCAAAATTTGATAGGCATCTTCACTAGATATATTAAATCTGTATACCAAATTTGATAGGCATCTTCACTAGAGATGTTGAATCTGTATACCAAATTTAATAGGCATCTTCACTAGAGATATTAAATCTGTATACCAAATTTTATCAAGCTCTTTTCGTTTTGTAGTAATCTTGTTAGCTTTTACTGGAACAACCGGAACAAATAATGTTCTTTTAATGGGGTTTTGTTCAAAATTTGATGGAAATCTACAAATTTGGTGTAGACCAAATTTCTGTCTTCTAGCTCAAAGCGTTTTCTAGTTATCTTTATCATAGACAGACAGAGGTAATGCTAAAAAAATGTATTTTTTGGACTCAAAAGAGGTTTAAAACGTGGAGATACGTGAAAAGCTCGTGTTCGAATTTTTGACGATCACATTACTTTATATATCGTATACGAGAAAACAAAAATGTGTTCCTTTGAATTCAAGAAGGTCTGAAACGTGAAGATAATCGGAATCATGAGATCAATTTTTTTTGTTGCAGTATTCTTTTTTTTTTATTTCTAATTAGGAAATACTAGTACTAATGATAAAATAACTAGCAGATTAGTACGATGAATGTAAGGAATTCAAATTGATAAATAAGAAATTTATCACAGCTATCTTTTAAGCCACTTTCAGCTGTTTAATGATTGATGACTCATTTATGCTTCCCAAATGACTGATGCATACAAATCCGACTCCCACGCAGCCTATAGAAGTGGGAGTCATGCCAAAAGTGCAGTGCTTGCCAACCTGATTCGAACATCTGCCAGGGGTCCTCCAGCGTAGAAGTTTTCACCTCTAGACATAACGCTTTTACCATGAGATAGATGATCGGCACTGCTTTGTGAGTTCTCTGCAAATATGAATCGCAAAATTTCTGCTTCCTACTCATGGTAATGTGACGTCAGAGGAAAAAGAAAACCGCTTTTTGCGGTCATGGACAACTTTCTCTTCGAATACGCGCGCGTGTCTTGTTTGTATACACCGCGGACAGACACCAGTGAAGTGACGAGTAAGTTTTGTTGCTGTCCCTTTCTATATTATTAAATACGCATCGAATACTTATTGATGCAGTTGTATTTCATAAATTAATTTCGATGTTTCATCAAGAGATTTAATTTTTACATTATCACTTGTAAAATTTGACTAAGGAATCATCGGGCTGAAAAACTCGATCTCGATATATTTTTTATAAATTATTGCAAAACATCCTTGAGACTGATAATGAATTTTTAAAATTATGTCTTGAATAAAAAAAAATAAAAGATTCAACAAGGGAAATCGATAAAATTTAGTGAGCGGAAGTTTGAAATGAGGCTGAAGAAAACATAACGAGATAGAATGGATGAAATTTTGATATAAATATTCACTGAAATTGTAGATTTATTTCAAATTGTAAGAGAAATACTTTTACGAGAAATATGTCTGTCCATCCTTGTACATGTGAGCATAATAATAATAATAATAACAATAAATCATTTCACCACCAAAATTATCGAACTTGCCAACTTTTCGACCCAATCCGTAGAAATATAAAATATCTATCGACCTGTTCACTTAAATGGATGTTTTCATACCTCAAAGGCGCAACAAACACGATAGATGAAATTTGGTAAATGAATTCATCATTATTGTTGTACCTCCATATTTTGGACTAAATTTATCAAAGTATGCGTATGGTTAAAGTATGTTCATTTGAATTATTATCAAAGTATGCGTATGTTTAAAGTATGTTCATTTGAATTATTATCAAAGTATGCGTATGTTTAAAGTATGTTCATTTGAATTATTACCAAAGTATGCGTATGTTTAAAGTATGTTCATTTGAATTATTATCAAAGTATGCGTATGTTTAAAGTATGTTCATTTGAATTATTACCAAAGTATGCGTATGGTTAAAGTATGTTCATTTGAATTATTATCAAAGTATGCGTATGTTTAAAGTATGTTCATTTGAATTATTATCAAAGTATGCGTATGTTTAAAGTATGTTCATTTGAATTATTATCAAAGTATGCGTATGTTTAAAGTAAGTTCATTTGAATTATTATCAAAGTATGCGTATGGTTAAAGTATGTTCATTTGAATTATTATCAAAGTATGCGTATGTTTAAAGTATGTTCATTTGAATTATTATGAAAGTATATTAATTTGAATGTGATAATTTAAAACTATAAGAAGTCAGAAAATAGATATTTGATATGTATCGAATTTCCATTTGATTTGTATGTATGAAATTTTTTGAGTCAATTACTCAAAGAAATGAGATAAAAATGGGTGCTCGATCATCTTCAGCATACAACGAAATGAAACACATGTGTCACGGTGTAAACGTATACGAGAGAGTCTAGAGGAGGGGGGGGGGGGTGCACTCATGTTGATTTTTCATAAGTCATATCCAATCCTTAGTTTAGTTCGTGTAGAAATATTTTAAGCTGTTCACATGCCTTTTCCCCCCACAAATTTTATAGTTTTTTTATGGGAAAATCATGAAACTTTTCTCATTGAGTTAAATAATTCACTAATATTCATTAAATTGCTACATTAAATTAAAGTTTTTAAAACATTATTGATATGATTCGTTTTTTTAAAAATTACTTTTCTAAATATGTGTCTAAAATTAACCGTATGTGGGAACCAGCTTTTTCACTACGACTTTCTTGGCTGTTAAATTTTTAATATGGAATGCATTTATTTAAAATTTCCAGTTTGTTATTCGGTAAGTATAAAAATTTAATAATATAATTAAAATTAATTATAATCTTTATTATACAATCATATAATCATAATAATAAAATCATTGTTATAAAATGTGTATCAAATTAAATAAAAATGTTAAAACTAGAAAAAAATTTACGGAAATAAAACTTTAACTAACTAACTAAAACTAACTAAATTTCTAATTAACTTACATTATAATTAGTTTTTAATGTTTGAAAAATTGCAGCGACCTCTCTTTTGATTTGCAGAATACATATCAAATATCCATCAAAATAAAACAAAACTAGATTTGTATAACTTGCCAATATGTTATACAAATCCAGAGTTTCTCGAGAACATGCGAACAATGTACAAAGAGAACCAATAATACAAATACTAAAACATATTTCACATAAAAGCAACAATTTGTAATTAAAAAATGTTTTTTAGAAATTATTGTTTAGAATTTTTGCTTGTCAATTTGTAACTGAAACTTTTTACATCTTGAGAATTAACATTATGAATATTCTATTTTGTGAATTAAAAAGGGGAAAAGTATTATTGAAAATTTAGGCTTAAACCGGTACTAACGCTTAAAAGGTTTATTTTAATAATAGTTTTTAAATAATTATATGCTGAAGATTTGTTTATATTTAAAAGTGAATTATATGGAGTTATATTGCTAAAAAGGAATTATATGGAGCATTTACAATTTTATAAAAAAGTTGTTATATTTTTTGTTATTTAAAATAATTAAAAAATAAAATTTGTAACTTTTAAAAAAGTAAAGAAATATTTTTAAAAACCGTTTTAACTTATTGCTATCATTTACATATTTTATAATAAATCGTATTTAATTATATTCCTTTTGATTCTTCTCACAAAAGAAAGTTTTCAATTGCACTGAATAGATTATATGCTATATTAAATCTAAAAAAGAAACAGAAAAAAAAAGCGAACAAAATGATATGGTTTTATTCTAAAACATTTTTTTTTTTTTGCTTCAATAAATTAAATTTCGTCTTCTTTACAATATGTAGAAAAATAATAAATCTATTTTTTTTTTCATTTTTCAATTATTCCATTAGTACATGATCTTTCTCCTAAAATAAGTTCAGAAACAAATACAATTAAGTGCGCCTTCAATTCACTAGCCCTTTTTAGCTCAGAAGACACTTGTGTTCTATACCTCGCCCTAATTACGCCACTGGTATTTCCTACAACTTCAAGGGAAATCTTACAAACTTTATGCAATTGTTTTTCTGCGGTTTTAAGAAGAAATCCAATCAACCTCTGGTTTCCACGATTTTCGTTCCATTTCATCGCATACAACATCATTGACTTCTTAAGCGAGACGGAAGTTATAAAAAGCTTTTTAGTGATTTCCAACGAAAAGTAAGAAGAAATTTGATTATATTTATTTAAAACTACGAAAAAAGTGTTTTTTATGTAAAATTTAGTACTCCAGAAATTGCGGGTTTTTAACACTTTTTAACATTTCAATGGTAAATTGTAAATTGCGTGAAGTGACATGTATAATAAAAAATAGATCCAAATGTACTACAAGACATATTGTTGAATCTGAAATTAGCTTATCGTTTCATATTTGATATTGAATTCTTCAACTATAAGGCAGGAATTTTCAAAATTTTAATTAAAATTTTCATATAATAATGGAAAATATTATTGGTCAAACATAATTTTTACACCACTACCAAATCGAAAGCAGCAAGAGTTATTTCCGCGAAACTTTCTAGCATATTCTCTAATACTTATACTGGTGTATTTTTCACCATACGCCATTGATGATTTAAAATTATAAAAGAACACATAAGAACGTGATCTTTGGTGTTGATCTTGGTGATACATTATTGAGATATGGTTCATACACAAGTGCCAGAAAGCAGAATGTGTATTTTGGACGCCATTTTTCAGATCGTAAAAGGCAAATGTTTGATATAGATTTACAATTGTAATTATAAAACCATAGACCAAATTTCATAGATTTCAGTGATTTGCATTTCAAGTTATCACATTTAAATGATTGTGAAAATACAGACCGACAGCATGTAAACCCTTTAACAGATTTCGTTCAAAATTTGATACTTACCAACACTATATATGGTAAATCTGAAAACCATAATTTATTCTCCTAACTTTCTTCGTTTTGTAATAGTTTTGCTAACATGTATTCAGATAGACGTCTCTCGACATATAGAATTCTGCTGAATACATTTCGTTCAAAATTTGATAGAAATCTACAGATTTGAATCAGAGATCAAGTACCAAATTTTATCTCTCTTCTGAAAACATTTTTGAATTTTTGTATTCAAAGACATAATTCCAAAAATATGTTTTTCGAACTCATAGCATTCTGAAATGTAGAAAATCACCAAAATCTTGAGATTTAATTTTTTAAGATAACAATAATTTTTTTCTTTGTATACTTAGTATATTAGAAAGTAGGAGGAAGTTTATGTAATTTTAATTTTATCGCCGTTCAATTTTTTTTCCTGATTTATGAATTTTAATAAATTTTTCAAAATATTTTAAAGTGGATTTTAAAGCAATATTTTTCATTGTTTTGGTTATTGAATTTATTTCATACGCTTAGCGGCAGAATAAAGTATTATTTTTTGAGTGCATGTTATTGATGCTACACTCATAATGAAAAAATATTCAGATGCGCTTAATCATCGTCACGAACATACGACTTTTACAGGAAACTGAAATTGAAGAAGTCATGTTGCTTAATTTCTAAAGAATCACGTTGTGTCACAAAGTGATCTTAGCTCGCTCTCCTGCCGTATATTTATGCATTTCTTATAATAATAAAAAAATTAAATACTTTCATTACTTAAAGTAAAGTGAAATCATTTAAATTGTATGAATTGCTTACATTAAGCTTTCATTAATTACAGCTAACATTAAGCTTTCATTAAGAACTGAACAATCAAAATTTAAAATTAAAATTTTTGACAGCCAAGTGAGAGATATTTAAATGTTAGACAGCAAAACTATAATTCTAAAATGTTTCAAAATAAAAATTTAATTTCATTCTTTCCGCCCTATTTTGATAAGGTATATTTCATTGAAGTTTTCACCCTAATGTTAGTAACATTCATATAATAACCAAAATATTAATAAGATTAATTTAGTTCATGTCTATCAACTTTTATTAATTACATCTTATCACAAAAATATTACTTTTATGATATTTATATTATATTCGGGTAATAATGGTAGAGCATACTGAGTGGTTAGTTATACATCAAAGTGGCGAATCTAATTGGTAATGCACCTGCATTTAGGAAACTTTTTTGTATATATATATATATATATATATATATATATATATATAGAGAGAGAGAGAGAGAGAGATTGAATAAAATTTGGTATCAATGAAAGGTTTATTTTTTAGTTTCAAAGTGACGTAACATTACTTTTTTTTTGTGCAGCAATATTTTTTTTAGTTATTCAGTAAAACGCATTAAATATTTAATTTTTTTAATTAAAAAATCATCCAATTAAGATTATAAAAATGTTTTTTGAATGAACACATACTATCCAAGAAGTTATTACAAATTAAATTTGTTAGTTTTTGGTTAGACAGCTTTCTGTGCAGATCGTTTTTAAAAAACGAATTTTTTAGAACGAATTTTAGTTCTTACAGGTACAGATCGTGTCACGCATTTTATTAATAGTATGTTAACATATAAATATAAAAATTTCGATACAGAGCAATGCGTATATTCTAACGCATGATATATTATCCCAAAGTTTCTCCCCTTGCATCATTTTTCTGCAAAAGGAAATATATTAACCACTTACTGATCAGATTATTTCCCTTTCTATCACAATTTAAGGAAATCCGATTGTTTACCTGGCTGCTTCTAATTATTTTTTAGATTAAAATCAGATCCCTACTCCAAAATATATGAATTCTTTAAAAATAATGATTTTATTTCCTAGGAAGAGTAGAATGGCTCTTTGCGTGGAAACATAGTTTTCATCATTATGTCATTAATATGTAAGGAGTTACTTCCATGTTTTTGCCCACTTATATGGATGTACGGACAAACATTTCGACACAAATAAAGAACCGGTTTGAAGAAACCATGTGATCGTAATCGTACATCCCTGACCTTATTAAGCGAAGCAGGGCTAAATAGAGCTGATTGAGAAAGGCTATATTTACATTTCTAATGGAATGTTAAGATATGTAATTTGGGAAAGAAATTATTTCACGACTGCGCTTGCGTGATCAGCGAATTCGGAAATTCGTTGTTCTGAGGTGATTGTCTTCTCTTATGCGTCGGAATAAACCTGAAAAGTAAATTAGTGAAAAATGTCCCGGATTTATCCCGGAACTCTTTTCAACATGCTGGAATGAATGCCTAATTAATTATAAATGAATAACTCATATTATTTAATATTAATATTAATAATCATAATAAATCGTATCATTTCCAGTGGAATGTAAGAAATATAATTTCGGAAAGGAATTATATCACGATGGCACATGCGTAATCAGGAAATTTTGAAACTTGGTGTTCTGAGGTGATTGTCTTCTCTTATAGGCCGGAATAAACCTGAATTTTTGGCTTTTGGTTCATTAGTGAAAAATGTCCCCGATTTATTCCGAAATTCTTTTCAACATGCTGGAATGAATGTCTAATTAATTATAAATGAATAACTCATATTATTTAATATTAATATTAATAATCATAATAATTCGGATCATTTCCAGTGGAATGTAAGAAATATATGTTTCACGAAATATATGTTGCACATGCGTAACCAGGAAATTCTGAAACTTGGTGTTCTGAGGGGATTGTCTTCTCCTATGGGCCGGAATAAACCTGAATTTTGGCTTTTGGTTCATTAGTGAAAAATTTCCCGGATTTATTCCGAAATTCTTTCCAACGTGTTGGAATGAATGCCTAATTAATTATAAATAAATAACTCATATTATTTAATATTAATAATCATAATAATTCGTATCATTTCCAATGGCATGTAAGAAATATAATTTCGGAAAGGACTTATTTCACGATTGCACATGCGTAATCAGGAAATTCTGAAACTTGGTATTCTGAGGTGATTGTCTTCTCCTATGGGCCGGATAAACCAGAATTTCTTTTGTTTGGTTGTTAGTGAAAATATCCCGGATTTATCCCGAAATGCTCTTCAATATGCTGGAATGTATGCCTAATTAATTATAAGTTAATAACTTAAATTAAAGAAGATAACCCATCTTGTGAGTAGTCACTGTTCTTGAACTCCGAGGTTCTCAACTATTGGAAATTATAACTGTAGAAGAAAAGAAGTGGCATTGGAAATACATTAATTTAATAAATCTCTAATGGTAATAATAAAAATGAATGTATCTGAATATATTGACTCCCTATAGGTCAAATTATTTGTCCTTGAACTACCAAACTTGGCACATATGTATTAGATGCTTGCATGTATTTTGGTCATTTTCTCACTTGAAAAAGGCATTTATTGAGAAAAATTGGTACAATATATATCAATCAAAATATTTTCCATAATTTTCCACAACTTTTTCCCATTTTCGTCCAATAATCTTTCAATTGATTGTCTATGAATTTTTTTGGTCCTCCAGGCCGTTTTTTTGTCATTGACATCGAAATCACCTCTCTTAAATTGTTGAAACCCAAACCGAATATTGGGATATGACGGAGCAGCATCACCATTAAGTTTCTAAAAGTGTCTGATGGGCTTCGGCAGCAGATTTCTTCAAAAATAAATAAATAAATAAAATAAAATAAAAAAGCAATGAATGTCGAAAATCAATTTGGAGCGTTCCATGATTGGGGTCTTTATACACTGAATAGCTCTACATGGAAAACTTTCAAAATGATAACAATAGAGTAATAATATATCGGTAAAACTCAAATCATTGTCTTTTATATAGATGTTTACCAATAGATGTCGCTGATTAAAATACATGCAAACATCAAATACGTTGAAGAGAAGGAATGTGCACTTCGGAGCTATTTTTTCTAAAAATTTTAGTTCAAATTGTAATAAATGAAAAACAAAGCGAAATATTGAAATTTTTGCACGAATAATTTTTTACAATATTAAAGAATGAAAGAGATTTTTATATTATTTTAAAATTCAACAAAATATCTTTTCTATGATACCATTGTTTCTATACATATACTCTTTTCTCCGAACAGAAAATAGAAATATTGTTTTTTTCTTAAATGGCAGAAAATTATTGAAATGTCGAAATTAAATTTTAACAGTTTTAAGTTAAAAAAATACCCTGTTTAAGTTTAAAAAAACTGTGATGTGCTTGATGTAGCAAGTATGTTTAAAAAAAAAGAAAACTTGTTGTAAAGCATATTCTTGCATATAGACCTGCCAAGGCAGATACTGGCAATCCGATATTTTTTGGATAAATGCTCAATAATAAACTTTTTTTTTCAAAATTTTAGATTTTTATATAGAAATGAATAAATATTTTTACGTTTCTTCTAAATAATTTTGACGGCAGTGGTGGCCTAGTGGCAAGGTCTCGGCTTCGGAACGGGAAGGCTTCAGGCTCGAGACCCGATTTCACCGAAGAGCCGTTGTGTGAGTGGGCCCGGTGCACGCTAAATCCGCCTGGGTCAAACGCCCTCCCACTGGCTCGGTGCGGAAGCTTGGAGAGGGGGATGCCAGCTCAGGGGTCGTCCTCGTCATCTGCCCGTGACTGCAAATTACGAGGTTCGTCCTAAAATAGCCCTAGTGTTGCTTTAAAACTGTTCATTAATATAAATAAACTAAACTAAGCATAAATAACTTCGGAATGTATAATTGTAAAAATCTTGTTTTAGCGCCTTTTTGAGCTTTCCAAAGGTGATAATGTTATTTCAGGTTAGCTTTTCACCTAATTCTAATAATTTTTTTAAAAAATATTTTAATTATATTTTATGGCCAGATTTTTCATTTTTCTAGTAACCGGATGCATATTCATGCTATTGTGAATATATTAAATATTTATTTGTTTGTACGTACGTTATCGCTGCCACAATTAAAGGCAAATTAAAAATAAAAATAAAATAGAAATACGCGAATTAAGCCTAAAAACTTTATGATGCTACGATATTTTGGACAGGAGATATGAATCTCCTTTATTTCTTTTTGGATGATGGCAATCTGTATTTCAGAATAGCAAATAAAAACACAGAGAATTTCCGTGTAGGAACTCTTAACTGAATCTTAGATCGTTTGCTTCTCTATCAGACGGAAGAAACGACACCCTCAGTGTCAATGACTTTTTAAACGAAGTTGTCCTAATTTTTCTTATTAGATATACTGTGCAAGTCGCAAACAAAAAAAGAAGAAAGTGTTTTCCACCCAGAAACTCACTTTCTTCATTTCATGATTTTTTTTTTTTTTTTGCTTATTGTTGAGAAGGAAATAAAACTCAAGAGCCTAGTTTATCTGAGGCCTTAAGGAACAAAGATGCTAAACAATTATTATCTTCAGTTTTTTTTATTTTAATGTTCTATTCTAGCCTTTAAAATGAATTGGATACGGTTAAAATATTAAATTCATGTTCTTTTAGCATATCGCTAGTAATTATAGTGATTTTTATTTTATAGTCGCCTTAGATGACCAGCCGATTCGTCGGAGATATTGGTTATCATTAATTTCAGCTAAATCATTTAAATATAACTTCATAACCATGATGCCGTGATATTACCAAACATTGAAGATTCGTTACTTACTCCACTCATTGTGTAATGAAGATTAATGGAAACTAATCACATATTGCCATTTTAATGTTGATGTGTATTCTACGAGCCTTTAAAATGAATGAGCCATGGTTAAAATATTAAATACATGTTCTTTTAGCATATCGCTAATGATTATAATGGCACTTATTTTATAGTCGTCTTAAATGAACAGCTAGTTCGCCGTGGATATTGGTTATCATTAATTTCAGTTAAATCATTTAGATATTACTTCATATCCAAGATACCGTAAAATTGTCAGACATTAGAGATGCATTACTTTGTCTTACATATGCTCCGCTAATTGTGTAAATGAAACTTTCTAATGGACTCACATAACATCATGACGTCATTGACAATAGAAATGTGTGGTTCCTTTATCTTATGCATTCCGCGATATCGAATTTTACTCGCATGTCTGATAAACAACATCGATTCTAAGCAAAATTTCTTACTTTCAACAATGGAAGAAAATCACGTGATCAGATAATTGATGAAATAATGAAAACTGAACTTCAGGGCAACAATGTAATATATTTTAGAAATTAGGCAAACAAAAATTGTTGATATTAGAAACAGTCAACGTTAGGGCTTGAAAATCACTTTTAGGCTCCTAATTTCTAAGAAACTGGAGTTATCGAAAAGTTTTAAATACAAAAGTTGATCGACTTAATGATGCACTAATTTGGCTAATTGGACTTATTTTTCTATCTTCAATATTAAGAAAGTTATACAAAAATGGAAATTTCTCCCCTCCACCATTTCCACACTCTTTGAGCTAGATGGTTCATTCACGAACCCGTTCGAGATTTTTACATTTCTAACAACATATTCCAAACCAGTTAAAATCCAAACATACAAAATTACTCTAGTTACCCTGTTCACAGAATAGCATAGGCAAAGCGTTATCCTCGCACGCACACACACACACGCAAATGCTCACACACACACACACATACACTCACACGCACACTCGCAAATGCTCACACACATGCACACGCGCGCGCGCACACACACACACACACACACACACACACACACACACACACACACACACACACACACAGAGAGAGAGAGAGAGAGAGAGAGAGAGAGAGAGAGAGATAATACGATTACATTTTATATTAAATATAATTGTTTTATACGAGTTTTAAAAATATTTTAACTTTTTCTTTTTTTCCAGGCTTCTGAAAATTGACACCTGCAGGAAATGAAGTACTAAAATTTGAACGAAAAGCCTGTCAAAATTTGCCTGTCATGACGAACCATATGATTGTCCACATTCGACGTCACCCTTGTTACTTTCTCGCTTTCTCAGTCATAATCACTGCTTTCTATTTCTTGATAACTCTTAACTACATTTTCGTTCGAACAGTGACATGTCTTCGAGGCTTACAAATTGGTACCTGCTATCCAGAGAGCAATTCGTATTCCGAAAAATGGTCAACCAATTCTAGTCAATCAAGTAATGAAAGTAATGTCATCAAATAATACGAAACTCGTCCTTCTTTGGAGTCCTTTATTCTCTGGACTCGATTTTTTGCAGACAGGAAAAAGAGCTTTTGACCATCCATCCTGCAAGGAGAAAAGATGCGAGATTACAACAGCAAGAAATCGTCTTATGGAAAGCGATGCAGTTCTATTTCATTTGAGAACACTGTCCATGACAGACATTCCAAACAGTCGAGATGCCCGCCAAAAGTGGATTTTCTTTTCTCTTGAGGCGCCGCCGTATTCTCAATTCCATGGATTGGCCTTCATGCGCAACATGTTTAACTGGACAATGACCTACAGAAAAGATTCCGACATTGCCATACCTTATGGAAAAGCTGTTCGAACCAATGCCAGTTCTTTTGATACAAATAATGTGTATTCTTTGTGGAGATCAAAATCCAAAATGGCAGTTTGGATGGTTAGTCATTGTGATACAGATAGCAGAAGAGAAGATTACGTTAAAGAATTGACCAAACATATGGATGTCGCGACCTACAGCGAATGTGGGGTTGCAGTGTGTCCTTTAAACAAAACAAATGAATGTCTGAAAAAATTTTCAAAGCAGTTTTTCTTCTACTTAGCATTTGAAAATGCTATTTGTGATGATTATGTTACAGAAAAATTTTACAGGACTCTAAATCATGGCATGATTCCTGTAGTGTTTGGTGGTGGAGACTATGCCAGTATTGCTCCAACCGATTCTTACATTGATGCAATGAAATTTTCTTCACCAAAAGAATTAGCAGATTATTTGTATAAAGTAGCGTCTAACTTTTCTTTGTTTTCAAAATATTACAAGTGGAAAACTGAGGGATATGAAATCAAAGACCTTCCGAATCCCTGTGTTTTGTGCGAGAAATTGCATTCAAAATCTTTTCTCCTTCATAGTGTATATGATGATATGCAAAAGTGGTGGATTAAGCAATCTTACTGTCGCAAATGGCCTAGTAGTTGACATATACTTGCTTTTGAATGTTTTCCAAACTAATTAATTTTAATTGACAGATAATTAGTTTCCATTGTCCAGTAGTGAAAACTACTTTAACCCGATATAGAATTAGGTTATTTGAAGATATGTACTTATTATTCTAGGGGAAATGTGTACAAATAATTTCGTAACACTTCACAAAAAAATTGACGATGTCTTTTTCGGGACCTTCAGTGAACTTCAGCGCTGTAATACAAATGTCCGCTCTCTATATCATTGTGATCTCAGAGCACGACAATCCGTTTTTTTTTTGTTGCCAGAAAATGTTAGAACAAAGAACAATGAAACTTGGAGATAATTTTGGAGCATTTATCTAAATTCATCGTTTTATCACGATGTTAACTTGTTACATTCCGATTTGTCCGAATTATACCTCATCAAGATTGCTCATTAGAATAGTTTTAATTATACCTCATCATAATGTAAATAATTTAATTTTCACTTGAATGTCGGAGGAAATTTCCTCATTTTCTTATCTGGGTATTGCATAAAAGTAAGTACCAATTATGATAATGTACAAAAATTTTGAATCAAAATAATTATACACTCTCAGGAATTTACTTCTAGAAATGTTTATGCTTTTATATGAACTCTGAACTTAATTAGCTGCTTTTGTGTAGTAAATAGTTTCTAGTCAAATGTTGTGTATATAGTACTGTTGACAATTTATGCTTATAATGCTTGAGATACCAATTTTTTGTTAACCCATTCATTCCCAAGTATGGCTGAAAAATATTTATTGGTAATATTATATTCGAAAATACTTGTGATTCATGTATCGAAAAATTGGAACGTGTTTTTTTAAATCTGTGATTTTATATAAAAATACTAACTACCTCTTTTTTGAAAAATTTATTTCAGTGCAAAAATAGCATTTTTTACTACATTGGAAAAAACTCAATCTTCATGAATTATGGGTGGATCTGCGGAGAAATTTTTTTATATAAGATTCATCCTTGGTTAATCTGTGTGATGTTATCAATTATTACCGTTCCAAATGTATCATACAAATTACCACGATATAACTTTTTTTTATAGGATTTTCTTGAAAGCGTTAAGAATCGCTGTTTGAGGAAGTCTAAGTTCATAGATAAGTTCACAAGAAGTCACTCTCTCACATTTCATGACGTATATCAACATAGTGGTCGAACTGTATGTTATCTGTGATGTTAATTAGATTCGAATCAGGAATGTCTTGTATATCAGGATCTTCTTTGAGATTACTTCCTTGTCGTTGTTTTCGATAATACTTTCTCAATCCGTTTCTAAACAGCATACCTTGCGAATAGATGCATTCATATCTAATGATTTAAGTTTGATTTTTGCTCATTTTGCTGTTCCATCAATAGTATTCTTTCTAAAGGCTAATTCTTTTCTGGTTGTGCTTCCAAACATTAAAAATTGCTGTTTGCGGAAGTCTAGGTTTATATAGATCAGAAGAAGTCATTCTTTCAATCTAAATGATATATATCAATATAGTGGTCGAACACTTAGTTATCTGTGATGTTAATTGGATTCGATTCAGGAATGTCATGTATATTAGAACTTTCTTTGAGATTACTGGATTATTGGAGTTTTTTCCTTACTGGTGACGATGATTTCTCCATCTTTTTCTAAAAGATATACCTTGTGAATGGATTTACATATCTCCTGATTTAAATTTGATCTTTGCTCATCTTACTATTCCATCGATATTATACTTTACAAAGGCTAATTTATTCTCTTCTGGTTGTCATTCTGTTGAAGTCCTGTTGTAGAATTATAAGTTTTGTTTTTAGCTGTCACTGTTTGAGTAAGTAAATCAAATATTTAATGCTACATAAGATACGGCACATGACAACAAAACGGGCAGTTTTAATAATTTTCTGTAAAAAATGTATGACATGATTTCTTTTTAAATTTAAAGTGATATCACTTCGTTCAAACTCTTGACATTGTTTTGTTGGACAGAATGCAAACACATTCATTGTATGCCATTTCATTGCCACATTCATTGTATGCCATTTCATTGCCACATTCATTGTATGCCATTTCATTGCCACATTCATTGCATGAAATTTCATTGCCACATTCATTGTATGCCATTTCATTGCCACATTCATTGTATGCCATTTCATTGCCACATTCATTGTATGCCATTAAATTGGAATATTATTGTATAATATATAACTAATACCAAAGGTTTCACCATTCGAATATTGGACCAATTCGTTTGCTCAAGTCGATGATTTCTTATTATAAATTGCTGCCTTCATGTCAATTTTTCTTTCTTTTTCTTTTCTGATAGAAAGAAAGCAGTATTTTCGTAACAAAATCACAGCTAAATATTGGATAATAACTTCTGTGTATATACAAGGTTAGCATAAATAAATGATCGAATTTTAAAAGTTCACATTTTCAAAGTTATACATATTATAAAAAGTGATATATGAAAAAAAAGGAAAACATCCGTAATTTTATCTTTAACATCGCTTAATAGGTGATGATTTTATGGACAATGTTGGGAATATGGTTATTTCTAAATTACGTGAAGAGGACAGTACAAATTTTATCTTCCATTAATATATAGCACCATCCTATTAAGTTTTGGATGTTTCTAATGTATTTATATGAAAAGTTTCCACAATACTGGACTGGACGTTCAAGTAACTCTTATTTAGCGTTTATCATATGTTCACCAAAATCATGGATCTTATTTAATGTGATTTCTTTTTGGTGTTACACCGAAGATCTTGCTTGTAAGCCTTTATTGCAGAAAACAGTGAAATGGACTTTACACATCGGTGCAGCATATCGCACTGTTGACAGTATAAAACTTTAAAATGTGTGAGCTAACATGTGTGAGCTAACTTGACTATAGATTAGATATTTGTTGCTTTACGAACGGTTCACACAGTGAACATTCAAAACTAAAAGATAAGAAAAAGAGCTTTTGTCGTTATTGTCCTGATTATATTATGTGCGTATAATATGTGTTAATGAGTCATTATTTCCCTGATTATATTATGTGCGAAAACATAAAATTTTAATATCTGATCAGCTTTTTATGTCCAACCTGTATAATAATCAGTGAATTTGATGTGTATATATAACAAGCAAAATTGTATTATAGCCGTGTTTGATTCTTTTTACACATTTTTATTTAACTTGATTTGTTTTAAATATGTATAGATGGAATTTTGTGATAGTCCCATGGATTTTGATAGACTTATTGGTATACGAACCACTAGCGATACATTATTTTATTTTTTGTGCTCTAAGTTTTGTACAAAAGGTTAAAATAAATGTTCAAAATGAATGTGAAATTGCGATCTTTTCAAAAATTATGTTTTATATCTATTATTGTGATATATATTTTTACTTTTTGGTTCTTCGGCCCTTTAAATAGCTGTCTACATCACTATCCGCATTGTCTGTATGCTACCATATAGTGCTGGTTATTATATAATTCCATTACAAAAAAAATGTTTTTTTTTAATATATATATATATACAGGGTGCGGCAGAAAAACCCGGAAAACAAATTTTAATGTAACTTAATTAAATATTAATAAATTATCATAACATAACAAATAATAATAAGAGTAGACTTTTACTGATAAATAAATTTAATTGATTTCAAAGTGGTCGGCTTTTGCAGTGATGCAGAGGCGCAAAGGCTTATTAAAATTTTCAGCAATTGGTCACAAATCTTCTTTCTTTAATCTATCCCATTCCAGCAGAAAACATTGCTTTAGAGAGTCCAAACTTTTATGCCGTTTAATGCAAGTTTTAGAATCCAAAATTGACCATACACTTTAATCATGGGATTGAGATTCGGCGAATATGTGCCTATTTTACTGATGATATCACGTCCAGAAAATGTTCCTTCCACCACTCTTCTGTCTTTTTAGCCTTGTGAGCTGATGCAAAGTCTTGTTGAAACTCCTACTTTACAGTGCCGAAGTGCGTTTTGGCCTATGGAAATATTACAGCTTCTAGAATGTGCCACTGAACGCTTTTTGAATTATTTTAGCTCCCTCCTCCACAAAATGCAGAGATGTTTTGCAGCTTTCGCAAATTCCGCCTCAGACCATGACCGACTTTGGATTTTTTCCGATGTTCACCAATTGCTGAAGTGCTTGGTGCCTCTACAGGCCAGATCCTATAGTTCTAGAAGTGACGAACTTTTGAGCGGTAAAGAGCTTCTTATTAATGAAAAGGAGTCTCTCTCAGTTCTGATATGCGGCCCGTTCCAAAAGTTTTCGGTCTACGGTGGTCTGGTGGTAAGGTCTAGGCTTCGGAACCGGAGGGTTTCAGGTTCGATACCCGATTCCACCGAAGAACCGTCATGTAAGGGGGTCTGTTGCATGTTAAATCCGTCCTGACCAAACGTCCTCCCGCTGGTGTGGTGTGGTGAGGGGAGTGCCAGCTCAGGTGTCGTCCTCGTCATCTGACCGTGGTTCAAAAGGACGAGGTCCGTCCCAAAATAGCCCTAGTGTTGCTTCAAACGGGACGTTAATATAACTAAACTAAACCAAAAGTTTTCGGCATCTTTGATGCCGCACGAGTTTTTTGCTTCAGTGGGAAGCTGAACTTTCTTGATCTTGTAAAGCTTAAATCGAAGCTCTGATTTTGTTACTCGTTGCTCTGATAGGTCCCTTATTTTCAGTTCACGAGCGATCTTTCTCATGGAAACCTTCGAATTTCATTGAACTCGCTTTTTGATAATCCACGATTACTGAAAGTGTTCACCATATGTTTTAGTTCACTTCCTGAACTTTGACAATCATTGCCAAGTTCTTCGAAATGATAGATTGCATCAGAAACTGTTTGCCGAGGAGCATTAAGCAAACGAACGACTTCATACTGTTCGTTTTCCAACTTTAAAATAGCATATCGTTTACTTGGCATTGTAAAAAGGCTAGAAATCAGTATATAAACTAAAAGATTCGTTGTAAAATATGTTATAATTGAAGTGGTAGACAAAACAATATTATAGAAAATTGAAAAGAAATTAATTAATTTCTATTTTATGATGTAATAACTTTGTCCGAGTTTTTTGTGCCGCACCCTGTATAAAATATTTCGAGTGACAAAATTCCGATGTTTGAATTAAAAAATAACTCATGCAATTCTTAAAAAAATATTAATGTCAGCAAATTCCCAACGAAGTAACAAAATTTTTAATGCCTTTCAACACTTTGCATCTTTTGAAAATGCTATTTTTAGCACGGTTTTCAGCACATGGTTGAACTAGGGATTGCAATATCGGGATATCGAATACCTGTATTTTGAGCCATTTGTACAGTTTTGTAATAACTGTATTCACAAGTTTAAATACCGTTTTTTTGGTATTTACTAGAAATGTTTTAAATTGTCTGCATTATATGTCCAAGGATCACCAACATAGCAAAATAGTATAAGTTTTTGTTTTTATGTCTCCCTAACGGTCGAAATTAATTAGAAGAACTGTGAATACAAAGTTGCACCATACAATCAAGAGAGGAGATCAAGTACTGTATGACAACGGACTGTAAAACCTTGCGCGCTTTTGCGCATGCGTTAGGATGGGTTTAATTCGACAAAATAGGGGTGAGAAGAAAGATGAAAGGAGGAGATGCTTACATTTAACAATCAAGACTCTCAGTTTTATAAGACGCAAACATTACAGATAATTAGTAATACAGAGGGAAAAAGGTACTAATGCACAGTAAAATATTTCAGAGCAATTTTTATTTAATATAAGGGACATAAACATTAAATTATGAAGAATAAATAAAATTGTCTTATGGTATTTACATAATTATAATGATTTTAAAAATTTAAAGGAAAAAGAAGAAAAGAGACTCACCAATTCAAATCTGATCAAGTTTATAGTAAATTTTCTTAAAATGTTTTACCCACAAACCTATCCACATTCAAAAGAATTCGGTACATTTATCGAAGATTATGATGACACTAATGTCGATTGTGAAAAGGAATTGCCTCTTGAACAAAACTTAGAATTAGCGAAAAATAAAAATAAAAATAAAATAAAAACTTTCAACAAACCAAAATACAATACAGAAATCTGATATATCCCAAACCATCCGACGAAAAATCGATTTATTTGAAGATGAGGGATTTAGAGGTAAATACTTGGAAAAGTATATCGCGCATTGCTAACAGTACAACCAACTAGCGTAGATGCCGAAAGAGCGTTTTCGACAGCTGGTCATTTTTGTACAAAATTACGTTCCATACTTTATGACAGTATAATTGATTCATTATGTTTTTTAACATCACATTTCAAAAATTTGTAATAGTACCACAGACTGAATAGTGATATTTATACTTTTTTGTGGTTTAAATAAATAAGAGGTTCCTTTACTTTTTTGTGATTCTTTATATACTGTTATAATTTATAAATTACAAATTATTTTTTGTGACATTTACCCTCTCTAATAAAACTGGCAAATAAAAAAAGAAAAAAGAAGCACCTGCGTTCTTTCTTTTTCTAAAATTTCTACTACGGTATTAAAACCGGTATCTCGGTATTAAGATCTAAAAAATACCGAATACCGGTATTGAATTTTTCATCCGATATTGCAATCCCTAGGTTGAACCTGATTTATGTTTGAAACAACGCTAATTCTCATCAATATTCAGTTATAATTATTTAATATTGTATATATTATCATTTATTTAATAAAATAAATTTTGTATTTGTATTGCACTTTAAAAGTTTTATTTGCGAATCTGAATAATGTATATTTAAAATGTTTGAACATAAATAAACTATTTAGAATGGTATGATATTTAATTAGAAGATGTTTTGATGATGATATAAATATTTTTGATACTAAAAATAAGTACTAAAAATTTTAAAGTGTTTGAGAAATGTTTATGTGAAATGTTTAGTATATATGTGCAAAATGTATTATTTTAATATTTTCGGAATTGACATAATAGCTAAATGATTCATTCCCACTAGATTTTGATTTCATATGGCGTGAGAAAACGGAAAAAAAATTTTGAGAAGAAAAATTAATCTCAAGTTGCCATAATATTAGAAAAAAGAATTAGAAAAAAAGGTGAAATATACAAAATAATTCAACTATAATCATCTACTTTCTTGGCACAATGATAATAATGTGGTTAAAAAAACACATTATTATCATTTTTAAGTTTCCTTCTGAACCTTTGCCAATGATACAGCATATTTATTAATAATCTTTTTTTGTAAACTTTTTCATAGTATTTGTTAAAATGTTTTGTGCATTGAAATTGCTAATTTAATAAACATTTTTTGTGATTCTTTACTTTCTGTTATGATGATAACACTTTGCATTAATGCGTGTGGATTATGCAAACCCCCATTTTTTTAAATTTTTTTTTTTTTACCTTGGTAAAAAAAGTAGTGGAATCTTTTCATATTGAATTCTATACAAAAGAGTTGGAGTTGCCAACCAGAAACTTTCACGTTTGTTCTCTAATAAACATGTTATCAACCATTTCCCTTCAAAAAATTTTGGCTTTTAGACGCTGAACACCATGAATTTTCAGATTATTATATTCATAATTTTAAATGAGAATTTTGCGCTTCATATTCTATTAAAGTAAGAAAAGCCAAATAGGCATTTTGAAGTCTTTTTTTTTCGCTCATTCGAATCCGAAATTTTGCAAAAAATTACAATTTCAGTAACAAGACCAATACCAATTTTCATTCCTTTAAGTCATCATTCTTTAAAGTCATCATTCCTTTCAGTTTTTATCATTCCTTTGCGTTTTTTCAGTTATCTCATTTATATATATTCAAATCCCAGACCAAAAGACAGAAAACCATTAAGTAAATTTGCTTCAAAATTTGTTAAGAATTTATATTTTATATTCTTGAACATTGTATAAAATTTAATTTTTCTAAGTTATTTATTTTTGAGTTATCTCATTCAAATGCATGAAAAAAATACGAGATGAGAAATGGTCAATTTGCCTGAATTATAATTTTCTCTTTTCCTGTCCTAGATTAGCTTTAAATGATTTTCATTCTGGCTTGGTTCCCTAAGCAGAGAAATTTAATTTTAATTAATGAAATTACAATTAAATTACTTGTAATACCTAATTTTCAATAAGGAACAAAAACGACTGTCAAATTAAAAATAAAAATGGGTTAATGCGTTTTCATAGTTTATCATATCTGTAATATATACCGGAAGTATACAATTTTTATATATATAAATATATGCACAGATTTTTAATGCATCTTTATGTTGCTCCAATACTGCAGAAAAGCCAAAAAGAAAGATAATAGACAATTGAGTATTTACTATACATTGCATTATCTTTGCCACAATCTAGAACTGAGAGTTGAGATTGTTTAATTTTAAAATAATTATTTTTGATTTTGTTAGTAAAAGTGAAATTAAATAAAGGTAACAATGGGCATACAAGATCCATGTCAAAATAAAGCTGAATTTTTGAAAAAAAATATGAAATAAATACAAATTGAAACTAATGAATCACAAATTTTTTAATCAATAGAATAGAATCAAAATCTTCAAACAATTTCGGTCAGTAGTTAATTGATTTGAAAATTGTATTACTAAATAAAGGCATGAAAAAGTTATTCAAAAGGGAATTGAAAAGAAAGTATTTGCTTTTTCGAATGCCAGACATTCAAATCTAGGCCCCTTGCCAACACGGTTACAGCACACTCTGCAAAATTTCTGATATTTGGAAGGAAGCAGTTCCTTTGCTTCCAAGTTATTATTATCCACAAAATGTTTTAAAATAGTAACCTATTAACATCGATTCTATTACTGAGTAATTTAAAATAAACTGATCCTACACAATATGCGAAACAGATAATTAAAAAAATTTGTGAAGATAATAAGTCTAATCGTTAAACCAATCATCGATTAAATATAAATTATTTAAGAACTAAGAATAATATAAGGAGTTCCATTTCAAATATTTATATTAAATATGAAGCTAAAAATATACCTAATTTAATTTCTGAAATTTTTTTTATGATGAACAAAAAAATGAAATTGGATTACTACCACTACTTCTATTACTATCTTAAGTTTAATTTTATAATCACACAGCAGAAAATATACAAAAAACATGTGCATAATCTCGGCGCAAAACGCGAGGCTAAATTCAGTTAATAAGGGAAAGATAACCGTAAAAAATACACTGATAATATTTTTTAAAAAATTTAATAATATCAAAGAAAAAATTATATAGATACAAAATTAATTCTATAATAAAATTTATTTTTGAAATTTTAAACTGATGCAAAAATGGTTTTTATATAAATATATGCTATAGAATTAAAAAATTAATACACATTTTAACAAAAATTTGAAAATCCTCTTCTTTCTGAACATTTATTACAGAAGAAGCAACTAACTACCAAATGTGATAGCTCTAGGTTCATTTTGAATGAGGTTTTCATATTGCATGTCGCATGACTCTTTATAGATGATATACCATCAAATAAACGCATTCTAAAATATTATAGAAATTCCCGGGTCCCTTTATTTATGGAAATTCCTATCAAAAATGAAAAGAATGTTTACTGAAATTAGCTTATTCTCCGCTTCAATACCAATTACCGCGAAGAGCATGCATGCATATGTATGTCGAGTGATGACTTCTCAAATAAAAAGAATATAAATATAAAGAATGTAAATATAAAAAATATAAAGAATTTTTTTTTGAAAATTTATTTCATTTTCCCCAATATATATAAAATATTTCTATTACATCCGCTCAGGATAATGACTAATTCAGGGAGGTAAATATAAGTATTCGAATAGCAATAAGAGCTCAGCGAAAAGAAGAGTAAGAGGAAGAGTCCAGCTTAAATTGAATGCGTGTAGGAATCCTGAAGGAGTTCCTAAATATATTCTATTCAAGAAAGTACTCATATCTTTTCAAAACAAATAAGAAAATTAAAGTGGATGTAGGCATTTTACATATTAAATATTTGCCCTTTACATCCACTTAATAGTACAATAATAATTTTAGGGAATTGCGAGATAGACTTCCATGAAGGCATTTACAGGAAATTTATTGAATTTCTTATTACAGCAGACTTTCAAGTATTCAGTCTAATATGCAGAACAATAAGCAAGATAATAATGAAGCTAGACAGACTCCGTTCTATAAACGCTCAATTCTTTTCCTACCCATACTATCAAAAACGATTTTTTATAATTGAACATGCCGCGACTCATATTCTGTTAGTACAGGCATTTGATGTTTTTGTTATTTTGTACCTTTAACCATTCAAAACAGAAAAAAAAGCTTAAGAATAAAAATATTGTACACATTTTAAGATTAATTTTATGATGTATTATTTAATTGCAAGAAGCACAAAACCATACACACAAAACATCAACTTTCTATCGAGAGCAGTTTTTTTTTTTTTTTAATTTGGAGCATGCATTACAAGTGACACATTATATTATTTTTGGGGACACAACTTATGCACTGAAAATTTAAGAGGACTAAAGACAAGTTCAAAATACCATATTTAATGTTAATTACTTAGATATGCAACCTCGCATATAAATATTTTTGTTTCCGCCATTCAGCTCATTAAGTTTTGGTCATGATGAAGACTACATTGCTCATGTGATACGGTAAAGTAACATTCCAAGTCAAGAAAAAGATCAATTATTAGATATTTCATATAACACCACCCACATATATTTCTGTTTTTGCCGCTGGTCTTATTAAATTGTGGTCATGATGAAGACTAAATTGCTCATATGGTAGAATACAGCACAAAGTAACGTTTCAATACAAGAAAAATATCAACTATTAGCTATTTCATGCAAAAGAAATATTATGTATGAGTTTAAAAGGGCAGCTCATGTAATTTTCGGTTAAAGAAAGGTTAAAAAAAGCAACGATGTGGTTTTTAATACCTTTAAAATCAATTTCTTAACTTTCTTTAAATTTTTAGCTATCCTTTCAATTAAAAATAAATACAGGAGAGATTGCAATTTGTACTTGTTTTATGCTTTAAATTAAAATTTTGAAGTGAATTAAAATAAAATAGGCCAGTCATGTATATATTACAAGTTTTATATAAAAATATATAATTTCTTAGTAAAATCGTAACGGAGTCTCCTAACCTTGAGCAATGTATCGATGTAGACAATTTTTTATTCCATATATCCACTTATGGCCCCTAGATACGCTATCAATGGTCGTCCATCCATTGTCAATCTCCATTTTCGGAAATCGTGTTAAAATAAAACTTTTAAAAATACTCCAGTCTCCAACTGAAAGATAGTTGGAGAATGACTGTTTTTCAAGCACAGCTTTTCAGTCAGAATTCTCTACGTTTATTGTGATGTTTCAAATTAATATAGTACTTTCTTTTGTTATTATAAGATGTAATTCACCAGAATTACTTTACACGAATTAACTAATGAAATAAATATGGTTTCTTGAACAGGAGATACGAAGGTCATATAGTTATATAGTCTTAGTCATTTTTACTAGAATGTTAATTTTAAGGGAAATTCACTCAATGAGTATACGGTGAGTTATCTCAATGATGAAAAACGATTCTTTATTCCGTAAGAAACTGAAACGTAAGCACCTAAGTACAGGCGAAGCGCAAACAAGGTGATATTTGCAGAAACTGACAATGCAAAGACAATGAACAAATCTTTAATTGCGTAACAACGCAGTACAACATCGTTTAGATTGCCTCTAAACAGCTTTCTCCGCACTCACATCCCAAAATGAGAATGACTTAACTCTTTTTCTCTCGGATTTTTATAATCTAGTTGATAGGGAATAGAACATTCGAGAAATATTTACAAATTTTTGCACCTTTTAAGGTATTGCCAAAATTTTTGCACTTTCCGGAATCCTCTTTTTATCGTAAATGGACTGCCTCTACGTTTGTCGTCAATCTGACTTGGCACCTGTTCAGCATTCTTTAGAAATATCTGTACAATTCTCTTGCATATATGAAACAATCTGCGCAGGAAAGCAATATTACAGATTCGTAGCTCTATCATATGTTTATATTTTAATATAATGTAAAAGTTTCATTTACGAATATAATTGAAAAATTCAAAAATAAACTATTTTATCTTTTAATTATAAATATTCTATTTAGAGTGTATTGGTTCTTAATTGAGAAATGTTGTATGACATTATGTATATTTTTGATTTATTTCTATGTGTTTCATATTTAAAAAAAATGTTAAGAATCTCAGTTTTATAGTGCGAAAAATGCTATTTTAAAATAAACAAAATATTAGACTTTATGAAGGTTATGGGATGAATACTATTTCAGTACACTAAAGTGGAAAGAAAAACCTAAGAGAAAAGAGCCAAGATTAACAGTTCGTTATATCAGAAATGTTGTCAATTGTACGAGATGTCCGTCAGTAATACTGAAGTAAAGTAAATTGTTCTTGTTCTTTTATTACTCTATTATGTTTTTAATTAGTTGGTAGTAAAAAAATATTTTATTAGGAATGCAGATGTTTCATGAACTACTATTACTCCAATATTAATCTCTGTAGACCTATGACGAACTCTGAAATATACATTTCTTTAAATTTTATTGTAAATGGTTCTGAAGAAATCAAAACATTCTAGAAAAAGGAAAGGAAAATACACCTACTTATTCATTTGTTCACAAAAATAGCATCTCTTATAGGAGAAATTTGAATAAATATGCTGCAATGAGTTATAAATTTATTTATTTTATATTATTTTAAAATATAGAAGACTTTAAACTGACATGATGGCTATTTCAGGAAATGTTGTTGAACTTCACCAGCAGATAGCGCCACTACTGAGGAATAAACGAATGGAAAATGTTCTCTGTGAAATTATATATTATATATATAAAAAAAAGTCCCGTTTACAAATTATTATAAAGACTAATGATTTCTGCATAAAAATTTAAACACGTTAAATCTAATTAGTTATCTGAAATAATTTTGTATTAACTGCTGGTATAAGTTCTTTAAATCCAAATTCAGTATCCGCTGATAGGATATTATCTTGGTTGTTGTGATATTTCTAATTTTTTCAATATTAAAACAATCCGATTTTCATGTTGGGACTGCTCTGGTCTCATGTTATAATTAAGTTTTGGTATGAGGTATTTACTCTTGCAACAACATAATAGAAAAAACGCAATTTCGAAATGAACAAACCACTTGCATTTAATATCCTTGATATTGGCGCCATCTATTGGAAAAATCAAACAGCGCTTTAAAAAGTTTCTTCTATGCAAATGTTCCTGAATTAAAATAATGATTTGTTTCTAAATTAAAATAAAAAAATTAATGAATACTCTATATGTTATAGTATGAAATATATATTATAATATATGGAGGATTCATTTATCCTCTATATGTAATAATATATATTCTAATATCTCTTACAGAAAATGCTATTTTTTTAATTAAAAAACTTTATTTTTTTGCAGTTTATGATTTGAGATGTGATATTTTTAGATACTATTATTTCGAAAATTACCGAAATTTATGTATCAAAATTTTTTCCCAGTTAAAGCCATTAGTAGAGAACATACACTATAGCCACGAAACACAATGTATGATAAAAATATGCGAATACTTTCTGCTTTAACATTAAAAAAAAATTTTTTTTCGAGAAAGGGTGGACGAACTTATGATATTTAATGAACCTGTTCGAACGTATATTTTACAGTGAAGATTCGGTCATGATGAGTATCCCAATATTGATGAAAAAATGATTTATGAAATCTGACAATAATTCTCAACTTTCATCAATGTATTTTTTTTTTAAATATGGTGTCAGTACTTGTTTGTATTTCAGAAAATAAGAGTTAGAATGTAATCGGGACTCTGTGGGCATCGGTATTTGAGCCAATATTAGGACTGACTTGATGTTCGGTTTTCATATGGGTTCGGGTTCAATATCAGGAGCTGATAGTTTTACTTGATTATTTTATATTTAATAAGCTGGCAACTGATCTCTTTATCATAAATAGTTATTAAAATACTAGCTGTTGGTTGATATTAATTGTACAGACTTTTAATTCTACCCATATTTCTGGTTATCCATAACTTTAATTTTTAATTTTAATTTTATACTTTATTTTTTAAAACATTATTGAAAAATAAGGGCTTTTATACATCTTAAAGGATTGATAGCAATGATTTAACTTTTCTTTCATTTTTAAGTATTTCGTCATATTTTTATTAAAAAATATATATTTTTAGTTTCTAAAACATAAATATTTTCTTTTAAAGCATATTTCTTATCCATTATATTTTGAAAATTCTATTCATGTTCAAAGCCTGATTTTTTGTTACTTTCAATTAATTTACTAATAATAATTCTGTTGTTTTAGAACAAAAAATTCTTTAAGACAACATACATTTATTTTTTTATAGAAAATGTTATCAATTTTGCATGCTTTGTAAATGTCGCAAGAAAAGATAAACAAATGCGGCAGAAATACTTTTATTCCACGTAATGATAAGAAATAATCTCATCGTGCTGTCCAGATATTCCGACTCTTTGTATCATGTTGATAAAAGTATCAGTATAATATTTTTTATCATGCTGATGAAATTCTAAGTTTGATACTTTGTATCATGTTAATACAATCATCGCCATGATACTTTCTATTATATTAATGCATGTATCTCTTTGGTATTTTTTAATCAGATTGATACACTATCATCCAATCATAGATGAGATTAAAAACTGATAAACGAATGATTTCAAATTGAGATTTGTTTTTTGAAGATGTATTGCCTTGGTTTTTGACAATGATTAACGGATGGACGAAGAAAGAAAAGAAAAATCTTTTCTAAAACAATTATTATGGTGTAGGTTGGGAGTATTAGTAGTATGTGCTCCATTAGACAGAGTTAACGGAAAATTATGTCAAAATAGTGAATATTTACATTAAAAAAATCACTCATTGCCGATAAAGTTGCCGAGACAAGAAGGCGAACTTATGGGCTAATTAGTTTTTTATGACTCTAATATGGTGTCACTTGTTGAAAGCGAATGATGCTGAGAAGTTTACCAATCGGTATCACTCGAATTCAAACACTGATATCGAGTACCTGTTGCTTTTAATGTCTATCAGTTTTATGTATTTGATATTTCTCTTTGCTTGATACAAAATATTAGGTTGATAAAGTATCGTCTAATACTAATTATTTTTAAAAATTTAAGCTAAAAATAATACACACACATTGTGGCGAATCTTCTTTCTAATTATACACGAGTCAGAGAATACTTGCGCGTTTTGTCAATGCTCGCTTTTTAAATGCCATTTATATGACGGTTTTCCCAAAACTATTTAGTGGCACGTTTACCGATCAGCCGGTGTTTTTGTTTTCGTGATTTGAATTGCATAAAAATCCTTGTTTTATATTTATTGCATTTTTAAAATGAATATTTCTAATAAAATATAGTCTTTTGCATGGAAAAGCTTTCCTTTTTGATTTTCCTAAACACCTTACACATCGTGGATGCGTCACCCCTCCATAATTTTATTCTAATCCTAACGTATATAAATTACATAATTTATTCAACCTTTTCTAAAATATTAGAATATTTTCTATTTAATTAGATTTATTAGAATATTTAATTAGAATTTCTAGAATATTTTCAGTTATTAAATCCTATGATAATTTTATATCATTAACTGAAAATGGCAAAAATTGTAAGATATTGCGCAGGGAGCAATGGATAAAGGGTAAATATTGCGCAGGGAGTATTCAATATTTTTAGTTGTGTATATAATTATATAAATAAACTGTTTCTACTATTTCATGTATATACTTTATTAAATATTTAATTTTAATAATCTAAGATAAAACAGTCATTTGGGTGATGAGATAAAAGGATAAACGGGAAAAAAGTGGACGGCAGTTTCACATTGACCTACTGATTACTTATTATAATTCTATTAACAATATTATCAACAAATGCATGCATTGTCATTCAATGATTTCTTTATATCTATTTTGATTATGAATATTTAAAACCGCTGATCAATTATATTACTTCGAATTCACATTATCATTCACATTTTAGAAAACACTTCTCATTCCATACTTTTTGCGGATTACATCTTGCTGAAAATATCATATCTTTTATAAACCTTTATGATGCTAGAAAAAAAGTTCTGTCTATAGTTGTGCGTTTAGTTAATCATTCACTATTTTAAAAGTAAGTTTAATCATTAAGGAAGGATTATTTTTTTATTAAACTAATACAATAAAAAATAATTGAACCATAAAAATAAAGTATAAGGAAAATTTACGATTCCCTTTAAATTTTATCGTATATTATCTAATAAAGGTGTTATCACTCCATATGAAATTATGGACAAGTCTGTGAACACCACGAGTGCTGAGATTTTTTTTAAGTGCAGGAGCGTTTTGTGCTTTGTAGTATTGTTAAGTAGTTGCTTAGCAGTACTTAGCAGTACACTCCTTATCGATAATTTAAAAAAATTGACATAAAATAATAAATGCAATCGCAAGATCACTTGCCAAATATCATTTATTTAAGCAATTATGTTTTTGAGTTATCGAGTTTATATGGATACGAAAATACATATTTGGTACAAAATTTGATAACGATATACTTTTCTTTAAAACTTTAAACTTTAAACCAAAACTTTAAAAAACGTTAAAACTTTAAACCAAATTTTATTTATCTAGCGTTTTACATTTATTAATTAGTTATCGTGTTTATTTGTTCTCAAATTGACAATCTTCCGCTCAGCAAAATTCATTTAAATTTGACAGAAATATTGACATTTGGTATAAAGATCACATTCCACATTTCACCCATCTGGCTCAAAAAGGTTTTGAATTTTCATGCTCATAGTTAGACAGAGCAACAAAAAAAATATGAATTATTCTAAAGAATTGTTTTGTGGACTCAGAAGTGTATAACATGAAGATTTATCAAAATCTTGAGTTCCAATTATTAAAAATAATAATTATGCATTCAAAAATGAGAATTTGTACATAGAAATAAAAAAGGAAAAGGAGAAGATTGACGAAGATAGCAAAAAAAGTCAGAAACTATTGCCAGCGGATTTCTATAGCAATGAGAATAGGGACATATGTCAGACAGATCTGAGATATCACCCACGTTTAATAGTGACTAAAAAACATAGTAATAAAATGAAATAAAAGTAAAAAGCTAATTATCCTAACGCATTTCATTTTTGTAAACTAACGTCAATAAAAGCTAAACGAATATATTACTTAGGTTTTTGGACAATCTTGATGTCATAAAATCATTAATATCAATTTTGGCAGAAAATAATGCTAACACTCTTCCAAAGATTTTGACAGAACACAGAAAGAAGTTCCTCTAGTTAATTTTTTTTTATTCAGTATGCACATCATTTAACACAATGCGAGTAAAACTGACCCTGATAGGGAAGGAAAACATCCATTATCTAAAGAAAGGGGAAGGGCTAACATTTTAATGACAGAAAACTGTATAATTTAAATGACAGATGATTGTTATTTTTTTTATTTTTCTGAAAGCAGTGAGAGAATGTTCTTTATCATTCTAGATTATGTAGGCACTTATCTGGGTGAATAATTAGATAATAATGATCTTTTTGCAATGTGATGAAGTGTTAACAATGAATAAATGTTATTAAGTGCTTTTAAATTATGTTATCAATGATTAGATAATAATGATATTTTTGTTCTGTGATGATGTGTCAAAAATATATATGTTGGTTTGTGCTTCCAAATGTTATCTTTGTCTTTTTTATCTGAATTTGTTGTTAATGATTTTAGCCGTCGAAAATACGATGTTGAAAAAAAATTTAAATAAGAGAAATGTAGGGAAGAAACGTTAGTATTTTGATGTAAATGAAATTGAATGAAAATGGTTCGTTTTCAAGGAAATTCCGAGAAAACATACATTCGAAACGCTTTAAATTGTATACTTTTTGAAATTATTTTTTTATGTACAGTTTCTTAATAAAGTTTAGAAACTAAAGTTTGTGATAAGATTTTAACCTTACGCAACTATCCTATACCTGCCTAAATTACCTGCCACTTTAAATGTATGTTTTGCGTTTCATATTTTATGTGTTGTATTCTTTACTAGTACTTAATTTTCTATGAAAAAATTACCTTAAATTAAATTAATTGTGTTAAAACTACACGAAATTAATTTTGGTAATTAATGTGAACATCCTCTTATGACAGTGGAAAAGGAAATGTGCGGCTGTTTGTGTTGTATTAATGTGCAATTAATGTGAAATTAATGTGTAATTAATTAGTAATCATGAAATTAATTGTATTAAAAATTACCTTAAAATTACCTTACGCAACTATCTTATACCTCCCTAAATTACCTGCCACTTTAAATGTATGTTTTGCGTTTCATATTTTATGCGTTGTATTCTTTACTAGTATTTAATTTTCTATGAAAAAATTACCTTAAATTAAATTAATTGTGCTAAGACTACACGAAATTAATTTTGGTAATTAATGTGAACATCCTCTTATGACAGTGGAAAAGGAAATGTGCGGCTGTGTGTGTTGTATTAATGTGCAATTAATGTGTAATTAATTAGTAATCACGAAATTAATTGTGTTAAAAATTACCTTACGCAATTATCTTATACCTGCCTAAATTACCTGCTACTTTAAATATATGTTTTGCGTTTCATATTTTATGGGTTGTATTCTTTACTAGTACTTTATTTTCTATGAAAAAGCCTAAATTGAACATTTAGAGAGAATGAATGTGCTGTTAATCTATAACACTGTTTTAAAAAATGCGGTTTATAGAAAGTGTTAATAGACCTTGATCATATCTACACACCTTTGACAATTTAGAGACTTTTCCAACATGATATGCTGGTAAGTTATAAACAGTCAGGCGATAGCCAGAACAAATTAGATAGGTACAGCAGATTCTCATACTCGTCATATCTTGTAATTTCAAATAAATTCTTCTTGCTCCTTCTGTATAAGGGAATGAGTTATTTTGATTCTTTTAGAAAATTCCTTGTGACTTTAGGTTTTTTGGGAAACTATACAAACACGAGATGCGGAAACAACTTTATCTTTTTCTGGAATTGTGTTTATGGAGCTAGCTGGTTAATTGTAATTGCTGAGCATCATTGATGACACGGTTTTTTTTATTTCATCAGCAAATTGTTGCCTGTCTGTGTGTGACTGATGTCAACAATTGCTATTTATTATGTACACTTCAGCTGTATTTTTGTTATCTATGTTCCGTTTGTTTTTTAAATATTTGTGGAGTAAAGAGTAATTTGATGGCTAGGCATATATCTAGGAAGAATAAGAAGTTACTTACCTAGGTACGACAGACTCAAATGAGACTATAAATAGCTCCATTAAAGACATATTTATAGTTTAGGCATCTATCTAGGAAGAATAAGAAGTTACTTACCTATGTACGACAGACTCAAATGTGACTATAAATAGCTCCATTAAAGACACATTTGTAGTCTAGGCATCTATCTAGGCAGAATAAGAAGTTACTTACCTATGTACGACAGACTCAAATGAGACTATAAATAGCTCCATCAAAGACACATTTGTAGTCTAGGCATCTATCTAGGAAGAATAAGAAGTTACTTACCTATGTACGACAGACTCAAATGAGACTATAAATCGCTCCATTAAAGACATATTTGTAGTCTAGCTTGAAAATAAATTTATAAAATATATAAATTCTAAAATTCTATATATTATAAAATATTGGGGTATTATTAACACTTTGTCAAGAGTAAGAGATCAAATCCTTATCCTTTTATACTATTTATTTAGTTATTGCATTATTTATAATTACTTAATGCCTAATTAAATGGTATTTTACATGAGCATGGGTACATGGCATGATATAAGCCATAGTATAAATAAATAATAAGAAAATCCTTTCCTTAAAGTTAAAAATAATAATAAACAAATTATTTACTTATTCATTAAATTAAAAAGATGGTAATTTATTAACTAAATTGTTCTTGATGACAGAGAGCCTCATAATGTGTACTATCTAGGTCGCAAAATGCCTAACTCGCCATTGGTAAGGTTTCATCATCTGGCATGTGAGTATTTTGAAAGCATAAGCGGCACTGCTGACCAGCATTGAGTGTGTTCATTACAACGAAGAAGTAGCCGCTGACTGGCGAAGCCAAGATTACTTGAAACACATAATTCGTGTAAATTTTCAATACTTTTAAATTTTTCAGTATTATCATCGCTATTAAAACGGTATGAAGAAATAACAAACAATTGCCTTTCATTGTCACCGGTGACCTCAGTAAAATAAATCCATCACAAATGATTACACAAATGAATTTGTCTGTTGTAATTTTTATTCACCAAATTATTTAGTGCATAACGAGAAATTCAATTAATCAGACCAAAAGCCATCTGAAATTAGCTTGGTATTCAACATGTCAAAGTAGCTTCACCGAATACCTAACGGATTATTTTCGAAATGGTACATTATAAAATTATTTTAGTTTTAATAAAACACTTCAAAGCAGGCTAAGCTGTCAATGAATCAACAACAACAATGAATAATAACCAATGTAGCAATATGAATCAATAATAACCTTTTAGTTAAAGCGAATCGGAATGTATCATCAATTATCTGAGTAATTAGTAATCATGTGTTGACAACATATATTATTGACTAATCAGAAGTATGAATGATCTGATGAATGAATTATTAAACGTAAAGACTTTATAAAAATATTTGTTTTCTGTCTCCTTGTATTATAATATTCTAAGATTAGCCTTTTACCAGAGGAATAATTCATTGACAGATTTTCACGACAAATTGCATGTCGTAATCTGTCATGATGTCTGTTAATAATGGTGCTAAAATGATCATCGGAATGGCTTTATTATGATTGTGTCACGGCTTTCTGATGAGAGGAGTTGTTGCTGGGTTCCTCTTATCGGAATAAAGTCGCCGGAATAAATTACTCGTCAAAATATGTATAATGCCCGATACACTTTGCTTTCAACTTAGTTCTATTTTCGAGATTTTTAAAAGCGCAGATGTAATAAATCCACTATAAGCTAACAGATGGCCTATATTTAATTTATTTTAATTGATACAATTACTTTTCATAAATTTTTATATTTACTATAAAGTATTTAATATTATTATGAAAAAAAATCCGAGTCTGAAAAATAAACAAACAAAATAAAAGCGTGAAGTCATAAGATGATATGATGAGGAAAAAACAGAAATATTGTAAACAGAATATACAAGAAACTTTCCATTTAAACTTACTCAAAGTATGCAGTATATTTGACTACCAAAATGTTGGAAATCTAATAGTCTTTGAAAAAAATATAATATCTTATTTTTAAATAGACTAATAATGACATGATTTAAAAACCATTCTCATTCTAGGCACTTTAAACAGTTTCCCGGAGAGAAATTAAAAGCACTCATAAAATATTTGTTACGCTTTTCAACTTTTTTCATATTATTCTATTCAGGCCAGTTTCGTTGTATGAAACACTCTAATACTACATCGTTTTGTAGGTGTTTATCTAATAGCTCAAGATATTGTGTGATACCTCCATGATGTTGCTGACAATATCTGAAATCTGGGCAATATCGCGAAAATTAGTGATAATTTAATGCTAACAGGATTAAAAAGATACTGATATTTAGGTAATTATGTTCCTTATTAGCAAAAGACATTGTATGATATTACCACTATATTTTTCGGTATTTTGAACACCATACAAAGTGCAAAGGTTGTCGAACATTTTATGCTAATTGAATTTGTTCCTTAAATCCTGAATACTCTATATTAAACTGATTGAACATGGCAAATGCTTTAGATAAATTAAATATCGAGTTCGATATTTATTAAACTAACCGAATTTAACGAACGTTTTAAGAGTTACATTCCCTCTTAGCTCAAGATATTGTGATATCGTGAAAATACCTTAAAATACTATTCTACATTTTGTGCTAACCGGGTTAAGAAGTTACAGGATTTTAGGGAACTGTGTTCCCTGTTGGCGAAAGATATTGTACGATATCTCCACGATGTTCTTCAGTTTTCTGAACATCAGATATCCTGTAAAGGTTGTTGATTATTTTATGCTAATAGGATTTTCTCATTAAATACTGAATTAATTCACTATTAAATTGAATGAACATTAAACATTTTTAGGCAAATGCGGATGCTCATTAAATATTGAGAGCATGACACACTGATTGAATATGATGAATATTTTAACATTCATTTGAGTTCTATATTAGCATAAGATATTGTATGACATCTTCACGATGTTGTTCAGTTTTTAGAACATCAGATTCGTGTAAAGGTTGTTGATCCTTTTATGCTAATAGGATTTGCTTATTAAATACAGAATTAATTCACTATTAAACCAAATGAACATTAAATATTTTTAGGCAAATGCGGATGCTCATTAAACATTTTTAGGCAAATGCGAATGTTCATTAAATATTAATAACCTGACAAACTGATTGAATATGATAAATATTTTAACATTTGAGTTCCATATTAGCATAAGATATTGTTCCATATCTCCATGATATTGCTCGATACTCTGAATGCTGGACAATATCGAGAAAATGTCTTAAAATGCTAATCGGCATTTTGTTTTCAACAAAAGAGTTTGCTCATTAAATACTGGGCTCTGTATCTATTAAATTTTTTGAACATGACAAATTTTAAGTCAAATGCGTATGCTTATTATCTTTTGAGTTCGTTCCTAATTAAACTGATAGAATATGGCGAATGTTTCAATAATTGCTTTTTCTTATTTTCCCAAGATATTGTGCGATATCTCCATCATGTTTCTTGATATTCTGAATACTTTCCAATATCGTGAAAATATCTTAATATGTATTTGTGTTAATAAGGAGACTCGATAGTAATAATGTGCTAATAATACTGATCTCGATTTCTATTAAACAAAAGGAACATGATAAATTTTTAAGTATGTTCATTAAATAAATATTAAGTTCTTTACTAATTAAACTCAAAGAACATGATGAATGTTTTCATAATTGCGTTTTCCTATTAGTATAAGATATTGGGCGTTATCTCCATGATGTTGCTCGATATTCTGAATTCTGGCCAATATCGATAAAATATTTTAAAACATATTTGTGCTAATAGCGTTTGCTCATTAAGTTCTGTCCTCTATTTCTGTTAAGCTAAATGAACATGACAAATTTTTAAGTATGTTCATTAAACAAACATTAAGTTCTTTCCAAATTAAACTCAAAGAATATGATGAATGTTTTCATAACTGCGTTTTCCTATTAGCATAAGATAATGCGCCATATACCCATGATGTTGCCTGATATTTTGAATACTGGCCAATATCGATAAAATATTTTAAAACATATTTGTGCTAATAGCGTTTGCTCATTAAGTTCTGTCCTCTATTTCTGTTAAGCTAAATGAACATGACAAATTTTTAAGTATGTTCATTAAATAAATATTAAGTTCTTTCCTAATTAAACTCAAAGAATATGATGAATGTTTTCATAACTGCGTTTTCCTATTAGCATAAGATAATGCGCCATATACCCATGATGTTGCCTGATATTTTGAATACTGGCCAATATCGATAAAATATTTTAAAACATATTTGTGCTAATAGCGTTTGCTCATTAAGTTCTGTCCTCTATTTCTGTTAAGCTAAATGAACATGACAAATTTTTAAGTATGTTCATTAAATAAATATTAAGTTCTTTCCTAATTAAACTCAAAGAATATGATGAATGTTTTCATAACTGCGTTTTCCTATTAGCATAAGATAATGCGCCATATACCCATGATGTTGCCTGATATTTTGAATACTGGCCAATATCGATAAAATATTTTAAAGCATATTTGCGCTAATAGCGTTTGCTCATTAAGTTCTGTCCTCTATTTCTGTTAAGCTAAATGAACATGACAAATTTTTAAGTATGTTCATTAAATAAATATTAAGTTCTTTCCTAATTAAACTCAAAGAATATGATGAATGTTTTCATAACTGCGTTTTCCTATTAGCATAAGATAATGCGCCATATACCCATGATGTTGCCTGATATTTTGAATACTGGCCAATATCGATAAAATATTTTAAAGCATATTTGTGCTAATAGTGTTTGCTCATTAAGTTCTGTCCTCTATTTCTGTTAAACTAAATGAACATGACAAATTTTTAAGTATGTTCATTAAATAAATATTAAGTTCTTTCCTAATTAAACTCAAAGAATATGATGAATGTTTTCATAACTGCGTTTTCCTATTAGCATAAGATAATACGCCATATACCCATGATGTTGCCTGATATTTTGAATACTGGCCAATATCGATAAAATATTTTAAAACATATTTGTGCTAATAGTGTTTGCTCATTAAGTTCTGTCCTCTATTTCTGTTAAACTAAATGAACATGACAAATTTTTAAGTATGTTCATTAAATAAATATTAAGTTCTTTCCTAATTAAACTCAAAGAATATGATGAATGTTTTCATAACTGCGTTTTCCTATTAGCATAAGATAATGCGCCATATACCCATGATGTTGCCTGATATTTTGAATACTGGCCAATATCGATAAAATATTTTAAAGCATATTTGCGCTAATAGCGTTTGCTCATTAAGTTCTGTCCTCTATTTCTGTTAAGCTAAATGAACATGACAAATTTTTAAGTATGTTCATTAAATAAATATTAAGTTCTTTCCTAATTAAACTCAAAGAATATGATGAATGTTTTCATAACTGCGTTTTCCTATTAGCATAAGATAATGCGCCATATACCCATGATGTTGCCTGATATTTTGAATACTGGCCAATATCGATAAAATATTTTAAAGCATATTTGTGCTAATAGTGTTTGCTCATTAAGTTCTGTCCTCTATTTCTGTTAAACTAAATGAACATGACAAATTTTTAAGTATGTTCATTAAATAAATATTAAGTTCTTTCCTAATTAAACTCAAAGAATATGATGAATGTTTTCATAACTGCGTTTTCCTATTAGCATAAGATAATACGCCATATACCCATGATGTTGCCTGATATTTTGAATACTGGCCAATATCGATAAAATATTTTAAAGCATATTTGCGCTAATAGCGTTTGCTCATTAAGTTCTGTCCTCTATTTCTGTTAAGCTAAATGAACATGACAAATTTTTAAGTATGTTCATTAAATAAATATTAAGTTCTTTCCTAATTAAACTCAAAGAATATGATGAATGTTTTCATAACTGCGTTTTCCTATTAGCATAAGATAATGCGCCATATACCCATGATGTTGCCTGATATTTTGAATACTGGCCAATATCGATAAAATATTTTAAAGCATATTTGTGCTAATAGTGTTTGCTCATTAAGTTCTGTCCTCTATTTCTGTTAAACTAAATGAACATGACAAATTTTTAAGTATGTTCATTAAATAAATATTAAGTTCTTTCCTAATTAAACTCAAAGAATATGATGAATGTTTTCATAACTGCGTTTTCCTATTAGCATAAGATAATACGCCATATACCCATGATGTTGCCTGATATTTTGAATACTGGCCAATATCGATAAAATATTTTAAAGCATATTTGTGCTAATAGTGTTTGCTCATTAAGTTCTGTCCTCTATTTCTGTTAAACTAAATGAACATGACAAATTTTTAAGTATGTTCATTAAATAAATATTAAGTTCTTTCCTAATTAAACTCAAAGAATATGATGAATGTTTTCATAACTGCGTTTTCCTATTAGCATAAGATAATACGCCATATACCCATGATGTTGCCTGATATTTTGAATACTGGCCAATATCGATAAAATATTTTAAAACATATTTGTGCTAATAGCGTTTGCTCATTAAGTTCTGTCCTCTATTTCTGTTAAACTGACTGAATATGGCAGAGTTATTTGGTACGTGTGTTTGCTCATTAAATACTAAAATTGTCCCATTTTAAACTGACTTAGCAAGTAAGATATAAATAAAATGTTGCGCAGTATAGTTATGAGTTGCATTTATATCCAAATCATTCTTTATCATCAGTAATAATTAATGAGCATTCTTAATCATAAGTAATCTTTTCATCAAATGAAAAAAAGAAATCTGTAAAGAGGTCATGGACCTAGAAATAGTTAACTAATCTTCAGCTAGAATCTGTACCTTTTTCCAAAAATAATCTCAACCTTCTTATACTGGTTAAAGCATTTGTTTTTTTTCACCTTTCGCTTCCCAAGGTAACTCATTAATCTTCCAAGTACGCTACAAGTGTTCGCGGAGTTTTTAGGAAATGGTCCTATTTACAGTCGGTATCTTGTAACGAAGCATTTGCTAGGGGTTTACTGTAATCCCGTCTAGCAAAGCAAACAGCGGACCGAAGTATCGGCGGAAGATACCTGGATTAGGCAGAATGGAATGCTTTAATCGGATCAGTTAAGAGTTTGTCTTGGCGCTTCTGTTGTTGTTGAGGACTTCCGGATTAAACTTCGCTCTCCTAATCAAACGAAATTCGAGGACATCTGTGATTTCAATTATAAGAATTTCAATGTAGTTGATCGAAGTATCTTTTGAAATTTTAGTATTTCCAATCTTTAAAAAAAGTGGGGGGAAATAGTCCATTGTATTTGCTTAAAAACGAATCGTATTTTTATGCCAGCTCTGAAATGTACACTTTTGTAATAAATTTAATAAAAAGGGATTTTTTTAATGTAAGATACTATTAGCGTACTTTTAGTATTTATTTTTATTTTCATTATATTCAATTTTTCTAACTTTAATTTGTAATTTAATATTGTCAGTACTATGACTGTTGAAATGAGCTTTTCTCAAATTCCCCAGCAGATGGCGCTTCTCATGTTATAGGACTAACAACATTATCTCATGATCATTATCTCATTATCATTATAACTTCTCATGTTATAGGACATTACAACTAAATAAGTGATTAATTAATGAATTTTCGTAAGTATTTAGATAGTGTATTTTCATCGTGAACTCACATGTATGCAAAATTTCAGTTCGTAAATTTCAATTAGTTTTGAAAGATTTCTGAACAATCAGGAAATAAATCAGAATGTCAGAATTTATTCTGCAAGTGTAATTTAAAGTAATATTTTCATTTGGAGTAATAAGATGTTGCCATCAAAATTGATTGATATTACTATATTAATACTATTAATATATTGGGTGAACATCTAATTGCAGAAGGTGGCTGAAGCCATTTCAACTGAATCAGTGATTAATTAATGAATTTTCGTAATTATTTAGATAGTGTGTTTTCATCGTGAATTCACATGTATGAAAGATTTCAGTCTTTTAATTTCATTTAGTTTTACAAAATTTTTATCAGGGAATAAATCAGAATGCTCCAATTTATTTTGCAAGTGTAATTTAAAATAATATTTACAACTGGTTTCATAAGATGCCATCAAAACTGACTGACAACACTAAATTAAAGCTTTTAATATATTGGGCGAACATATAATTGCCGTAGTTGATTGATAAATAATAAACAAATTAACAAAACTATTATAAAATAATAACTACAAATTAACAAATTAACAAGATAGAATTGTATGAATAAATAATTTATTCATTTCCAAAATTTTGAAAATTGGAGTCAACTATATTGAAAATTAGAGACATTTATTGTTAGATTCCTTCTTAATAACTCCAAATCAGTAATATTTGATTAATTAGTTTTTGAAGCTTATTGATTGTACACCACTATTATTTGCAATGATTTACAACAACTTAAAAATATTGTGAAAGTAATAATAATAAAAACAGCGTTTTTATGTATAAATGCAGACGATTTTAAATAAAGAAGAAATATTTTGAAAATTATGGTGAATTTCTTAATATATTAATTTTTAAAAATCTTTTTTTTTTGTGCACTGAAAAGAAAAAACTTTTATTTTAATTATTTTACATTTTTTAGTTTTTAATTTATAATTCATTGTTAAAAAACATTACGGATTTTTCATAATCAGTATGTCCTAAAATTCAAGATATTCTCATATAGAATAAAAATATATTTAAACAAATCTATCAGCTAATAATTAATTTCAAATAATATAAAAATAATTAGCCGTGTTCAAAATTTCAAGCTTCTAGTATATCAAGTAGTTAATGAAAAAACATCTATTAATCGACAATGTCTCATCATAACTTAAAGCCAAAAAATCAATTACATTTTTTTAGCTTCATTCAATAAGTTAAAAAATTAATAGAAAAATTAATTGAAAATTTTTTACATGCTTAGCTCGACTTATTTAAAGTCTCTAGAACTAGAATTTTGTGTTCGATTTTTTTTTCTCATTTCCTAATCTGTCATATTTTGAACTTGGCGATTACAATATGTTATTGTAATATTTTCAAATCTTTATTATCAACTAATTGATAAGTTATATTGAATTTTGATTCTACTGAAATGCCATCACGTGAAATAAAAGGAAGATTTTTAGTACACTAATATAAGTGCATTTAAAAAAGATTTTTATTGAATTTATTTTTAATCCAAATGTATAATTTGTAAAAAATATATACGCACACGTGCATTTTAGATACAAAATTGAGAGATAACAAAATGAATAAAATGAAAATGATTTGTTAGCTAATTCTTATATTTATATAAAATAATATAATATAATATAATATAAATATAAAATAATATGCCTTAGCTAAAACTTGCAAATGCATTTTTTTAACATTCTTTCTACTGAATACTTCTCAAGATATTAAATCATTGAAATAGTTTAAGTTAAATTTCCATGGAAGTGCTGACAACTATGGGAATTTATTAATGTATTGTTATGAAGTTTATTGTTATGAACTTCAACGGTATTCTTGCTTAAATTCATTCAAGAAGTGAGTTTACAGATTTAGAAATATGATCGTTGATACTGAAATTTTGGTGAAAGCTTGACTGCTTTTTTCATTTTTTTTATCTCGATTCATTCTAGAGTTTCGATCACAGAATCGTAGGTATGACTATGTAGTATAATTAAATATGGTTTTTAAATTAAATTGCATCTGATGATTTGAGTTTTGAATTAGTAGGAGAAATTAAATTTTAAGATAAAATAGAAGTATACATAGAAGTATAAAGTAATAGTAATAAATATAAATATAGAATAGAAGTAGAATAGTAATAGATTAAAATAGAAGTCACAATATTTTTTGAATAATAAAAGAAGTAATTTCTATAATTTTATCTAAGAAAGTCAATGCAGACTATAAATCTTTCCTCGAAGCTATTTTTTTTTTGTTCTATAAGTCAAACCCGAAAGCATGAATTATATTATTTTATTTAAATTTATTTATTAACAGCATGTTTTATTTATAAATGAAGTAATTTCCATACGGGCATCTTAGATATGAAGATGAGAATCTTGTTTTACCTTTCTCTGGTAATCGTAGTTATGATGTAGGGTTTTGTTACCTCCTATTGATGAAGGAACTTACCTCCTACGGAAAGGGATTGTCATGTGAACAGTGATAATAGTTAGGTTTCAATAATACTTGAAAATAATGATTCAATTTCACCATTATGGCGGTCATTGGTTTTTGTCCGGATGCCTTCTGTTGGAGTGGGTTGAATCCGTTGCTGTTATAAATGAAGTGCATTTATTCAATAATAATAATCAAAAATTATATTCCATATCTGTGTGGAAGATCACATTTTCTATTATTATATTGAAAAATCCTGTTTAAATATTTAATTTTTTTGGAGAGTTTGGAGAGCAAATGTGTAGCCTCTAAATTAAAGCGTATTTTTTATACAGATATTAATTGTATTTATTGCAAACAATTCTTCATTTTTTCTTTCTCATATTCGAATTACAAAAAGAGAAATTCTAACAAGAGTTTTTGATGAATCTTTAAGTTTTAGAACTCTCCCTGAGTTCAAAAAAAAAAAAAAAAACATTTTGTGAATTATGCCTAGGCTGGCTGCAGAAAAAGAAAAAGAAAACATTTTGTGAATTATGTTTGGCTTTCATTATGGGTGTTGTGGTTCGTCAGTCTGTTCATATTTGAGCACGAAAACACAAAAGCCCTTTGAGCCAGAGAGATGAAATTTGATATGTGGTCTGTATCCTAAATTCTTAAATTTCTATAAATTTTGAACGAAATTCATTTAGAGCAGCGGTTCTTAACCTATGGGTCGCGACCCAAAATTGGGTCGCGAAGCATATTTCTTGGGTCGCGCTGAGTCGAACCAAAAAAGTTAGTAATACATCAAATTTCAGACATTTTAGAAATGACGACTTGAATAAATATCAACAATCGAAAATGAATGTATTCAAGCACAAGGTTCTCATTAAAACTGTATGACTTGCATTTTAAATTTAAAAGACTTAACATATGTATTGATATTTCTTTTTTTTTTTTAGGAATAAGTTAAAATGTCAATTATTTTCAAAAAGTTATAAATATATTTTAATTTGGTCAATAAAAATTATTAAAAACACTTGATTATTAATTAAATTTTCCTTGGATTGAAAAGTACTTTTGTTTATCTTTATTATTAAAAAAATAAATAAAAAATTTGTAAGTTAAAAAAAATAATCGTCGTAGGATTGAAGATTTTTTTTATATATATTTCTCAAATTTGGGTCGCGGCTTAAAAAGGTTAAGAACCACTGATTTAGAGGAAATCTATCTATCGGGTTGCCAAAATGTGAATTATTATGATTATTCAAATCAGATGATCAGAACCAAATCTCTCAAGGAATTCACCATCTTTTGGTCTATACTATCATAGCCAAATAAAAGTGATACTAAAATGTATCAAATTTTGTATGTGGTTTTGTTACTAAAATTGTAGTTCTTTCCAAATTTTGATTTTAATCGTAATTTAAGTATCCAAAATACTCAATTCTGGAATTTACATTACCGCATCCCAGCGAGTAATCCCTCCAAAAGGCTTCCAAATATTGCCCTGTAATAAGATTTTACATAACTATCATCCGTCAATGGAATAGGGTTATTCATGCACAAATACATTAAATTCGAGAGAATGCGTGAAAGTTTCGGTAAGACCACTTCAGTTAATGTGAATCTGAAATTCACATACTACCAAATACTTTCCTTTTTATTCTTTTTCTAATTAAGTAATAATTGAGATCGAAACTCTTCTAAATATTTATACCGGGTGTTTCAAAAATGACCGGTATATTTCAAAAATCAATAAAAACTAAACGGGCAGCGATAAAAATACACCGTTTGTTGCAATATGCTTGGGAGAACCGTAAATTTTCAGGCAGACAAACTTGCGAAATTAGTTACAATTTTCAACAACAGATGGTGCTGCAGCCTGGAAAAAAATCTAAACTACGATATTTTCCAAACATCCACCATGCGCAGCAATAACATGGCGTAGTTAGTCTCAGAATGAGATGAGCAGAAATCCGTGTAAACGTCTCAGGCGGGATGGCTTCACATGCAGAACAGACGTATTGCTTCAGTTGTTCAATTGTTTCTGGATTGTGGCGGTTCACCTCATCTTTCAAGTGTCTCCACAGAAAGAAGTCGCAGGGGTTCATGTCTAGCGATTTCAAAATTTTTCAAACAGATCCTTTATTGTATCGCTTTTCGGCTCTTTGATTACATTAAACTTTCGTTGAAAACTTCGTCTTGTTGCAAAAACACCTTGTTCTACGCAGTGGAATTCCACCACCAGAAAAATCCTTTGTTCTAAGGAATAAACCGTTTTTTCACAACAAACTTACATCTGTGAACAGCACACACTTAAAGCAGAAAGACGACTTACAGAATGGCGAACTCAGACTGCGTTTTCTTCTATATCTTTCAAATCGTCTGCAGCACCATCTGTTGTTGTAAATTGTAACTAATTTCGCAAGTTTGTCTGCCTGACAATTTACTGTTGTCCCAAGCATATTGCAACAAACGGTATATTTCTATCGCTGCCCGTTTAGTTTTTATTGATTTTTGAAATATATCGGTCATTTTTAAAACACCCGGTATATACATCCTCTTTTTATGAATAAATATTTTATTCCATTTCAATATTTTAATTCTTAAACTCTGTTTATTATTTCAGCCTTTCTAAGTTTTCTTTATGTCATGCATTGAAAAGACATGAATTCGAATTTAGTAAATTACAAGGAAAAAATAATATCAGTATCATTTCGAAAGTATGAATCGTCGTCAAATTCATCTCAGAATTTTTATTTATACATTAATTAAAATTTTTGATTATTTAAAAGGAAAAAAAAACTTACAGAAAGAAACTCCTATTGCAAAGTGCATGATACAAAATGAAAACATGAGAAACACGACAGAAAGCAGTGATCGGTAAAAAGTTAACACACATATAAGTTATTTATATCTCAAACGCCTTAAAACACATATTAAAAATTTAAAAGCTGTAAGTGCTAAACATCAAAATTCATTAAAAAAGAATAATAAAGAATTTGAATATTTAATACAGTCAAGCTGCGGACCATTAAAAGACGCATTAGAAAGTTGAAAAGTGTTAACACTCAATTCTGTAAACATTAAGGGACTTAATTATGAATTTAGTTTCTTCGGAAAGTTTGTTAAAAGTTTCATAAGATTTTATATTCAAAGAAATTATCTGCGCTCTTAAATTTGTCAAAGAGTTTCTGAAATGAATTATTCATACAAAGAATTTTGGTGAGTGCAGCAAAATGTCTGTAGCTTAATATGCCATATCAATCAATTATATTTTTGATAACGTAGCAAAAAAAATGCCATTTGAGGAAAATTTCATATGGATTTCAAACTAAGAATGTCAAAGAACTTGATTATTTTACAAAAATGCTATTTTATGAATTTTTATATTTTATTATTTATAAAATTATTGCAAATTTTTATTATTTATAAAATTATTGCAAATTTTTATTATTTATAAAATTTTTATAAAATTATTTAATAAAAAAATTTATTATTTTATAAAAATAATCATTTTTTTTTCTTCGCAGAAAATTTATTATTTTTATGAGATAAATATAGAGTGAATTAAATTTGTATTTGCTGAAGAATTTCTAGAAAGGAGTTCTAGAAATTCTGTTGATATTTATTTTCTAGAATAGAAAAAGAAATCATATATCTCTTAATAAAATTTGCAGGCACTATCGCAAGAATCTTATTTTCACGTTAGTAGCAGAGATTTATCATGAGAGTTTAGTAAAATAATTAGTATCGGTGTATCTTTTGCAGGAATGTTTATAAATTCAATTCAGATATTTACAGAACGTTATTTTAAATTCGTCTCTGAATGGCAAAAATTTAGACTGCGATATTCTTTCTTTGTTTTTTTTAGGTATGAAAAGTTTCTAATAAAAACATACGATATGTATTTATAGATTACAAAATTTTCTGTTATTAAAGTTAATAGAAAAATGCATTTTACGATTCAAAGATTTTTTATTTTTTATTTTAGTGTACTTTTCTTTTTTTTTCAATTAATTTTTCAATGATATGTTCATTTCATCATTTTCAGTTAACGTTTGATCATACATTCATTTCTTAAACTTATCTGTATATACTTTTACCCGTATTCGAAATAATTTAGAAGTGCATATATTTTCATTAGATAAGAAATAATTATTATTTATTAACATCTACTTTGCCGGTCAGCTGGCATACTGGAATATTGGTTTGCTTTAATTTCAATTTAATTAATTAAATGATAATGATTAATGATTTAATTTAATTACATTTTATGATAATTTGATGTGCATAGTTATCTTAAAAGTATTTTTATCCAGCAAATTGTGATAGATGTTAAAACATATTATTTTAATAGCATTTTACCCATATTGTTAATTGCTACCTGAATATTTCTTATGGTATCAAGTCCAATAATATCATTGTATCATTAATACAAAATTATCATGACATCCATCTTTTGATTTCACATTGGTTTTCACAATATTGATTTCTGATATGTTGAGACTTCTGGTACCACATGTAAACAAAATAAATAATTAATAGAATTCTCCTTCCCTTGCTTTTAATAAAGAAAATAAACCAAACTATTAAATATTTTATAAAAATAAATGTTATCTTAATTTCCGTGAAATGGAGAAATGTATTGTTTGTAAAAATATTTTTATATTATGATCAAAATTTAAGAATGAATTGGAGGATAACTTAATCAAAATCATGGAAAAGAGAATTTTTCATTTTTTAAAAAATAGTACAAAATTTTTCTGAAAAAATAAACTTGAAAGTTATCGCAGTCAAATATAATTAAATTTTTAATTCTGAAAAAAAATCTTTCCAAGGTGTAAATCTTCCTATCTCAAGGTTTATTTGGGTCAAATAAATTTTGTATTATTGTATTTGTAAATTTTTCAAATGATCTGACCTGTTGAACGCCTGCAGACAGATAAATATGCACACATACAATGCCTTTTATTATTAGTAATGATTAGAGATAATTTATTATATTATAGCACTGTGAATTGTATGTGAGCATACTATAGAATTTATCTATAAGTTTCTGGGGTTTATTCGACTACTAAAATATTCCATTTAAAGAAATTATGCCCCAAAAATTTACAATTCGTCGTTATTTTACTATGTTTAACAACTTCAAGGCATTCATTAATATGCTAAATTATGTTTTAAAATTTTAGAATTATTTGTTTAATTAAAATGTCTACTCTTCATTAAAACCATAAATATCCCTTCCACCTAAGATGATTGACTTTAGAAGAAGCTGCCTGTTCTCAAAATAATCCGAACTATTTCCTTCCTTCGAGATCAATAGTCTGTATATATGCAACAAGCAGCGCTCCCCATTCTAGAGAAACTTGCGCCCTGTTAAAACAGAGCTGGCAGAAACATGTCCTGATCTTCCATTCCTGGGGCGCAAGGGGGCGCTACATTCTGATACGAAACCTATCAATGAAACTGAAAGCACTCTTCTTGTCAGATGGCTCTCTACACACTCCAAGACGACAACGCAGGGACTGTTTGGACTCTTGCACGTGCTTTTATCGGGACATCTCACGGCTTAGTGCATCGACTGAAAACATCTTTGTTCTATTACTCTGACTGAATATGTCTGGTGAATAAGTTGAATAGCATTGTCAATTTAATAGTTTAGCGAACTTTATTACTTATAGTTATAGCGACAAAAAATTCTTAAACGATAGAAAATTTAGTTAAAAGCTATCATGGCGATTTTATCGAATCGCATTTTCGAGGTATTTGTATTTCTGATCTTGTGGAGTGCTGGGGCTTGTTCCATAAAAGATAAATCGGGACTTTCGCTTGCTTATTTGGACAGGCCCCCAAAACTTGTTCAAAGTTATACTTTTGAGAGAAATGAAAAAAGACATAGTTCCTTTCCTTTGTCCCTCTTCCGAAAGAGAAGGGTGACCGGTGGTCTCAAGTACACCTGGCCCATCAAGAGGGTGGCCGAGATAAATGGGGACGTTATCCTGGGAGGACTGATGATGATCCACGAACGGGAGGACAGACGAATATGCGGGCCCATCATGCCACAGGGTGGAATCCAGGCCCTTGAGTGTATGCTGTATACGATGGACTGGATTAACAACCAGAAGGATTTCCTCCCTGGATTTAAGCTGGGAGCGTACGTTCTGGATGATTGCGACAAAGATACTTACGGTCTGGAACAAGCGGTGGATTTTATTAAAGGTAAGAAGAGATCAAGTCTTTTGTTCTTGCAACAATTAAAAGTTTTAAAACAACTTTCGCTTGCAAAAAGTCTCTATTTCATCTGGTATATGTATGTACTTTATGTGACTTTATTTACTGCCAATGGAGTAAAATTTATAGCGCTCCAATTCATTCTAAGAATCGTCTGTCTCCTCATTATAATTACATTGGATTAGAATTTTAGTTGATTTTAAAAAAACCCAATAATTATTATTATCATAATATATATATATATATATATATATATATATATATATATATATATATATATATAATAGCCATGGTATATTAAAATATTTTTAGAAATGAGATTGTCTTAGGGAAAGAGATTTATTTAGTTTTCAGGTAAATTTAATTTGATTGATTAATTAATAATTAAGTAACAAATCAAGACGCACCTTTTGTGTAAGATAAGGAATTGGAGCATTTAAGTTTCTGTGTTATTGAAAAATGTCAGAACTTATGCCAATCTACATAAATTCATACAAAGATTGATGAAGTTGGTGCGAAACATACTTTTCATGATCCTCGAAAGGGTAAAAATTGAAATTTCGTCAGAGGAAATAAAAAGCTGACTATGCATAAGATCAAGTAGCCGGTTTCAGCTAGTCAATTGATGGTCTCATATCAATAAACCTTTATAAATCATGTTAATCATTTTTTATGAATAATAATTATCACAATCAAAGAAACTATTTCAAATTACACTTCACAATAAAAGTACTAGGTAGCTCTATTTGCAAAGAGGTGAAATTAGTTGGAGGAATCGACACAATTTTTTAAATTTATGTTTGTGTCATAGCGTTATTTAGCGATTTTTCTCAAAATAGGAGGTGGTAGATGATCACTGACGACGCATCTAGTAGTAATGAGCTCTCACATGAAATAAAACCAGTTGAACCAGTGTTTGGGGTCGAGGTTTGGTCCTGCTGTTGTTCCTACTTACATAAAACAATTATATGGTTTTTCTCGCAGAACTACTCAGAATCTAACTTTAAATTAATTTTTTTTTATTATTATTCAAAATTTGTAAAAGTATTTCACCCGTATCAGCCTTCATGGTGAACCCTAGTATTGGCACATCAGTTAATAAGATTCAATATTGCATACCATATTGGGAGAATTCCCATTTTCCGCTGTTATTTTACTGCTACGAAATGTTTGTTTTCCGATATCTTACGATTTTAATTTTATTTAGATGTATTATAGTGCTATCTGAAGCAATATTATGGCTATTTTAGGATGGATCTTGTGATTTTGTTCCGCGGTCAGGTATAGAGGATGTCATTTCAGATGGCTGGTACTTCTCCAAGCTTTCGCACTACAACAACAAAAGAATATTTGGTCAGATGGATTTATTATGAATCATACTTGCTTAGGTGGTGGTTCTTTGGTAGAATCGGATTTCGGCCATGGGACTCTTCGATCATGAAGTTAAAAGCGTTACCACTAAGCTGTTACCACAAACGATTTGGTTTTGGTTTTAAAGAAGGATTGTTTGACTGTTCGTGAAATATTTAAACTGAAATTAATTACTAATTTTGAAATGAAATTATGATAAAAATTTAACAGAAATACTTTAAACAATTTATTACGCAGATATTTTTTATTCTTATATTTATGCCTTTTTCCATTGTCATATGTTTGTTATATTTTCATTACTATTTTAGTGTAATAAATTTGTTATCTGCTAGCATCTCTTGCAACATTATATCCTCTCTTTTTATACAATCTCGGACAAATTGATTTAAAGAAAGTAAAAAAAAAGTATCTAGTTGAACAGGCTTGCAGGATTATTTTTTTCATTTTATTTCTTCGCCTATTTAATTCATTAAGAATCTGCATCATTCCGGTTGCAGAACTCTGTAATGGTATTATTACTGTGGGCGGAGAGGTACTATTTCAGAAATTCTAGAAACCAAAGATTTTATTTTGTTTCTAAATCCTTTTGAATCTCCGCTTTCACTCTTTTAAAAACATTACATAATTTAATTTTCATTCAAAATAATAAATATTTAATTAAAATATATGTGTTTTAATAAATAAATTCACTACATATATTTATTTTAAATAGCATATAATGTTTTTTATTTACATGCTTTTATACCAGTTTTATATTATTAGAGCTCCTTGAAATTATCAGATATAAATATATCATAAATAAGGTGCAAAGAATAATTTTAAAATTATGGGATGTAACTAGTTCATATCTCACGGTAATTAAGAGACATGAAAGTTTGGTTTCTGCACACTTTAGTTGTATATTTTAAATCAATTAAGTAAATGTTTAACTTTATTAAATAGTTTACGTACCATTATTCGCTAAATTTTTATGGTGATCTAAATTTTCAATGATATCTCATGTAAAAGCTTAGGCAGCTTCTCATAAGCCATAATCGGATAATATTATAGATAAAAATCAAATTCAATTACTCATTCAAACTCAATTAATATATTTTATACATTTTTTATTACTGAAATATATTTTTTTATTACTGAAATATATTTTTTTACTATTGAAATATATTTTTGCATTATTAAATTGATTTTAACTATTTATTATCGGAACTTTTGTTTTACAAATTTAAATTTTTTACAATTAATTATGTAAATTTTCAAAAAATATTTTAAAATTCAGAGAATATTATATGTTTCAACCAAAAATCATAACGCAATAACTTTAAAACATGTGTCATAAAGGGAATAAAAATATTATCTTTTGGAGTACATTATTAATAATATAATAAATGAAATAAAAACATTTATTATAAATTCATTTTTTATTTATGTACTAGAAAGTAATATTTATAATAATTCTCCCGTTTTTAAGTCCTTAATTTAAATTTCATTACTAGAAACATTATAAATTCCTGAAATTACTTTTTCTCAAAATTTACTACCAGATGGAGCCACGCATATGGAATTTAAATTTTATTGAATTAAAGAATTAAACGATAACTAAATTCTGGAAAATAGTATATTGCTTTCGAGAATACAAAGTTAGGTAATTTAAAAACACAGCACATCAGGAATCAGGAAAAGATTTGCTTGTAAAATTTCTTTACAAATTTTTAAATCTATTGAATTAAGATTCTCAATCTATAAAAAAAAAGTCAAAAAAATGTAATGTAACAAATGTATGTTTTTTCGAATTAACGTATAAGAGACAAATTTTATACTTTTAGTTATCGTGGCTAAAATTCATTAAAAAAATTTGTGAATATAGAATGTTATTTAGTAATTTAGTAGAATATATTAGCATTAATTTTTGGTACGATTAGATAAAATAAAAAAATGTCATATTTTACTAAAATGAAGATTTACTAGGTTTTTAATGTTCATTTAACTATTCAATATGAGAGGACATTCTTACAGATTATTTGAATTTGTTACCCTTAGAAATTAGCTGTCAATAGTATCATCCTCTTTTATTTATTGTTATAGACGTATAAGCAAGTGCCCATCAAGCGATATTTTGTTTTACATCTTTACAGATGGTCAAATCATGTTCTACAAAAGATTTACATTTTCTAGCACAAGACCTACAATTAGTGGGATTAACGCATATTTGATTTTGTGAACCATCTTTAAAAAGTGAATATGTAACCCCAATCTTTCATTTTTATATTTTCTCATATAACTCAACAAATTAAGCTGTTAGATTTCCTAATTAGAAATTTGCGCATTTCTCAATAATACAAAATACTCAAGAATTATAATAATTGAAAAATTTCTTTTAAGTGTCCGAATCTTTTCTCTTCGTATTCTAAGAATTCAAATTGCTTACCGAATTTATGAGAAATTCTAGTTAATCATGAAATAAAATTTCTACAAATCAAACAGTCCGATTTCAATATCATGGAGATGCGGATTTCTTGAAAATATAAAATATTTAAGAGTTAAAATGATTGAAAAAAATTACTTTTAAACTTCCCAAGAAAATATATTTCCATTTCGTTTCTTAAGAATTCAAATTGTTAGAAAGATTTTCAAGAAAAAAATTCAGAGAAAATAATATTTCCCGGAAGTGAAATCTAATCGAAATCGGTTTGGTCTCCTTGAAGTTTTATGATATATTCTCCAATTAAGATTTTATTCTCTTTCCTCCGCATAAAATTAGGAATCTTGTGTTAAGGCCGCAAATACAACATAACATTAACAGTCCATATATAAAATATAGATATTTGGTATGAATTTAACATTTATAATGTATCTATCATGCGAATATGTATTTTGAATATCTTTTTATCGACTCAATAAAATCGAAATTCGACATGGAACTACAGCTGTAGTCACAACATAACATACCGAATTTTGTTGATTTAATGGATTGTCAACTAAGTGATTGTGGATTTTAAATAAAAAGGAAGATTCAAAATTTTTACTTAACAATATACCTTCTTTCAATTAGAAATTATCCGTTTCTGTCGATGATCCTTTGCCATCTTTCAGGAAGAGTATAATTCCATGTTCATAAAACCGATTTTTGCTGGCAAAAAAACTGAATTAAATGTGATCTTACACCATCATTACCATTTAAGGAGTTCTGCATAAAACAAAATAAATGGTACTCTGAAGACGCAAGGTCAGGGCTATATGGCGAATATGACAACACATCCCAACTAGCTCCAATAATTTTTAGCGAGTGACCAAACATATGTAGAATTTTGCCATAACGTGCTGGAAAACAATACCCTTACGATTTGCCAATTCTGGTCGAGTTTCTTGAACTGCTTCGCACAGTCTGGCGAGTAAATGTTTGAATTAATCGTTCTTGGTAAAAGTTCAAAGTGAAGAATTCCTTTATAATCCCATCAAACTAGCAGCATCTTTTTTTTTTTTTTTTTTTTTTGAATCTCAGTTTTTGGTGTCACTTGAGCTGGTTCATCTTGCATCACGCCCAATCTTTGCCGATTAACGTTGTTATAAACTATCCACATTTTGTCTCCAGTAATTAGTCGTTTCACTTAGTTGCCAATCCAATAAGTCATTCCATTTGTGAGTTATTGCGTTTACATACATCGGAACGTACAGAATGACAAACGGACAATCCTTTCACAGATTTAGTTCAATATTTGAGAGGAATCTATCTTTTGGATGTTAAACAGGTGTGCCAAATTTCATCTCTCTAGTTTATTTACGTTTTGTGGTTATTGAGTTCATGTGTAGTCGAATAGCCAGACTGACAGATAGATAGATTTCGGGTGAAAGGATTTCCTTCAAAAATTGATACAAATCTACAAATCTGGTCAAAAATATTCTAACTAACACACAAACGTGAATGCTGCGCAATCATGAGTCATAAAAAATCAATAAAAAACGTATTAATTGTCACAAAGCTACTAAAATAAAAAAATAATAACGCAAAATAGATTATCAACACGATGATGTATTAAAATGTGTAGAAATGTTAAGTTAAATATCATTTGTTTATATAAAGGGTGGGCCCTGATAGCCTGGTTGCTAGGGCGTTGGATTCGCGTCATAGTTCGAACCCCGCCGGCCGAAGACTCCCCGTGTGTGTGGTGGATGAAGCACGAATAAATCTGTCATGGTCACAAAGTCCTCCATGTCGAGAGTAATACCACTGAGGGTACTGGATCAGGGGTGATCGTTCTCTGATTCAGGTCTAAATTATGATCTGTGGATGAGTGAATGAAACGCATGAATAAAGTCCGCCCCGAAAAAAGGGTTTTGACGCTTGTGTAGCTAAGACGTCCTCTTGGCCCTAGATGCGCTGCTGAAAGATAAGAAACTCACCTTTGGCTTAAAATCACTGACTTCGTCAGTGGGCTTGTCCATGACAAGTGCCACTAAAAACAACAACAAATAAAGGGTGCAAAAATATGGATGGTTTGAACTCACGAATTATAAAAAATAGATAAAAGCATATTCATCTTCAAGTAGTAAAACAGTGGGTGTGGCCTCCTCAAAACTTTCTCTCATACTCTCTAATAAACTTTTAATACCAGAGAAGGCCCTCCATAGCACTTGTGCACAATCATTACTATTAAGTTTTGGTATGAATTCAGCATTATTGCTGAATCTATTGTGTCATTCTTGGAGACATATTTGATGATTAATCACTGGCATTTCATTAATAGTATCTAAAAATCGAATTTATGTTTTAGACACGTTTTTCAAGTGATTGAAACAAACATTTCACACCAAATTGCATTTATAGTCACAAAATGCCGTGCCAAATTTGATATATTTAAATCATTGCCTTTTTGAATTATGTGTTTCTGAAAGTACACCTGATTTCTGAAACCCTTAGTTGAATTTAGCTCAAAATTTCGCAAGTATCTATACAATAGATGTTAAACCTACATACCGAATTTTATTTATTTAGCTCTCTTCATTTTGTAATCATTGTATTAACTTATATTCGGAGTGCTGGACAGATGGACTTCCTCAAAAACAGGTATTGCGCAAAATTTGATAGTAATACTGAAAATTTGGTATAAAGACTTCATATCAAATTACATCCATTTAGCTCAATGCCTTTTTAAGTTATTTTTGTCACAGACGAACATTCTCCATAAATGTGTTTTTCCAGATCAAAGGAGTTTAAAACACACGATTCGTCAAAATCTCGAGTTCTATTTTTTTGACGATTACTATATTTTCTCTATACTACATATACGAGAAAGCAAATAAATAAATAAAAAAAAAGACCCTTAAATATATTCTCAACATGATGTTATCTTAAAATGTATAGCAATCTTAAATTAAATAGCATCCAATTAAATAGCATCCAATTAAATAGCATCCAATTAAATAAAAGGTTGTATGACAGATGCGTACAACCATTTGCGGACAGCTCATAAAAAAGCCAATAAATCACGCGTAGCTCTTTGAAAAAAGGGGGTAGGGAGTAATTAGTCTAGGTTTGCTAAAACATATGTTATCTGTTGGCAAGAGTATTTGGCGAGAAAATGTATTGGTATTTTAACTAAATTTTGATGCTTAAACACAGGGAAAAAACTTTTGTCTCTATGTGTATATGCTGGCTCTGTACACACCAGGCCGTCTGCCTATCAAATTTGGCAAATATATATTTTGGAGGGTATGAAAAGGATTTTTTGAATTTTTAATTCAGAATTTTAATTTATCAAAAAATAAGAGAATTATTTGATAACTTAGATAACTTTCTAAACATTTACAGTAAAAAATAGTTTTTACTTCCAAATCATATCCATTCTCTGCATTATTCATTCACAGTCAAAGTATGCTAAATATAGTTCTCAAATGAAAATAAAATTTAAAAGAAAATCTGGAACAGGAACACCTGAACTTAACTATTACCATCACAAGCGATTCCAATTGTTTTAAGATAAGTGGATTATTTAAATGTGCATTTCAGCTAACTAATAACACACAAGTCAATAAGAGAATTTAACAGTTGATAAATTTGCTACTATTTGAAATTAAATTTGTTCAAAACTTTTGATAAATCTGGTAATCAAATAAATAATTCATATACACATGAAATAAATAAGTTAAGAAGCCTGATATAGTTATAAAAATACATTTTATCTTATATTTAAAAATCTAATTTTCTCGTTTATAGGAAAACTTTATCTTTTCATACGTAAATACAAACGGAAGATCTTGACTATAAAACATACATGCTATCTAAGATCTGTATTCTTTTTACAGAATAAAAATACGCAAGTACTAATAAACCAATAAAATGAATGTTGTTTAAAAAATTTTAAGATAATTTACATTAGTGATAACATTATTTTTTGTATTAATATTTTAAAAGGCACAGAATTGCACATTTCTTTCTCCCAAACATACGTGTGTTAAATTTAGTATCTCTACATCCAATGGTCGATATTTTAAATAGATTGATAGACGCATATATATACATTCACTTTTATTCTTGGAAGAAAATCTTATTTTGTTAATTAAAACTTCTAGATTAAAGTCTGAATATTCCACACTTTAATTTTTGAATAATTTTAAACGAAAAATTTGGAAATACCTGTGAAATTTAAAGTATATGCTTCCGTGTTTAAATTCAATTTTTTCCATTCCCTCCCCTCCCCCCTCCTTTGTGTGTGTGCGTGTGTGTGTGTATCAGGTATTTTGTTATTTAAGTTCCTAAATCAGTCCTTATTTTATTTTATGAATTAAAAATAAAATTCGGGATATTTTAATGGAACATTACAACTGAAAATGGAATAATAATACGTAAGAAAGAATTTTTTAAACTTTTCCCGAATTTACTATTTATTTGATTTTTATAATATCGCAATGTATTGAATATAATTTAAAAATATTTTTAGTACGATTTCTTTTATCTTTTGTGACATTGTTACAAATTTAGATAATTTTTAAACGCTGTATTCTCTTATTTTTCCATTGATGATGTAAATTTTGAAAGTAGAATGCATAAGAAGCTTATAAAGAATACTTATGATAAATATTAATCGCAAAATGCATATGCAGGTAAGTTAACATAATATTCCAATTGGATGAAAAAGTATTTAAATATGACGAGTCTGATTAAATGACAAATCTTAACAAAGAGTGATTAGTTAAAAAAAGCAACAAAGAAAACTACCCTCAGCTCTTGATAATTTTTAGTAGTTGTAGAAAGGTATTTAGTTTTATACTTTCATTTATGACAGACGGCCCTGCAGTCAATTTATTCAAGTCATAATCAAGTATTGATTAAATTAATTTTAGAATTTTATTCTAGTTATATTCCTAATTACCATTTACAAGTTATTCGTTATGCTGTTTTATAATTCTAAAAAATTTGGATCTTTACAGTTTAAAAAAATATATTTCATATTTCCTCCTTTTACAATATTGTTTATAGTGTTATATAAAGTTGTCTTTTGTTTTCGATATTTTGCTTAAAATTAATTTTACGTTTTGACTGTGCACTTTTTTTATTTGTACAATATTGAAATGGACTTTTTAGAAAGGGACATAATATTGCGACTTCAGTTTTCAAAATTTACTACTTAAAATTGCTGAATAAAAATTAAATTAAAATCAATTAAAAAATTTGGAGAGGAAAAGGGCTTTAAGATTTGCATTATCTCAGGGCCCCTGGAAGGTTTAAAACGGCTATAAATTCTTCTGAAATAAGAAATAATTATATTGATTAAAATATGTATAAAACGCATAGCTAATCAGTAAACATTTTAATTGTGTAGATGTATATTGTTGAAGAGTGTATTACCAGAACGTCATTCAAAACTATTTTTAATGATTTATTGTAAATATAAGAACGATCTTCAGTAAAATTAAAGTTACTGAAGAACATATACTACATATATTAATGTAAAAATCATTTTTCTTAATTCTATTTTATTTTTTAACAGTAGATTTGTATTATGGTTTAATAAATAGTGCAACTAGAAGAAAATTAAATTTGAATTCAGCTAATATCTCCTACAAATTTTCGCAGATACAAATGATCAGTTAGCAAAATATTAATATACTTCTGATTTAGTAAATTGCTTATTTTATGCAATGTATACTTACAATATTTCATATACAAAATGCAAAGTCATACAATGAACAAATAATTTATCTTTATCAGAGCACAGATTTTTTAAAAAATGTAACAATATTTAAATTATATCTACGATGACAAACAGAAAATTTTAAATTTGTAATGGCTTTCTACTCTGGAAACTGATTTTTTTAAAATTGATATAGCGTGAAAACTTAACATCCGTAATTGGAAGCTTTTCTTACTACTTACGGAATTTCAAGAATTTCTTTTGCAAGTTTTCCCTCTTTACAAATCATTCCAATACCACTAACCTCATTTAATTGTACTTTAAATTTAAGAAACAACTTTTTTAAGTGCCTATATTTAAATAACATATTTTAATGTTCGAAATTATTGAATTAAATAAACGAATGAAGAAGAAATAAATCAAAAATTAATGAAACGCAAACTTTTTCGTTTAATGCAAAACGTTATATTGATGTAAAGTAATGCATTTATATCTGAAATCTAGAAAAAATGATTATTATTTTGAAGAGGGTACACTATTTATATGAGCAGAAATATCATTCCTCAATGTTTTTATCTTACATTTTTAAATAAATACATGGAAAAGCAATCCATCTTTCATAAAAAGCAAAGTGGAAATTACTCCTATAGTATTAAAACGCATGAAATTATATTAATGAACGTATCGTTAAGTATTCGAAATTGTGTCAAACATCAGGCTAACTCTCGCCAAATATGACACTTTTAGATAACGTTTAAGATGTTGTAACCTCTTCTAGAACTGGCCCTTATCAGTAACGCAACCGCATTGTAAACGAGACAACTGATTGACAGTTTTATGATCCGTACGCAAATGGTTGTACGCATCTGTCCCACTACCAAATGAAATGTGTAAAGTATAGTGGTAAATAATGTGTCTTAAGTTAATACAAATAAATAAAAACATATTTATAGTCACAGAGTTTCTGTAATAAAAAAATAATCTAAAATGAGTCATCAACATGTTGCTATTTTAAAAATGGCTTGAAATGTGAAATGAAATTGAGCGTTAGTTTGTGTAAGCGTTTATTTCTTATACTTAAATACTTAAATCAAGCCTCTAATTCGATCTCTACACTCCATCAATCACCTTCTGTAATTCCTATATTTTCTTCCCTGGATGATGTCTCTTTTTTTCAGAAATATAAATTGTCACAAGAACAATGTAGAGACAATGAAATATTAAACGAAAAAGCAACTGAAGAGTAGATTTTTTGGGAATGCCAGGGACATTTTAAACGACGGAAGAAATATATATTTATCTTTCTACATATAGAGAACATTTTGAAGGGTAAAAGATTGATGAACGTTAAACTGCGCGAAATAGGATCTTAACGACCTCATTTCGCATATTTATTGGACAAGCTACATATTAACTCGCCATGTGCTCAATTATTTTGTTCTTAAATCCTTCAACTTAGAAAAAATAGAACATTATTTTTTTCAATCACATCTCAAATATCTATTTCATCGAAGGATGAAATAGATATATAAGATATGAAACACTGAAAGAGAAGCTATAAAAAAAAAAGTGCGACCCTATTCTTAGAGAAATAAAATAAAGTAGTAAGAAAGTTCTTTCCAATATTAACCTGCCATAAACTGATAAATAAATCAATTAGATAGCGTTCAGTTTACTGCATTCGAGTTCTTTTTTTTTTCGGAAAAATTACTCAAAATCGCTTGTTTAATGGATTGAAGCGATAATTTTGTTTTTATTCGTTAAATAAATTTATCGGGAAATTTGCTGTATTGATTCATTTCATATAAAAGAAGTTTAATGAATTCTATTAATAGCTTGTTCAATGAATTATATTGATAATTTTGTTTTTATTCGGTAAATAAATTTATCGGGAAATTTGCCGTATTGATTCATTTTATATAAAAGAAGTTTAATGAATTCTATTAATAGCTTGTTCAATGAATTATATTCATAATTTTGTTTTTACTCAGAAAATAAATTTATCGGGAAATTTGTTGTAATGTTTCAATTAATATAAAAAAGTTTAATGAATTCTATTAATTGCTTGTTTAATGAATTAAATTGATATCTTTTTTCACTCAGTAAATAAATTTATCGGAAAATTTGTCATAAAGATTTATTTAATATAAAAAATTTAATGAATTCTATTAATTGCTTGTTTGATGAATTAAATTGATATTTTTTGTTTTCATGCAGTAAATAAATTTATCGGGTAATTTGTCGTAATTATTCATTTAATATAAAAAAGTTTAATGAATTCTATTAATAGCTTGTTTAATGGATTGAATTGATAGTTTTGTTTTTACTAATTAAATAAGTTTATGCCGGTGTCCTGGCCTGGGGATAGCGCGTCTTCCCCGTGATGTGGGCGCCCTGGTGCGGGCATGGTTGTTCTTTTTCCTGTGTTCTATCTGTGAGGTGTCTGAAAGAGCCCCCCCCCCCTGTAAAAAGGGATTGTGAGTGTCATTTTCATATGAGCTAAAGTCAGACTTCTGCCCTCGGGTGCTCAAGGGTCTTTACCCTCAGAAGCTACTGCAACCCTCTTTCCCCAATTTCTTGGACTTGGTTTGAATTGGTGTTCAATCCAAGGGGGATACGCAACAACAACAAATAAATTTATAGGGGAATTTGTCGTAATGATTCAATTAATATAAAACAAGGGAAAGGTAGTGCTGATTTCATTATTGTAATATATAGGCTGAAAATTCGTGTTTTAGATATCCATTCTTTATTTTCCTTTATTTAGATGTTTATTACATACATATATGTCTCCATCATATACATCCATGGGAGTTTCTAGTTTTAAATGCACTGTTATTCAAAAAAGAAAAAAAATGTCTAAATAAAGGAAATTACTTGATATCTGTTAAGTCAGTAAAAATAAAATAAAAAAAAACTTTGAACAACAACTTAATCATGTTCACTATACCGCATAGCTAAAGCATTTTTGATGTTGCAATCGCACAGGAAAAATATCAAGATAGTAGAAGAAGATAATAAATGCCACCAAACACGCATTGTTTATGTTTGAAAAATGCACGCGATTTCCTCATCAGAATAACCTCAGAGACAATATTTTCGGTAACATCATTCTTCCAAACTGTTCGCGTGGAATCTGCAAATAGAGGCACCCACGTATTTTCTAGATAAAGCGTTCATATAACATCGATGCTTTAGATCAAATAATGATTGATGTCCAACGAAAGTGCTTTACTTCAATTTATCTTATTTCATGAATTCGATTCTCACTGCAGATTACTGTTTTTTTTTTGTTTTGTTTCTTAAATTGCTTTGTACTTTTGTTAACTAAGATTGTTTCTTATAAAAGCATTTTTATAAGCATTCCGAATTAGAAGAAATGAGATTAGATCAGCAATCAATTCAAACAATATAACTGAACCTTGAATTAACTGGGAAGGTGTAGGGCCTTATGGCATAGTCTATGTTCCGTAAATGGAGGATCAAGTATTCGGATTTGTTTACTATAAAATTTAATCGTTAAATGACCTAAATTTCAAATTTGACACCGGACTTTTAAATCGAATTGTACACTTGCAATTAGTTTGTTTTTAATATTTGTCTGTATGTATATGCCACCATTGTATAATGCTCTTTGGAATAAAAATTTTGAAAATAAATGTCAGCTGTCAAAATTGTTCAAATAATATGACATTTTGTTTTCCCTCCGTATTGAACGAGTGACATATTTTTAGAAAAATGTTTAGCGGAATAAATATTTGACGCAAAATATTTTTATTTTTTCGAAAAATAAAAATACTTTTGAGGCAGGCGAGTATCTTATTTTTACTATAGTATAATTGTTTTTAGCAAGGGCCTGTTTGCTTGAAGAATTGATATCTGCTTCAAAATTGATACTTGTTTTATTTTCGAAATAAATATATTAAATATGTATTGTGATTATTTTTCCCTTTTATCTGGCTACTTCAGGGAAATACATTGATATTTAAAAAAAGTATAATTTGTAAAATCAGGCTTCTAATGGTACACTCACTCCAGGCCATGTATGCAGGCCAAAAGTTGCTGTATAGCGGGACATAGAAGCTTTGATGAAACAATTTTATCCAGTTACCATCCTTGTATTCTTATCACGCTTTAAAATTACATGAAAAAACATGAAAGCTATTTCGAGAATGATTATTTAGTAATTTTGAATCACGGTAAAATAATGAGGATGACATCAGAGCCGATATTACTCTTTCCACACTAAAGTACCATATTAGTAAGAGAAATAGAAAACCGTCTTCAAATTTAAAACGCACTAGACTCACATTCCAAGCAGATCATCAAATTTTGAAAATAATTCTCCTCTATAGAAGTTCAGATCTTATCACTGGGCTATCGCGTCCATTTATTTGAAACAAGAAATGAGAAAATAAGAGAAACAGAAACTAATTTATTCATTAATATGGTATTTTATTAAAAATTTGTTTTTACTGTTAAGAAAAAGACATCAACTTTCTAAAAACTGACTAAATAATTTAAAAATTTCTTTAAAACACATTCAGCACTTATATCAGACTATGAAGCAAGATTATATACTTTGAAGTGAATAGCTTATAATCCAGTTAACAACTACGCTACCCGAGCAATTCCTTTTGTATCATGCGAACCACAATGTCTGCGAACCGCAAGGTCCCAGGTTCTATCCTCGCTCATCACAATTCGCCACATTGGTGATCTCGGACGATGAACTTTCAACCTTCGTACAGCTTATGTAGCGCCATCTACCGGCAACCAAAATCGTCAGATTCACTTGACGCAGCAACCCAAAAGCCGTCCGATTCACTTGACGCAGCAACAGCAAGCATACACGCTCGCCATAGCGCTTGGCGCTACTCAAATCGGAACAGGCGCATTAGAATCAACAGCTAATACATCACCGCTCAACAGCCATATGGTTCGTCTCACCTCCGACTCACTGGAAGGAGAGTCTGTAGTGAATAGCTTATAAGCCAGTTAACAACTATGCTACCCGAGCAATTGCTTTTGTATCATGGTCATGTTACTGGATTGCGAACCACAAGGTCCCAGGTTCTATCCTCGCTTATCACATTCCGCCACAACTTCTAAGGCTAACAATTTTGAAAAGCAAGTGTTCTCATTGTTTTTAAATTTGTTCTACAAAAATAAGAATTAAAAATACCAGACGACCATAAAATAGCTTTCACAGTTTGCAAGCGTTTGCTGAACTAATGAAAGGAATCGAAACAGATTCCATATAGGGTCAATTAATATGGATAATTAAGAAAGAATTTTGCAAACATTTCATTTGATTTAATCTAAACAATTTTTATTAGAAGGATAATGTATCCCTAAGTCATGCGAGTACACAAGCATGTCCTGCACAATGAACGATGCTTTTTTCCAAATTATTTTATTAATTAACATCCTCAGTCATGGCGACTTTCGTAATTACGCTTGTATGTTCTCAATTACACTTTCAAATATGAGGATACATATTCGACGTCAATCAGCATAAAATCATTATTAATAACTAGTTTAACTCGTGAAAAATATTATCTATGTAAATCAGTTATTAATTTGTCATAAAATAACAAAACATCATTCACAGGACAGATCACTATCTTGTTTTTAAACTTAATATTAATTCTTATCATATCATTCGAAATGCAGAAAAATTACGGATTTCTATTGCTCTAAAAACTTGCTTCTAATTATCCTACAATGAAAGCTGCCTGAAGTAGAGGAGAACATTCTCTTATTTCTCAGAAGGTTGTGGTGAAAGCTTATAAGCCAGTTAACAGGTACGCTGCACGAGCAATTGCTTTTGTAACGTGGTCATGTTACTCGGCTGTGAGCCACAAGGTCCCAGGTTATATTCTCGCTCAATTAAATTCGCTACATTGGTGACCCGGACAAGGTCTAAAAATGTTAATTGAATCCCACACTTTACCGTTAAATTTTTCAGATCGAAGAAAGGCATAACTTTCCAACTTATATCAAGCAGATATCCGATAGAGGGGTGAATAATGACACATAGGAAAGCTTTGGTTCTTATTTATCGAGTACGTTTATAATTCAAGTAAAGAAACATGAAAAAATAATACTAAAAAAGCGGGAAATCTTTTAGCATACCTTCTTTGAAGTCTTTAAAGAAGGCACATTATCAACGCCCTAAGGTTTCACATTTGTTGTTGTTTCTTATAGTACTTGCCATGGACAAGCCCGCTGTTACGAAGACAGTGATTTTAAGCCGGTGGGGGAGCGTCTCTTGTTTATATATTAGCGCCAACTACGGCCAAGAGTACGACTTTGCTACTCGCGCATCACTCATTCGCTTGTACAACCTCTTTTTACAGGAGGGCACACTCCTGTAAAAAGAGATCTCAGAGATAGAACATCTCACATCTCAGAGATAGAACAACGGAAGAACAACCATGCCCAAACCGGGACTCGAATCCAGGACGCACAGATTACGTGGAAGATGCGCTACCCCTATGCCAGGACACCGGCAGCTTTCACATTTGTTTATTGTTATTACTGCTCCCAATTATTCTCCCTGGCACTCAATACTGTGATGAGAAAATTGTTCGTCCAAAAATTTTAATCACTCAAAATAATGTAATATATCATTAGTGGAGCGTGTATCATAGATTAAGAACTTCAGCTGAATAGATACAAGTACATGCGAGTAGATTCTTTTAACTTATTTCGCAGGAAATTACAAGGTAAAATCCTAGATGGGCCCAACACTTTGGCGACTTAATTGAAATCTCGCCAAGTTGACTATTAATTGAATATTTGTTATTAGTATTATTTTTCAATTAAAAAACGATACTTGAAGGTCAGAATTAATGATAAATAAATAAATAAATAATAATGAAATAAAATAAAATAAATCCGGTAGGTTGATTATTAATAAAATAAAATAATAAATAAATAATAATAAAATAAATTAATGAATGAATAAATAAAAATAAATAAATAAAATAAAATACAAAAAGTTCGTCGAAATTCTTTTCCTGACAGATATATTAAAAAAAATGAAAAGAAGATCCAGAATGTGAGAGGAAGCGGATTACTTATAAATGAAATCTGTCATAAATCACTTTAGCTTTCACTAGCTTGCAGCAAAATAATCAATCTTTCCGAATCTCTGGCTTAAAAATGAAGTCAAACTGAGAGTTTCCACTAAATTATGCTGATCGAATGATGACAAGAATTATGATACTTGGGGGGAATTTTCTGGCTTTGGATTTTCACTGCTGTAGCGACTCATCGATCTTCATAAATACCCGAGGATCGTATATCACCAAACTGCTGTGTATTTAATATTAATTTGAAACACCTGTGGGGTTTTACTGAGCTAAGCGCTAGATTCATCAAGATAAGAAATATATCAGGTACTTTATAAAGTGTTTGGAGCAGATTATCGTTATTGCTGGATGATTTCCATTCTGTTAAGATCCATCATCACAGCTAAGATAGGATTTTTAAAAGGTTGACTCATTTTTACTTTCGTATACGTATAGCATAGAGAAAGAGTACAGTAATCCTTAAAAAATTTGAACCCGAATTTTTGTCGAATCTCCATGTTTTAGACTTCCCTGTGTTCGAAAAACACAATTTTGGAAAATGTCCATCCATCTGCCTGTCTGTCTGTGCCAAAGGTAACTCAAAACTGCTTTGAGCTAGAACGGGTGAAATTTTTTATACGGCCTTTACATCAAATCCACAGATTTTTGTACACTATAGACTATACGCTATAGAAATTTGTAATGTCTATAGCGTAGACACCTGTCAAATCTTGAGTCAAATTTAACTAAGAGTTGACCGTCTGTCGGTCTGTACTTTCAGAAATATGTAAATGCTATAATTGAAAAACGCAATGACTTAAATGTATCAACATTGGTAAGTGAGTTTGAGACTACAATTCATTTTTGCGTCAAAGTTTTGTCTTTATCGACTGAGAGAAATGAGTCTACAACACAAATTAGATCTTTGGATATTATTAAGGGCTTGCCAGTGTATAATCGCCAAATAACTTGTCAAGGATTTCACGATAGGTTCAGTAAAAATGTTAAATTCACGCCAAAAGTTAATATTTCGTAACTATTGTACGCCAATAACATATAAGGCGTTCTCTGGCATTGCACTTTGCAGTAGGCTAGAAACTTTTGAGGATACCACCTCCCTGGTTTTACAACTGTTGATGTCCATTATTGTAGATTTACTAATGTTAAAAAAAACTTTCGAAAAAGTATATATTTGTATACTAAATATGGGTGAATTTAGTTCCCAAAGTTAGATTTAAGCACACTTGTTTTTCAGAAAAAAAAAATCATGCATTAGATACTAAAAAATTTCAAGCTTTTACTTCAAATATTCATAAAAAGACCATGTTTTAGGGAAGCTGGATTGCATCAGTCGTCGCATTTTGTGCGTATTGATTTATAGAACACGCAACTTGAAAGCAGTTAGTCGTTTACAAATATTATTAGAAAATATTTATTTAAAGAATACGCAATTTACAGAGGGAGTACCATCTAAAATTGTTATTTAATTATATGGATTTATATAAAAAATATCTTTTCAAATTTCAATTTGCGATATATTGCTTTTTAAAAATCTTACCATGTTGACAGAATTGAAATTGAAGATTCTGTCCGGTTTTAAGACAACACTATGCTTAATTTTCGACGAACGTCGTAATTTAGAGCTACAGCTTAGGCAATAAGAATACCAAATAAGCTAGAGTCATTTTCTTTGGGCTTCCGCATCTTAATGCAGATGGACATGCCAACGAATTTATTACACATCAAACCAGCTTCTACAGAGGTTTCTGAATAGGGTTTTGAACTCCAAAAATATAGTACCCAAGACCTTACTACAAAGTTAGCAAGATTCTTAATTCATCATGAAAGTTAATTACAACAGAAGGCAATTTTTTTTATATTTCACAATGTGAGCAGTTGTAAAAGTATGGGAGTGAAAGATTAAATGAAACAAGGGATTGGTTACAATCTCATTACAACAACAAAACTTGGTCACAAATTATATCGGAAAATTAAAGCTGAAATATTCATTAAAATTAAAGAAAAAGACTACAGGAAAACAAAATTTGAGTCACTAAAATATTTATTTTTTGAATTTTAAATGGTATAGCTATGCTTTCTGCAATGGTATGTTTCAAAATTATAGTGAATGACATCAAAATTTCAATTAATATGTACATTTTTTTAGAATTTTATTTAAAATTTAAAAATATATTTTTATAGAGAACTTACTACACAAGAAGCAATTCGTGAGTTTATGTTTTCGACTTTTTTGCGTAAGTCCCAATATGACGTGATTTGAGTTAAACTTCTTAGTGCAATTACGAGAATCAAATATGAAATTAGACTTCTTTTAATTCATTGATTGAATCCAAAATTTGTTAAATTCAAATTCAATCAAAAATTGGTCCAAAGAATTGATTAAATCTAAATTGAATTCAAAATTGATTGATCCAAAGAATTAATTGAATTCAAAATTGATTGATCCTAAGAATTGATTGATCCAAAGAATTGATTGATCCAAAGAATTAATTGAATTCAAAATTGATTGATCCTAAGAATTGATTGATCCAAAGAATTAATTGAATTCAAAATTGATTGAATCCAAATTCAATCAAAAATTGATCCAAAGAATTGATTAAATCTAAATTGAATCCAAAATTGATTGATCCAAAGAATTAATTGAATTCAAAATTGATTGATCCTAAGAATTGATTGAATCCAAATTCAATCAAAAATTGATCCAAAGAATTGATTAAATCTAAATTGAATCCAAAATTGATTGATCCAAAGAATTAATTGAATTCAAAATTGATTGATCCTAAGAATTGATTGAATCCAAAGAAATAATAATAAAATACAACAACTTTGCTTTTGTAATGTCAAACTAAATTTAATATATGAAGCTTGTTTTTTCAAGTTACGGTATTTTCATATTTATGAATAAAGCTGGTGATGAATTTTTTCACAGTACTTATTTATTATTAATCTTTTTACTTCTTGCATATTTGAATTATCATGTTTATGCAGAGAAACAGAAATCTTCGTTTTGATACATTACATCAAATATTTGTTAGAAATCTAACAGTTTTAGCGTTCAGTCTTTAATAACAATTTTATTCTTCAAGTTCTATGTGTTTTTAAGTTATTGTGTTCATAGACGAGACAACAGACAGAAAAGAGAAAAATACTTCCAAATTTTTTTTTCGAATTGAAAGATTATTGAAAGGTAAAAATTCGATCCAATATTAAGGTCCACAATTTTGTTCATTAAAATACTTTCTGTTTCTAGATTTTTTATCCAAGAAAGTAAAATTTGGGAGGAACATTGATTTCAAAAGCAAATGCTATCTTTAATACAGCCTTTTATAAATGATTTTTCTGATATAGAAAATAAATATATATGAAGTTATATAGATGGAAAAAAAATGCTGAAAGATTTGTGAAATTTTAATCATGTTTGAGTTATGAAAGTTCTTGAGTCCATTAAACAAGTTTAAACAGCATCCCATGTTTCGTAACCATTTTCGAGTGTAAATACGTTCTAAGAATTTATTTATTTATTTTTAAAATAAACAACTTCCAAGTTAAAACAGAAGTTTTGGATGAATCAAAGCAGTCTTGAACTGTTTGTACTGAATTGAAAAAGGCTACCAAATTTTAACGAAATACATCAGTTTATGTTTATTTTTACATATATTTATCCACCTTGATTTGTTTCAAGTTTCAAATGATGAAATATATAATTTCGTCATAGCAAATTTGATTTTTTTTGAATTTCTATAGTATTAGACTTTTGGAAATTTTGATTATTTGCGCAGCTTCGACCTACAGTTTTTTTTTTGTTTTCAGGACATAATTATTACAAAGGCGCCATCTGGAAATGGATTTGAAAAAAAAATGAATTCACGATGTCATAATAATACTTTTGTATTCAGATGGCAAAATTTAATATTCAAAATTTTTGGGGTAATCTACTTTGTTAATATTTAAAAAGTGGCGAAATGTCGTAAAAACGTTGGTGACACATTTTTTTTTGATACAAAATGCATTTAATTGATTTTTTTCCATGGCAGTTTAATCAAATATTTCTATTTTCTTAAAATTTTAAGAAACAGAGCTATTATGTTTTTTCATCTGATTACAGATTTATAATATTAATTAAGGAATTAATGATTAAAAACAAAGTTCATCAATGTAAAAAATAATCAGCAACTTAGTATATAAATAAAATGTTTTTTAAAACTAAAATTATGTGTTTTATAGATTCCAAATCTAATCATAATCATAATTCAAATTAAAATATTTAAGGAAATTAAATTTTAAAATAATTAGTTACTGTGAAATCAGCTTTGCCAATTACGTATAATAAAATGATATGTAAATGAATTAGCCCTAAAGAAAAACTGTAAATTACCATTATTGTAATACCAAAAATTGTTGTCTGTGATTCCTGATTTCTTCCAGGTACTTGAATCTTAAAAAATAAACTTCTTCAATGTTTGTGTGCTTTTGTAGTTTTTTTTGTTATTTATAGACTTATTATTTTTCTTTTTCAACGATATCTACTTCCCGTTCAAACAAACTGCCAGATTTTTGTTTTAAAATCTTTCAGACTACGGTAAGAAAAATTTAATAATTTTAAAAGAATTATTGAAGGCTTGAAGGTTTAATTATAATATTATGACAACCGAAATGCATTTATAAACAGATCTGCTATCTATTCCACAACTTAATAATTGAATTTTATTGGAAGCAAAAGTTATATTTAAATAGCTAATATTTAATTGATAAAATTATAGAATAAAGAATTATATGTTATTAATAAAATTATAAAATTTAAAACCGCTTATCATACACTTATACTTAACTTTTCTTGTTCATAAAAAGTGAATTTTGTAATTAATTTCTAATTTACCTATTGGTGGATATAATTTTGAACTTTTAAATTACATCCTGCTGTGTTCTCAACGGAGCAATATTACATCAATATATTAACTATCATATGATTATTTTATTTTATTAAATTTTGAATCCTTACGAATCTCAACATTTGATAAAGAATATAGAAAAAGAAATGGTTTCAAATCTTCTATAATATTTATAATAATGAATTATAAATTAATGTCTAAACATAGAAAAATTATTAAAATAAATAAATTTTTTTTCTTATGCATATTTCACATGTATATGTTTGTATGTTTCTAAAAGCTATATTTATTAAATTTATTTGAGATTCGAAACTGTCCATTTTATTTATTCGAATTGCTTCTCTTTGTGAAGAAGTATTCTATATTTAAGTTAATTATATTAAAATCTCTATTAATAATAAAGATAAAGGTGTGCATGTGTGATGGCGCTCTTTAGGTTATTAGAGCTACCAAATTTGGAACATATATACTTTGAAGAATGAGATGTGAACCTCAAAACAAGTTTTTCAAATTTTAATAAGAATTTTAACTAATTAAGAAGTAAGCGAAATATCGATGCTTTTCCACCAAAACTTCTAAAAATATTGTGGCACAAAAATAATTTTTACGTCATCTTAAAATTCTAAAGAATTTAATTTGATAATCGGCAAATTATTTGGGGATTTTGGGAATTTCTTAAATACATTTCTAATATATTACCAAAAATGTAATACTTTGTTGTTTAAAATTCAAACCATTTTCATTGTTACTTCAAATATGGCACAAAAATAATTTTTACGTCATCTTAAAATTCTAAAGAATCTAATTTGATAATCGGCAAATTATTTGGGGATTTTGGGAATTTCTTAAATACATTTCTAATATATTACCAAAAATGTAATACTTTGTTGTTTAAAATTCAAACCATTTTCATTGTTACTTCAAATATGGCACAAAAATAATTTTTACGTCATCTTAAAATTCTAAAGAATCTAATTTGATAATCGGCAAATTATTTGGGGATTTTGGGAATTTCTTAAATACATTTCTAATATATTACCAAAAATGTAATACTTTGTTGTTTAAAATTCAAACCATTTTCATTGTTACTTCAAATATGGCACAAAAATAATTTTTACGTCATCTTAAAATTCTAAAGAATCTAATTTGATAATCGGCAAATTATTTGGGGATTTTGGGAATTTCTTAAATACATTTCTAATATATTACCAAAAATGTAATACTTTGTTGTTTAAAATTCAAACCATTTTCATTGTTACTTCAAATATGGCACAAAAATAATTTTTACGTCATCTTAAAATTCTAAAGAATCTAATTTGATAATCGGCAAATTATTTGGGGATTTTGGGAATTTCTTAAATACATTTCTAATATATTACCAAAAATGTAATACTTTGTTGTTTAAAATTCAAACCATTTTCATTGTTACTTCAAATATGGCACAAAAATAATTTTTACGTCATCTTAAAATTCTAAAGAATCTAATTTGATAATCGGCAAATTATTTGGGGATTTTGGGAATTTCTTAAATACATTTCTAATATATTACCAAAAATATAATACTTTGTTGTTTAAAATTCAAACCATTTTCATTGTTACTTCAAATATGGCACAAAAATAATTTTTACGTCATCTTAAAATTCTAAAGAATCTAATTTGATAATCGGCAAATTATTTGGGGATTTTGGGAATTTCTTAAATACATTTCTAATATATTACCAAAAATGTAATACTTTGTTGTTTAAAATTCAAACCATTTTCATTGTTTCTTCAAATATTGAATTGCGTGATTTTTTTCCATTGTTAAAATCTGAAGAAGGACACCATTAATTATCTGTGCAGTTAACAAGACAACAACAACAACAAAAAAAAAATGAAAATACAAAATTAACAATACATATGGAGGGGAATTAAAATAACACGGCTTTGATGCCTGATAATTTGGAAGAATTACAGCCATGAAAATATGTCAAAACGATTTATTTTGAATTAAATGTAATCGATATACTCGATGAATCAGTTGGGCACGAAAGGCGAATAGTCTAACAATAACAAAAAAAAAAAGTCGAAGCAAAATTCAAATTTTCTTATGAATATCTTTTGGTGAATTAGGAAATAATTATATCAATTAATCTCAGAAATATCATATGAATGATGAAAAAAAATCACAACTTGGAAATGGTAAAATTCAGTATTGAATCCAATTTCTGTTCTGTGATATTTAACCCTTAACTAGCGACGGATTTTCAGTCACCCCCTGTTCTATTTTTAGCTCAATTGAATGGATGACCCTGTAGCTTTCTGTTTTGTGACCTTCAATACACGTGCACTTTTTCAACCGATTTCAGCGGAGGCTTTTTTAAATAATTCAGTTATTTCTTTGAGCGCGGTCTCTAAGACCGCACCTCCCTGTTAGTGTCCCAGTGATAAACAAGGCTTAGCAGATGGCGCTAAAACTTGGGCCCCGAAATATCATCCAGTTTACTGATCCTATTATGAAGCAGTGCTCCAGACACTTTTAAATGAAGCAGAAAGTGATTTTAATGATTAGGATAATTGTACAGAAGAGTTTTTCGATGAAAGTTCGCATTCAACTGATTCTGATATGTATGTTCAAACATAATTAATTTTTCTAGTGATAATGTATTTTGAAAAATTTATAAAATATATTAATATACCAAGATATATATATATATATATATATATATATATATATATATATATATATATATATATATATATATATACAGAATTTATTTAATATAGTATAAGATTTTTATACTAGTTCTTAACCTGTATGTTTAAAATGCCCTAGAAAACGGTGCTATGAAAGTCACACAAGCCGATACTAAAAGGGCCAATTTTACCCATTGGCATTTTTTTTTTTTTTTCATATAATCGTTGAATTTTACATTATATTGTCTTCTATGTACCTTCATATACTGTAACAATAAATATGATTTAAAAAGTAAATGTAATATGTTTTTCAAGAATATTATTTATTGTGGCATGCAATTTGAGAAGAAAATTTATGTTCCAAAACATTTACTTTTTTCAATGATGATATATTTTGAAAAATTTCTAAAACATATCTATATATCAAGAAAAATATCTGCAAATTATATTGGCAGTTTTTCATACTAATACATTCATTAAAAAATTTAATTTGAGGGTAAATGAAATGCGGTCTAATAGACCGCACCTCCCCAGTTAAGTCCTAAAATTTCACCTCCTCAGCTAAGGGTTAACTTTCTTCGATAACATTGATTCGAAGTCTTTAAAAATCGTTGAATATATTGAAGTTTTTGATAAACAATTTTCTTTATATAAATTATTTGCATTAAAATCTATGAAAGAAAGAAAATAGAAAAGTCATTATTTGTTATGTACGTCCTATTGTGCATTAGGCAATTATTTTAAAGCCGGAAATATCTTTCGATTGAGAAGAAATAACAATTTTCATTTCATTTCATTCGGCATTAGGATAATATTTATATTCCAACCTACTCCGACAACATAGATTTGAAGAGTTTAAAATAATTTAATGCACGAAAGAACGATTTTACTTAATATTTAAAAATATCTACGTTATGTAAAGTTATTTTTGCTGATCTCAATGTAAACACTTCAAAAGCGGCTGATTACTTTCTAATATTAGAAAATTTTCTGCAAATATTCTTTGGTTTTCAATTCAGTATCTGAGAAAAAAACTCTTCGTAAACGCTTTTAGGAAATTCTAATCCCAAGTTTGGTGAAAAAAGCGTTTTAATTCTTTTCCTTTTGGTAAAATATGTGGGTGGCTGACTGATTCACATATCAATTCTTTTGTGAGCATTATTTTCTAGAATAGCTTGTTGAAGAACTTTTGGGATTGAGATTGATTAAAAACAAAAACAAAATCCATTTAACTTACAATTGAAAGTGATTCGATTAATTTAATATATCAAAGCATTTGGAAGTGGTTTAATATATGAAACCGAATTATTTCTGTTTTTAAATAGACAGCTTATTTGTTGCGAATTTATTCCAATCTTCTTTTCAACGTCAGATGTTCTCAAAATAATTATAAAGAAATCCCAAAATACTAATAATTAATTGTTAATCAATTTTATCTACTCATGAAAACTTTTCATTAAAATTTAATACTAACCTTACTAACCTTTTCTTCAGCGTTATTTGAAAGTAATAATATTTAATTGATAATTGATTTGATTTTTCCCTAACATTACTTCTTCAAAATACCTGTTAATATAGTTTATTGTTATTTATATATTAAGAAATAGCAGCTTCAATAATAGATTCAAATATTTCCTTCATTCATTCAATTTGTTCAATCAGTACTTAATAAATATGATAAAGCAGTTCAGTACTTGAAATATAATATTGGAACATTTAGGCTTTTGATAAATTGATAAATTTGGTAAGAAATTATTTTAGAACTTTTCTTTAGGGTTAGATGTTTATAGTATAATACAGAGGGACGTGACTCATTATAATTTCATTATTAGGTAATAGAAAATATTAGATTGGTTTCAGGAACGGTAATTTAATTATTTCCTAAGTTTCATATTTCACAAGACAAAACAAACACGAACACGAAAAATACATGACACTCAGTAGAAAACTATATAATAATGAATCTCAAGAATTATCATGGGAAATATAGCTTGAGGTTAATAAGGTAATTAATAAGATAATAACCATTTGTCGTATCAAAGGAAAAGGAAGTAGTATCTGTTACATTAAATTGTTATCTGCTGTAGTTATGTATCTGCTATTAAAAAAATGAAAATATTCATAATTATTTTATACATTTATTCTTAATTAATTTGATTTAATCTAAATTTACTTAATATTGTCATGCGTTCTAAAGTTATTAAGACAGAGCTATTCTAATAAGAGCTTCATATTTTCCCTTTATTTATTTTAAGCCGGATATCAAGTCTTCTTCCATAATATATGGATACAAATTTGCAGAGAATTCCTCTCGAGTTGTTGCCATAAATCAGACCAAAGTAGGGCGGAAGTCGTTTAAATTAACCCAACATCAAAAGGGGCAAATAATGAGAGATCTGCCGCTTTATTGGGTTTCGGGTGATGAGTTCCGGAAATTCTGTTCATGGAAAAGTGAAAAAGTTTGGAACGATACAATGAAACTTTAAGTGTCTAGCGGGATTTTTTGATTCAAGTAATTGTTTTCATATAGTTTTTTACAAAGTAGGAATATTATGAATAACTATAATTAATTTTATTATTTAAATTTGATTAGTTGATCCGGAAAAAAAAATTAAAGCTCCTTAAACTCCTATTGAGTATGTATGCATGATATGTTTTTTATGAATTTCAACCACTTTTCGCATACTTTCTTAATATTTTTACTATTCAAGTAATATTTTTACTATTCATGTAATATTTTTACTATTCATGTATAAAAAAATCTAAAAGAAGATGATAAATAAAGTAAAAAGGTAAAAAAAAAAAAAAAATGTTATGGAGAATAGGATTTTTTCCTACTAAACCAGAACATTATACTGACAGATGGTTTTGCAATCACTAGTTTGTTAAAATTAAAAAATATATATATGAAATTACTTGTTTTTAAATATTAGAGAATATTTAAAATTACTATTATGACTGTTTGACTATTACTTTGGCTATTTGAATTAATTGTTATTAATCTTAGTTAAAGAAGTTTAAAAAAATCAATAAAAGTGAGCATTATGCTTTTAAATTGTTATAGAAGGATAATTCGGACGAATAACTCTTTCCTTTTCCTGGCTTTCTTAATTTTTTTTTTATTATTTATATTGTCGCGAGCCTTGGCACAAGTGACAAGCCAAACTGTGTCCATTTTTAAGCACTGCTTCTCTTTATTATAATGTATATAACCTTAACATTAACCAGCTTCTCCTGGACCCTCCTGAAGGCATGCGAAAAAAATCTGAATGACCGGACCGCCGGGACAGCAACGAGTGATTGAGTCCTAAGAGCTATCACCGGCCCCGGTACAACCCTTCCCGTGATAAGTACGTCCCATCATTAATAGTAGATAGCCGATCCCTACCATTTCTGTACCCGGGTGGTGAGAATTATCCACCATACCGGAAGCTACTCATTCTCATTTTTGAGGGGTGATATCCACCCCCCTCCCGTAGGATCCTGTAATATACATATATTCAAAATTAGAGAAATACATGGTACAATGAATAGAATGATGTAAGCTTTTTAAAATATATGTCTGACAAAATTTGGAGCTTAAAGATATTTTCCTTAAAAAGACATTCAAACAAACAGTTTTTAGCAACTATAATCATGGCAAACTATTTGGTTGGTAATCGCAGCTAGAAAATAATTAAAAACATGAGAATTTTCATAATTGGTACTAAAATAAGCAATTTACCTAAAACAAATATATCTTCCGAAATTTTTTTAATAATCATTAAATCTGGATAATTCAGCAATTAGTTCTCAATTGGATATAATCATGTAAAAATTAGTAGGAAACGCCAGTGTCTTCTCAGTCAAAGTTGCCAAGAATCTTAGTAATCAATCTTCCCAATTGCACTCCAGAGGAATGCCATTTCGGTCCATAAAAATTAATCTTAACGTAATTTAATGATGTTCCGTTGAGTAATCGTAATCGTAATCATAATCAGTGCAGCGCCTACATTTGCATTTTTGAGGATTTTTCCCCAGAACCTCGAGGCTCTTTTCACTGACAAGTAATTAAATCTGGAATGAGGAAATGCCATAAATGCTGGAAACGCACAACGTTGTTTTTTTTTTAACAAGCGTGTTTTCACATAAAGCTCGTTATAATTTCATTTCTAAAAATAATCTTTTGCAGTCTGATTAAAAAGACGAAAGGAATCCCAAAAGAAGTGGTTTTATTTTCTTTAAGGATTCATTAAAATTTATGATACTGTTCTGAAATTGGAAAATTTTTCAACAATTTAAAAATATGTACAATTGCAAGTATAAGACAATCGTTTTCTTGATATTTTTATAAGAATTTGAGAATCCATTTTACTATAAATAGTAGCACATTTTATACAATTTTATTAAATTTCAATCATGTTATGTGAGCAAAGAAGGTATTATATTTATGGTAAAAATATTCTCTTTTAATATTTTTTAAATTATCAATGTGTCGGTTGCTTTAATTAAATTGGTATTCCTTGTGAGCTGCGCCATCTTGTTGTAAATTAATAAAAAAATTTAAGGTTCTATAATACTTTTAAGAATTGATTGTGAATAAAAAAATTTATAAAAGTCAGAAATAACCAAAATAAAAGGAATTATTACTTTTTTGTTGCACTAGCAAAAAATTTTTTTAATACTGTTAGTACTAAATTAATTAGTCTGTTCAACAGAGGAGAAATCTGTTAAGATATAGCAAAAATCCCTTATGTATTCACACCGAAAATATTCTGTTTCAATTATATTATTTTAATCAATATTTTAAAAATTATTAGTAAATGCATCATTTTAAATAAATTTGTATTCCTTGCAAGTGGTGCCATCTGGTATTAATTTAAAAAAGATTTTAATGTTTTTCAATATATATAAAAATGAATTATGAATAAAAAAATGAAAAAAGATATAAGGAATAATCAAAATTAAAGAAATTGTTCCTTAAAAGATTTAAATTACTGCTTGTAATAAATTTCTTGGTTATAGAGGAGAAACATGTTAAGATAGAGCAAAAATCTTAATGGACCTTACGAAATATCACAATTATAACAGAATTTCTTTAAATAATAAAGAAAAACATTAAGTCTTTACTCAGTAGCTACGATTCAGTTCAGAAATCGGCAGTGCTGAAAAAATATTTCAGCATACAATTAAAATATAATTCTTAAGTATTGCAGTTTTACCTCTAAATATGCTAAGATTTTGAAGCTCCGAAGACTTAATGAACGAACTCTCATTGCACTTTCCCATGACTGCCTTGTACACTAGTTTTGTAATAGCAATTTTTTTCTAACGGTAACTAACTAAAATTTATCACTAATAATTATATCTAAAGGTTTTTATAAAATTCAGTGAAAAACCGATCATAAAATTCCATGTTCACAACATGAAATAAATTTAAAAAAAGAAATGTGTATAGAATGCACTAAAAATATTTTAAAAAATTCATTACTATTTGTATACTAAAAAAAAATGTATTTCTACAAAAGTTAATTAGTTTCTTCTTAATATTGTAGAAATGCATAGCTAAGCTTTCCTTGTTCATCGGACTTACTTATTAAGGCATAAAATTTTATTTTATGACATCTTTTAAAAATGGAACGTAGTACAGGCGATCATTATTGATATTCTAGGAGGTTATTATTTTTTACAAGAAATTATTCCAGACTCAAATACCGAAAATCGATTCGGTATTTGAGTCTGGAAGATTGGGTCGAGATTGTATTTCTTAAGGAATGCAAACTGAAGTGGTGTATTCGACATTTCTTTCACAAATGGAGTGTGACGGTATAAGGGAATCATCAATGACCATATTTAGGGGGTCATGAGATTTGATATAAAATAAAAATGGCGAAATTGGTATTGAGGTTGGACATGGAAGATAGAGTTTTTGATATTTTTTTGTAATAGCTTTAAATATATTACAAATTACGAAATCCTGCAAGAATTTTTCTCACAAATCCACCATCAGGAGGCGCCACCGATATGGAATCAAAATATAATTAAATTAATCGATTCACTGATAATTAATTTTTGAAAATGTTGACAGAGAAAAAAATGTAAAATACATTAAAGTCCAGAATTTTTCAGTGCAAAAGTTTTTCAAAACTGTGTTCTATCAAGAAATAATTGAAAAATCGATTACAAAGTTACATCTTTGCCAAACATAAAAGTCTTAAAAAAATCCTCGAAACTTTGTACTTGTTACATTAGTTCTACTTTTACACGATCTTCTCTTTGAAACCATTTTCAAAGAGTTTCAGAATTAACTAAAATGGGCGCAGCTATTTTGAAGATATTGTGAATGGCTCTTTCTCTACGGTATTAAGGAGAACAAGGATTTTAAGTCAGTAGTCGAAAAGTAATCGATTCTTTTCATGAAAAGGCTTTTGTGGGTTTCTGTCGATAAAATACAAGCTCTTTGGAGATCTTTAAAAGAAGCAGTGTCTTGGGAGGAGGCTTTAAAGAGCATCCATTATATAAATGTATGAGATTTTTTTCAGTCAAAAAATGAGTTTGTCTCAACTCTGTAATGAGACATGTTCTTAAAGTCTTTCCAATTGGTACCAGTTTTGGTAACCATCATTACATTTTCATTTTCAACTGTTTACGCTTAATGATCCCCCCCCCCCTCTCTAAATGCGTCTTTTAGTATGAAATAGTCATATAAAACGTTCATAAATGGTGTTTGATTTGATGGTATTAAAAATGAAAATGGTTCAATTCTTTAGAATTTTGAGAATTAGATGGCAATCAAAACGATGTTACATTAAAAAAAAATATTTTTTATTGCTATATTAAATCACAGTATTTCTCTTTCATATATTATTTGCATTCCTTTTAGTGTGAGTATAATGAGATCTTTTTTTTTCAAGTTGAAATGTTGTGCTTTTCATTCAAATACGAAAAAAAATGGTTTAAAATCGCACCTTTTTTTATTCTTAAATTGGAAATTGTAATTCAAATGTAGTTTCTTTCTTCTATAGTTTCGAATCTAATGTGGTTAGTACTATAACACTATTTCATATGTGTTTCCATATCGCCTATTGCTGGGGGGAACCTCAGATATGAGGATGAGAAGTTTCCATCATGGTGGTTGGTTCTCGTCAACTTGATGGGTACAGAAATGGTGTGGAGTCGACTACCTTTTACCGATGATAGGATATGTTTCCTATGGGAAGTGTTATACCGTGGTTGGTGATGGCCCTTAGGACTGAATCTTAGTTTCCGCCAATACTGTCGCGGCGGTATGGTCATTCAGATTTATTTTTGTATCTTTTACTCACTATCTCTCCATATATTCTACTCGCTGAATTCTTGATTGTTGTTCTGCTAGAGAAACATATTTAAGATTGTTAGTTTTTTTTCAATGTTCATTGACTCAAAGTCTGAAATAAATATTAAATCAAGCAGAAAAGTTTTACTCTTGGATATTTTTACTAATTTGTCTTCATAATAATATGATAAGGAATCTCTTAATAAGGATCGATTATATGGTCTTTTTTTGTTTTAAAATAAAACCTACGAATCATTCAGAAATTTCCCTATATACAGCACTTACCACTTGTTCTGATTATAGCATGGAATGGAATGTATACGAAACAAACCGATTCTAGTCATTAACAATTCGATTGCAGTGATTAATTTCTATGAATGTACAAGAAAGTCTAAGGCCTGCAGTAAAGCCAAAGACAAGATCAATATCTCCATTAACTCTAATTCTTTTCTCAGTTCTGCCTCCTTACAGTCCTATGGGCGATCAAAAGAAATTTGCCAGTTTCACGAAGAGCAAAGGTCTATGTTGAATATGAAAGAAAAATGTGATTTTCTGAAACAATTTTTTTCTTAAATTTCCTAGTTGTTGCTTAATTCATTGCTGAAATATAGGATTGGTACTGAATCTAGTAGTCCAGAAGAATGGCATTTACTAAAATTAAAGAAATATTGGAAGGATGCGGACGTCGAACCCGCATTGAAGGAGTTATTTGTCATAATAAGGGAAAAGAATCGACGAGTGAGTGTTCCATTGCTCTGTCAGATGTCCGAAAATTTTAAGATCATTCCAATAGCGTCCTGACTCTTTTGATGAACATTATATTCATATGAACGATATATCTAACGGAGGGTTGACAACCTAAAGAATAAGTTAGTCTCGATACTTTTTAAGAAAGATCAAAAACTTAAATCTCCTTGATTTTTTCAAATATGTCCCGGGTATTTATTTTTCTAAGAAAAACTAATGAATAAATTGAACAGTGTCATCTGACGTTTTTGTTATTGTTTTCAAGCTTTTTAGTTTCTCTAATTACTCGGATGTAGTCATAACTCTGTCTCGGACTCAAAGTAATTTCGACAAGCGGTGTCCATTGCATATTCTTTTGGAGAAATTTAATGTTCGGCTGTTTTATTCGCTGTCTGACACTAGATGGTGCACTTCTGGAATTATCAGTGTGCTTTTGTATTATGTACTGATTAGTATTGTTACGAAATTTCCGGGGTTCGTTTGGATAGTGGAAGTTATATGGTGTGAAGAACGCTCATTCACCAGGCGGCAGTAGAAAATAAAACAACGACGTTTATTTACACGAAGACACACAGGACAGCACAAAGACGACAACTATATACAGCACAGAAGACGATTATCTTCAGCCGAGATGTGCAGCATACAACAGATTCTACTGCAGACAGTAGCACACAGCTTATTTCAGCACTAGCTTCACTCCGTCGCTGGTCCGCTTATCTCTGGAAGGCCAGTTCTTTTATCATCGGTTCCGACTACTCTTCTCTGTCGCTTCCGACTACTCTTCGACTCTGCTGGTTCGCGACTCAATTCACCGTCACTCCCCGATCTCGATGATAGCTTATCGGGGCACCCGTCCTTGGAATAGGACTATCCCCTTAAATGACAAAAACTGGTGGAAAACTTGACTTTTAATATATTGCCATGATTACTGTGATGGGTCTTGACTCTGCGGTGGAAGGAGAGTAACTGCCTTGGATCTTCAAACGAATTTTGGTCTTTGCAGGTGAGGGAGAGTGGGTGAGATGTCTCGGCCAATAGGAAAGCTGGTTGTCAGGGGAGTAGTAGAGGGTGATGCAGTGGGTTTTCGGAGTTCGGTGCGGGATAAACTATTGTAGATAGGTGACCAATCAGAAAGCTGGGTTATTGCAGAGGATTAACTTTACTTTTGTTGGGACTTAGCCGATCAGAGCGTTAAGGATAATTAGCTTTTTCTCTTCTTTATTACTTATTTTCCTTGCAAGTTTCCCCGCATCCATTAACTTGGGGAATTCCTGAAGTATTTCTCTAAGTTCTTTTATTAGTTGCATGGTTTCTTGGAGTGAGGAGATTTCTTCGTTAGCCGTCAAAGTGGGCTCCGTGTTCTGTTTTCTGGGTGGGGAGATGGGTTTTGGGTCTTGTTTTCCTTGGTTTTTCTTGGTTATTTCTGCGTAGGAGATTCTTCCGTTTGAGGTTGTAAGTTTGGGGAATTTAGAGCATCCTTTCCAGGCGGCTGTGTGACCGGTTTCGTTACAATTTACACACAATGGATCTTTGATTTTTTCCGTGATGCTACAGTCCCTGGTTGCGTGGGTTCCGCCACATCTGATGCATTTCGGTGACATTTTGCAATTTCTTGCTGCATGGAAAAAGCCAGCACAGTTATAGCACATGGTAGCGGTCGTTTTCCTTCTGTAGCTTTCTATTTTGATTCTAAGATGTAGGAGGGATTTTTCATTGTAAATGTTGATGGAATTTCTGGTTTTCTTAACTTCCAGTAGGAAATTGGGAGATTCTGTTGATAACGTAGTTTCTTTCTTCAAATTCTTTTTTGATTTCCTCTTTATCTGCGTTAATTGGGAGTCCTTTAAGGATAACTTTTAAGGGTCTTTCATCTTGATTTTCTGATAAAATATATTCTTCTTGATTTTCAGTTAAAGTTTCTATGATTTGGGTTCTCTCTTCTTCGGTTGCTGGGTGTATTGCAATCATGTTTCTGATGAGTTTGTTTTCTGTTTGGGGGAATTTCCTATGGATTTCTTGGAGCGTAATATTGTATTTGCTTGATAATTTCATGTTTATTGCAGCGGGCCTGTTAGTAGATTTTTCTTGGATTTCGCTAAGTACTTTGTATCTGTTAGATGTGTCCATGTTTTCAATATTTTCCTCAATTTTCTTGATCTTAGCTGCCTTTTTGGGGTTAACTTGTTGGAAAGTTTCGGTCTTATCATCATCAATCTTGTGTTTTTCTTGGGATACGTTATCGATTTCCATTTGTTTATCATACTTTACCGCAAGATCGATCTCAAAATTGGGATAATTGCCGTCGGTGTTTTTCCTAGCTCTTATGTTTGCCATAGCTTTTCGTACTTCCTTACTAAATGGAGTGTTCAGAAAATCTGAAGTTCCCTGTTTTTCTTTATTGCTACTAATACTACTAGCCTGGGATTTTCAACATTCCTTGACTTGTTGCTTCCCCTATGGGAATAGAGATCATCATCATCACCTTTAAAGCCTACTGCCATAATTCTACGATTTCTGCCTGAGCTGCTCGTTGAGAGATTGCTTGAGCATCTTCTATCAGAACGTCCGTCTCCTTCCATGGCTGGAGACCGAATCGTCGAAATGACGTCACCGTCACTCCCCTGAAATAGCAAAGATTAGTGGAGTACCCGCCCGATGTGGGCTACCTCCAACATAGCAGATATAGATGGCCTAGCTTGACATAAGTTTCTATAGACTGTGACGTCTCCAGTGATGGTTGAAGGAGAAATGAAGCAGTATCGACTGATGAAAAGTCGCATGGCAGGTGAGGGAGAGAGGGTGAGATGTCTCAGCCAATAGCAAAGCAGACGGTCAAGGGAGTAGGAGAGGGTGAAGTAGGAGCACTTTTGGTCTTGAAGTGGGGCCGGAGCCGGATAATCCATTGTACCTGGGGGACCAATCAGAAAGCTGGGTTATTGTAGTGGGATGTCTTGCATTCTGAGGGGACTTAGCCGATCAGCGCGTTAAGGATGATAAGCTTTTTCTCTTCTTTGTCGTTTGTTTTTCTTGCGAGTTTCACTGCCTCCATTAATTTGGGGAATTCCTGGAGTATTTCTTTGAGTTCTCTTATGATTTGCAGGGTTTCTTGGAATGATGATATTTCTTCATTAGCCATTGAAGTGTGCACCGTGTTCTGTTTCCTGGGTGTTGAGATGGGCTTTGGGTCTTGTCTTGGTTGATTTTTCTTTGCTATTTCAGCGTAGGTAGTTTTCCCGTTGGAGGTTATAAGTTTGGGGAATTTTGAGCATCCTTTCCAGGCAGCTGTATGGCCAGTTTCTCCGCAGTTTACACAGACTGGATCCTTAATTTTTTCCGTGATGCTACAGTCCCTGGTTGCATGGGTACCACCACATCTGATACATTTCGGGGTCATTCTGCAGTTTCTTGCTGCATGGAAAAAGCCAGCACAGTTATAACACATGGTGGCAGTCGTTTTTCTTCGATAGCTTTCAAATTTAATTTTGAGATGTAGTAGGAATTTTTCGTTGAATATGTTTTGGGCGTTTTCAGTTTTCTTAATTTCTAGGAGGAAAATTGGGTAAAGGGATTGCAGCTTGTGGTTTTTGAGCTGGGTAATTCTGTTTACCTTGTAGTTTCTTTCTTCTAGTGCTTTTGTGATTTCATCTTTTTCTGCATTAATGGGGAGGCCTTTCAGGATAACTTTGATAGGTCTTTCGTCTTGGCTTTCTGATAGAACAAATTCTTCTTTCTTTTCAGTTAGCAGTTCAATGATTTGTGCTCTTTCATTTTCCGTTGCTGGGCTGATTGCTATCATGTTTCTTATCAATTTGTTTTCTGTTTGGGGGAACTTTCTATGGATTTCTTGTAAAATTACGTTGTAGTTACTTGTAAGTTTTAAATTAATGGTGGCTGGTCTGTTCAATATTTTTTCTTGGTTTTCCTGCAATTCATTTAGTGCTTCAAATCTATTCGATGTATCCATAACTTCATGCTTGTCCTCGACTTTCCTTATTTTGGCGGCTTTTCTCGGGCTAACCATTTGGTAGCTTTCTTCAGTATTGGTATTTTTCTTGTTATTTTCCTCCGGTGTGTTATCAATATCCATAGATTGAGGTGGCTGCTTTACGTTATCAGGGGTGTGCCTTTCGCAGTTTTCCAATGGGCAGGGGGTTATATCATCCAGCTCGCTAGCGATATTCCTGATATCCACTTGAATTTCTTTCAATTTGGAGTAGTCCTCAAGATACTGGGCTGTGTGTTCAAGTTTGTTTTCTTTCATCTGTTGCAACGTGTCTATGAAAGTCGACGCAGTGTAATTTAATCTTAACATTCTTTCTTGGGATGTGGAGATGTAGGTGCATAAGTTCCTATTTCCATCATGGGTACGGCATCCTTTATTGATGCATGGTTTTGCAGAGTTAAGTTTATCTTTGTTGTAATCAATTGTTCTGTTAAGGTCATCTAGACGTTTCAATAGTTCCGCCTTTTCAGAGAGACTACACTCTCCATTTAGCTGTCTTTTGACGTTGTAAGCTTTACAATCAGCTGAGTTTATTTCTCTTTTCCAACTCTTTAATTGTCGGCAGTGGTTTTGAATGCTTATAATGAATTCTGAAGCGCAACTGGCTTTTCCACTGTAATAAGACTTATCACTAAGAACACTCTTGCAACTACTAGAGTCCTCAGAGCGTCCGTCTCCCTCCATAGCTGGAGACTGAATGGGCCGTCACTCCCGTCACTCCCCGGCGGCTGCAGCTCCTTTTATAGGTCTCAGGAGGCGGGGCTAGGAGCCTCTCAACCAATCAGGAGCGTTCGAGGCGTATCTCCGTTCCTACTGGACGGAAAATTCTTGATGTTTCGGGTATAATCTATTTTGGCGCCAAATTTGCCAATTTCTTCGCCAAGTCGCCAAATGGTCGCCAAGTTTGTCGCCAAGCTCTGGGACCTCCCATGGAACCAACTATGCTGGAAAGCCGCATCACAGATTCGTAACAGTATATTTTTTTGTATTGGAGATTTTTAAAAAAATTTATTTTCATGAATTGTTCCCATGTAAGTATACAGGATAAAAATAAATCGGCATACCAACTAAATCTGCTGTTGTTTATTGTTCTCAACTTTTCATTTATATTGATGACAAATTAATACTGAAAAAAGTGACAAATTGTGTAGGATTTGCCAGTTAATAATAGGCTGGACGTCATAAAGCGTATCATTGGTTATTGGACTAGGACATTTAGCCAGCAGTATATGTAAATTTACCGTCAACATTTCGTGTCGATTCACTAATTAACATTGCATGGAGCAGTTAAACAACTTTCAGACACGAATTAACTCCCAGTCTTAAGAAGTTCACAAAATATGATTATACAAATTTAAAAAAAAATTACACGCAATTTACATGAAAGTGTATTAATTAAATTCCAGAAAAAAGTTGCAAGAAGAATACATTTACTGCTCAGTAGAAAAGTCGAAATTACCTAAGAAAGTTTCTTTAGTTGTTTTAATTTGTGGTTTAATGGGTGGTTCAGTTTTTTACAGTTTTAAATACAATTAATTTTGCCTTCGATTTTAAATTGTCATTCCCAAATAAAAAGAAATTTCATTTTAATGAATCTATGCACTTGATAAACATTGTTATTATCAATATTTATTCTTAAATTCCATTATTTATTCTTGGTTTTTATATTTAATATTATACTTCTTTCTTGCATTATTATTTCATTGATTTAATTCTTCTACTTAAGATTCGGTAGAAACTTTATTTTGGCGCAACATATCTAATATAAGGATCTTCGGCCAGAAAATGATTTTAAAGAGAGAAAAGTCTCTTTTTGTGCATCGTGGCCAAAATTCCCACTTTGATAAAAAAAAAAAAAAAAATCTTCTGTACTTAGTGATTTAAGAGTTAAGAATTGTTCGCGCAACGCAAGGGAACTGAAATGCGGATTGCAGAGCACTTCTTAAAACTCTCTTTATTTCTTCTCTAGAGTGCTCTTTAAAAGAGTTTCCGCACTTAAAAGACTTTCTGAAAAGTTTTGGTCATGGCAGTATAAAGAAGCAGTTTTTTAAAAACTATATATAATGGGTCTTTTTTGCGAATAAATATTTATTGTTTGTTTTATAATGCTTTCTTTTAAGTGTTAGGACTTTTTTTAAATAAAAAAGTATTTTAAATATTTCTAATTTATTGTTTTCTAAAAATAGTTTTATTTATATTAAAAGATCTGGCTTTTCAAGCAATTGAAATGAGTTTTAATTGCCCTAAATGGTTCATGCATTTAAAAATGCAGTAAGTTTCTGTGTACTGTTGCAATATTAATATGGAGGTGGGTAATCAGATTTATATAATATTTAGCAATAAATCAATTTAATGTTAGTTAAACTGTACAATATTTGTATGTTTCAAATAATTGATTGGAATGAAAGTTAACAATAAAAATTGATAAGAGTAGAATTGACCAGGGAAATCGAAATCATTAGTTGAGATATGAAATTATTATTAGCAATACTGGTTTTAGCTGATGAGACATAAATTACTATTAGCAACGCCGTGTTTAGCTGATGAGACGTGAAATTATTATTAGCAGTGACTCTTTTAGCAGATGAGACATAAAATTACAATTAGGAATACCGCTTTTAACTCATGCGACGTGAAATTATTATTAGCAATATCTTTTAGCTGATGTGATATAAAATTACTATCAACAATACCGCTTTTAACTGTTAAAACATGAAATTATTATAGAAGTACTCTTTTTGCTTATGAGACATGAAATTACTATTAGCAATACCGCTTTTAGCTGATGAGGCATGAAATTACTATTAGTAACACTTTTTTTTGGTGATGAGACATGAAATTGCTATTAGTAATACTACATTTTGCTGATGAGACATGAAATTATTATTAGCAATACCACTTTTAGCTGATGAGACATGAAATTGCTGTTAGCAATACCACTTTTAGCTGATGTGATATAAAATTACTATCAGTAATATCGCTTTTAACAGATATGAACATGAGAAAACATGAAATTGCTATTAGCAATACCACTTTTTGATTATGAGACAAGAAATTAATATTAGCAGTACCGCTTTTAGCTGATGAGGCATGAAATTACTATCAGCAACACCTTTTTTAGCAGATGAGACATGAAACTGCTATTAGCAATACTAGATTTAGCTGATCAGACATGAAATTATTATTAGCTATACCGCTTTTAACTGATGAGACATGAAATTATTATTAGCAATACCACTTTTAGCTGATGTGATATAAAATTATTATCAACAATACCGCTTTTAACTGTTAAAACATGAAATTATTATAGAAGTACCCTTTTTGCTTATGAGACATGAAATTACTATTAGCAATACCGCTTTTAGCTGAGGAGACATGAAATTACTATTAGCAATAGCGCGTTTAGCTGAAGCGATGTAAACATATGTCCTAGATCAGTCAAAGTAGATTTTAAATTAGATGCTTTGTTCCAGATAGAAAAAAATGTAGGGAATCTATGCCTATTTTAAAATATACGTTTGGTATTATAAAAAAACAGTGTCGTGTTAGAATTTTTTTAGATTCCTTTTCGGAATATTCACTCCCACCAAAACATGTCCCCTCTGTAATACGAATGAATTAGTTAGTATTGAAATGTAATAATTGTAGACAAATGTACGATTTAAATTTCTTTTGTTCCTGCATTTTTTTTTTAAATCTATATAACGAAAAATTAAATTGTTTTTTAATTTTATTTCATTCAATTTTGGCTATTGTTTTGAATGTGGATAAACAAATTCAATCTTTTTTGACAATAGGGTTATAATACAATAATTCATTTTAGAAAAATTTAGTATTCAAGTTTTTTTTTTTTTTTTTTGCATGCTTTGGGAACAACTTTAAAATGCTCCAGTTAAAATCGATTCTTTGTTACATGTTCGTGAATACATCCATTTACAATTCAGTTTTTAAACTACATTCGAAAAAAAAAATCCTCCTTTGTTGAAAATTAGTTTTCGAATTTCTTTTTAATCTCAATTAGGGAATTATAACAATTAGCATAACAAATGAACAAACAAATGAAATTGGAGTTCTTATTTTAAGGTATTGAATAGAAATATTCTTTCAATCTACTTTTTTTAAAAAAAATCTGTTAATAGGAAATTTGGTATTGTTTTAAATAAAAAATTAAGGAAAATCTGGAAAACTCCGATAACACAGTTATTATCATTTACAAATTTGATTCATTTGTTTCATATGATTCATTAAAAATAAATGAAAATGAAATGTATTGTATGAGTTCAATTTTGAAACAAAAATTTGTTTTAAGCGATAAAAAATATTTTTTCTGAAAAGGTTCAATAAATTATATACAGTATATGCGATGTCCATTTTTATTTTCTTATATTTGAATTCCTCTTAATAGAGTGCAAAAATATCAAGACAATTGTTGTTGTTACTTATTTATGGCACTCGCCATGGACATCCCCGCTGTTACAAAGAATGCGATTTTAAGCCGGTGAGGGAGTGTCCCTTGCTTTTATAATTGCGCCATCTAGGGCCAGGAGAGCGACTTAGCTACACACACGTCACAATCACTTTTTACTTGGGCGGACATCATTCACGCATTTCATTCACAGATCGTAATGTAGACCTGAATCAGGGAACGATCACCCCTGAACCCGTACCCCCAGCGGTATTTCTCTCGACATGAAGAACTTTGTGACTAGCCACCAAGCGCGCGATGAATCTTCGGCCGACGGGGTTCGAACTCGCAACATAAGGGGACGCGAATCCAACGCTCTACCAACCAGGCTATTCTGGCTCTACCATGGTGTTTAAAAGAAAGGTATCTAGTAGCAGGGTATTTAAAATACTTATTGCTAATAGATAGAGGTAAATACGATACATAGATGGATAAAATGAACTTGAAAGTTTTAATTTATGTATTCGACATAAGATCAATTGTTTTATGGGCAAGCGTCGAACGGAAAGTTTCTTTCTTGTCACGAATGAAATAAATACATGGTCCCTAGTTATTGAACTCATTGTTTTAACAATGCGTTTTAGGACAGTTTGAAGAGATATTACAGGTACATACTTTCTGTACTTTATTTACACCTACAGATAGGGTTACGTTTCAGTGGACTATGTACACACTTCGTCGTTTATTTACTCCAACAGATAGAGTTACGTTTCGTAGGACTGTGTTCTAAAGCAGTTTGCAAAGGTATATTAAGCGCATACATTTTCTCGTATACGTGGTATAGAGAAAGTATAGTAAACGTACGTGGTATAAAGAAAGTATAGTAAACGTCAAAGTATTCCAATTCGAGAGTTTGACATATCTCTATGTTTTAGACCTTCTTGAGTTGGAAAAATACATTTTTGGAAAATGTCTGTTCGTCTATCTGTCTATGGCAAAGTTAACTCTAAAACGATCTGATCTAGACTGTTGAAATTTGGTATATTGTATTTACACCAAATTTGCAGATTTCTGTCAAATTTGCAGCAAAATCTTTTCAGAGGAAGTCCATCTGCCCAGCTGTTCGAATGTAAGTTGCCACGATAATTACAAAAGGAAGAGAGCTAGATAGATAAAATTGGGTACGCAGATTAACATGTGAGCGTATAGTATACTTGTCTTCGGTCTATACTTTCAGAAATAAGTAAACGAAATAATTCAAAAACACAGATTTGAATATATCAAATTTGGTAAAGGAATGCTCGATTCCCTTTAATGCATAATAAGGTTAGACAATTTTAATGGTATTTTAGACTACAAGAATATATATATATAAAAGGAAAATATCATTGTTGAATTGTATTTTAAAATACATTTTATTGACTGTTTGTATATTCATATGTATTTATTAATACGATAAGTTTAAAATGAAACAAGCTAGGTAAATGTAATTTGGAGTATGAATTGAAATCAAATGTATAGAGTATCAATTTTTGAACTAAATTGGCCATCGTGAAAGGTTTGAAATGAATGCTCGATTCCCTTTAATGCATAACAATATTAAACAATTTTAACGATGTTTTAGACAACAAGAATATATAAAAGGAAGATATCATTGTTGAATAGTATTTTAAAAGTTATTTTATGCATATTTTCCACCCACATCTTTCCTTCCAAATACATATTTTTCATTTCGCGAACATTGAATACATTTTTCCAGGCTTATTCCATTCTTTCTGCCAGATTTCTTCCCTTGGCATGAAGAATATCAGAAACGCTTATTTGATAGTTCTTTTCAAGCGGAGGAAATATTTCAATAAAAAAGCTATTCTTATTGAAAGCGCCGAATTTGGAAACGGAACATTTTTCCTTTTCATTTTTGAATAGAATATGAAACTACAATTGTTGCGTATCTTTGTGTTGCTGTAGAAAAAAAAAGATGATTCCGAAAAGGCACAGGAAGAAGTCTGAAGTAATGCGATGCTGATATGATATAGTATGGGATTGTCATATAAGGATTTATTCTAACTGTGCATATATTCATACCATGTATGAGAAAGAGATTCGAACTATTTTTGCAGTTCGACTAAATATGATAGCTGCGTAGTATAATATGTATTTTTGACATTCATAGAAATTTTCGTTGATTCGAAATATTTCTACAACTATTAGAATGCCTGCAATTAGGAGAAACATCTCGCTTCGCTGAAATAATTTCTTTTTTTTTGTATGCGAAGTAGAGGAATTATTGTATTCAAAATATTTGAGCTCGAGAATTTGACGAATATCACCGTTTCTTTATGTTCGGAAAATATATTTTTGAAATTATTTCTGTCGAAAAACGGTAACTCAAAAATGCTTTGAACCGGAAGATGCTTTGGTGCATAGACTCACGACCCAAATTTGTAGCTATAAAATTTTGAACTGGAAGTCTGTCTTTCTGGCTGTTCTATAAAAAGTGAGTTAGATAACTCTAAAATGCAAAGGATTAGATAGATAAAATATAGAACATAGGTTTTGTATCTAAAGTATCGATTCCTGTCTACAAAATCTATCCGAACCGGAATTTTGAACCAAATCTGTCAAAGGATTGACCGTCTGTCGACCAGTATTTTCTTATGCATATAAGCGCAATAACTTAAATCAATGGAATTCGGTAATTACAACTGCAATTCGGTATCAAATTTTGGTTTCAATCGGTAAGAGGAAAAAAAAGGCTTCCAAGATACATATTAGTTTTCTAGATTCAGAAAAAAAAATGCTGGATTATATTTAGCTAATGATCTATTGCATTTAGATATCAAGCTCACGATCTATTCTATTTACATTTTAAGCTAATGATCTATATTTCATAATTTTTGTTCACTAATACCACGAAAGGCATTCTTGGTCTTATCCAAGATCCATAATTTTATACGGGAAATATAGTGGATTATAAGTCTTTAATTGGAGAGTCTGCGAGAAAGTTTGGGAGAAACCACTCCAACTGGTTTCACATAGAATGATACAACTGTACAATAATGGCATAATGAGATTTATCTAAAATAGGCGTATATTTATAGTATGAAAATTGGAAATGTTTTATCTTTTTTGTCAGTCTAAATATGAAGGCTGCCTAATGTTTATTAGAAGTATCAGCATATTCATAGAAATTTCTCTTAATTTGTAAATATTTTGCTGATAGCAGAATGTTCTGAGAAGTAGCAGAAATATCTCGTTTCTAAAAACTCCCGACTAAGTTTTTTAAACAGAAGGATAAGACAGCATAGAAGGATAATTAGATTTTATCCAAATTGGACGTGTATCTCCGGCATCAGTAATGAAAGGATTCAAAATATTTTCACGTTTTTTGTTATTGGTTAAATATAATGGATGCATAGCCGCTGTTATAAGTGTTAAAGCTTTCATGGAAGTTTCGCTTAATTCTCAATATATTTGCTGATCGTATAATGCTCTGAGAATTAGTAGAAATATCACGCTTCATAAGAAAAAAAATGTTTCCGAGAGAGTGCACCGTTTGATTTTTTGAATAGATTGAATAGATTTATTTCATGTTTAATCTGAAGGTAATTATACTTATTCAACTGATAATTTTCTACAAGAGTTTAATTCTCAGAAAAATTTGAAAACGTGTCCAAAATATTTTAAAAATAAGTTAAAGAAATCAGTTTTTTAAGTACTCTCGATTACAGCATAAATACAGACCATAAGGAAATGAACATCCACATTGAACATATATAATGTAAAAGATTAACTTAAATCTGTCTTAACTTAAATTTTTCAAGTTAAAATCATTCATAATTAGAAAAAAAAACATTTTTAATTTCCCTATATTTCGAATTATAAAAACCAATGCTTTTGCAATTAGTTTCAATATCTATATGTCGTACATAAATAAGAATATTTTCTAATTCGAGCCTTCAACTGTTAAATATGCCTTCAGGCATTCATTCCTTAATGCAGCATTCTTTTTTTTTCTTGTGTACAGCCATCAAACAAAACAAAAATAAATGAATATTGTTTGTAATGAGTTGCCACAAAAGCTGATTTAGTTTTTTAGTTTCTGCTTCATTCTGCATTTTTCTTTTTAGATATGTGCACAATAACCAAGAATGCCATATTAATGCAGCTTGTAAAACTGCATAAGCAGATGCTATTTATAAGCGTAGTAAACAAAACGAGTTATAGAATTTTTTTTTTTATTTCCCAGCTCTTAGGAAAGAGAGACTGAGAATTGTGTATCACAAAATATCAGACGAGTCTATTTCCAATAGGAGACGTCATTACTGTCATATTTCATACATTCTTATTATTTTTTCTTTCATTGACAGTTACATATTTTCTTCCTTCCAAGAAATACACTCTTCAGTTTAAAGTGAAGGCCAAAAATCGTCTAATGAAATTAGAAGTACGCAAAAGCGGAAAAGAGAAATAATGCTTAAGGACTTCTTAGCAATACGAATTAAATATCTTTAGTACTCAAATTTAACACACAAAATTAGTGTTAAAATTGAAAATTATAATTGGAATAAAGAATTTATTTCATTTTCTCTAACATTATTCGACTTTCGAACTATAATATGCCTTCAATACTTTACTCATATAATAACGCTTTACTTAAATAAAATAAAAACTATATCATACAAAATAATATGTGATTCATAGAAATTTGTACGCATAAGTGGTAAAAAGATGATAATATTAAGAATTCGTCATATTCAAATTTACACTCATAGACGCATTGCATTCAAAGGGTGATCGAAACCTACAACTTTAGTGATAAAAGTGCATATAAAAATTTCATCGCGTTTGAGGCATTTTTTAGTAACCTTATTCTCATAAACCATAATTTCAGAAGCATTTTAACAAGTAGAAATGTATGAAATGTAGAAATTCATATAAATTCGAGGTCAAACTTTTTTGTTGTTACTTGTATATTTCTTATACCAGAAAATAAAATAGTGCCTTTCAATCCATATATTCGAGTTACATTTTTATTTGGATATATTTTTTTCTAGAATTTTGTGGCATAACTCCAACATTACTCTCTAGCCAAACTATTGAATTGCTACTAGGAACATATGGTTTCAATAATTAACTAGAATGCTATTAGTAATTTTTTCTAAGATTTTCATAACCATTTTATTAAAACCCATGAAATGAAAAAACTGCTATTTTTAATGAAGAATAAAATTTTGAATCAACTATATTGATGTATGTGCTTAAGAATCATATGAAAAAGCAGTTAATCTCTAAAAATTACGGTTACAATGACACAATTTCAAAAGTTTCAAATGGCAACACCAACTTTTTTTTATTGGAATGCGTTCTCCAAAGAAAAAAGCAACAAGAAATACCACTAGAACGGTACCTGTAGAACGAAAATCAGCATCGCTTGACAGACTAAGATAAAAATATTAAACAACCAATTTGGACACGGAATCAATTATTTTACACCCCAATTTTTCCACTTGACCTCCCTAAATTGCGATAACAATTTGCATGTGGCAGATGGTACTTAGCACCAAAGCACGTACCATGCCGAGAGGGAATCTGTTGAACTTCCCGTTTCTTTTAAGAACACCACAGTTTCTTTTTCTTTCCTTCTTAGTCTGTTTAACAATGGTGAATTTTGTGCTACAGATAACGTTCCAGTGGTATTTATTGTTTATTTGGTATATTGAACATATCCCAATAAAAAATGTTGGTGCTGTCATTTGAAAATTTTCTCGCCGTAGCCGTAACTTTAAGAGTGTTAACTGTTGTTTTTCATGAACTCATATCTTGAACTCATTTCTTGAACTCATTTCTTGAACTCATACCTCAAATACCTTCAACCAAAATTTTATTCCGTTTCTGTGAACAATATAATAATTACGGTCTAATATATCGGGATAATTATTTTTTAATCACCCAGTTCATGACTAAAAAGAAGTTATACCAATCACAGTTGCAAGCTAATCTTGATTTTAACAGTGATATTCAGATAATACTCGAAAGAACATGCTTAGCACAAAATTTACCAAATCTCCTAAAAAAAGAAATTTGACTTTCATTTTCCCCTGATTGTTACATAATCAATCAAAACAAAATGGTTACAATATGCAATTTATCACACTGTAAGGGTCTGAATAATCCTTTTATTTCAGATACCCCATATATCAGAAGCATGACAGGCCAATTACTCTATTTGACAAATCGTGAAGATAGACTGCTGTAAATGACGTCTTTTGGCAGATAATGATTCTGTGGCCATGCCTGTCTGACCAATAATTATCTAACAACAATTTCATATCAGGAATGCAGGGTAATAGGAAAATTATGTTTTTATGAAGAGATTTACATCTTTTAAAGCAATTGACATTAGGTCATTTTTGCTTAAATACCCACTATAGCACTCGATAAAAAATAATTGGCACACTTTATTGGTAAAAATTGGTTTAAAGAAATGCAAATTAGGATTTAAGAATTGAATTTTACAAAAAGTATAAAGTTTTGGAATTTGAATCTTAAATCCGAGTAGAAAAGGCATTAATAATTCGAGAGCGACACTCTTTTTTATCTTGTGCTGATGCTTAAGCTAACGTCCAAGTCAATGAGTTAACCTATTAGTTTGCTAAAAATGCTGCATTTCCTAAACAAAAGCTTAATGTCACCGATCGCTACTTCTTCGTAAAATATGAATATATGACACAAGCGATTCATGAGTGCGTAGTGCAATTTGTATCTTCCCTAAACTAGCTAAGGAATATAAAATCCGTATCATTTGTAGCCAGTTATTAAAATAGCCTCTCAGTTGTCATTCTTATCCCTAAGTAATGGGCGAATCCTTCGCAAGAAGTAATTTTCGCAGGTAGGAAGGGAAGTTAAAGAGAAAGTGGCACACGAGATAAGAGTTGTTATTTGTGTATTGAGTTGCAACGTAACACTTTAGCAGTTATGTATGGCGTTAAACCGTGTTCTTATTTAAACTCAGTGTCAACAAATTATCTTAATACATTGGTTCAGCATTCTTTTATAGTGTTTGGAAAATTATTATATACTATAAATTCCTTCTATCTGAAAGTTTTAGCATGAGATGAAGTATAGATTGCATTTGATATTTTATAAACTTAGTAAATTATTTTTATACAATGAATACTGACGAAAAATGAGAAAATTGGTATTGATCTTTCTTTAAAGATGTAACATTGTTTACTTTATTACTTTTCTATTAATTTTTATGCTAATCAAGCTGATTATTTTAAAGTTGTGTCAAAACAAAATATACAAATGAAAACTCTTAATCTGCTGCTTCTCTTTCTCTCAAACATATCTACCTACTGTTATATTCAAAAATCCTCCTTACGCATACCGATACTTGAGGAAACGTTTATTTCTGGGAAATAAGGGTGATAGGAAAAATGAAAGGATGAGATGTTTAGATCTGACAATAGTGTCATCTCAGATTATTCGCAGAAGTAGGAGGGATGATAAACTCTCATAATTCTGCGTATCATCCCTTAGCGAAGTATAATTGTTGGAAAGTGCAAGTGTCGGGATCCTAAAACGAACAGTACGAAAAGTATTTCTGGTGATGAACTATATCATTCCATATGGATAAGTTTAACGATTGATTCATTAGAAATTGCTAATTCATCGGAACATAAATTAACGTTTCTAATTCTATGTTCTTTACGCTAACTCTGTTTTTATCCCCTTTTATAAGTTAAACATGGAGTTGCTATCCAAATACATTATTAGATAACACATAATTTAAACTCCAGCAGGGCCTACCATTAGTTGCAGAGACTCACCTTTCACTAGTCTTCACATCTTAGAGAATACTAATGGCTTAGGATACCTAACTGTCCTACAAATATTCCAAACCAGCATTTGGAAATGGAATGAACTTCGAAACTGGTTAAAGGGTTCATTATATTTATGTCTTTAATTTATTAATTGTTAACAAATATGCAATATAGTTTTGGTCCAGTTCATTTGCTTCGCGTTTGCATCGCTTCAGATCAATTCTCTATCAATTGTACCATTTATACACCCTCAGTGTTTCATCACTTCTACAAATTCGTTGTTCTAGATCACATAATAATAGTTGCCTTGGATCACATAATAATAGTTAATATCGTGGCCTTGGATCACATGATAATAGTTAGGTTTAATATCAAGATATTCTGAAATAAATGGTGCCATTTTGTAGAAGTTTTCTACTCTTTAGAATTATGTAATTATTTTGAATCTAAGCTTGGCAGAAACTTTTTAAATTTGAAATACCCCCTGATATTTATAGTATATATTTTATCCGCCATATTTTGAAAATAGTGAGAGATAGTGAACAGTTGTCATAGTGCGTTATGACCTACATGCATGCTTTTCCATCACACTCTTCCATTTGACAGACCAGATCAGTTTCATACAGTATGCATGGCGATGGCACGATGAATAATCAAACTTATGCAGATTTTAGTCCAAAAATGGATATTACTTACAATTTAACCGATAAAACCGATGTATGAAAACTTCATCCAGGTAGCTAGCAGTCTTTTTGAATTATTCATGGATTCGTTCTTCCTTGATGAATTCAGTTCAGATTTTGATTAAAATCTAGAATTTTGGGCATAAACATTTGTACCAAATATAATTACACCAGTTCGTTGCGGTTTCGAATTGTAATATTTCCATAGAGACTTAATTTTGATTTTCGTCTTTTATTTAAAACGTAGAATTTGATAAAGACAAAAAATAATAACCTGATCACAATAAATCGTATAATCGCATAACCATTGAAATACGAATAATTGATCCTCTATTTGCTTGTTTTTAGAATTTTCAAGCTTTTTATTTTAAGGAAAATTGGAAACTATTACTCAAGAAAAGAATTACATGAGATAGCACCATTAGATCAAGTAAAACTTCGCATGCCCTGATTGTTATGCTAAAACATTCAGATATCCTCCTTCCTTAAAGAGTACATTTGCCTGATATTGACTTCTGCAGCTTCTCCGCCTATAATCCGAAACTCTCTTTCAGTGAAGCTAGCAAAATTTGCATTTAAAATTGAGTCTGCTGTTGGTCGAAACCTTATATAAGGTGCTTTCGGATGAATTTATGCTTAATAGTCAAAATATATTCTTTTGGGAATTAGAAATTTCATGATGGCATCAAAAGGAATAAAAGTTTTCTTAAAGGAAAATGGCTGAACTTTACATAAATGTAAGCGTGAAAGTATTCAGTTGAAGGCATTTCGTATGCGTCGCGAAACAGTAATTTTAACCCTGAAGAAAATATCCGGTTTCTTCAATCAGAAAATCATGAATACATTTTATAAATAATTGTATTTTTATTTAAGAATTCGTAAAGCCGAATTTCATATTTTTCGCTTTTTATGTTAACAATGTTTATTAAGGCAAATGATTTGAAAGAAATATTAGAATTTTCCGGAAAACGCCAGTAAGGCTTGAAAAAGTAGATAAAAAAGAAGTCATCTTCAACTAAAACTAATAAAAATGATGGAATTTTGAGTAGTGTTTGAGATATTTTAAGTAACAGTGAGATAATTATTTGTAAAATTATTTCCAAGTGTCGTTGCTTAGCATAAAATGTTTAAGTTACTGATTTTGTTTATAACTACTGGTTTTCAGTTTATTCAACAGAATGTTAGCATTTCTGGGTATGAAACCGTTAACTGTAATACATATATTTAAAATTTTTCCTCTTAAGTTGATAAAATTGAAAAATATAAATTCAAAGAAGTGTACTACAAATTATTATATGTAAAATTAAAAATATATTCAATAAAAAAATAAAGTGGAACTGAAAATCTCCCATTCTGACTTAATGTCTAAAGAAGGAATTAAAAAAAAAATGGTTTTTACATTGATGACTGAATAGTTTTATGGAATAAAAAAAGCAGTTTGAACTTAATCGTGAAATGTGTATCTGTTTAAATTAAAAAAAAATATTGAAATAAAAGAAAAGAAAAAGGAAATTGGATATCGATAAAAAGGCATCTTTGAGTTTTAAGATAGTGAAAGAATAATTTTTGCGAGATAATATTTTTGGAAGATATAGAAAGAAAATTTAAAAATTTGTGTAGTATTTAATTAATATATTTTAATGAAACTTCCGATTTTTATGATTTTACAATAAACTCCTTTATTTTTTCTTAAAGAGCAAGTTTGCTAAATGTTATCAAAATTATAAAATCTGTAGATTTATATAAATGAATATAAAAATCCTTAATATGCACATATAGATGGATTTTTAGATTGAACATTAACAATATCTTATGTATGCACCGCAAATGTATCAACAGAGTCTTAAAAATAAGTTAGGTAATAATTTTAGCATCAGAATTACAGACGATTTAATTTGGAACAAACAATAAAGATGATAAATAAATCTACAGAAAATAACTTTAAAAAATGAGGAAGATCGACCTAAAAGTTCACTTACAAAAATGTACACTATACAATACAACCACTATAAAAGTTTAAAAAAAATTCCATAGAATTATCTGTAAAATTGTTGAAGGTATTTCTGATTAAAATAGTGAACTTTCCGTGACTTGAAAAAGGATTCTATCTAAAAATGAAAAATCTATTCTCAGTTACAATTATGCGATTTTTACTAATTTAGCAAGGGCGAAGTGAAATGTAAGCAAAGAAGAAAGTAAATAATAATAATAAGAAGAATTAAAAATAAATCAGAAAACGCATTCAGGGCAGAATAGAGGGAAGAGTCATGGAAAGTTCATAATTTGAATTGTAAAGATTCTCTGCCAAATTTACAGATATCACAGGAAATTTCTTCGTGTGTTTTTATTATGGTATAGCGTACATACACTCATGTTCATAAATTAAGGATAATGCAAGTTCAGGAAAAGAAAGAGTCAGAATGAAAACAAATGTGACTTATTTGTAAAGCCTATTTATTAAACAAAAGGTAATGAGCGAAGAAATGCTATATGTTTGATATCATTAATACAAATTGCGATTTTTTGCTCCCTTGACCAAATTGCAAAAAAAAAAAAAAAAAAAAAAAAAAACTATTTACAAAAACCAATATTACATGGTTGGTATGATGGTTAATACATAGTATGTCTCCCAGACGATGCAATGTAGTCCGAACAAAGCCTAGGCATACTGAGTATCCAATTATCGATTTGATCTTGGGGAATATTACACCAGTCATGAAGCAATGCTCTCCGAAGTTCCGGTAGACATGTAGGAGGTGGTTGACGGGTTGCAACTCCTCGGCCAAGCATGTTCCACACATGCTCTACTGGATTCAAGTCCGGTGAGAAATCCATACGGGTGATATCCTCCAATCGAAGGCATTCATGTTTGCACTGTGAAAACAGGCGTTGTCATCCATAAACACGAATTCTGCGCCCATGACGCACCGAAACAAAAGTACATGTTGTTCCAGAATGACGTCCCGATAGATTTGGCCTGTCATGGTACCAATTTGAACTTTCAGGTCAGTTCTGGAACCCAGAATAATTTCTCCTCAAACGAGCAATCCTGCACCACCATAACGGTGTCGTTCAAGGATGTTCTCTTGGTGGTAACGAGTACCTGGCATTCTCCATATGAAAGTCCGGCGAAAATCAGACTGCAAGCTAAACCTGAACTCGTCGGAAAACATCACACAAGCGCACTGTTGCGGTGTCCACAATGCATGCTCTCTATTCCAGAATGACAGCAGGCGACAGTGAGTTGCAGTAAGTGGAACGTATCTGACAGGCCTACCAGCGTATAGACCAATCTGCCCTAAGTGTCTGTACACGGTCTGCCTTGAAACTGCCGTACCAGTGGCTGAAGAGAGCTGACGAGACAGGTCTGATGCTGTGCTTCGTCTGTTTCTTTTGGCAGTAACTGCCAAATACCGGTCCTCATTCGGCGTTGTAACTCGGGGGCTACATGTGCTATAACGTCTACTCACATTACCGTCATCTAGGAATCGTTGCCAAAGCTTGGAGATGCCACTCTGGGCGATTCCAAGTTCCTCGGATACTTCCAGCTGCGTACGACACATTCCAGATGGCCGATAATTCTACCACGTAAAAAATCAACCATATGCATTCTTTGTGTCATAACTATGCGGTTATTATACTGAAAGGATTATAAAGCGCTTGCGAACAATTTTACTTCTATGCCTGTATTCCTTATACAACACTCTCGTCATTGGGACGTATTATTGGTGTCATCTGGTAGCTTCTTGCAATTTGCATATGATTTTTGAAGATGTGTGTAGTCATTTTACGAGTGATATGCGTTGTTTAGAGTTCGATTTCAGCGTGACTCTGAATTATCTTTAATTTATGGACATGAGTGTATTTCTAATGGACTCTTTGGTAGCTATCCTTTAACTTTTATGTTATTTTTATAACTTCCTTATTTCGCCGCCAGTAATTGCTGTAACAGTACATTCTGTCTAGCTACTTTACTATATGCACTCTACTTTCCTAGAAATACGAAACGCCATTTTGAATTTAAAGGACTTAAAAAGAATGTTTACTATATAGTTACCGGTCGCCCTGTAGACTATATAAATATAGATAATAATTTTAACTAACCCGTTGAAAAAATGATTCTTTTCCTACTTCTAACCAAATATTACCTGTCAAAAATTAAATTATCTAAAAATTATAATCTCATACATTTTCTTATAGAGTATAAATTCAAAAATTATTTTTCACAATCTTTTCCCCAAACATTTCGTTTTTATTCAGAGTAAGTTTCTTTTTATTCATGGTTCAAACACGAGAACTTGTTAAAAGAAAAAAATAAAATTTTCCCTCCATCATAAAAGAACAAAATATATCGTTAAAAGAAATCGGTGCATCTTTCCTTTTCTATGAAAAATGCATGTCATATATGATATATTTGTTTATTATTTTGCTTCGAATTTTGAAAAAAGTTCAGTTAATCAAATTTTAAACGAAATTTTATAGCTTTTCTTCGATAATTCCGAAAAAAATTAAAGCACAATTTTCAAAGGATCTGAAAATTTAAATTTTGTATTTCTTTGAGAATCTAATTTATTTTCAAGACAGTTTTTTTCTTATAATTTAAAGAAATTTTAAAAATACCTTTTGATAGATTTTATAACAATACATTCATTATCGTCATGAAATTCAATTTTTTCATTTTTATTACAAATATTTTATTTTTATATTTCCTTTCAATGCTGATACCTTTATGTTTTTTTTGTACACGATATAAGGATTTGACTTTTTTTGTATTTTATGTAGGTTTCATTGCATATACTCAAGGCTGTTGTTAGCCTAGTATATGCGATGTAACGAAGAAAATTTTTTCTAGTTTGTACACATCCAGGTCAATTAACGGGAGATTAATCATTGATATGTAATTAATACATAAGTACCAGAAACCTGAATATGTAATTTGGGAACTTTTTCCAATAATTTAAAACCAAAATTTATCATACAATTACAGTTGCTTCCACAAGATTACAAATCAAATTCCATATATTTAATTCATGCATAAGGATAGGCAGTCATCTAATGGATGATGATTTGATTCTAAACTTGATGCGGACTTATAGTGTAAATATTTAATCTGTGTTACCATATTTAATCTATCTAGATATTACATTCTCTTATACGTAACATAAAGAAAGTAATGTAATCGTCAAAAAATTGGAATTCTGGAATTTGAATCCGAAAATACATTTTTGGAAAATGTCTGTCTGTGGAAAAGATAATTCAAAAAACTCCTTGAGATAAACAGATGAGCTTTGATATAAGATCTTTATACCAAATTTGTAGATTTCTCTCAAATTTTGAGCAAATTCCGATTAGAAAAAGTCTGTCTGTCCGAATGCTCGATTATAAATTATCACTATTACTAGAAAACGAAAATTACTAGATAAATAAAATTCGGTATTCAGATTTAGCATCAATACCGTAGAAAAATATCAATATTTGAGTCAAATCCAACAAGGATTTGTACTGTTTTCGACTGTATTGTCAGAAACATGTAAATGCGATAACTCAAAAACGGAATGACTTAATATATTAAATTTTGTATATCATTTTGTGAATACAAATTTATTTTGCATCAAATTTTGGTTTCAATCGGTCGTGAAAAGTGTTTATAAAAAATAAATAGGATTTGTGGATACTATTAACCGCAAACCAGGGGTAAGGCCCCAAAACATTCGCCAAGTATGCCATAAAAGATCCAATAAAAATGTTAAATTCATGCCATAAAAGATTCAGTAAAAATGTTAAATTCATGCCATAAAAGAAACAGTAAAAATGTTAAATTCATGCCATAAAAGATTCAGTAAAAATGTTAAATTCATGCCATATATTAATATTTCATAGTTATTATATGCCAATGACATGCAAAACATTCTCCAGATAGGGTTATTTTATTGTAGAATATGCGAGAAAGTTTTAGGGAGACCAATACCACTAGTTTGCGTTCTCTAGTTATTATATCCACTTGCACTTAGACAGTCTGGTAAGTTTCCTGTAAAGGGATTTCGTTCAAAATTTGAGGAATATCTAGTCTTAGTTAAAAAAATTTCTAAATTGTATTCATGGAAAAACAGATATATTTTTCCAAAATAATGTCGTTCGAATTCTTGGAGGTCCTTGGAGTTTAGTCAAAAAATACGTTCTCTTTGTATACTGCATATACGAGAAAGTAATAAATGCGTTATAGTTTTCTGATCCAGGTAATGGCGGCGAGAGAATACGGGGACTAGAGGAAATTTTATTGAATTCGAATCGATGAGGCATTCATTTTAGGATGGTCTCTTTGTTTCAATAAGTTGGTGAAACGTATCTAAAACACAAATTCGATTTCCGGATATTATAAACCCTGTGCCAAGGATGAATAACTGAAAACCTCATTAAGAATGACAAGATAGATTCAGTAAAAATGCTAAATTCAAGGCCAAAAGTTTATATGGCGTAACTAGTGTGAGCCAATGCTATGGAAGGCCTTCTTTGGCATGATATGTGAAAAAGTTTAGAGGGTACCGTTCCTACTGGTTGTGTGCATGTTACAGTAATTGTGATTAATCAGGTGTTTATACATAATTAATGATGGTTATTCATAATCTTATACAGTTGCACAATTTCGTTAATCGTTTATATAGCTAGAAAAAAGGAAGGGAATAATAAAAGGTAGCAATTTTCTTTTCCCCTTAATTATTACAAATAAAACAACTGTAAAAGTAGATAATAGTTCTCATCATAATGAATAACTTTGTACAAAAGTTACTTTTTAATCTACCAATCTTTTAGAGTCATTCGATAACATTGCTTGTATATAAAAACCTGTAATATGGTTTTTTCTCCGAATTATTATATTTCACCTCATGTTTGGTGACCTCAGGGTAATATCTTGACTTTGAGAGCGAGACTTACATCCAAGTCAAAATTGTTATTCTCTTATGCGTGGTAGAGAAAGTGTAGTAATTATCAAAAAATTCGAACTCGATATTTCGATGAATCTCCATGTTTTGATGAATAAGGCACCAAAACATTCGCCAAGTATGCAATAAAAGATTCAGTAAAAAATTAAATTCATGCCAAATATTAATATTTCATAGTTATTGTACGCCAATGACAAGCAAAACATATTGAATATTTTGATGAATCTCTCTGAGTTCGAAAGAACACATTTTTGGAAAATGTCCGTCTCTGGAAAAGATAACTCAAAAATCCTTTGAGCTAGTTGGTTGAAATTTGGCATACGCTCCTTACACTACATTTGCAGATGACCGTCATATTTTGAGTAAAATCTGTTCAGAGGAAGTTCGTTTGTCCGGCTATTCGAATATAACACCATAGCTGCAAACGAAGAGATATAGATAAATAAAATTCGGTCCACTGATTTAGCGTCAGTAACGTTGAAACGTATAAAAGTTTGGGCCAAATCGAACAATGGGTTGATTGTCTGTTGATCTGTACTTTCAGAAACATATAAACGCGAAAATTCAAAAATGCAATGGCCTAAATATATCAAATCCGGTATTAAGTTTTTGTGACAACATATGAATTTTTTTGTCAAATTTTTGTTTATATCGGTTGGCAAAATAGCATATGAAGCACAAATTAGATTTTCGGATACAATTAATCGAATGCCAGAGATTAATCGCCAAAAACTCGCCAAAGATGACATGATAGATTTTATTCTAAATTCTCTCCAAATTTAATATTTCGTAGCTAGTGTGCGCCAATGCCATGGAAGTAGTTCTTTGGCATGACAAGTTTATTAGAGAGTGTGTGAGAAAGTTTTGGAGAGACCACTCATGCCGGTTGGGCACATGTTACGGAATTGTTATTAATCAGGTGATTATGCATAATTTACTGTGATTATTCATAATCAACACTGGACTAACGAACATTGTGAATAATTCTGGATTAATCACATTTACCGTAACATATACATGCAATATATCCACATTTCACTGTTACAAAATGGCGAATTTAATTGTGATTAATCAGGTGATTATACATAATTAACTTAATTTGATTGTGAATAATCACTTAATTAATCACATTTACCGTAAAATATACATGCAATTTATCTGCATTTCACTGTTACAAAATGGCGAATAAAGTTGTGATTAATCAGCTGATTATACATAATTAACTGTGATTATTCATAATCAACACTGAGCTTAAGTTGATTGTGAATAATCACTGGATTAATCACATTTATCGTAACATATACATGCAATATATCTGCATTTCACTGTAAAAAATCACGAATTTAATTGTGATTAATCAGGTGATTAAACATAATTTACTTAAATTGATTGTGAATAATCACTGGATTAATCACATTTACCTTAACATATGCATGCAATACATCTGCATTTCACTGTAAAAAATCACGAATTTAATTGTGATTAATCAGGTGATTAAACATAATTAACTTAAGTTGATTATGAATAATCACTGGATTAATCACATTTACCGTAACATATACATGCAATATATCCGCATTCCACTGTAACAAAATGGCGAATTTAATTGTGATTAATCAGCTGATTATGCATAATTAACTGTGATTATTCATAATCAACACTGAATTTAAGTTGATTGTGAATAATCACTGGAATAATCACAATTACCGTAACATATACATGCAATATATCTGCATTTAATATCTGCGATTGTCTTGCCGTCCAACTTGCAAATAGAAATTTCCTTCTACTATTTTGTTTGAATCAGCTATTTGGGTGTAATTACACAAATACAAGTTAATACTTTTTCTATGCCTTTGATAGAATTTCTTCTTCTTAGCAACCATTAAGCATTAAAGCCAGACGGTAGCTTTTACTCTTGTTTCATTTCGCGTTTGTTTTTTGGAGCAAATAAGAGCTAATTCAGCACTCTACAACATTTTATTGCCGAAGAATTTAAGTAATTAATTGCGCATCGTACAATTATATCTAGAAAGATTTTTCTTTAATTGGCATTTACAAGAATAGTTAAAGTGCAATAAAATCAAGATGTAATTGCACTGAATAAGAAATTTAGAAAAAGAGCTGTTTATATTTATTTGATTTTAAATTGCGAGTATTGCCATTATAAATGAAATAAATAAAATAAATAATAAGAAACTGATTAAATAAAAGATATCTAATTTGATTACTTCTCCTAGTTAAATAAAGAAATGTAATTGAAATTAGTACGAGAGACGAAGGGGCAAAATGAATGCTCTCTTAATGAAAAATTGAATTTTCTTTCTAAAATTATTTTTTTAGGGAGCATTATATTTTATTGAAATAAAAAGCAAAACTGAAATTTGAGATTACACGTAATTAACATGGTTGTACATTTAATGAATTTCTTAATTGGATCTAAATAAAAGAAATCAAATTTAGTCTGAAAGCTTGTGCTCTAAATATATAATTAGCTCTTTTGTATTTTAATTGAATTGAATTGAATATTCTTTGTAACATTTAATTGCAGAACTTGAATTTTAATTAACCGTGAATAAGTTACACTTTATTTTAGCCATTTCATTAAATGGTTCATTGTAAAAAAATATCACTTTAAATTCATATAAGTTGTAAATCGTCGAGGAAATAGCTTTTTAAAAGTCATTAAAGAGAAATGAAGAGCAATTTGAAAGAAAGTATTCTGTCAAAGACTAATAATGTTGGCTTTAATTGTAAGAATTTCGATTTGGGTCTGAAGGTTTTACATAATTTTTTTTCTCACTCTTATGGAAGGAAACAAATAGTAATGTTTCTACATGTTCAATTAAAAAAGAATGATTTTTAAGTTTAAAGACGATATGAATTCTGCTCAACAGTTAAATTCTATCCCAAAGAAGATTCCGTTTCCAATATCAAAAAAAAAAAAAAAAAAGGAAAAAAAAGAACATGTTTATGTACAATCTAAGCACCTATAAATGAAATAATAAAAATAAGAATAGCTCTTTGAAAATTCAAAGTTCCAAAGTATAAAGTTTCTAAAAACTGGGTCACGAATTTTTCACTTCTTACCTCTTTTAACTTTTCTATATTTCTTGCATTCCGTTTTGCTCTTGGAGTAATAATATACATGTAGGTAGCTTATTTTTGAAGACATTTTAAATTCCTGATTTCATAGAATAAAATAGTTTGATAGTGTTGGGATGAAGCGAACGGACTATTTTTCGCGCTTAGGAATATCTGCGTGATTACGCTTCTGGGGCTTCGCTCCGATGCATTCCTCCCGCGAACTGCTTAACTTTATGCTGTGTGCGTAATTGTCAATACCTGTGTTTTTTTTTTTCTTTTCGTTTTCTAAGTCTAATAAATGTGCTTTCTTCAAGAACCATGCTGAGATTTAATGAAAAGTAAAAACAGATAGAAATTACCGGGGGAAGGGGTCTTTCCAAAACTTTCTCGCACTCTCTCTGATAAACTTGTCACGCCAGAGAACTCATCACCTGGCAGTGGTACACAATAGTTACGAAATAACTTTTAACGTGAATTTAGTAATTTTGTTGAACCTATCGCAATCCTCGGAGAGCTATATGGCAATTAATACCTGGCATTCGTTAATAATATCCAAAAATCGAATTTGTGTTTTAGACAAATTTTTTCTCAACCGATTAAAACAAATATTTGACAAAAAACTGTACTTGTAGTCACAAACTCATATGCCAAATTTTATATATTTAAATCATCGCATTTCTGAATTATTGATTCTAAAAGCACACACGGACAGAGAGTCAATCCTTTGTTGGATTTGGCTCAAAATATGACAGGTGTCTCCATTATAGATGTAGACTAGTCAAGAGAGTTTGGTTACCGGCGTTTTATCCCACAATAGAACACAATTGCAAAGTGCAGTCGAAGAGTATTCGAAAAAAAAAGCACATGCAGATATTAACAGTAGGAAAGCAAAACAAAAGTCGCTACTTACTGCTACAACAACCCTAGGCTCTCAGAGGAAATGTGCATCGAGATCAACACACCAAAGAGATATTTCATTCGATTGACTCCACAATTCTCGTTTACACCTGTCACTTTATATAAAGTCTTCGACATGGCAAAGAAACTTCTAAGAAATAGACTTGATTTCAAATCCTATTAATATATCGCCTTAATTCCTGTACTTTCATTAATTTTAAATTTTGTCTCCAAAATCATCGAATTCGTTGCCAAGTTTTCAGATGGTTGCCCAGTTTGTCGCCAAGGCTAATGTTATTGATCTGTAAAACTCTCTTCTTTAATATGAAGCCAAATGCGCAGAGATGAAATACTACAAATTTAAAATAACACCAAATTAATTTTTAAAAAATTTGGCAGCATAATTATAATTAAAATGATTTCATTGTGACGATTTAGGAATGGTATCATGTATGTTAATCGTTCATTCAGTATAGCATGAGATGTAAACATAAAATAACAATATGCCTTAATTGGAGGAGAAGCTAAAACGAGAAGTAGTGGAAATGATCTAAAGTGGAATAAAATACACTTTTATAAAAACTATATTTATAACACACTTTAAGTAACCTAATCATTAAATTTTCGTGAAAATGTAATTTTGAGACCAAATGTTGTCCACTCTTTCCCTGATGTACTAGACTTTTGAAATTTTTGCACAAATGTGTGTTCTCGATGCCAATACATTAATGAACATATTAAGAACTTAAAAATGTCTTAATATCGATTGGTACAATTAGATTTTATTTCTAAAAGACTCTCTTTAACTTAAAAAAAATAATAAAATAATTAAAATGAAACAGATTTCTGCTGTTTAAAAGATCAATAGTAATGCATTCAAAATGCATTAATGTTATTATTAAACTCATAATCGGAATGATTATATTTTGTGTTTCCAATCCATGTCAAAAGTTTTAGTTTTAATCGGTATTGTTTGTTTGCCTTATCTAATCAACAGATTATTATTATTTCGATTACAAATAAGAAATTATGTTATATAAGATTTTAAAGTAACTAATTTTACACTTTCAGGAATCTTTTTCCTTTATTCAATTAGGTTCGTTCAATTCTGTATCAAAATTCTAATTTCCAAGAAAATAAGTAAGACGAACATTCTATTCTTTATATTAGAAGAGTCGCTATTGGATAAAAAGAATTTATACATGGAGTTACTCAGACGTACAGTTTATTTTGACAGAGAACGCGTTAGAGTCTCTTTTTTAAGGTCCGACTTAGAAAAATGCTATACATAATGCATGGCTTGCTCTATTTTCCACATTTTTCTGAACTATTGATTGGCATCAACGGCTTTGGGCCTGACTTCCCCATGTTTTTCTTTGGTTATCCGTTAGATCTTGTAAAATAGTTCACGTGGAAACATCAAGTAAAACATGCTTTCAGGGTGTTTTGAAAGAACTGTTTGCTTTCATGGAAAGTTTGATTTCCGCTAAAAGTTTGGCTTGTTCAAAAAATTCTGCTTTTCGACTTTTTTTTTTTCAAAATAAGTTGCGAAGTTGAAGCAGTGACGTAAGAAAATAAATGGAATTTGCGTGAAACGCATGGAATAGAACTCGTATACCGTGACTCTTTGAAGCTGTTTTATTCCGAGCAATAATTTAAATATATAATATTAAGGCTACTACTGTTCATTTTCTTATGTGCAAATGCATGCATAAATCAAATGTTGTTTTTAGAGCTTTCTAGCTTTGGCCCCCAAAATTATAAGAGAATTTAAGTAAAGAAATATTGATTTTTCAGAAACTTAATATAAACAATATATTTGAATTCCTTGTGGAATAATAATATGATGGTTATTGCTCCATAGAAAAACCATATTTCTTTTCAGAAAATGAGTTCTTCAGGATCTAAATTTGTTTGTACCTTTAAAAAAAATCAATTTTCGGTGTTATTTATCGATTCGGTGTTCAATTTATAAAATAGGAGACATTTCCTCTTTTGCAGTTTATCTTGGATGTTTGTATGTTTGGAAATTCAAGAACTCAGAAATTAGCTTTTTAAAATGTAGTTGATTTAATTTCTTAATCTCTTCTTTTTCTGCTTCTTATATATATATATATATATATATATATATATATATATATATATATATATATATATATATAAAGTTTCTCAAAATTATCTTTTTTTTAAAATTTCTATATACTTATATAAAATTGCTTTTAATGGATTTATAAGAAAATTTGTACTGCGATGTTCGTAAATATGAGGCATCTATTGAACATAAGTTTATTTATTTTTGGGCTGTTATATATTTTTAAGAGCCTATTTTTTAAAAAAAAAGTGTATCTTAAATTACATATATTATAAGTATATTGAAAATGAAAATAAATTCATTGTAATTATTGAACCTATTCATATATGATGAAAGGATTTTATGCAGACATTTTCCAATCAGCGGCTTGTACTATTAATTTGGAGAGAACCGTATCACACCAGATTTTCAATTAACTATCGAACAAATGTTCTCTTGTCATTAAATAAAGGAAAAGGATTATTATTTTATATATTAAATTTTGATATATAATAAGATTTGCTGATTTCATTAATTAATTAAAAATTTTGATATACATAAAAGATTTGCTGGAATTCCAAATTAAAAAAAAAAGAGCTATTTCATTTCTCTAAATTTAAAACTTAATATTCTTAACCAAGTTAACTCGGAATCAAGTCATAGAAATAAAATAATTTATTAAATGGTAAAAAAAAATTATAACAATATGCAATTTAAAATATTTAGGACTTAAAGATATCGTGTGTACCAATCAGAAAAGAAGGGTTAAGGGTTACCACTATACGAGTAGAAATCGTATAGTAATGGTGGTTCAAAAGCGACATGTGCATGTAGTAGCTTTCAAAGTAAACATAAGAAATAAAAGGATGCCGCTGAACGAACACATCTACAGTTTATTAATAAAATAAAAATTACATGATCAACAACATCAAATGAACTGCATGAATGGGTTAAAGGACATGTTTGGACTGTCATCCATGAATTTATATGGCAGGCCTTACATCTTCGACGCATGGAATACTGGATATTTCCTAAAATCGCGGGACTGTCTCCGTTGTCCCCTGTAGCTATTCTTACGTATGTAACACATTTTCCTCGCTATTAATGGGTATGTTATACACAAATCGTACACCCTAGAAGTAGTCGAGCCAATCAATGAGCAGAAAAAATCACACCTTTTTTATCGTTGACAGGTTATAATTGACCATATGTAGCGTCTAACTTGTTATAAAACGACGCTTCAAGTGGGCAGGATCCCCCATCATGCTAGTACCACCCGCAAATTCGCATCACTAACGAAACAGCTCATTGTCTCGTCCTGTGAAAATCCATCAAAAAATGTACGACAAACATTTCTTCCTAGACAAGACTTTTTATGATGTTCCTGACTTGTATAAGTATTTGAAAAATGTACTCGAACATTTTGTATTAATACAAATGAAAAAAATAATGAAAATTCTGAGAATTTAAAGGGCAGATGAATTAAGACATGTGTTTACAACCATTAGCGAAGCTTTATTGAAACTGAAACTCGAAATAGCCTATGAAGATAGCCTGCTGATTTCACGAAGTTTTGCACTCTTTATAAATCAGATCATATCCTCGAAACCACGTAACATCGTTTAACGAGTATAATTCGTTCTAGGATGTTACTCGTAATTCGAAACACGCGTTAAACGAAACAATTTTTCTCACTTGAAAAGCAGGGAAAATTTGTTCCATTCGGAAAAAAAAAATTACATTTAAACATATTTTCAAGACTAAACATGTACTAGTTCAAACTCCTCGGAGTCGAGTTACAGCCAAAACATTTTTCATATAGATATAAAGATTTTCTTCAAACAAGCTTCAATACAAACTGATACAAGTCAATCCAGCATGCGACATCCCTTCACCATCGTTCTTTGCCATTCGTACTGCGAAATATCTTTCCTTAAGCAAGAGCAATTTTCACGTTTTGTTTTGGTCGTTATGACAACAAATTTACAAGTATATTTCTTCATAATATCGAAAAAACTCATGAATTTTTTTAAAAGGGTAGAATATTATCGGGAATTTTGAAAATTATTAAAATAAATTATTTTAAGACCATCTAAAATTACCGATCAATTAAAGTATTCTTCAGAAAATTATTTTAAAAAAATAAGATATAGCTCTTTTATGAGAACAACCCATAGAGGATTAGAAATATTTCTTTGAAAAAATAATCAAATAGCAATTAGTGAGTTAATTTTTTAAATATATATTTTAAATCCCTATTTTTTTCCACTTTTCAGTAATAAAAAAATGTCAGTTAGTATTATGAAATAAAAATAGCAACTGCTAAAGTAAAGTTTTGAAAGAAAATATTTTTTTTTTCTTAAATATTAGAATATTGAATATCTTATACTTTAAAACAGCTTAGATATTGAAAACAAAAGGAAAAACGATTGCACTTTTTAATTTATATTCTGCTTTTTTATGAAAATGATAAAAACATTAAAGCTTAGAATACCATTAATTGAGCCTATTACTTTAGAAACCGCATTTCTAAGCTTAAGTATTCAAAGCGAGAAAATTACCCTTAAAAAATAGTAAATTAAATATTAATAAAGAAAAACGTTCTAAACTCCAGCCATAATTTTTTTGAAATTTTTTATAGGGAAATAAAATTATTCTACCAAATATAATAAAAAGAAGCATTAAATATTAATCTACTCATAAAATAAGCTCGACCTATTTTTTAAAATTTTATTTTGGCTTCTCCAAAAAAATATTATGAGTTTTTTTTTTCGCCGTTTTCACTAAACTGAAAAGAAAAAAAAAAGAAAAACTAAAAATAAACATTAGCAGCCATTTGCATGTTTTGCAAATGCTTCTTCATGTTTTTCACTGCTGTTTTGTGAATTTTTTAAACCTCGATTTTTTTCACATTCCTTTTTTTTTTCTTTTCCCCAAGTACAAGAAAAATCGGATTTTTTTGAGCAATTAGGTGCTTTTGAGTTAGTTCATGAAGCGTTGCTGTAAAAAATTCTTTATTCTAACTATATATTTAAAAACAAACTCGTACATGCTTAATTTTCTCTTTGGAAAAAAAAAACTCTCCTGTTTATTCATAATGCTTTTCTAGATAATCTTCTTTTGAAATAGTTCTGTCATTTTTCTTCAAAATATTTCATAATTAAATATTCAAAGATCAGCTTTGACATAATATTTATCTTTGTTTGAAAGATTAAGTATCAAAAGCAGTTGAAAATGTAAATAATCTACAACGTATTATTCATTCATGGAAGAAATTTTAAATTTCAATTTTTTTTTATTCGTAGTAATTATTCTGTTTACGTGTTAAAATTAATAACTTCAAATTATTATTTTTTGTATTAAAAATAATTTTTAAAATTTTTTATAAACGATTATATACGAGTTTATGATGTTTTCAAATTCCAACATGGAATTTTTGGCATTTATGTAACACCTACTGGAATTAATATAAGAATGGTTAATAATACAAGAATTTTCATAGAATTGAGAACACACAAACAAATAATTCAAATTAGTATTTTATGTAATTTATGTAACACCTACTGGAATTAATATAAGAATAGTTAATAATATAAGAATTTTCATAGAATTGAGAACACACAAACAAATAATTCAAATTAGTATTTTTCAAAATGAAAAAAAAAAAAAATAACAGAAGTACCAACATTTTAAATTAAATTTTTATTACAAACTGTGTTTTGAAATCCTACAACGATCTCCGCTAAGGACCAAATGCAGCCGATGGATATCGAATTCGAAAACTTTCGGCTAGAACATTCATGTTTCCGAAGAATATTAATATCATTAAAGAACCCTCTAGAGCTTTATTCTAGAACAGCCGCCTTTGGAAATTAACTGGTCCGCAATGAATTAAAGATTTCAAATCAATCTATTACGCATTATTTTATGATCTCGACGGCCTCAATATCTTTAATTACCAAATAGTAAAAAGGCATAAAAGCGAGGTTATTTTAATATCTTTAATGTTTTATTAATTATGTATATGAATTTTCGTACTTTAGTCGAATCCCATGATGATAATGAATTGAATCTTAACTGCTCGTGATTACTATAACTATTAGAATTTTAACGTTGTTTTCTACGATAATTTAAATTCTATTTCTGATTTCTCATATAAAATTCATGGATAATTAATGGATTTTTTCTATCTTATTTTTCTAAAAGTAAAAAAAAATTCGCACGATTAAATGTTAGGAAAAAACAAGAAAAAAGATTGGACTATAATTGTAAAACCAAACTCTTTTGCTAAAAATGAAGCAGAAAAACAATTTTTTAAAAGTTTGATAATATTCAAGAAAAAGCTGCGATCAATTTAATCCACCAATAACTCACATCTCAAAGAAGTGCCAAAATGTCTCATAGACTTTAATTAATTAGCATTTCAAAGACATCTTTCGAAGGTGCACATTCTCATCTTTCAAAGCATATTTATTCCAAATTATTAGCTCTATATTCAAACATCCATTCTGTAGAGCATCTAAATGCCTTAATAAATATTCACCTTTCATATTATTGGAAATTCAAATAACCTCATGATTTTAAAGAGCGCCTTCACCGCGATTGAGAATTCGTAATTTCCATATCCTTTTCAGAAATTACAAATGAAACCTCCTTTTTAATGCATATATCAGAAGAAATTACGAACCTAATTATAGACTCATTTCACATGTTAAAATTAATAACTTCAAATTATTAGTTTTTTTTTGTATTGAAATAGTTCTTAAAAATTTAAAACGATCCCACAGGAGTTAATGTTGTTTTCAAATCCCAATATGAAATTGTTGGCTTTCACGTAACATCTACTGGAATTAATATAAGAATGGATAATAATGTAAGAATTTTTATGGAATTGAGAACACACAAACAAACAATTCAATTTAGTAATTTTCAAAACGAAACAAACTGAAATATCGAAATTTTAAATTAAATTTTTACTACACACTATGTTTTACAGTACTATAATGATCTTTATTGAGGGGCGCATACAGCCCATGGGTATGGAATTCAGAACCTTTGGCTAGAACATTCATGTTTCCGAAGAATATTAATATTATTAAAGAAACCTCAAAAGCGTTATACTGGAAATCAATCTATTATGTATGATTTCATGATCTCGACTGTCTTTATACCTTTTATTACCAAATTGGGAAAGACATAAAAGCCGAATTATTTTAATAGTTTTGGTGCCTTCTGTTAATTATTTATATGAATTTTCTTAATTTGATCGAATCCCATAAGAATAATGCCATTAAATCGAAACTGTTTCAGAAAACTATTGCAATTTTCACTTTGCCTTTTACGATAATTTTATTTCTCATATAAACGATGATCGATTTCGATTCTCATATAAACTGCATGGATAATTAATAGAATCTTTCTAACTCTGTTTTCAAAATTCAAAGAAAATCACGCGATTAAACGTTTGAAGAAACGAGGAAAGCAATTCGACTTTTATTGTAAAAGGGAAATCGTTATTGGAAACTAAGCAAAAAAGAACAAAGCAAATTTTTGCTAATATTCAGGAAACAAACTTCATGGCAATCAACTTTATATAATTAAATGTTACTTTTTTATAATTTAAATTAGTGGAAATAGCTATATAAACCGCCAATGGTAAAAGCGCCAAAATCTCGCCGAGTTTTTAATAAATTATAATTTCTAATACATTTCACCGAGGTGCACATTCTCACCTTTCAAAGCATATTTATTCCAAATTTAATACTCTATATCCATAGATCTATTCTATAGAACACCTAAATACCTTAACAAATGCTATCCATTCTGATTATTAGAAATTCAAATAACCGCATGATTTTAAAGAGCGCCTTCCCCGAGATCGAGAATTCGTAATTTCCAAATCCTTTTCAAAATTCCAGATAAAACCTCCCTTTTAATGCATATATCAGAAGAAATTAAGAACCTAATTAGAATCTCATTTAAATACTGGGATTCAGCTGCAAAAGATTTTATGGCGCAGCGTTAAATAAATTCAATAATTCATGCTTAAGGCAAACATTTATATTCACACTCGAGCGATGGTGATTAAGTTAAGAGGGATTTCAACAACTTTAAATGCAAGTGGAGCGCTTGAGCAACTTTTCTGTTTTCTCTAGATACCGAGCCTCGAATGGAAAATTCGAAAGGCTCTTCATTAACTTGGAAGTGCATGCCGGTCATTTAAGCTGTTGAATTTCGTGCATATGAGTAAACATCAGATTTTAAGTAATAAGCTATGTTACATGAAGTGATTGTTGGAGAATTGGAATGACTTGAGTGTCTGAGTATACATATACTCAGATAATCTTATAACTTTAAAAGAGCAATTCTTGTATATATATATATATAAATTTATTTCGTGTATCTCGGAAACGATTCTAACGATTTGTTTAAAATTTTATATTTAGATAAGTTTTGCTTCTTAAGTTTATCTATATTTGTGTTTTCCCTGAATAAACGGGCTTTCGTACTGAAAATGTTATATAGCGATATCTCGGATCCGATTTCGCCATGGTAAAACTGAGTGTAAGTTCAAAAATATGATAGATAAATCAATGATAGATAAATTGTAAAATGAATACTCTATTATAGTTGATTGTTTCGAATAACATGTTAAATAATGTGTATTCATTGATTTTTTAATGAGCAGTTCAAATGTAAAGTTGTGCAGTAAGTAAAGCAGTTCAAATGTAAAGATTAAATGAGCAGTTCAAATGTAGGTAAGAAAGTAAAATATTTATATGTAATTAGTGTGCGATTGTTATCTAAACATTTCCTCAAAAAAAACAATTTTAGCAAATAAATAAATAATAATAATAAACTTTCGAGCGAAGTTCGGTTTCCCTTTCTTCTTCTTTCTTTCCAAATTATGTTTATAAAATAAATAATTACATATTTAGAAAAATGAATAAAATACAAAAAAAATACTATTTGCTTTCATTATAATCAATTATTTATCCTTTTATAATAAGAAAACGTCCAAAGTGTTGAAAATATAATTTTTTCCTACATGTGTACGTATACCATATGAAGAAATGAAACGTTTGGTTAGATTAGTTATCTGTTTAGATTGCTGTTTAGTTAAGGACAATGGTCAATGCACAATATGCATGCATTTGATAAATGGTGTCTACAAACAATTCGAATTTTGCTGTCTCCCGTCTAGTGCAAGGAACGCCATAGTGTTTCTATGTAGTAAATATTAGGCTATTCAATAATTCTTTTGAAGAAAGTAGCAAACTTAACATTTTTAGGACAAAAAAAGAACATCAACTTAATTTTAAAAATTGTGTCTTCAGAGCAATTAATCCAATGACATTAGAGTTTTTTTTATTTTTTATTTCGTCTATACCCAAACTTTGATTTGCCCAATCCATCAAAGTAGGAAGTAGTTTAAATAGTCTGTCGGATGATAAAAATTTCTTTGCTATTAGCCATTTTTTTAATGTTTGGGAACAAGCTTTTATCCAAAGCCTTCTCTATTTCCTTTGACGAGTGAATCATGCAATTCACTAATGAATTCTTGACTAGTAACCTCAACAGGATGAGTTGGTCATCAACATTGTGTATATTCATATGGTCACTTCGAAATTAGAACCATAATTAGACTACATAATGCTCAAATTTAAGACATAGGACTATCATAATATTTATAAAGCTCAACTTTGATTTCCTGAATCCTTTTCCCTTTTCAAAAATTAATGTTTCTTTAGATTAAATTCTTCATGATCCTTTTTTCCGAAATGCTGGTATTCAATCGATCTAACTATGAATCGCCGCAGCCTAATAGATACATTTGAATGAAATTTCGGGTGACGTCCTTTAAGAAAAAATCGGCAATTCAATAAAATTTTGAAACGGTTTTAGAGACTCCACGGATTTATCTAGCAATATTTGTATGGTTAATTTTATTGCTTTGAACTCTTACATTGCTTTTACTTTCATTTAATATATTCCCTCACTTGTGTTTCCAAACATGGTTCATAATGTTTTATGAAAAACCAGCAGGATTGTTATTACCCAATTTTCTTACCATCCTTCATAATATAGACTTCTGTGAAATTTCATTGTTGTATGTCAAACCAGTGAGAGTCTTATGACCCAATTGTCTTAGCATGGTACACAATATAGAAAGTCTTCTGTGAAATTTCTTTGTTTTATGACAAACCAGTGGGATGTTATTACCGAGTCTTCTTAGCATAGTACACAATATAGAGAGTCTTCTGTGAAATTTAATTGTAATACGAACTAGCAGGAGTCTTATTACCCAATTTTCTTAGCATGGTACATAATATAGAGAGTCTTATGTGAAATTTCATTTATGACAATAGAGTGGGAGAGTTATTACCTAATTTTCTTACTATAGTACACAATATAGACAGTCTACTGTCAAATTTTGTAGTTTTATGACAAACTAATGGAAGTGCTATCACTTGACTTTCTTACCAACATACAAAAATATGGTAAATTTTCAGTTAAGCTTCATAACATAATGAAGAGAATGGCTTATGCATTTCGATTTTTTTCTGCAACTTTCTATCGTTAATAACTGCTTTTCACAACTAAATTTAAATTATTAAACATTGCTTCAACTAGCAAAATAGGAAAGCTTGGAAGCACCAATAAAATACATAGCATACATTTTAGGACAGATTCTATCGAAGGCCTCTTCATTTCGAATGTTCGGTTCATTGACTTCGGCGTCCGTCAACATTTAGAAAAGTTTGAAAATATCGTTGAAGGGTTTGGTGAATATTTTTGGACGGAATCCAAACAGAACCTCTTCGACGAAATATATATTTCTTCAAATTTGGTATCCACTAGTAAATAGAATAACAGATGAATCGACAAAATGCTGCAGCACATTTTTAGAACTTTGTCGAAGGCGTCATCGTTCAAATATCTGGTTCATTGACTTCGGCTTGCGCAGATCGTTAGATAAACTTGAAATCAACGATGACGTGTTTATTGTTTATTTCTGGATAAATTCCGTTGAAGGCTTTGCCAATCTAATATCCGGCTCATGAATTCTATCCTGGCATGTAAGGTTTGGTGGAAGCAGTTTTGATATATATTACAATAAAAATTAGTATAGGGAACCAGTTATGAACCATGTTTTCTTGTCAACATTTAAATTTTTTCTTTTTTTTTTGCTTTAAATGGTCACTGATGCTTATGCATACACATACGAACAATGTTTCTAGTTTTTCTTGCAATATTCCTTAACATTTTATATTCCGAAACTTATTTTATCAGGGATTTTTTAAATTTATATGATATCATTTGATGCATAAAGATCTCTGTGGCGTGGTAGTAAGGTTTCGGCTTCGGAAGCGGAAGACGTTAGGTTCGGAGGAGAGACTCGATTCCACTAAAGAACCATCGTACATGTTAAAATCCGTAGGGGGCCAAATGTTCTTCCGTTGGTGTGGTGCAGAAGTTTGGAAAGGGTTGTCAGGACTTAGGTGTCGTCCTCATCGCCAAATCGTGGTTCAGTCTTACGAGGTGCGTTTCAAAATAGCCCTAGTGTTGCAGTTAATAGGGCTAACTAAACTAACTAAATTTTTATTTTAATAACTAATATAACTAAACTAAATTTAGTAAAGAAGGAAACTTTTAATTAATTAAAATCATTAATTTAATCAATAATTAAACAAAATTAGGGTCGTTTGTTTTAATAATTATATCCTCAGTTTTCAAGTGAACACTGTCAGAAATAATGGCCATATTACCAAATTCTATTGTTATATATTATGTTTTTTTAAGTGCTGCTGTGTTATAAAGGGCTGAAATTCCGCACAAAAGTTCTGATTTACACCATGTATTTTAATTCCTAAAATTATTTGTTAAGTTCATAATAGTTTTTTTAAATGCTAAATGTGTTTATATGTCTTAAAAACAACTTAATTTCGTTCTAAACTTATTTTATTAAGAATATTTAATTATTTTAAGTCAGGTTTCTAAAATATTTAAATTTCCTGTAGCTGCACGAAACAAAAATTTGTCCATAAATTTCTCGCCGTTGGCTTTCAACTTCCGAAAACAAAATCCGCAACCCAATTAACGTTTTCAGACTTTTCAAAACGCTCGAGACACATCAGTTTACCTCCGCTTTCTTTATTATTTAATTTTAATCTTCATCCTGTGAGGGAAAACTATCATCTGCGATTTTCATTCTTTATGAAAACAAACTGACAGAAAAATAAATAAACACTCCAACCTTTCCACCGTCTGAAGTGAGCTCATTAAAATTCGTCATTTCTTGTTCTTCTTTTCCTGGAGGAAAACGAGAAACAAATTTTCAGCCCTTCTCGAATTTCCCCGCGGAGCTGAAATGGAGAATTTAATTTCCGGTCCTTCTTCCTGTCGTGGTTTTCAAAACGCAATTCACTTCTCTTCTGGAAGGTCGCATCGATTCCAGGTGATCGATTGCTGACACATTTCCCACTCTTAATAGAGTTGCAGCAGAGTTTGTTTCTTATTGTTTTTCATTCGCCTTCCGCTGGTTTCTTTGATTACAAATGAATGTAGCACCCACCGAAAGCTTTCAGAGAGCCCACACTATTGTGTTTATTCTTCTTTCTCTAATGATACCGCGGATTGTTCGTTATCGGTAACAGGTCTCCCCATTTATTTTGTACTAACCACCTTTGGCAACTAGGGATTTCTTGGGAATATTAATTGTACTTAATTTCCCTTAAATCTCTTATGTATAACTTCAGTCATATTTACGTCCTTTATTTTCAAGCAACACTAGGGCTATTTCGGGACCGATCTCATAATTTCCAACAGCCTTCAGATGACGAGGAAGACTTAACTTCCCTCTTAAATTCCGTACCACACCAGTGCGAGGATGTTTGATCCTGACTGATTTAACATGGACTAAGTCCAATTACACGACAGTTCTTCGGTGGAATCGGGTCTCAAACCTGAAACCCTCCGGTCCCTTACCACCGGGCCCTTATGTATAAATTGAAGATAATGACACATTTTTCACCATATTTTTAATCTTAAAGTAGATACACACATTGGTAATTATGTTATTTTAATTCCGTTCTGTTTATTTTGCATATGAACCATCCTTACAGAATCAAATCTCATGGCATCAAAGTGCGTTTAAAAATTTTATTGTAAAGTTTATTTATATTAAAAATTTCACGGTAATGCAAATTCATTGTTTATACCTCATGTAAATTACTCACTTTTTAACACGTTAATTGCGGTTCTGAATTTCCTACAATTTAAATTATATGGACTCGTCGGTCACCGGTGATCCCCTCGGTAGTGAAGGTGTTAAACAGAATATTTCTTTCTTCACAATGATGATGTTTACGCGATCAAATTGGTGAAATGTTGAAAATGATAAGAATTTTAAAGAAAAAATGAAAGTTATTATTGAAAATTATGAAAAAAAATATGTTTAAAAAATTGCCATCATTCTGTAATAATTTGCATCTTAATAAAATTCATATCTGTAAAAAATATATTTTAAACTTTAAAATATGTAAAAATTAATTTTGTGTGCTGAGCTTTCGCGGGAACGTCCAAAAAATTTGTTTCGAATAAAACATTCTACACTCTTGAATACATTTATACAAAGTTTGGCAATTCTAAGTCAAATAATCTGTTCGTTAGAGTGCCAAACCACATACATATATTTTTCTGTATTATTAGTAAAGACTAGCTGCCTTTGGTGATCAATTGATTTACTAGGAATGTTGGTAGTATATAATTCAATTAAGCATAAATTGATGTTCTTTAATTCATTAATAAGTATTTTTAATCATCAAATTGTGTCAGTAGCCTTTGATCTCTTCTGTTTATAGTGTATATGTACCTTTCGAAAGGAACTTAGCCGCTTTATGTTATGGTTCATTAAAAAGTAAAGTAAGCAGATATTCATAATTTCTCTCAATAAAATGCAATCAAGCATCGAACTGATAAGCGTTAAAGCTCTGATTTTTAACTGAACATTTAATTTATTTAAACTAATATGGTGTCATATTGGCATGGAAAACGTAACTGCATGTTCTAACAAGAGTACAAATTGCTTTATGCGGTCATGAAATTCTTTTTTATTCATCATATAAAATTTCAGTATAAAATAAGGCGACACATTTTACCTTTATTAACTGAGAGCATATAATAACATATTTGCTGGATTGAGACATGCTGATTGAAAGACTAATTACAGGTTTGATTAATTATTTTTTCAGAAAACTGTAAATATTATTAACAATTTTAAATGATTTTGTTAACAGAATCCCGAAAAAAACCCCGATAAAGCAAAATAAAAAGACTAAAATGGAAATTATTGCAGTAAAATTGATGAAGAGTGATTGTGAATGACTGGCCAAAATATGTTAGCTAAAAAACAGGAGAGATTATTGGCGAGAAACGATCATGGATGATTGGCTGAAAAACAGAAGTGATTGTGAATGATCGACATAAGACAAAAAATGAAAGCTTAAAAATAAAATTAATCTGAAGTGTAAAATTACTGTTAGGCTATATAGAAACTATAATACCCCTATATGCGTCCCTGGGAGCTTTAAAATTCTAGAAACCCTCCACGTTACAAAAAAAAAAAAATCAAATTTTAAGATTTTAAATTATAAATGGCAATGCATCTCGATCGAAATATCAATGCAAGCTCGAATTATAATTCTGTTTCCTAAAAATAGGATCTGAAACATAAATATTAAAAATTCTCAGAAAAAAAGGTAAAATAAAAAAGGTATCTAGTACAAAATATAGTAGGATAATCTTTTGTTTTTTATCTCTCTCACTTTTACTAACTTTTAAAATGTACTTTTTGTTATATGGCAGTGATAACTTGCATTCAAAAAATGTATTTAATACCATTGCAACGAGTTTATTTATAAATCTTTTAACAATGAAATATATTGCTGTTAAATATACTTAAAGATATAGTGGTGTGTTGTGGTTTTCTAAGAAACTGCCCGTTTTTAAATACACTATTTTTAATCTTCACAAACACAGCTACACTGCAAAATTCAAAAAAAAAACTTATTACTACAGACACACATAGAAAATTAGGTTAAAGAATAGTATGGTGGAGGGATTCCATGGTTTCCAACCGAAAGCATTCGGCGTTAGAGCAACAGTTACGCATGGGGAAAAAGCTGACCTCGGGGTGCAGGTATGCCGCTCAAATGGTTGTCTTCTGTCAAACACCACAATGGGGCGCTCTCAGCTCAAGGGAAAAAAGAGGTGCTACAAAAGTATTTTTAATTTTTAAAAATTGTAGGTGAGTGTGTGTTTAATCCATGGAAAGATGTGTCCGAGTCTTTTTTTTAGTTTATTTTCGCACACACACATATATAACAACACATATGGATGATGATCACACATATATAAGGTAACACATAATATATATATTTAAATGAAAAATTTGCCGCTAACAAAGAGCGAATGATTAATTTCTTTTGCTACTAACAAAGAGCGAACTGTGCCTACTTGCATCAGTTTCACACCGATTATCAAGTTGATGTGTTTACAATAAAAAAGCTTAAGTGTGCTTCTTTCACATTCCAAATATATATATGGTTTTGAGCATATTGCGCCATCTATATTCAGTATTAATTAATATTTACTATATAAATAACTATACAAAGAATAAAAAAAATACAAATAAAATAATTAAATTAAAACAAAAATTACAAATAATAAAATTACATAAACAAAAATTATTGAAAAATTATAAATTTTTTTTTATGAATTCATGTAATTACATGCTTATTGATAAATAAATTATTAATTTGATTTTTTTTTTAATTTTTGTGAATTCATGTAATAATATGCTTTAAAATTAACAAGGAAAAAAGAAAAAAAATACGATTAAATTTTATTGATAATGTAAATAAAATTCTGTAGTTCCATTCCTTAGTAAAGATTAATTACCCATGACGAAATCATGTATCAAATATGATACATTTAAGTACAAAGCCCTCCTTTTGGAACAATTTTTCATCATAAAATCAAGTCACATATCTCACAAGGCACAAATTGCATATTTTATATCTTTTTATAAGCATTATCATCCTTACTTTGCAGATATTTCCTCACATAGTATCGAAACAGAAAAACTGAAACTGAATTACGAAATTCATACATGAAAATGCAAAGCCCTTTTGACAAACACATTTAAAAAAAAAACTATTTTTTTATTTATATTACTAAGAAACTGAAATTGGGTTCATTACATTAGACAGTCGCGTTTTTCTTCTGAAGTAACTTGTCAAAAATTTGCCAGATTCAATTATATGATTTCATTTCTAGAGGTACATGCCTGTCTAAATAAATATCGAGTTTGAAGGAACAAAATACATAAAATTCGATACTCGGAAAAAAATAGTTTTTGTTTATGAAATATCTAAGCAAGTTTGATAGTGACGGCTTTTTGCTACATAGATTGTTTTGTACCGTTGATGGTAAATGGATTGGAAAAGAACTTACAGGATCATCAAGAATTTTTCAACAAATTTAAACATTTCTTTTTGATTCCGTGAATTATTATTTGTGAAAGAAGAAATGATTTAAGGAGTTTTCTTATTTTCTATTTAGATTGAGCATCGTAAATTTAGATTTTCTTTATTTTATAGAATGGCAAAATAATAATATTATTCAGTTTCTAACTATTTATAGGTAGTGAGTTTCAAAATTATCGACTAAATGTCGTTTGTAGTTTCTAATTTTTTGTGAAAGGGGAATTTGGAATTTTTTCACAAAATATCTTTTGTAGTTGCTAATTAATGGTAGAAATGGATACTTAAATAAATTTAGAATTTCAGTTTTATCAAGTTCATCGAAGGTCAGTAAAGTAAATAATATTTACACTTGGAAAGCCATGCAACCTCAAAGTTTCGTTTTACAGTGGATATCAAAGGAGGTTGATATTTTCATGTACGTACTTAATATTTAATATCAATATAAATAATAGTGCATATTTGCAAAAGCGTTCGCTCTGAAGGGCAGAGCGACTGCTCTAAAGCTATCATTAGTACAAATATACTTTGAAGGATGGAAATATACATCAAGGGGGGACCTTTCTCCAATTACCATTCGGTCAGTTAAAAATTAAATAATTAAGCTTAACAAAATTGGAAAGAAATATTAAGGTTGATTCGCAAAAAAAGATAAAATAAAATGGAATAAAAATGAAGGAATCCTTTATCAAGGATTCAAACCAGAGATTTTTTTATTTGAATTCTCTTATATTGACCCCTCGTGATTAGGGATTGCAATACCGGTATACCGGGATACCGAATACCGGTATTTTGAGCCATTTTACAATTTCGTAATACCGGTATTCACAAGTTTAAATACCGGTTTTTCGGTATTTGCTAGAAATTTTTTAAATTGACTCTACTATATGTTCAAGGATCGCCAACAAAGCAAAATAATAACGTTTTTGTTTTTATGTCTCCCTAATGGGCGAAATTAATTAGCTAATTAATGGCTTAATTAATTGCTTAAATCTAAATTAACGAAACATGGATTATCCCTGAAAGAAGCTATTGTATCCATAACTACTAATGGAGCAACAGTTATGAAAAAAAGTTGGAAAGTTCATTGGTGCAAATCAGCAATTGTGCTATGCTCATGGAATTCAATTAGGAGTAATAGATGTATTATACTAAAAAAATAAAGAACAGAAGAATCCAAATACTGTGGATATAGAAACTTCGGATTCCGGCATTGAAGAGAGTGTGAGTGATATTGACAATGAAGATAGTGGCAATGTAATTGTTGAAGAAGATATTGCGAATGAGGATGAAATATTAACCCATCAAGAATTGCTTCCTATAGTTTATAAAGTTCGAAAAATTATTAAGATATTTAAACGTTCCCCTACAAAAAATGCCATATTACAAAAATATATACTAACTGAAAATAAAACAGAATATATGTTAATAATAGATTCTAAGACACGTTGGAACAGTTTACTCCTATTGATGGAACGATTTTTGAAATTTAGAAATCCAATCCAAAAAGCAATAATCAACTTAAACCTGTAAATTAATTTTTCAGATAGTGAATTCGACTTAATATCCAGAACTATATCATCTCCACTTCCAATAAAACTGACTATAGAGACATTATGCCGGAGAGATTTTAATTTATTAACAGCTAATGCAACAGTAAATTTCATGTTGCAGTCATGAAAGAACAGCACACATCACTATCTGAAGAATTATATATTACATTGAAAAATCGCACAGAAGAAAGGCATACCGAAATAGAAAATGTCTTATGGTATTTACATAATTATGATTTTAAAAATAAAAATAAAAATGAAAAAGAAAAGAAAAGAATCAATTCAAATCAGATTAAGTTTATAGTAAATTTTCTTAATTTTTTACCCACAAACCTATCCACATTCAGAAGAATTCGATTTAGTTATCTTAGATTATGATGACACTAATGTCGATAGGGAAAAGGAATTGTCTCTTGAACAAAAATTAGAATTAGCGATAAATAAATTTAAAAAAATTCAACGAACCAAAATACAATACAGAAATCGGCTATATCCAACACCATCCGACGAGAAATCGATTTATTTGAAGATTGGGATTTAGAGGTAAATACTTGGAAAAAGTATATCGCGCATTGCTAACAGTATCACCAACTAGTGTAGATGCTGAAAGAGCGTTTTCGACAGCTGGTAATTTTCACACAAAATTACTTTTCAGGCTTAATGACAGTACAATGGATGCATTATGTTTTTTAAGATCACATTTCAAAAATTTGTAATAGTACCACTGACTAAATAGTGATATTTACACTTTTTTCTCATTTAAATAAATAAGTTGTTCCCTTTATATTCTTTATATACTGTTATAATTCTTTATATACTTATATAATTTATAAGTTACATATTTTTAGTGATATTTACACTCTTATAAAACTGGCAAATAAAACAAAGAAACACCTGTGTTTTCTTTCTTTTTCTAAAATTTCTAATACCGGTATTAAAACCAGTATCCCGGTATTAAGATCTAAAAAATACCGAATACCGGTATTGAAATTTTGGTCCGGTATTGCAATCCCTACTCGTGATCCTTGGTTATGGTTTGCAATTCTATAATTAAGCTTAATTAACTTTGGCGTTTTCCCATGATAACTTGCAAAAATTTTTTATTTCAAAAATGAATTTTTACGCAATCTTAAAATTAAAAATAATTAAAATAAGTTTCTTTCTTTCCTTAAATATTCAGCAACGTGATTTTTAAGTATTGTTAAAAATCAGGAAATGAAGATTCTCATTATATTTTCATATTCTTTTTTTTAATTCATATTTTCGTATTCTGTTTTAATTCGGTTCTGTAAACATTGTCCTATAAGATAGTCACATAATAGAAAATAAACTACTTTGTTGAACTATTACACTTATAAGTCTTTAATTTCTTTTATAAATATGCTATAGCCTATTTACCATACTAGTGGACAAGAAATAAACAGCTATTAAGTTCCTTTGAATCAACGCTGTAATCAACAGCAAATGAAAAATAAGAAAGTGAACTTATAGTATCCTGTTAGACAACGTGCAACTAGATTTTGATTGATTTCATTTGATTTTGACATAAACTTGCATGAAGGAGGTTTATACATACAAAAATCAGAATTGGTGTAACGCAAGTAAAGTAACACAGCTTAAATTTCTATTACAATTAGAAGTTTTTAAAATGTTTTTAAAAAGAAATATTGTATATTAAAGTTACATTAGAAGAAATTTATCGAAACACAAAGTTTACTTGAAGAACCTACTGATCACCAAACACAACCAGCTTCTGAAAGATAATTTGTCATTTGATTAAGTGTGTTCAGATTTTTCAGAATGTTTGGGAATATTCTATTCCCTTTTGAGTCATCCAAAATATTGAACCGAGAAGCTTCCGATATTGCGATTGCTTCTCATTTCCCTCAAGAGTAAATAATTAAAATCATAGTGATAGGCGCCTTTTCACAATGACGGGACATATGTCGGAAGATTAAGGCTGTCCAATAATTGACACGTTGGCCGTTATGACACGTACTGGTTAGATAACTCAGTGTTATAGGCAACGGAAGCATAGGATGGCATTATGTTATGTCGCAGTTCCCGTCTCATTGCTGCTGCGATGATAATCATTAAGATTATTTCTAATGCCTCGGAAGAGCGAGTGTTGGTCCCCAGTAATTACTTGCTTCCTTTATTGACATTGGAGGGAGGCTACAGATGTGAGGTGAGAAGCTTCTATATAAACAGGTTCTCGCTTCTTTGGCACAATAATGGCGCGGGTCGAGTTATCCTCATTCCCATGGCTGATCGTACTTCTGCTTGAGTGGTACCTATTATAATGTCCCGAAATTCGGAGAATTTTGTGTTTACCACAGCCCCTTGTTTTAAACTTCGTTGAGACTCGGTCATTCAGATATCTCGGATACTCAGGCATGGCGGATGTAGCTCCCGTGGTTACTTAACTCCTTGGAAGAATTTGGAAATAATTTCGTGCTTTTGTAACTATTTTCCTAGACTTTTCAGGAGTGAGAACAAGCGAAATTTTATCTGCAATTACCAATCACCAAAGGCCTGAAATCAGAATTCTTCACTCTTACATCACCGTGTCAATATTGCCATTTTTTTCATTATTTAAAATTTTTATTTATTTATTTTAGTTGGATAGCATTGTAACTTTTCAATGAACACGGATTTAGAGATGAAGAGATTTTATTTGGCAATTGTGACTGTTTGTAAAAAATGATCTGACTAGTGCTTGTAAGATTCCTTATAGGCAAATCACCGACCGCAGGAGCTCATAACACAACATCTAGAGAATTTTTACGCGATTCTTCTTGGTCTCTTGGATCAAAAAAAAAACTTTCACTCAGGCATTTATGTCACTTTGTCCCTGTTATCTAGCTAACATACAAGCTAGAATAATTTCGACAGGGGAGTCTGTCGTAAAGATTATAAAAGTCGATTTTGTAGATATGACATCTAGCTAAAAGGGAAGAATAAAAATAGAAGAAGATGAGGTGAAATTCTCTTTTCTTTGTATATCTCTTACGATTGACGAAAAAAATGATTCAAATATTCTAAACTACCACTAGCGATATTTTTAAATGTTTTTAAAAGCTCTGATAACTTTTTTCATTTTTCGAATAAGAGGTTTTTGATAACTGCAATCATTTTGATTAAAAGGTTGAAAAATGATTCTCAGTTTCCAATTACAACTGCTTTTTAACCTACGCGCAGGATAAATAGTTGCTTAGTTATGATCTGTTGTATTTTTTTTCGAATTTTTCCATCCTTATAGTACTAAATCTCAGGAAATTAGAGAGGAAAATGGCAGTGGAAGGGACCCCCCCCGCCTCCTCTTACCGATTTATATCAGGGCCAGGAAATTTCTCTTTATCTCATAGATTGGCACAAGGTTTTTTTCCATGTTTTACAATAGCCTTTAAAAAATATAATTTTTGTGATGAGTTCTAGAAATCTTGCTAAATCTTCTTGTTTTACTAGTTATACTTGTGATGCTTTACGAAATATAAATCTTTCATCATTTAATCAGTAAATGTACGCACCAGAGCCATCTTTTCCATTTTTATAAATTCATATCTACAAATATTTATGAATAATGCAAATTCTTATTTCCATATCTTATTTACGGGGTACTCAATAAGCTAATGTATAAAGATTTCCTCTGTTTGTTTATCCATTAATTTAAGAATTTCCATATGACAAGAGACAGATATTAGAGAAAAATGTTATTTCTTTTAGGTTCTATTAGCAATATCGACGACGGTACCTACCGCTGTCCGGATGGATCTTCCCCTACTATTCGCCACAAACGGATCTCCGGTGTCCTTGGCGCCGCTTCGAGCGTAACGTCTATCCAAGTGGCCAACTTGCTGCGACTTTTTAAGATACCACAGGTAAAGAAGTCTTCATATTTTCATAATTTTATTTCAACCAAGTGTAATCTACGGTAAATAATGACGTACATTCATAAATAGGTTTACTCTTCAAACGAGTAAAGAAATCACGATCTTACATTTTTCTGAAACCAAATGACTAATCTAGTGAACATTAATAAAATATTTTACTCTTCAAACAGGTAAAGTAATCTCGCTCTTAAGATTTTTACATAGCATTTTTTCATAGTGTAATCTGCGTAAATAAGAGCGAGCATTAATAAAAATTTTTACTCTTCAAGCAGTTCAAGTAATCTGTCCTTCAAAAAATTTTTTTAAAACTATAATATAATCGACTTAAATAAGAGTGAACTTCAATAATAGTTTTACTCTTCAAGCAAGAAAAGAAATCTCATCCTCAAAAGTTTTATTCCAACCCATAATGCAATCTACATAAATAAGAAGGAATATTTTCTTGAAGAGTAAAACTATTAATGAATAGTTTCCGCTCTCAAAAATTTATTCTGACTAATAGTATAATCTGCAAAAATAGGCTGGGATACCCTGGTTGGTAGGGCGTTGGATTCGCGTCCTTTCGGTTGCGAGTTCGAACCCCGCCGGTCGAAGACTCCCCTAGTGTGAGGTGGCTGACGCGCGTATAAATCTGTTGAGGTCAAAAAGTCCTCCATGTTGGGAGTACTGGATCAAGGGTGATCGTTCTCTGATTCATGTCTAAATTATGATATGTGGATGTGTGAATGAAATGCTTGAAGGATGTCCGCCCCGTAAAAAGGTTTGTGACGTGTGTGTAGCTAAGTCGTCTCTTGGCCCTAAATGAAACTACTGAAAAAGCAAGAGACGTACCCTCGGCTTCAAACCACAAATGACTTTTTAAAGTCAGTGGGCTTTACTAGACAAGAGCCATTAGAAACAACAGCAACATAAATAAGAATGAATATTCATAAATAATATCACTCTTCAAGCAGGTAAAAATGTCTTGACCTCAACATTTTTCCAATCAATAGCGTAATCTATATAAACGCGAGTGAATATTCATAAATAATATTTTGACTTCACAAGCAGGTAGGTAAAGTTATCATTTTCAAAGATTTTCTAACCAGTAGTACAATCTATACAAATAAGAGTAAAAATTTATAACTACTACTAATAATATAAATCTACATGTGTATGTTTAAATGTGTTTTGACCTTAGAACTACCAACTTTAGTAGATATATGTATTAAAAGGCGGAATGTGGATTTTGGAGGTATTATTTAAAATTTTAATTTTAATTTACTAATTAAACATTAAAAGGAATCTGAATTTTTTCGCAATAATTTCCGAAAATACTACATCAAAGAATCCCTTTTTTTATCATTTTAATAGTATTAATAGTAAAAAGTATAGTAAAAATTAATAGTAATAGTAGTAAGCTTATTTTGTAATAATATATTTCATTGTAGAAATAAAACTAAAATCGCTTTCATTAGTGTTAGATATATTTCATCCTAGCATTCCAATCCATTATTGGTAATTAAGATTTGAAAATTCGGTTTATTTTTCTGTGTTATTAAAAGCTTGCTTTTCATAAATTTTGGAATTTTATTATACTTACAATTAAACTTTAATTTCAAAATAAAGAATGGTGAAAAAAAAAAGACCACTTATTTTTAAATGTTGCTATTTTTTAAAATCATATGATTTGATATAAAAAACTGTTAACAGAAAATTAACAAAGTACACAGAAAGATGGGCAGAACAGAGAAATACCTATAAATTATGCATCCATAAAAATTTTAAGTTCAAAAATATTTTGTTAAAGAAAACATTTAGATATAGTTACACAAAATATTTTATTTAAAATTTCAACAAGCATTAATCTTTGCGATCTAATTCACCCCAAAGCCGACTAGTTATTTTGCAACGAAAGTGCTCAATATATTTTTTCTTCAAATTTTGTTATGGCTAATAAGAAGTTTAAATAAAATTTTAAGTCTGGTTTTTCGCAAATGTTGAAATAATTTATTTCTATATCCATTGAAAACTGTGTTTTCAGTTGAGAAAGGAATATCTTATCATTCTTCTGATATTGAAAGAAAATATTTTAAACATTTCAAATTATATTATTTTTTTACTCTAGATTTACCACATCCAATATTCTTTGTTAGCTTTTAACACTCTTTTAGTTCTGCCAGAAATTTTTCTAAAACCAGAAAGATATTAAAATCGCTTCTTGTATCTAATATTTCAATTTTAATTAAAAATAAATTTACGGATAAAAAGAATATTCTGTAATGAAAAAATATAATTATATCCAATTTTTCTTTTACTTACATATTTTTATAATATATTTTCATACACGTTAGCATCACGTTCATTGATAATGTTAATTATATTTTTGCTTTCTGGCATGTACTGTTTACAATACGTAGCCTTTAATAGCTGATTTAACATGTCACACATGTAAAAATACGTTAAATAAAATGTATTTTAAATATTACTGGCAATTATTTACAAACAATGAAAATGCATTTTTAGGGTATATGTTACCTTTTCTGTATAACTCACATCAGACTTTTAAAAATAAAACTAAAATCGTTTGTTGAAACCTCCGAACCTTTTTAATTTCTTTATTTATTTTTGTGAAAGAAAATGAAATAAATATTGTTGGCTGTTTGATTTTTCTTGAACTTGTTTTCTGAAATTTATAATGCTAAATTTAAACAGCAAAATATTTTAAGTATCCACAGGTTCTATTTTTAACAATTAATCTTTGCCTAAACCGTTGCTCCTAACAAATTAAGAGACTTCCTGCGATAAAATTGCGGATTACCAAAAGTACAAGTCTTTTAAATGTAATTCAAACTCTTACACTGAAAAGTTTGATTTGAGCGAAAGAATGCTGTGTACAAGCATAGATGAAGCAATTTATTTGTTAAGTTATTTTTATGAAGTCGTAATTAATCCAACTTTCTTTAGATAAAGCCAACTAATTAATTAAGAGAACAACTAAATTGTTTTGTGGTTGCCATCAAAAATGCAGTACTACTGTACCGAAACTTTCGACAAGATTCGTATTTTTAAACACCAAGATTTTCTTGGCAACTACAGATCAATCAATATAAGTTCACTATGTTGAGCTGAGAGTGGTTTAGTGAACACATTCTTTTTTAGTTTCTTTACTTTCAGCGAAACCACGCTCGCTATCCAATTATTTGTACTAATGACTTTTCGAAAGCATTCAATTTCTTGTTAGGGATATTAAGTGTGCTCAAATTAACCAGCCTTGGCAATACCGCATTAAGCCGCTACGCTCCGAGTGGAGATCTAGTTTGGAGCAAAGAATTCTAAATATGGTTGAGTTAACTACATTCACTTGGTTCTACCAATTTCAATTAAGTTTGGTGTTCAAGGATCATTTTTACAAACGAAGGAGATCGAACAAAAGAATTAACGCTTAAAGAAGAGAAAATTAGGAAGATTCATGTACACTGCATTGCCGAAATCATGCATTTTGGTATTCGCTGTATTTATTAGATATTTTCCTGCTTGCACCTTTACTGAAAAATCTAAATGTATAATACTTTTAGATAAAAGACTTAAAAACAAATGAATAAGAATAACTAATTTAAAAAAAAGGAAAACAAATATTTAAAAAGCTAAAAAAAATGATGCTCGGAAAGAAAATGAGTGCAAACATCTCCTAATTGGAAGAATCATTTGAATGAAAATTACGCAAATAGTAAGATTTAGAGGTATAATATGAATAGAACGTTTGCTTTTAAATAATAGATTAGTCCCAAAGGAAAACTAGAGAAATAGAATAAAGTAGAGATTATCAAAAATAATTTCTAAAAAATAAAGAAAAAAGTATATATAAAAACCTTTTACTAAATAAGAATACAGTAGACTCCCGATTATCCGCGAGCGGGTTATCCGCGCCGGCCGCACAAAGTTTTTTTTTTTTTACTGCTTTTTTCAAAAAGGTGAAGTTTTACAGTTATACTTTTGTAATTACATTATACATTACAGTATTAAAACAGTACATATGTATTCATTTTTCTGTGTATCCTTGACGCCTCTCGTAAATACAAAGCACTTTCCTGTTTTCATTAACAAAATGCATTTTAGGTCAGTTTTGAGTGATATACTAAAATATTAAGCGTTAGTTAAACATTTCCTGCTGTTTATTTTACGTTTTATTGTACATAAAACGATTTTTCAAAGTTGGAATGACTGTTTTCTTTTTTGCTATACCCGTTTTTAGCTTTTTTCGGATTATCCGCGATTTTTGTTATCCGCGGCGGCCGCGCCACCCAATTCTGCGGATAATCGGGAGTGTACTGTATTTCATTTCAATAATTTATTCAAATGATTACATAAATTCCTGCTACATTTTTAATGAGTTTTTGAAATAATTACTGTTTGATTAATACATTTTTGTTCTATAAATTCTTTTTCTTGTTTCTTTAGAGATATTTTCTTTAAAATTTTAAATGAGACAGCCACAGATTTTTGAAATTGCTTTTGTTCAAAGTAAATCTTGAAACGTTAATTATATCAACAGAATGATTTTGAGTAATAAAATTATTCACCGAATTGTTATTTATACTTAATTTTTTTTTCTGATACCATTAATTAGTGAACTTATTTATAAAATCATTAACATTTATTCTTATCTTTTTATACGGATTTTATTTTTACTATCGTTATTTATAAAATTATGGGGAATTTTCAGATATCAGTATTTCTTTCAATTATAGTTTCTCTTAAAAAACTTTATGTTGTTCTTTAATTGAAACATCTTTGCCTACAAGAGTTTTTTTTCTAAGTTTGTTATTGTTGTTTTGACTTATGGCACTTTACAAGCCCGCTGACAATTAACTGTCAGCGATTTAAGCCGAGTGAACATCTGTTGTTTTTTCCGTAGCGCCAACTAGGGTCAAGAGTACATTCGTTTGCACAACCCCTTTTTACAGGGGGGCACATTCACACACCTCACAGATAGAACACATATGAAGAATAACCATGCCCGAACCGGGAGGCCCAGATCACGAAGACGCGCCGCTACCTCTATGCCAGTGGACATGCTCTCTAACTTTTACGACATAAATTCTTAATAGAATTTTATTTCTTTGTATATAGCAGTATCCTTAATAATTCATATCTACCATCTCATGCCTTTGAACTTTGAACAATTTTGAACATTTAGCAGTATAAAGTTATCGTCAAAGTAACATGTATAAGAAAATCATTTACTTCTCCATGATAAAAAAAGAAATTATCATATTTACATGTTTCCTTACTCAAAACACCATTGTTCCATATTAAACTATATTAATCCGTGTCTTGTCTCGGATATTTATTTTAGATTAGTTCAAGATTTCAATTTCAAATAAAATCATACTCACAGATTATGTCTGAAAGTCGTAATTTTAATTTTTAATTGACGAATTAATTTTAATTTTTGAATGACGACAATTACATTCATGAATGGGTGGTACAGGAAAAATTTCTATTCGATACGTCATGAGACATTAAATTGCGCTACTTGATGAAATGATTAAGAGTAAGCTTTCTTATTTTCCTTTAAAAATATTGCCGCACTTTATCATTTTGGCACGAAATCTTACGGTCGAAATATTAATAATAGCATAGAACAAGTTAAACTCATAATTATTTGGTCTCGATTTTAAAATATTCATGTCATGAACAAATTGTATGCCTTTCCAAAAGTCGCGTTCGAAAATATTGAAAGAATTAAGACCAAGATAAAGCTCTTACAGTTTTTTTTTTTTAATTTTACATTTCTGACATTTTTCGAAGAAAAATTCTCTGTACTTTTGTGAGATTTTTTTGTTTCCACTTTTTACCCAGTGAGTCAGCCGTTTAGCTAGTAGGCTGTTCCCAGTGGAGGTGACATATTTGCTCTCAGGGTTGCAATTGGTCGAAAAGCTTTTGAGAGAATCGAATCAATTCACTCAAACACCCTTTGAAGAGAAAATTCTGGCCTTGATCTAAGAAAGAGCAAGGAACCCTAAATCATATATATATATATATCGGAAACGGCTCTAACGATTTGAATCAAATTTTATATTTAAATAAAATTTTGCTTTTTAAATTTATCTATATAGGTGCCTTTCCTGAAGAAAAACACCCCGATTTTACACCTCCAATTTTTTTTTATAACTGACAGTTAGATTAAATTGTTGTTGCCTATCTCCCTTGGATTGAACTCCATTTCAAATCAAGTCCAAGAGGGGAGGACGAGAGTACAGGAGGTTATGAGGGTAAGGTCCCTGAGCACCCGAGAGCAGAAGTCTGACTTAGTTCATACAAACCAGAACGCCCAGATCACGAGGAAGACGAGCTACCTCTAGGCTAGGACGCCGACTTTAGAAAAAGTATATCCGCTTTGAAGTGCCGGCAAAGAGTGCAGTGTAGTGGTCAAAACAGCACGAGTGACACGCGTGTTACGGCTTTTCGGTTCGAGTCGCCATCTGTTCTTTATTTTTTACCTATGCATTTATATTTAATATTTTTGTCTTTTAATTTTATCGAACTAGGTGTCTTGCCCGGAAAAACTCGATTTTACTTTTTAAAAAAAACTCCGCATTTTTTTATAATTAACTAATAGAGCCTTTTTCTATCTGCTCTCATGTTGACAATATCATATAGGGCCATCTAGGACCCGATTTTACCATGGTAAAACTCAGTGTTAAGTTCGAAAATGTAAGGAATGATAGGTAAACTGTAAAATGAATTCTGTAATATGGCAGATTGTCTCGAATAACATGTTAAAGTAAGTGCATTCTTGATTTTTTTTATTTAAATGACCAGTTCATAAACAACTAAAATAGGAAAATATTCATATGTAATCAGTATGAGTTGCTTATCTAAATATTTTCTCTAAAAAAACCCACAATTTTACTAAAAAAAAAAAAACTAACAAAGGAATTTCGGTCTTCCAAATATTAAATCATAAAAAAAGATAAAAAGAATTCGAAGAAGCAAGAATTAACAAACCTTGCTGAGAAAAATGGCTATCGGTTTAGACATAAGCCAAAAGTAGCTACTGATATCATAAAACAGCATCAAGTTCATAGAAAATGAACAGATAACTAAAAGAAATTTAAAATTCAAAGCTCCAATATTTAATTCCATATTACCAACCATTTACTAATTTGATAATACCATATTTATAGAAACTTAAGCAACAAAAAAATTGGTAAAAGATAATTGTTAATTAAATATATCACAAGAAATTATACATTTACTTAATTAGCAAGATTCATTCAATTCAATTTACATTAAAAGTGTTCTAAAATTTACGATTAGTCGAGTAAATAGAAGCTTTAAGCACAAAGGAATAAATATTTTTAATCAAACATTTAAAGCATGGAAATGCGTTACTTTATTTGCATTGGCACATTAAATATGAAACTGAATAAGATAATTTTAGATTAATTCCGTTGAGAATTAATATTCATTATTTAAATTCCAATTTGAAGTCTTAATTATTAATCTGTTTAATAATTAAGAATGTACATAGGAAAATCAAAACAGCCAACTCATGAAATTGTATATTCTGAATTAATAAATTTGAAATAATGAAATAATTACGGTTAATTACAGTAGAAACTGTAGAGCAATTATTGGAATTACAGTGAGAGAAAAAAATTTAATGACAGCATTAAATTGAATGAATGTATACTTTATTTTCATTTCATTTTAATAAAATTTTTATATGCTTGACTTCTGATATATAATTTTGCAATACCACTTATAGCATGTAGAAAACAAAAATTAACTCAAATAAAATTGAAATTACAACAATTGTCAGTAAAGAAAATGTGGAAAAAAGTATAAGGGCATGTTCTAATACACTTAAAATTTTCATTAAAAATCTAGAAAATTACTATTTTTTTACCAACTCCTGGATCCTGTAAGCTCTTTTAAAGTTTCAACGGAAAAATTTCTCCCTGTTTCGTAGCAAGCACAATATCCAATTTTCGATGATATTGTGTGCCATTTTTATAAATTTCTGAGGCTAGAAAACCCCAAACGTTTCCGATCGGATTCAGATCGGGACCCCTCACCGGCAATTAAGTAAATTTACATAATTAGCTTCAAACCAGAGTTTTGTACTCTTAGAAACGTGTAGTGAAGCATTATCCTGTTGAAAAATATAGGCTCCCTGAAGTAAGTGGATATTCAGGTAACAATTTTTCACTTAACATGTAGACACATTTATCAGAATTCCTTTTACAGTTGATAAAAACTATTGGAGTAATTTCATTTGTCCCAAATCTTTACTGAGACACCACTATATTGAAGTTTGGTAAACATTTCTTTGGTCTTTTGCAGATTATACTAAAAATAACGAAAACCATCAGGCCCATCAGGACTTAACTTTCTTTTCGTCAAAAAAAACAAAAAAAAACATAACTTTATTTTTAATCGAGAAAAATGTATTTTTTTGTCAAAGTCAACTCTTCTTCTATTAAGTTGATCTAAAAGAGGCGGACACTAATTTTCCATGAAAAACATGAGTATTTTTATTCAAAACATTTTGAACAATCTTTGCTTAACATGATAAATTCAAATTTTGTTAAACTTCATTTGCAATTTCTTTTTTTCTTGCAAGCTGTCTTTACAATCATTCTGTTCTGTGGATGAGTGAAAATTTCTGGTCTTACAGCTCATTTTGTCATACCGTACAATCTAGGACTTTTTTAATAATTGTTAATTACCGTTATAGGTCTCTTGATTCTTTTCGATATTTCTCGTCTACTTCATACAGCTTCTCAAAAAGCAAAAATTTTCCTTTTTTCATTGTCAGAAAGAAGAACTACTATTTTGAGCATCGTTAAGGTATAGGTACACACTAGAAGATTTTTTTTAAATTTTAACTTTAAAAATCTAGTTTTTTTTATAGTAGGTCATTAATATATGTTTAAACTCATTTCAGTGAGAAAAAATCATATTGCCGCATAATGAACTACTGATATCAATTCCTGTGGCTTGGTTGGCAAGACACGAGACTGTAGACCTTCACGACCCAGGTTCGAATACCAGCCAAGTCAGTTTTATCCAAAGACTGGAATTTTAATTTAAAATGTTATTTATTATTTCTCTAGTTTCTAGTTGATTCTAGATCTTTCTTTAAATGTTCTATCTGGATGTTTCTCGAACATTCTGAGAGTGTATATAAAGTCAAGTGTCACCAGTTGTGATCGAGTTATCGGTCCTGTACGCTTGAGAATTACTTTGCTTAAATAAATCTGATTACTTGTTCAACCTAACAGCCTTGTTATTTCCAATCTTCGTGACAATATTACACTAATTATTAATTAATAAAATAATATTTAATGAGCTAATTAGAATATTTTTTCGAAACATGATATCTTAAATTCTAATTTGTACAGACACACAATTCTAGTTGGAAATTATGTCTAATATTAGTCTTCATGTTGTCTGCCTCAATCAAGTTATAAAAATATGTAGTTCTTTTTAACAATTTTTTCATCAAGGATGAATAGAAAAAGCGAGATTTTTTCTGTAATTTTAACTTTTAAATAGCTATTAAAATTTTTTTCCTAAAAATATAACTTTGATTGAGGCACAAAACATTCGCTATTTCATACAGATTATTTTGATATAGAAATAATTGTATTTGGTTAATTTCTTGTTGAGTTATGATTGTTTGAATGAAACAACAAAGTAGAAAAATATCATTCTTCATAAAATGAGTTTAGAAAAACCGTATTTAGAGTTTTTAATGAAAGCACCTCAAAAAAAAATAATTATAACTCGAGAAATATTTCGAATATTGACAACATCTTGGTATCGTTTGAAAGCTAAAGGATCAAAGAACATTATTAAGCAATAAAAAAATATCAGATATTTTGAACGATTTTCGAAGTTTCAAGTGTGTACATACACCTTAAAAAAGCACAAAGCACAAATTCTATGAATGCAAAATTTGTTTCACAAACTTGTCTTTATACCTGAGATCGTCTTTTCTGTTTCCAAATATGCAACTTCAAAAATTGTGAAAATAAAAAATTCCCGTTCTTTTTCCAATATCATTTGGATTTAAAACTCAAAATGTAAATTTAAACATTTGGAAGTTTTAATTAGTTTACACGAGAAGTAACTTAATTTAATTTCTATTTTTACAGCAAACATGTGCTCACGATTCCGTAAACAAGACTTTTAAATTTGAAGATTTTTCGCGTAGTTTCATACTTTTTTTTAGAGAGCTGTAATTCAAATATTCGATCTGATTGGTAGAAAATTTAACAAATGGGTAATTGAGAAAAAAATGTTCATTTCTAAGGAAAATAATTTAAAATTTCAGTAACTACTTAAAAAAACAAAATAGAATGGTAAAAAACATTTAAACTAAATCATCTTTAAGAATATGATATGTACATAAGTAATATTAAAAAATCATACAATCAAAATAGCCACAAATTTTACAATAACATAAAAATCAAATGCAGTATAAATACGCAGCTAATTTCTTTGAGCTACGTTCTTCTAATTGGGTGGCGCGTAAACAGAATAAAATGTCTTCAGAGAAACAGTCGAGCCATTTCTGCTTAATGTTAGTATTATCCCTTATATTACCATACTCAACGCGTTTAGGCGGTTTTAGATCTTCAGCCCATTAATTAAAGCAGGATGTCTGAAGTAACCTTTGGCACGGCAGTTCTTTCTGAGTTAGAGATTAATGCCAAAGCAAGTCATCTCTTCAACTGACAAAGAACATTTTGAAAGTTCAAAGTAGGCAGACTTTCACAATGATGGTTTAGAGCTGACAGATGACGCATGACAAAGAAGCCTCATTTAATCTAACAGGATTAAGAATTTTGCTTTAATTTGCTTCAGGAGGCCGCGGTGAGGCTTGATAAATATTCGCATCATGGCAAATGCCGTCTTCAGTGTTGAAGATTACGTAGTTAGTTTGATGGCAAATGGTGCCTTAAATTTTGACGATTACATAGTTAGTTTGATGGTAGATGATGCCTTCAATAAAGAGTTATGTCGTTCATTTGATAGAAATTTAAGTTCTTTTATAAATTAAAGAAAGATATTGACTAAGTTTTTATTTAAAAGTTATATAGAAATTCGTCAAGCTTTGGTTTAATTGTAAATATACGAAATCCAAACTATTATAAAACCACCTAAGCAAAAAAGTTTTCTCGAATTATCTATTGTTTTGTGCTGGTGCTCTATAATTAAATTTAAAATAGAATTTTTTTTCGTGGCGTCTGATTCTGGAAATATTATTAATAGTAATGGCCGCGAGCTTAACGGCATTTGTAAAATATATCCAGCTTTAATATTTATCTTAAATATAAAAAGTTATGAATATTAAATCGTGTGTAACAATTTATCTTAGTTACACACGATTTAATATTCATAACTTTTATCTGAAATTCAGCCTTATTAATACTAAGGCGGTGCCGTTTTTCGATTTATTGAAAAAAATCAATATTTTTAAAAAATCGATTTTTCGATGCCAGTTTTCGAAAAATATCGATTTATGGAAATCATGATCACGAATAATAGTTCACAATAAATCACGATACAATAAATCGATATTCACATTTAATTTGAGTTTTCGATTTCGTTTTGGTTACAGGTTAATGTTTATTTTTGTTTCTCTTTATTCTTATTGTCCTTCATGCAGAATTTTAGTTAATATTTCTATAGATACAGTCACAGTCTAATATATAAAAAATACTTTTTTAAGCATGTCATTTTGGAATAAACTGTGATCTGTTTCCAGAATAATATCATTACGGAAAAATAATTGCTGTCATCAGAAGGTTGTTGACTGTCCTTTCTTTAGTCGCTAAATATTCGTCTTCAGAAATAAAAGAAAAAAGGATTAACTCAGATTAAATTCACAATTTTATTCGCAGCTCGTATTTTCACACTTAAGCATATAAGCATAAAAAAAAATCCGTTATACTTCCGCTTTCGCCTAGCGGCTTACGGTAAGCCGCGATACAATTAATCGATATACACAATGAATTTACGCTTTCGATTTCGTTTTGGTTACCGGTTAGTGTTTATTTTTGTTTCTTTTGATTCTTATTTTCCTTCATATAGAATTTTTGTTAATATTTCTATAAATACTGTCATATGCTGATATATAAAAGTACTTGTTTTAAACGCAACGTTATAAATTGTAACATGCAGACATTGCTTTGGCATGGACGCACTTTTCCTAACTATTTTTATTCAAAAGAAAGCAAATGCTTTTATTACAAAAAATGAAACTTCCTTTTATTTCGAATCATTCTGATCAGTCAATATGTTAAGAAATACTATTTATAACTTATAATAGCTATAAATAAATAATGATATCCCGATATATCGAAAAATATCGATATGTGTTCGACGATATATCGCGATGATGAAGTTCCGTCATCGCCCAGCCTTAATAATATCATAGAAATTTGTAGATCTGTATTCCCCCCCCCCGAAGCTCAAAAGGTAGAAACGTACTTAAAAGGATTTTGCAACGACATTGCTCTTTTTCTTAGGGATCTGGAATGTCTGAAGAGAATTTTCTACTTTGTAATGCATATTTAATTAAGAACATACATTAATAGCATACCTGCATTAATAAATACACACATTTAATTAATAACATACATAACATAAATACATATTTTAATATTATTAATTTAATTAACATAATTATGCAATACATATATTGCGGATTTGATGTTCTTTAATTTCTACTGATCAACAAAAAAGAATGCACATACCTTTCTGCTGATCAAAGTTCGAACCAAAATGTCCGGGATAGAGCTTGCCTACACTAAAAATATCCAATAACTTCTCCACATGACAAAAGCAGTGAGGACGTTTTGTTTAACATTTTTAATGCAGTTTTAAAAAATACAAGCACTCCTTTTGGAGTTCTAACCGACAACTGTTAAATTACAAAAAAAAACCAATATAAATAATAATCCCTTCTGTCGCCACCAGACCGGAAATGAACAGATGCATCATATATATATATATAAAAAAACAAATAATAAAAAAAAGGAATTACAGGAAACTACGAAAAAAATAAAGTTTGTTCGTTTCCCGTTGCAACACTCCCCACTTTGAGTTTATAAGCTGTTCATAAACTCAAATAAAAGTTCATAGTCTTTGGACAGGTCTCAGCAATCGTCCATAACGGGATCGCCTTGGTTCCAAATGTTCAGTTCCATCAGGTAAGACAGGATGAGAAGCTTCATTCAGAAGGAGAGGCGAAGAATCCATCGTCGGCTCCATGTCGATTCCACAGTCAGATTCTTTAGAAGGAAGTGGAAGACCATCAGGGGGCTCTATCAGGGAAGTCTTCCTATCTAAAGAGATGGGAAAAGTCTCTCGTCTATTAGCACCTGAAATTAGAGGAGAATTAGTATTGTGTTAAACAGGTTTATATTTTTCGCTCACTTCAAGTGGATATAATTTCTGCACAAGACGCAGAAAAGAACCAAACTTGGTTTTAACTAGAGCTACTCTAGTTCTATTGTCTTTTCCTTGAAACAGTTTCAAAATTCTCCCCAAATTCCAGTTCAATCTTTTGGTATTATCTTCAACCAAAACGATGTCTCCAATACATAAAGCCGTTTCTCTTTTTACCTTTTGTATTTCCCGCAATTGTCCCAAGTATTCCGATTGAAAACGTTTCCTTAGATCCTTTTGGATTCTGTTTCGGTAGGACAATCTTTTATTAAACTTAGTTTCTTCAATTAGGTCTAAATCAGGCACACCGGTTTTTCTAATATTGTGCAGGAACATTGCTGGAGTAAGGGGTTCGAAATCTTCGGCATCTTCCGAAACATAAGTAAGTGGTCTTGAATTCATTACTCTTTCACAGTCACAAAGAACTGTGTTCATTTCTTCATGATTTAAATATGTCTTTCTTAAAGTTCTTCTTAAAATCCGCTTCATAAGGCCGATAAGTCTCTCCCAAAATCCTCCCCACCAGGGGGCATTTGGAGGTATAAAAGTCCAAGAAATAGGACTTAGTTCTTCAATATTCTTCAGTTTTTCGAAATCAACTTCCTTCAGTAGACGATGAGCACCTTTCAAATTTGTACCATTGTCTGAATAGATGACAGATGGTCGACCTCTTCGTGCAATAAATATCCTCAAACCTAGTAGGAAATTTTCAGTTGATACTGAAGTTAAAAGTTCGAGGTGGACTGCACGGTCAACCACGCAAGTTAGGATCAAAATCCAAGCTTTTCTTTCTTCTTTAAGGATGACAGGTCCAGCTAGATCTAATCCTACGATTTCGAAAGTTTCAGCATCTCTCGCACGGTCTTGAGGCAATAGGCCCTTCTGAACAGAAACCGGTTTTGCATCAAATCTATTGCAAATGATGCAGGACTTTATAGCTTTTTTAATAGCTTTTCTTGACTTCAAAATCCAGTAATTTTCCCTAAGATGGTACATAAACATTTGAACTCCAGAATGTCCATGATGTTCGTGTTTATACATTATGAGAGTCATGACAACAGGATGATCGGAAGGAAGAATTATGGGTAGACGAAAATCTCTATGGTCTTCCCTGAAAAATATTCTGGTTTTCACTCTTAGAATTCCCTCAGAGTCTTTGATAACTTGTAAAGATTTTAACCTTTTGTCGTTCTCATCATAAAAGGCTTCTAACTGCACTTGTTTCAGCAAAATACGTTCAGCCTTCTTGATTTCATCTAATTCTATGGACCTACTGTCCTTCGATTTCTCCCATTCTTCAGATTCTTAAGAAACCTTAAAAGCCAAGCTGTAATTCGGACAATTTTAACATACGATGAAAATCGATGATAATACTTTTCCTCAAGTTGTAAATCAGAAGCGGTTATGATAGTCTTCTTCTTTTCTGAATTAACCACTTCCATATTTGGAAAATGAGCCGATTTTGGCCAATCTTTTTTCGGCCTTTTGATCCAATCAGGTCCTTCTTCAAGAACGGGCTCTTCGAAAGAGATGGACAAAGTATATCTTTCCACATTCCACAAAAGACCAAGAACTTGTACCTCGGGCGAATAGAGATCATGTTGATCAATGCTTTCCTCCAAAATAGGTGAATGCCTGTTACTATGTCTCCAACTACGTTAGTCGAAATTTCCTAATGCCAACAATTCTCTAGAGTCTCGTTGAAAAGACAAGTATTCTTCGAATGTTTCCACACTCGTTACGCAATTGTCAACGTACATAGAGTCTAGTAGCTTTTCAGCTGCAGCTTTCAAATGTTCAGGTGCCCGTTTTAGATGAAAGTTTAATACTGCAACTAACAGGAAGGGACTGCACGATACTCCAAAGACTACTCGACAATGTCTATAAATAATAACTATGTCTATAATAATAATGAGTTCAGAGAACAAAAGTGTCCATGACGAGCGGACCCATCAAATACAGGGCGGATTTTGGTTGTAGAGTTTGCTTTGAACACAGGTCTGTGTGGTAGGTAATGAATTTTCTTATTTTTGTCATGATCATTTTCATTAACCCTTTCAATAATTCCCTCATTTTCCCATTCAAAAAACACTTGCTCATAATCTAATAGTCTACCATTAACTTTTAGAGATCTTACAGTATTTTTCAACCTTCTTTCGGCTAGTTGAAAATTATCACTAAGTTTATCATGTCCATCGATCCAAGGAATGCATACATAATATCTACCATCTCCATTTTGCGAGATCGTATTCTCAAAATGTTTTAAAGTAAGATCTTGCAACTCAAGTTTCGTTTTCTTTCCACTTGGGTACTTAATTCCCAAAGAATCTAATTCCCATAGGTCCGAAATATTTGTCTTATTTGTAAGCAAGGAATGCACCATTAATGAATTTTTGGATTCAAAAGTGGATTTAGAGTTCGATTTTCCCATAACAGTCCATCCCAATTTTGTATTTACTGCTGTGAGACCTTTAGATACTTGTTTAATCTCACCCGTAAATAGTTTTCCTATTATGTCCGCTCCCAACAAAATATGAATTTCATCAACGTTTTTATCAAAAATACAATGTTTGTTATTCACAGTAGAATCACTTATAAAAATATCAAGTTGCTCTAATTTCTTTAAAATACGATGGTCAGTAATTCTAGATATTCCTAAACATATATTCTTCTGATCGTTAACTTCCAAAGTAAAATCAAAATTTCTATCCAGACTACATAATTTAATAGAATATCTATCATGCAGTTCAGTCATTTGTTGACCGCCAAAAAGTCCATGCGTTACCTTTTGTTTCCCTAGGCTCTTCAAACCCAAAGTTTTAGCAATGTATTGCGAAACATAACTCTTCTGACTTCCGGTATCTAAAATTGAACCTTACTCGCCGTTCACAATTCCCATTTTTGATGTAAACAACCAAAGTTTGTAAAAAAACTTCTCCTTCACTCTGATTACCTAGATCTGTCGACTCAGTCTGAACCAGATTTTTTTCTTTCTATGTGTTGCTGTCTAAAACATAAAAATTTGTGATGTAATCTTGAACAAAATTCACATATCGTTTTATTTATGGGACAATTCCTACTAAGATGCCGATCTATTATAAGGCAATTGAAACAGCAACCGTATCGCAATAAAATATTCTTTCTTTCCTGTAGAGAAAGATCTGTCATCGCACGTCCACAGCTATTCGTAGTATGAGTCATCGATTCACAAAAGACACAGCTATTCTTCGTTTTGTTTCTATTTTCCTTGAGTGGAGTCACTAACAGTTCATTAGCAGTAGCAGTAGAGATACCTTTTTGATTTATTCTTTTATTTTCGCGATCCTGGGATTTAAACTCCATACGTCGATTACGCAATTCAATACACGATTTTTTTGTTTTATTAATAGACTGCGTTTTTTCTCTGGCAGCTAAGGCATGAGTAATGAAGGATAACAGTTCCTCAATTTTAGAACCTGAATTTTGTTTTTCTGATTTATTGTATTCTAAAAGTAAATCAGCCAGAATAAATTTCATGATTATTGGACACAAGATACTTCCATATTGTGAGGTTGAAATACTTAAAGACTCCAAACTTCTCAATTGAACATTACAGTTATCAACAAATTGTCGGAAGGACCGAATGTCGTTAGTATCTTTTAATGGTGGTAAAGATAATATTTTATTCATATGGGCTTGAACCAATACTTCAGTACTGGCAAATCGTTCTTTCACTAATTGAACTGCTTCATCGTACGCAGCTGCTGAAATAGGAAATCCTTCTACGGTATTTAATGCAGATCCTCCAAGATGAGCCTTTAAATAATTAAATTTGTCGACTTTATTTAATGCATCATTGTTATGTACAGCCGTTTCAAAGCTGTTCCAAAATGTCGGCCACTTAGAGACATCATCGCCAAAAAATCTGGCTATATGATATTTGGGGATTTTAATTTTGATACTTTCAACATTCTGGGGAAGAAAGTTTTCTGTTGGAATAGTCGAAGCCGTGTTTTCTACTAATGACGAATTATCCAAGTGTAACTTAGCAACATGATTAATTTTCTTTTTAGTGCGGAACAGACAAAGTAAAACTTTATCTCTATATTCTTGCGCCGTTTCAAATTCTTCCTCAAAATTATCTGTATTAAAAAGAAGCTCAAGTTGTTGATCAACTATAGACAATTGTTCGAATTTACAATTAAGAATTTCCGAAACTTCCTCTAACTTTTCAGAATTTAATTGTTCATTAGCCAATTCAGTTTCTAAATCGTTTACAGCTTTCGTTACCGCGGTGCGTAAAGACTTCCGTTTTCGTTTTAACAAATCAAATTGTTGTTGTTCCGACATTTTAAATACTCAAAAATACTCTTTACTAATCTAAGCATTCAATTTCAATAATAAATTATTCCCCACAATACTTCAATTTTTACACATTTCAATTTCAAAAACAAATATTTAAAATTTCAAATAGAAAGCACATTTAAAATTCAGTTTCTATAAATATACAAAAGTATAAATTCACAAGATTTCAAATATTCAAAACTCTTAAATTCAAATTTCATAAATATTCAAATATTCTAAATCCAGGTTTCATAAAAATTCAAATATTCTAAAATTCTAAATTCAAGTTTCATAAAAATTCAAATATTCTAAAATTCTAAATTCAAGTTTCATAAAAATTCAGTTTCGTTTCTAAAAATATTCCTGATGCTAGTGCGAGAAATCCAACCACTCATAAATATTTCGTTCCATTTATTGCTTCAAGTTGCAAGTAATTCTAAAAGGAAATCTAATTTTCTAAGCACCAAATTCAGTTGGTTAGAAAAAGTTTTAATATTTCAAAATTGAAACCGAAATTGTTCTTGAGTTCTAAAATGTTCTAATTTTCGAATCTAAATAAAGTTCTAAACATGTTCGAAAATGTTCCAATAAATCGAAGTTTCGATTTTCAAATGCTTATTCAAAAAATTCTATCAAAAACTTATCAAGCTCTGATCCCGGCAGGGATGCCATATTGCGGATTTGATGTTCTTTTATTTCTACTGATCAACAAAAAAGAATCCACATACTTTTCTGCTGATCAAAGTTCGAACCAAAATGTCCGGGATAGAGCTTACCTACACTAAAAATATCCAATAACTTCTCCACATGACAAAAGCAGTGAGGACGTTTTGTTTAACATTTTTATTGCAGTTTTAAAAAATACTAGCACTCCTTTTGGAGTTCTAACCGACAACTGTTAAATTACAAAAAACCCAATATAAATAATAATCCCTTCTGGCGCCACCAGACAGGAAATGAACAGATGCATCATATATATATATAAAAAAACAAATAATAATAATAAAGGAATTACAGGAAACTACGAAAAAAATAAAGTTTGTTCGTTTCCAGTTGCAACAACATATTTAATTGGGAAAAAAATCAGGAATGTGATTGAATTTGAAATTTTTTTTCGAAAATTACGATTTTTTAAAATATTTTTTATGTAATTGAGATACCTCTATATTCTATAGTTTATTGTACAGGTCATTTTACATTCGTGACTTTTCTTTTTAAATTTCTTTTTAGATTGAGAGCCTTATTGAACCGAAAAAAATCCAATGTTATAATTTTCCCAACCTCTTTGAATTAAGTTGTTGTTTATAATGGCACTTGCCATGGACAAGCTCGCTGAAGAAGTCAGCGGTTTTAAGCCAAGGGAGCGTCTCTTGTTTTAGTAGCGCCAACTAGGGCCAAGAGTACGTCTTAGCTACTCAAGCATCACATTCGCTTGCACAACCCCTTTTTACAGGGGGGCACATTCACGCATCTCACAGATAGAACAGGAAGAACAACCATGCCCGAACCGGGACTCGAACCTAGGACGCCCAGGTCACGGGGAGGACGTGTTACCTCTATGCCAGGAATCCGGCTCTTTGAATTAAGAAACAAATACATTGGCTATTTAGAAATAAGCCAATCAGCAGAAACTAATAAAATTGCTGTATTTTTTCTAACAATTCGACTAGACTGTTTTTATTATCGACTAACCAAAGATGCTATTTTTTTTCAGGTGAGCTTCTTTTCCACCAGTCCGGAGCTGAGCAATAAGCAGCGATTTGAATATTTCCTGAGAACTGTTCCTTCTGATACCAACCAGGTAGACGCCATGGTCCAAATCATCCAGAGACTGAACTGGACCTACGTCTCAATTTTGTATGAGGAATCCAATTACGGAATTCAGGCAAGCATTTTTTCTGTTTTGATGGATGTTTCGATGGATTTCACTGCATAATTAATGATTTATCATATTCGAATTTTTAGAGCATTCCTTATAAGCAATTTATAGAAACATCATCATAAACCCAGAATATCCAGAAAGATTGCTGGTCAGACACAAAGAGACTACTCCAGTAGCACACAAATATTGTACAATATTATAATAACCCTAAACAATATTCCAATATTGAATTATATTGTTGAATATTAAATTATATATTATAGTGCAATATTGTACAATATTGTGGAATATTCTGTTCTACCAGGGTAGCTATTTTTGCAATAAGACATGAAATCGAAAATGCAAATTGGGAAAAATAGGGTTCTTTTTAAAGCATTGATCTTTGTCAGGGAATTGAGAAAATAAGAAACCGGCATACTATATGAACTGCATTGTACAGTTGTTCGAATTCACAATTGCGTAATTAATAATGTTTGAAACTTGTTTCGTTTTATTTAACAAATCATATGAATACTTTTTTTAAGTACTGCAAAAGTTTGTTGGTATTGGAAATAATTTTATTTCTTATGCTGCATGACTTGTAATGATGTAAATATAATATATATATTTTACTTTTGTAAATTTAATTCCCTACCGTTTTCCTTTCTATTATAAAAGTATTAGATTCTGCATACATGACTTACATGTAAAGTCTCTAAACGACTTTTTTTTAACTTTTTGCATTTTTAATCTCCGACGTACATGTAAATTTCTCAGCAGCTACCAGGCAAAATGCTAATTTTTAAACAGGTAATAAAGATTGCGTTAGATGGATAATGTCTCCGGACCTAAAGGTTTCCATTCTTGCTTTGCACCTAAAATTTCTCTTGTAACCGAGTTGCTGCGAATGAATTTCACCCCGATAAGACATTATTCTATAATATGATTTGAAGTGGAGTTGTTTTAGTCGTCTCCAAATCGTATTTTCACTGTTATGTTCCGAAATAATATAAAATTTTCTTTTGGAAACAGATTGTTGAGCCAGCTTAGTTGTACTAAATAAGATCCTAATTTAAAATACTCTTTTCCGTTCATTGGCAATGTAAGCTGCCGATGACGGTCAGATTATCTCCAGCATTCTGGGTAAGGATGGCTAATATTGCAGAATGAACTGTATGATCCTTTTAATCTATCGTAATAAATTCTCACTGGTTGCCAAAAAGGTATATTGCATAGGAAGAATTCTGTAAACCAATAGAATTCTTAAATTATTATTATTTTTTAAATTCGAAATAAATACAATATTTTAGGCCACATTATTTAAATTGTATTTAAGGAGGTGAAATTAGCTTTTGATGCAATTTCTAATATTATCGACTTATTATCTTTAATTTTTTAAATTTATATTTCATTGCTAAAAAACTGCATTCGTTTTATGCTCGTTAATGCTCAAAAAGAAACCTACCGCAGGAAGTAACTGATTGCTTATTTAATTTTATTTATCTTTAAGAATATCTATAGCAGCTTACACGGCGGAAATCATTATTTTACTAATAATATTCCAAAGGTTCTTTTAGCGGGCATGGTATATAGCTTGGTATATATAGTTTGTATTCAATGAAATAAATTAGTGCTGCTGTTTGAGTTCGTGTTCTCATACACAATCTTGGTGTATGTTCCAATTTCTTTTCTCTTGATGGCTTTTAAATAAACACGATTCTTTTTTCTTAGTCACTAGGGACGACAAGGTTGTTGAGAAGATAAGCAGCGACACAAGGAATAATATGGTTTTTTCACATTCAGTCGTCTTCAGTGATTCCTGAAGTGAAAATTGCATCTCGAACATAACGTTCTGAATTCAGTCCTTCAAAGTATTTCGTTTTACAGAGTGATGTAAACGTACGAAAGTTTCTTACTCCGTGGGGGTATCTATATCACCTCGCTCATTGATCGAACTTCCCGAAAAGAGTGTGAATGGGCGGTCCGAGAATAGAATAAAAGAAACTTGACAAAAGTGATATTTATTGAATCGTTCGTCATTTCAGTATTTCTGACTTTCTAGCTGATTATGGATACGTTTCCAAAACTTCACATTTAAGGTAGGCGTTTTGAGTTCCACCTCCCCATCCAACCATTTTACAACTATCTTCATTGAACTAATTCTACTTATTTAATAATGTCTGTCCAACATGTCACATGACTTTTCAGAGCTTTACACCCAGAGTAGAAAAATTCGCGTGTAAAATTTTTTCATTCTTCATATATTTACGAGCGCAGACTTGCGATATTATTACATATTTGTGTTGCTAAAGCTCATGTAAATATAGCTTTTATTGAGTGCTGTAAAAATCCGACTGCCTTAGTAGATAAAAAAACAACAACAGTCCATTATTTTGGAATTTTCACAGAATGCATTTACCTAGTTGAAAAGGAAAGAATGATTTTCATTTTATTTTTGTTTTCTAAGAATAAAATATGATTCCATTATCTAAATGCATTATTCTGTATAGATATAAATAACCATGTAAACATATTTAAGCTGCCTAGTTTCTAAGAATGTATTATGATTCCATTATCTAAATGTGTTATTTTGATACTTATATGTAGATAATTATGCAGATATATTTAAGTTATTAATATTAATATATTTGCGTCTTTAAATACAGACCAATTTTTTTGTATTTACTCATTGTTATAATAAAGTAATTATTTTTCTTTTGTTAAGATAACACATAACATATTTAAAGAATTGCGCACTTTATATGGTGAAAATAAAAGAAAGTTTATTATGTATGCCTAAATATATTTTTGTATTGGAAAAAAAGTAGGCATTTTTTATAGACGTACATTTATCAATTTAATCTTTTAAATATAAGAGCAAAACTTTATAATTGGAAGTATTATCTTTAAATTGAAATAAATAAGACGTAGCACCGTTAGGCGTCTGTCACAAAAATTCGAAGATAAACAAGTCTCAGTTTTAAAGAAGGAAAAAAAAAGCATGCATGTTTACATTTTGCGTTCTGAGTAAAAATTCATTTAATAAGATCCTGAATTCGAAAAAAGAATATGCTAAAATCTAACGCTGCTTACTTTTTAAAATATAAAATATAATGCTCTAAGCATCATAAAATTGCTATAATCATAAAAAAAAACCAGAAAATATTTTATGACGAGCGTTTTATTTAATGTTAAATATAAACTCAATAATTAAAGTTAATAAATATATTGGCATAAAAATATTAAATGCCGTATATTTTAAATTTATTATCTAAGCATTATAATTAAAATAGATTGAAATGCTTCATAATATGTTAATTTTTATTCACTGCCAATTATTATCTGTAAATATTCAATGAAAAAATATTTTTACTGCACATTTTCAATAAAAAAAATATTTTTACTGGAAATCTTCAATAAAAAACATTTTACAGTAAATTTGCAATGCAAAATATTTTTATTATAAATTTGCAATGAAAAATATTTTTACCGTGTATTTTTCAAGGAAAAATATTTTTACTGTCCGTTTCCAATGATAAATACTTTATCTGTAAATTTGCAATGAAAATTATTTTTACCTTATCCAAAAATCTGTATCTGTATCATCAAAATGTATTTCAAACATGATTTCAACGTTCGATTGCAGAAGGTGATCCATTTTTCAATAACGAGACTAGATCTATTAATCCTCAACAGAAAAATGTTCCCAAAAATTCTTCTTTCATCTCGAAAGTTGAATACTGCACACTGTTTAATTATTGCCACAATGGGCACTTTTAGTTACTTTTCATAATTTCGTGCATGCGAAACAAAACTTGTTGAACGAACTCTTTGAGTAATCACCGCAATTCTACAGATTTTATTTCTGTGCCTGCTAAATTATTAAGAAAACAAATGTTTCAAATCCGTTTCTGTAATGCTAACTGTAATTCACTGCAAATTGTATTTCAGAGTCATTTCTTTGAGATATGCGGTCTGTTTTCTGAATATGAAATCAACGAAATCACCAGTAAACAGTTGAGCGAGCATAGAAATTGCATAATTTATGATAGTGCTTTTCTCACGTCTGCTTCTGGAAAGATTACTTTCCAGATATTTCCTTTTAAGATTCTGAGCTATGTTAGGGAATGACAAAGTATTATTTTTTATAAATAATTAATTAAAAAAGGCGTAAAAAGGTCATTTGTTTTCATCAAGAAACCATTATGTTGGTATTCATTTTAATAAATTAATATTAGAACATGTCATATTCTGAGGTCTGACTTCAATCAAGTTATCTTTATTGAGAAATATTTTATTAAAGGATATAAAATTATTCGTACAAATTGTTGGAAGGCAAAAAACATATTAATAGTCGAATAAATAAGGAGTATAACTGGAACGCAAGTGAAAATTGCTAAACAGTACAGCAAATTCGAAATTGGCAAAAAAAAAAAAAAAAAAAAAAAGAGCTTGCATTTTTTATTTTTATTTGATGATACTTTTTTACTACCAGTTCGATGAGATTTAACACTACCAATTCATTTCCCTTTCTGTGCCATTTGTGTTAGAAATAAAAAAAAAATCACTATTTAGCGTGGATGGAATCGAGAATGAAGAAGTAAAAAATGATTTCATTAAAGAATTATTAATACATTAAAGTAAATATTTTGTTTAGAATTTTTATCTCAAAAGGAAACTAAGTTATTTATGCATTTTGAATTTTAACAGACGTAACATGGAATTCGATAGTAAACTAGCTTGCATTTTTTTTAATAAAAAACTATATCTTAATTTCATCTATAAATGGAAACAAATGAGGAATATTTTTCTAGCGAGAGCAGAAAAGATACAGAAAAAAATATTAAGAGAAATACCAATTTAATGAAATAAATCCTAATATAGAATTAAAAATATTGAAGACATTTTCTTATACATCAAGGTGTCAGGATCTGGGAAAAAGTCTCCCTTTTTTCTTCATTTTTTTTCTGTATCAGGATCTGAAAAAAAAAACACCCTTCTTCTTTTATTCAATTTTTTAATAAAATAGAATTATTAATCTATGTGTGCTAAATAATAAAAAAACTTTGTTTTGTCCAAATAAGATTTTTTTCTGCCATTTAAATAAAATTATGGCTAACTCAATGTATCAGAATTAATTTAAAGAGCTTCTAAGTAATTTATAAAGTTTTAAATGTTAATCTGACTATACAAGTGATATACAAATTTGCATCCTTTTTCACTGAATTATGTATAACAAGTTTCCAGTATCAACGTTATTATTTTTTGAGAATTGCGATGAATCTTTAACTACAGCTAACAATTTTTATTTAATTCCTTAGTCACAAACATGATTATGAGTACAACCATCTAACTCTCCGACCCGCCCTAAGGCACACGGATTTAAACCATAAAACTGAATGACCGGACCGCCGCAACAGCAATTGGCGGGAACTGTGGTTGAGTCCTAAGGGCCGTCACCGGCCACGGTACAACCCTCCCCGAAGGAAGTACGTCCCGTCATCGATGGGAGGAGCCAGATCCCCCACCTATTAGTGTACCCTCCAGGGTGGCGAGATCCAACCACCATGCCGGAAGCATCTCATCCTCATTTCGAGGTGCCCCCCCCCGAGGGAATGATTATGAGTACAAAGAATCATGCAACTAAATTTTAGGATGTTGTAGGCAATGATTCCATACTTTCTGAACATTGAAACTGTATGATTTCCAAATTTCTCAATAGTAGAAATTGTGATTATATATATATATATATATATATATATATATATATATATATATATATATATATATATATATATATATATATATATATATATATATATATATATATATATATATATATATATATATATATATATATATATATATATATATATATATATATATATACATTTTAATAAAACATTCAAATAAACAAACAGCATACCCACAAAAAATATGCTCGAGTGTTTTTTTCCATGGATTGCCTAACCCCTCGCAGTCACCTCAAAAAGAGGATGAGATGCTTCCGGTATAGTGGTTGGATCTCGCCACACTGGAGGGATTATAAAAAGGTGAGGGATCTGGCTCCTTCCATCAATGACGGGACGTGTTTCCTCCGGGAAGTGTTATACCGTAGCCGGTGATGACCCTTAGGATTCAACCACAGCTCCCGCCAGTGTTGCTATTGTGACGGACCAATCATTCAATTTTTTTTATCCGTGTGCCTTCGGGCGGATCGAAGAGTCGGTGATATGACTTACCTCGATTGCCTCGTTATTCCTCGTATTCTTCCACAACATGATGCATTTATTGCTTAGTTTTGTCATATTGTGAAGTGAACTGAATATGCATTTCTGAAAAATAAAAGAATAGTGAACATTTTTGGGTAGTTTGCATACAGGTAGTTTCCTTACAGGTTCTGATGATATGGTTTCAAGAAAAATCTTATAGGTTTTCATCGATACTTGTTTATGGAACCGTGATCCCTGTCCGTTCAAAATTACATTTATACAAAGTGTTTCAAAAAATTAAATAAGCTTTTATTTCTCTAAATATTGCACTTTGGTAAATATTTTCAATTCCAAAGTTTTAGGAAGGCAAATGTATGAAGACACTTTGGTTTCTGCAGGTCTGAATAATAAAATTTTCAAAACTTTATTTTTTATTCGACCCTCAAGGTGAAAAAGTGTCAAAGAAATTTTTTTTTTTATTACATTAATGCATATATACCCTTTTACATTTCTATCTATAAAATTTACAAATATTTGTTTATTTTTAAATTTAGAGGGATCTATCACAAATTTAAATGAAAACTTTTAGTTTAAAAAATGCAGAATTATCCATTGCCTAGAAATTGTCCTATATAAATAGTTTTCTCTAGGTACATCATCCAATAATTATGACTTTAAAGAAATCTCTGCGCATAATCACGCATAATGTTACTCGCTTTGATTAGTCGACATTATAAAGAAACATCGACATTATAAAGAAAAAAAAAAGGAAATTTGAAGAACTAAACTTTTAAGATATCTCAGAGAAATATTGGAACACCGAGCAAGAAGATAAAATTCTTTGCCATGCTTGTGTGCTTTCTAAAAGAAGGATTATTCAATGAAAAAGTACGTTTGGATATGCTGAGTATATTTTAATGCCGATCTAGGTGAAGAAGGGCACAAACACCATTTTCTGAATTTCATGCATTTGGGTATGTTATTTGATGAAACTGTGCAACTGGAACTATATTGCAGCAGTTCAGAAAATAAACGCTTGTTCTACTTTCTGAAAACAAGCGTTGTTGTACATTCATGTACAATGCTTTGCCCATGCTATCTTGTTAACGCCATAACTAAAGTTTTTTGTTTGTTTGTTTTTGATTTTAACTGTTGTTGGATATCTCGTAAAGAGAGTAAAACGTCTGGAATGAATTTGTAGATGGATCACGTTGATCAAAGAGGGTGAAAATCTTGGAAATTTAAATTTCTTACCATAACTTCCCACAATTTCCACAATATAGAAAATAATTTTAATTATAAACAGAAAAATCATTTTAAATTAGACGCCTTGTCTTCTCATTAAAATGAACAAGTTATAAACTAAAGATTTTCTGATAACTGCAATTGCTTAGATGTCATGTTTTGAAAAAATGTTTTTCAATCTAAATTTCGAATTATTTCTGACATGATATATAACGATTTTTTTAAAAAAAATAACTTCCATTCATACATCCTTCTTTTATATTGATATTGCTTACGTGCAGGTGGACTGATATTTATTTGCTTGAATAAAATTAATAAATTAAAAATAAAGGAATCGAAATATTTTTGCCAACATTTTTGTAAAAGAATGATCAACTTCAGAAAACTCCAGAAGAATGTATTTTTGTTCTTTTGTATTTTGTCTGTTTTGTCTTTATTTCACATTTTAATATAAAACAAAGCTCTGAAATAGTATTTTCTTTGGGACAATATACATAAAAGCGAAAATCTGTTTTGGAATGGACTCTTGAGATTTGAAAAGTGTTTGTTCCTTGGGTAGTAAACTTCTTCTTTAAAAATGAGTTAGTAGTTTCAGAAAGACCTTATATTTTGCCACGCATAGAAAGTGCTACTCGTGAAAATGATTCTTTTTGTGGTCAATTACCTTATCATGGCGTAAAATAGGCTGCTTATCAGCTTTTGAATTATATTTTATAATATTTTTAGATATAACATTTTTTATTAATGTAGCAGTCCTGTGCTCTGATGTCTTTTGAATTGTTGGCAGTATAGTGTATTGTTGAATTTTGTATTTCAAATTATAGCAATTATTTTGTACAAAATATTTTATATTTACAATATTTTGAAAATTCAATTTGAATTTTTCAAATTCACACTCACAAATTTTCCGGACCATCTCAATAGGGTTAACAATTTCTATGGAGTTCAGAGAAATTATTTTATACCTTGTAGTTTTTTGTAAACATGCAGTATGTCAACGTTTCTCAACCTTTCAGTATTCGTGGCCCAGTTTTCAATCATAACTTTCATCGCGCCCCCCTTACAATAAAATGTATACAACAATAATGTATATTGAGTATTTTGGATTCTGTTTTAAAATTATTTTTAGTTAACTGCCAAAACAAGAGTAAAAGCGAGCCAACGTTGGCGAGAAACCACATCTTGCATTTTGGACAAGCGGACAGTGAACAGATGAAGCGAATGAAAGAGGAGAAAATTTAAATATTATATCTGAACTGAAAGCCAAATAGGGAGATAATGTTAAAAGAATATGAAAGTAGAAAAATTCATCAATGAAAGTTACCCAAGACGGGGTGAGCTAAATTTAGAAACGGGGAATACATTTTTTAGAATAATAAAAGAAATAAAACAGAAGCATAACAAAACGAAAGTGAAAAAAATAGGAATGTGTTTGCAAGGGAATCCACACGACCGAGGCCGTCTCGAGCATGCGCGGAGTAAATGTTTTCTCATAAGAAGAAGGAAAATATTCGATACGCAAGTTTCAATTCCAGTCAGTCTCATTCGAGTCGATCCTTTTCTCGCTATCGAACCAATTGTGAATGTGTATGTTATATATGTTTTCGTGTTAATTGCAATTCACCATATAAAATATTCACGGCAGCAGATTTATGCAGACTCATGAATAAATTTTTAAGCGGAAGTAAGCAAGCATTAGACGATAGTCAAGCATCAACAAGTACGCAGACGAGCGTGGTTCCGAAAATAAAATCAAGGAAATATTCTCAAGAATACTTAAATTTTGGGTTTACCAGTACTGAAGTAAATGAAGAAAAAAGGCCCCTGTGTATCATTTGCACAAAATTGTTGGCCGCAGACAGCATGAAACCTAATAAATTTAAACGACATTCGGAAACGCTTCATAGTGAGTACGTCAACAAACCCAGATAATTCTTCGAATTAAAATTAAAATCATATAACAAGCAATAACAATCATAACTATTTGCTTGACAAATTGTTTTCAATACAGCTTGACGAAGCAACAGATAGTAATAAAGATGCTCATTTAATTGCCATGTTCGAATTTGTGGTAATATGTCAGTAGTAGAACTACTTTTCTGCAAACCAATAGAATTCAAAATAACAGCACTTGCATTAGTTGCTATTTTAAATGATTTTATGAACGAGGCAAACATAGAATGGAAAAATTGCGTCGGAATATGCACCGATGATGCTCGTTCAATGTCCGAAAGATTGCAAGATATACAAGCACTTTTAAAACAAAAATCGCCTCAGTGCACACATTGCATGATTCACAGAGAAACTTTGGCTTCGAAAGAAATGAGTCCTGGTTTGAATATTGTGTTAACTACAGTTGTAACCGTAGTAAATTATATAAAAATGAGACCCCTGAAACCGAGAATCTTTTCCGCACTTTGTGAAGACATGGGTTCCGTACATTCAGCGTTATTATTTTAATGCGAGGCAAGATGGTCATCACGTGGGAAATTTTTGCAAATAATTTCTTCTCTTATGAATTAAGAGAAGAAATCGCCATTTCCTAGAAGAAGAAAACAGACAGGAGGCCGAGAATTTTCGCGATAGTTTATTTGTGATGAAATTGAGGTACTTGGTCGACATATTCGAGAACTGAGACTGGCTATTTCTAATATTAAGCCTTCCTTCGAAAAACTTTGCTCTGCAAGACAGGCCCAAGGAAGTCATTAATAATAATTAAATTTGTTTTTAATTTAGTATGTTTTGATTAAGTAAGTTGTTTTACTTCAATAAGTTATTAAATATGTCAAAATGTATTTTGTTTTCTATGTGTATGTGTGCTTTCCTTTCAGTCATAATATTTTCTCTTTTTCTCTTTTAAATAATATTTTCTCTTGGATATTCTCGCGCCCCCTTCTAGTGTGCTCGCGCCCCCTTCTAGTGTGCTCGCGCCCCCCTAGGGGGGCTCGCCCCACAGGTTGAGCATCGCTGTAGTATGTTAAAAATTTTTTTTATTTCAATAATTATTTTATGCTTTTTAGTCTTTTGTGTTTAAAATTCCGCTATTGATTTTAAATCATCTTCCCAATAAGCTAATGATTTGTCAAGCGCCATCTATTGATAATAAAAGCTTTTAATCGATTCAAAATTTTCACCGAACAGACAAGACGAATAAGAAAGTCATTCTCATCCAATTCTAAGATATGCTTAAAATTTAAAATTTCAGCTCATCGGGAAGTTAGTTTAAAATCTATTGCAAAATTTATACCGAATAGACAAAAAGAAGGCAAGAAAGCGAGCTCATAAAAATTGAGTTAATAAAAAGTCAACATTTATAGCCTTAATATAAATATATTAAATAAGTCTGCAGATAAGTCCCTTTTTATTCACATTAAAAGTTATAATGGAAATATTAAAAATTGCAACAGATAAGACCTTAATTCCCATATTAATTAAGAAAAGCGGACTCATTTTTTTCTCATTATAATATAAAAAGCAAAAATTAACTCTTAATTTGTATCAAAGGCGTTATTCTTTCTATTTATTTAAAAGAATTATATTTGGAGACTATAATTAATTTTTTAACATATATTTAAAATGCAGACGATTAATTTTTAGTTCTTGTGGGGCATGCAATCCTTTGGGTATGATTAAAAAATTGAAAGACTTTTAATAAATATGTTAAAACATTGAATTAAAGGTATTTTTATTTCATTTTTAGAATATTTGCTACCTTAATATTATTTACATTGCAATAAATTCTGAATTATATGATAATACTAAACTAATTAACTATGCTTGATTCACTATACAATGTTTCGTTATTTTTGTCTGAGGAATGAAAGGAATTTCAAAACATTAACTTAGATGTTAAGCAATATACTTTTGTTTGCCAAGAGGAATTTTATTTAATATGCAGAAACAGAGAAATAATTTCAATGAAATGCAAATAGCAGATTCTTTTTGTAATTTGTTTACCTTCAGATCAACGAAACCAATTTTTGAGGAACTATACTTCAGAGGTGGAAAAAAAGATAGCTTAAAATAGCTGAAAAAATTTCGCCAGCGGTCTAATTTAGAAAATTGTTTGTCTAGATTTTGTTCGTCTGTTTGTATAAGCGTCAGTTAAAATGAAAATATATAAATTCGCATAATGTATGAACCTAAGTAAACAGTTTGTGCACAGTATCAGTTCTTTTATTTTTTTATTTATGATGCCAAACATATAGCCGTGGTCTTTGTTCTTTTTGTCCCAATATTTGATGCCTTTAATGAATATATTTTTTTCCTGCATATTTACTTGATGCTTTATTATTGTAACAATTAGCCATTTTCAGCTTTGGCTTCAGCCGATTTTAATTTCTAAGAAAAATTCGTGAACATAATTGCATTCTGAGTGCTTCCTTAGTCAATTATAGAATGGATTTAAATAGCCGAAATCAAACAGCATATCCTGCTGCAGAATATTTTATACTATCATATTGTATTACTCAATATTTATCAGTATTATGCAGTAACCAAATATTGCTGAATATCATAAAATGTATAAGTGGTATTAGGGAAATCAGGCAATTGTTTGTTATCCAATTTAAGCAACTTTAATACAAAAACTATACAAAATAAATAAAATAAAATAAATTTCCCTAGCATCCGTTTCGAACTTCTTTTAAATAAAATTACTATTGAAAAATTTCAATGTATATTGTAATTCCAATCGCCTTTGTCATTATTATTATTATTTAATTTAAGGAATTCATTAATTAATCCAGCCAGTCTTGCCCAGCAAATATGTTCCGATGTTATTTTTTAATTTAAAAGGCTCTTTTTCAGCAGTTGTTCTTGCTAACAACGGCTGAAACTGACGTTCTACACTCTGATAAATAGAGGCATATGCTCGCATTTTTCTGAATTTATACGCTCATTTTTCTTGTTCACTTTAATCCTGTTGACATGGTTTCAGATCACTTGGTAAAAGTTATCATTTTTTTTTATCTAGAGGAACCACTTTTGGATTCAGTTTTCATGCGGTATAGTTCATATCATTCAATTTAGGAAAACTAAAGTTCATGATTAAAAACAAAACAAAAAAAAAACGTTCATTTTCATACAAAAAGGATTTTTATAATGGTCCTAAAAATATCCTTTTACATAATTTTACTTTACGATAGTTGACGTATCTTGGTCTATAAACTTTTTTAAAAAGTTTTTAACCTGAAGTGCGTCATAACCAGATGACTTAGAAAATCTAAATATTTGGTGGCAATAAATACTTCAAATAAAATTTCATTCTTCTAGTTAGTCACATATTTTAGGTATCTTGTTTACAAATTGAGAGACTAATATTTATATAGGAATATATTTTTTAAATGACTCTTTGGAAAATATGAAATACACAGATTTGTCAAAACTTCTGAAACGAAATTATTATTTTCTTTTTTATTAGAGATATTATTTCACATTTTTTGTTTTCTTTTATTAGAGAAAAAAAATACATTCAAAAAGAATTTTACTTATTGGAAATGTTCCAAGTTGAAAGAAAATTACTGTCACATCGGATGTTCATTAAGGAAGAAAAATAATGTTTCGAATCCAATTTGACGATGAAAAACCTTCTAATGAGAAGGTTTACTGAATCGTAACTGCACACATATCATTTACAAGAGAAGAATTGGTTATAACATTAACTTATGCGTTCTCCTAATACTTCGTTTTTGGTATAAAAATGCAAATTTCTTCAGATGATATGTTGTTAAAGGACGACATGTTGTATATAAATATCAAAACTCCGAGTTAATAAATAATAAACTGATTAGACTAATTACTATTATGCTCGTTGTTTAATTTTGCATTAATCCGCCAGGAATTCGTTTTATTCAGTACGTTTTAATGAAAGAGAATCGAAACCTCTTGGGCTGAAAAAATGTTTTTCTGGACTTAATTGTGTTCAATTTCCTATATATTTTATTTTTATACTTCTTTTGCTTATTCTTTGATTCATTAAATTTTTGTTCTTTTTTCACCTTATGAAATATATTCAGTTCTGATGTTTTGATTGCTACTTAGTGATATTACGGAAAAGTATTAATTTTTTATTTATTACTTTTAATTTAGTACCTTTTTTAGCTTTATTGCCAAAAACAGTTACAAAAATACAATTTTTAAGCGATTTACTGTGGAATCCTCCAGCTATTGTTTTTGATGGCTATTTAAACATTTTTTTATCTGTTTTAATTAGTAATATGTTTTATTTTTCTAAAAGTTTCTAATCGAAACTTGGCATCAATTGTTATTTTTATTATTGAATGGCCAGTTTTATTCTAAGATTATGACATATTTAAATCTAATTCCTTAATTTTGCATTTAAAAACAAGGAAATAAATTGATACGTTATTAATTTTTTAAAAATCTGATTCCCATATCCGTAGTGTAACATTCCCCGTTTCCCAGTATTGATAAGACATCGTGTTGTACTGATTCATTGTGTCGTCTCTGTTACTTATTAAACTCCTCGAGATAGCCAGATGGTGGATTTTTTCACCTGGGTGGTCTCGCATCTGTTCATTAGCGACTACAATGAAAGGCCGCATATGGAATTCCTCGTCCCAGAGGTATTGATAGTACCTTCAAAGAGAAAGGGGTGCCCAAACATCTGGATGCTAGATGTTTCTCTTTGTGAAAGGACCTTCCCTCGACCGATGGCGCCGCTGAGAGAGCATTTGTTGAACTCCGATTGGCCGAAAGAGAGCTCAAATGACCAATGTAAATTAAGAGGTGGAGATTGTCGAGGTAATAAAGTGCGAAGATTTTTTTAGGAGAGAGAAGAAACGAATTGCAGGAACTGTTGCACTACTCCAACGAATTCGGAGTCTGAGAAACTGCCTCTGGAATGGTCGTGTTGACGAGATGAAGAACTGAGTTTCAAGAAAAACCTTCGATTTTGACTGTTGTATCTCCTACTACATGTGTAAATAACTATTTATTTAACCAAGATTGGAACAAGATGTTCTCTGTATATATAGGGCTGTAAAATAAAGAATTGTCTGGAAATTCAGCTTTGTTATTTGATCAGTCTAGATCAGGATATTACAGTAGAAACAAATATCGCTTGCGTACTATGAAAATTATCATTGAGAGCGGGGGCCAATTTTAATATAGAAGAAAAGTGCGTTGATAAATGAATAGAAATTTTAATTTTAGTATTTAGTCAACGATAAGATGGCAATTCTAAAAATATATTTTTTATTCTCATGAATTTTTGATAAATTCTCTACATTTTCCCAAAATTATTTCACACTGTTTTCAATAAAAATAGTCTTTTAAATTTATACATGCTATTATTAATGTACAGTTCATCAAAAAAACATTAGGATACTTATTATTATTAGAAATCTATATAAATTCAGGAATAAATTATCAATCGATTTGGAGAAATGTCATCTTTATGTAGATTGCTTTCCCATAAGAGACTATCTACATATTTATATTCGAATGATTTTCAAATTGCAATTTCTAATTTTTGTTTTTTTTACTGATTTCGCATCGTTAGAAATAACCAAATATAAATTTTTTGACAAATCAGTTAAAAAAAGGACTGAGATCAACGAGTAAAGACGTTTGGAAGATATTTCAATGCAAGTAAATGTGGTCACCAGATCAATATTACTTTTCCTCAAAATTTCCTTAAAATCGTTAATACACCAATTTTTCGCTTAAACCAATTATTGTTATTTTCATGTTTATTGCCATTAGTAATGAAATAAAATAAATAAGAAATCGAAATCCATTCTTTATTTGTGTATTAATTGAAAATAAACATTATATTGATAATATTTTTGAAGCGTATTTTTTAAAGTAATAAAAATATCTGGTTAATTTTAGCAATTAATATTTATAAAATCAGCATGACTTAAAGGTTTTTGGAATAACTGAAAATTAAATATCATATGCTTATTTTCTGAAACTCACCTTGATAAATGAAACAGAATTAACATTAATTTCCACCAAACGATACTTTAAATTATTTTAACGATTTTTGTATATTTAAGCACTTTTACTAAAACGTTTATTAAATAAAAATGATTGATTTTTCATGGTTTAAATAATCGTAATAATAATTTCCTCACCAATTGTAAACGACTCAAATTTGTCCCCATGGCACTTCACTTGCAATATAATCGAAGTAAAATCCATTACACTTATGGATTTTTTCCTTTAACTTAGAATTTATTTAAAAAAAATAAAAATATCTTAATCTAATGTGGTAAAAACACTGTTTTGTTTACCATTCCATTTTAATGATTATTTTATTCATGCTTGAAAATCCTTTTGAGAAGTTGAGATGCCCCCCCCCCTAAAAAATAATCGAAGATCATGCTGTTCTGAAAGTGTTTTTTTTATTGTTACATATCTTGATGTAAGTGTATAAAATTTGAAATAGATTTGTTTCAGATCTTGCTCCTTGGGTTCGCACTTTCTATTAAGAAATTCAATTGTAAATTCAAAACATTAACTTAAAAATAAAATTAATTTTATAAAAATTTAAAATTGCAAAATTTTGTCTTGTTTATAGGGCATTTTAATATAGAATAAGAATTTTTTTTGAAAGTTTTATCATATCTTTATATAAACTGAAAAAAAAGGAAATTCTGATTTGACATTAAAAACTCAAATTTTCAATTGCTTATCACTCATGAACTGTTTACTCAAGATTACAAAATATTATATGCTTGTTATATTATATTTATGATCCATATTAGTCTGATGAATTTAAATCTGTCTTTTTAATTGGCATTTCTATTTGAAGGAATTGAGTTTGAGTATATCTCAATAAAGAGACGATCCCTTAAATGAAAAGTATTTCATAGAATTATTAAATCATACTTTTATAGAAACAGACATTAACGTTTCTATTATACTACAAATAATTTTGGATTAGAGAACAATTCCCGGATACTTTTTAGCGGATGTTGTCAAAAGGTTAAATAATCTTTTTTATATTTTAATTATTTTTTATTTTTTTAATATTAATTATGGTAAATATTAGTGCACTTTGTAATTAATTCTCCCAAATTTACTAAAGGGCGTTGTCACACAATTAAGCAAAATGTAATAACTTTATCACTTAATTAAGCAAAATGTAATAACTTTATCACTTAATTAAGCAAAATATAATAATATAAATTATTTAGCCCAAGATTAAATTCTAAAGATATTAAATAATATTTTATTATACAACATGCAAAAGAATACACAATTTGAAAGAAATAGCACGTGAAGACCTGAATAAAAATATCGATTTAAAAAATCAGTCCAACTATACAACTTTAAATATACCAAGTAATCGCTTAGGGACCACATTAGTTTTAATTGACAGCTAAAAAGCAACAAAATAGAACAAATTGTCGAGGACTATGTCCTTAACGGTAAAATATAAGTGAGTAAAACATTTAAGAAATTCTAGAAATGTATACTAGTTGTAGCTAATCATTCGTGTCGATCTTATAAAAGTTTTTCAAAAATCAGGTAATTATATGAAATGACTTATTTTAGTACCTGATGGAAATCGCTTTATTATTTTTCTTAACTAACGAAATTTTATTTTCAAACTAAGAAATAACGAAATTTGCGGTGTTGTTTTCACGTTTGTTAAGCTATTTCTGAAAAGGTTACAATCTGCGTCACGACATTCTTATCACGCAGCTTTAAATTTATATTTAATCATATACTTGAAGAATTTATTTTTTGCATGTAATAACAGTTTTGCGTGCGCAGTATTCATCAGTTTTTGCTAAAGAACCATCTCTATAATTTACACCGATACTTATTACACTTTTGTTGCCAAATTAAAAAAAAAGTTGAATAAAGTTTTCTCATTAATAACAAGTTTAATTTATCGTGCGATGTCTCATTTTCAGAATAATTATAAACGTCATTTGAATTTTCTGTTTTGAAAAATGTTATCAAATTATTCAAAAACAATGAAATTTTCTTTTAAATTCTTGAATAGCTGCCATTACAACGCCTATTTGCAACCAATAATTATCAAAGATTGTAGTTTTTTTTCTAAGTTGATTACGAAAAGTAATTATTCTGAGAATTATTTTCTTTTAAGGATTATTTCATAAATATGAGATGTTAGAATCACAGAGAAAGTCATCAATGAATTTAAAAATTTACTAGCTAATGAACGGAAGAGAAAATCATGGCCAAACGATAATCGAAAAAAAAAATCAGAATATTTTATAAACTATTGTTGAGTATGTATAGTTGTTTCATTAATAAACAAATTACTACAGCACCAGTGTTAAATATAGTCATAATTTACAATTTTAGTGTGTAAAAAGCGAGACACAGGAGAAATTCTTTTTTATTCTTCAAAGCATTATAGCATCTAAACAGTTTAGATTGGATACGACTATTTTTATTTTATTTAAAACTTTTTAACTAGTAGCAGCGATAGTGCATGCATACACTAAACAATTTATTTAATATCGTCCAAAAGAACTTTAGTAACATAATTTAGTAACAAAACAATTTAAATTATTATTGTAAAATATATTTAAAATATTTCGAAAAATTTATCAGAATTAGAGAAAAGAAATTGCCCGAAAAAGATTTTGACTTTGAAAAACTTTGTTTTTTTTTATTCTTAAGTATGTAAAAATGGTTTTTGACGATAATGTGCTTCACATTATTAAGTAATGGCTTTGTAATTTCATATTTGTTTTTATTAAAAATCTAATTCGAGTTTTGAAGAACTTTATTGATCAAACATTCAATGAAACTGAAAATTGATCCCAAATTAACAGTTCTTACTCTGACTTCTTACTCTATCGAGCCTTTCCAACGCCTTTCCAGCGATAAGTAAGCATATTATATGAGATAATTTATAGATAATATATCAGTTTACAAATATTATGTTAAAAAAAGTAAAAAAGTAGTAACCGCTTCATGGTCAAAATTTGCTATAATCAGGATCAAAATGAAACTACGTGCATACTAATTTTTCAATACTAGATGCAAAAGCTAAAAAGTTAAAAAAACAAAACAAACAATACTCTAATGCTATTTGGATTTTACAGGCTTTTACGGTGTTGGAGGAACTGTTGTCCAAGATAGAAATCTGCATCGCCGTGAAGGAAAGACTGACCAAAGATTCAGGAGTAGCAGGCGACTCCTATTACGACAACATTGTCAACAAGCTCATGGCCAAGCCCAGCGCTAAAGGTAAGCAGTGATCTCGAGTATTATTTTGACAGCTTACATTGTACCCGCTTCGAGATATCCCCATTGCAGCATGAATTATAACTTGTAGTTAACCTAATTTGGATATTTTTGATAAGACAATAAGTTTTCGTCTTTGGAATAGCTCATTCATGACAGAGATTCATTTTTACTCTCTCGTATAGGCAAAGTATTGTAATTATCAAAAAGTTCAAACAGAAGATCTTGTAAATCTCCACGGTTTAGACCTCCTTAAACCAGAAAAACGCATTTTTTGCATTGTGTTTGTCTGTTGCCTATACGTTTACTTACCTGTTGTGGCAAATATAACGTAAAAATGCTTTGTACTATATGGATGAAATCTAGTATATGATCTTTACATAAAATTTGTAAATTTCTATGAAATTTTGAGTGAAGTCCAGGTAAAGAAAGTCTATCTGATTTGCTCTTCGAATGCAATAACAATGATTGCAAAACAATAGGAACTAAATAACTAAACTTCAATATCAAAATTTAATATTTAAAGTATTGACACTTATGAAATTTTAAGCTGAATTCAACAAAGAGTTGATCATCTGTCGCTCTGTATTTCAGAAACATGTAAACGCGATAAAAACGCAAGGACTTACATATATCAAATTTGTCATGTAATTTTATGTTACAATTATATTACATAGGTAAGAATTTTTCGACAATCGTTTTTTGTCTTCATATACAGAAAATGAAAAACAAATGCATTTGGAATCTATATTGTTACGGAAATCGTCCGATGCGTGTACGATGGAAATCCAATAACGTTGGATATCGGACAACAACGGTTTATTCTCAAGAAAACACGAAACACAGCGCAAGCTCATTTCAGGCGAAGAGAACAACACTCATACGAACTCACTACCCAAGCAGATAGGAAACAGCGATAGCGCTAAGAGTTAGGCTCGCTATCAACATTCCAAAGAGGGATTTAACAAATTTCTCGTATTTATATACCTTTTTTTGACAGGTTATGGATTTTTTTAGACGAATCCACAGGAACTTGGAGCCTTTTGAAATAAGTGCCAAAGTTCTTCACTTTTACCAGATACTTACTTCATTGGCACTAGGGATTGCAATACCGGACCAAAATTTCAATACCGGTATTCGGTATTTTTAAAATCTTAATACCGGGATACCGGTTTTAATACCGGTATTAGAAATTTTGGAAAAAGAAAGAAAATACAGGTGTTTCTTTGTTTTAGTTGCCAGTTTTGTTAGAGAGAGTAAATATCAAAAAAAATAATTTGTAATTTATAAATTATAGCAGTATATAATCGCGAAAAAGTAAAGAAACATCTTATTTATTTAAATCACCATCTGAAAAATTAATTTACAGGTTTAAGTCGATTATTGATTTTTGGATTGCATGTCACAGTTTCAAAAATCGTTCCACCATTAGGAGTAAACTGTTCCAACGTGTTTGAGAATCTAATATTAACATATATTCTGTTTTATTTTCAGTTAGTATATATTTTAGTAATATGTCATCTTTTATAAGGGGACATTTAAATATCTTAACAATTTTTGAACTTTATAAATTATAGGAAGCAATTCTTGATGGATTCATATTTCATCCTCATGAGCAATATCTTCTTCAACAATTACATTGTCATTATCTTCATTGTCAATATCACTCTCACTCTTACTCTTTTCAAAGTTGGAATCCGAAGTTTCTATATTCACAGTATTTAGATTCTTCTGTCCTTTATTTTTTTGGTATAATACATCTATTAGTCCTAATTAGGGATTGCAATACCGGACCAAAAATTCAATACCGGTATTCGGTATTTTTAAAATCTTAATACCGGGATACCGGTTTTAATACCGGTATTAGAAATTTTGGAAAAAGAAAGAAAACACAGGTGTTTCTTTTTTTTATATGCCAGTTTTGTTAGAGTGTGTAAATATCGCAAAAAATAATTTGTAACTTATAAATTATAACAGTATATAATCACAAAAGAGTAAAGAAACATCTTATTTATTTAAATCACAAAAAAGTGTAAATATCACTATTCAGTTTGTGGTACTATTACAAATTTTTGAAATGTGATCTAAAAAAACGTAATGCATCAATTGTACTGTCATTAAGCCTGAAAAGTATTTTTGTGTAAAAATTACCAGCTGTCAAAAACGCTCTTTCGGCATCTACGCTAGTTGGTGGTACTGTTATCAATGCGTGATATACTTTTTCCAAGTATTTACCTCTAAATCCCTCATCTTCAAATAAATCGATTTCTCGTCGGATGGTTTTGGATATAGCTGATTTCTGTATTGTATTTTGGTTCGTTGAATTTTTTTTATTTATCGCTAATTCTAATTTTTGTTCAAGAGACAATTCCTTTTCACTATCGACAGTAGTGACATCATAATCTTCGATAATTGAACCGAATTTTGAATGTAGATAGGTCTGTGGGAAAAAAATTTTAGAAACTTTACTCTAACTTAATCAGATTTGAACTGGTTATTTTCTTCTCTTCTTTTCATTTTTATTTTTAAAATCATTAGAATTATGTAAATGCCACGAGACATTTTTTATTTTGGTATGCCTTTCTTCTGTGCGATTTTTCAATGTAATATAGTTAGAATCCGAAGTTTCTATATCCACAGTATTTGGATTCTTCTGTTCTTTATATTTTTGGAATAATACATCTATTACTCCTAATTGAATTCCATGTGCATAGCACAACTGCTGATTTGCACCAATCAACTTTCCAACTTTTTTCATAATTGTTGCTCCATCAGTCGTTATGGATATAATATTTTCTTTCAGGGATAATCCATGTTTCGCTAATTTAGATTTAAGCAATTAATTAAGCCATTAATTAGCTAATTAATTTCGCCCGTTAGGGAGACATAAAAAAAACGTATACTATATTGCTATGTTCGCGATCCCTGAACATATAGTGGCGACAATTTTAAAAATTTCTAGTAAATACCGAAAAACCTGTTTTTAAACCTGTGAATACCGGTATTACAAAATTGTAGAAATGGCTCAAAATACCGGTATTCGGTATCCCGGTATACCGGTATTGCAATCCCTAATTGGCACCAAATCACCATATGATCGTCTAAGTTAGAGTTTTCCACCTGATATACGTTGTGCCTCCATTAAGAATATCTATAAATATATCTTCCTTATTATGAAACTTCTTTGCAGGGGAAATATATATGAGATTTCTAGCGCTATATACAACAAACAGATAATATTTTATTGCAGCTGTATTTAAATGTTTTGAAATTCTTAAGCTAAAACATTTGAATAAAAAATTCTTTTTTTCTTGAATTATCTTGGGGATCAATTTTTGTCTTACAATCATCGGAAAAGCAGACAAGACAAAAGTCTGAATAAACCCTTTAAGAGAGAAAAAAAAAAATGATTTTTCTATAAATGTTCAGGAAACATTCTTTGCAATTATATTCTATCTCAGGGAGCAATATTCGATTCCCAGATGTCCTCAGGTTACACTAAGTCACATTTTATTAAGCATTAGGGACAAAGAGGTTATAAAGGATGTCTATTTATTAGGATTAAGAGAAAATTATTGTTCTCGGGAGGGTATCTTTCTTGATCGAATAGAGGTGTCGCGAACTGATGGGAAGAACAGCCTTTCATTTAAAAATTTTTTTATCATATGAGAGGGAGGTCATGTAAACACCCAAAAATAAGTGTTCTGTTTTTTGTTTTTTTTGAAACTGTGCGTAGCTTTTTCCAATCAGGAAAGTGCCCATTATGTCATAAAACGGGTCAATTTGGTTAAAAGTGGTGGACCACATTTTATGTTGCGTACTAGAATCGTATCCATACAGTATTCAGTTAAAAGAAGAATACTATGCATTATTTAAAGTGTTCATGGAGCGAAACAAGTTCTAAACGCTAAATAATAGAAGACAAAGCTTTATTCCACTAATATTCTAGAAAACACAAAGAGCAGATAATAACAACAATACAGTAAAACTATGCCCACAGAATAACTCTTGTAGAAGCTAGCATCACTCACGCATAATAAATCACTAATTAAATCCCAGCTCAATCAGTAAATCTCTGTGTCACCAATTTGCAAATGTGATCAAACAGTCGATTCGTGATTTAACAGTCTTGTTAGCGTATATCCTTTATATAGTCCCCGAATAAGATATAAAATTTGCAAAAAGACTCCTATCAATACCTAATTTAGATAGAATCAAAATTCTTGCCTTTTTTTAAAATCTTCATTTTTATCCCCAATCAAATTACCTTCTTCAAGTTCCGAAATGCTCGTCAAATTTATTTCAAACCATGTCACTATTTGGTAGGAAAACTGGATTATGCATTCGTAACAGTATTGTTGAGCATCAGGTCTGTCTGTCTTCATCATTGTGATGATTACAGCTTTCTTGTTTCTAATTAAATAATATTGTAATAACCTCCTGATAAGCTACCTTATAAGATTTGCACAAGAACTTTGATTTGATGCATATGTTATACATATACGGCAGTAATTGTTTGATTGATGGCGCTGAATTATTCAACAGCTGGATTTGTTAAAACTGCATCATACCTATGATAAAATCTAAAATCCAGATTTAAGAATTTCATAAAATGGTTCTGATTAGTTTTGATTATTTAAGAAAGAATTCTTACTCTAAGAAAGATACTATTACAGATAACCTTTGACAAATTTCGTACTTGTTATTTCGTATATATTCAATTATTTTCACTTTTTCCTGCTGCATGTTTTAGTCAGTCATTGTATTCAGAGACAAATTTCTCTCTCTTTTTAAACTCAGAGAAGAAAAAAAAAGTAAACTTGAAAAATAAATCAAAATTTTGTCGAACGTTTCAGGCGATTTCAATAATTTATCACTGTATACTTAGCATATCAGATAATAAAAACCAGTAAAGAAATACTGACTCTTGTTTTCAGTACTTTTATTACATATTAATTTTTTTTTAAACTTGCTTGCTGTTTATAAAAGTAGAAATGAGTAATACAGTTTTCATCTTTTTCTTGATGTGTTCTGAAATTTGGCATAATTTATTTTCTCTACAAAATCTGATTATTTTCAAATTTTCAAAACTTTCCTATCAATCAATCAAACCAAATTTTTATTAAATACACAAAGCGCCATCTATTTTTGAATTTAATACATAATCTCATGAATAAAAATAATCACGATTTTATAAAATTATTATTTTCAAATAGAATATTCTTTTTTTTTCAGGTTTTAATTACTGTTAAGTGATTGGCTAAATTGATTTTGATTATAATTCATCGCCATCTGGTAAAGAGTTTTAGAAAAATTAAGACGGCGAATCCATAAAAAAAAATTAAAAATGAATTCAAGATTAAAGACTAAAATAATTTAATAATGAGATTAAAATAATTTAATAATGATTCTACAGTTTTGTAAGTTAATAAAAATGTATTTTTATAAATCCTTTCTCTTAACTTCTTTTTGTAGATTAAAGGTGTTACAAAATTGTTGAGAAGAAGAGAAAAGAATAATGAAAACAATTCGTGCCCTCACGCGATCACGTGCACGATTCGTTTATATTGAAGGTGCGCAAATAATGATACAGTCTGGCAACTTCCAGCAAAAAGTCTCGTTTCTTCATCCGGTTTCACTTTCCCGTTTCTTGCTGTTTCTTGCAACTAGTGCAGTTCTAAATATAATGGTCTAGAGCTACATTTGCAGAAAATTTCCTTTTCCTGCACATTTATTACTGGAGAAAAACGTAATTGAAAATATTTCCTTTTGTAAGCCTGATATCATCATTAATCCTTCGTCAAGCGCAATTGCTTTATGGCTTTTCATAAGTACAGTAATTTCTCTGTTCATATGCTTTTATTTTAACAAGATAATGATTCTAATGTGTCATATTATTTTTAAGTTGCCACGTACGTGTTTCAAAATACATGATGAAAAAAATTGTTCAAAATAGTTTAAATACAGACAGTTGGAGCTAGAATTCATTTTTGGTTAATAAATGCTCCCTAAATAAAAGTTTTAAAAACTTTTGTTGGATTTTCAACTAAAAATAACTCTTAATTTTGAAAGCTTGTAAATGAAATGTTACATTTTGTTATAGGACAGTTTTTAAACTAATTTTCTTGAATTTAAAAAAAAAGTATTTGAGTATATTTTTCTAATATTTTAATTTTTTTTACTGAATATATATGTATATATATATTCAGTAAAAATGAAAATATTGAATGTGTATATATATATATATATATATATATATATATATATATATATATATATATATATATATATATATATATATATATATATATATATATATATATATATATATATATATATATATATATATATATATATATTAATAATGCTTACTCGACGGTATTAAATAAAGCTTTTTGTTACAAACTAATCACTGCTAATATGGAACTAGTTGATTGTATCTTCTTACATAATTTTTTAAAATGACTCAAATATTCATTTTTACTTTCATATATATAAAGTAAACCGAGAGAGAGAGTATACTGTTTTCGTCGAAAAATTCGAACTCAAATATCTTTGTATCGACCTCTCTGAGTTCTAAAGACACATTTTTGGAATTCTGCATTTTTATTTGTTGTTCTACCTGTTGATGAATATGATAACTCATAAGCGTTTTGAGTTGAATGGATGAAATTTAGAACAATATCATTTTTGTATTAAAATTGATTTAACACTAATGAAATTCAGTGCAATTATTATGCAAAAGAGTTTCTATGTTTTGTACAGTGTTCTTGATCTCAATTTTTTCAGTTTTATACCGAGTCAACTCCAAAATTGCCATTTTTGATAACCAATTAGGTAGAAATTTCTTCGTATTAATCTGTATTTTGGGCATCCATAAATATAATATCCAAAGTTTTCCTCATCAGTACCGCTGTCACAATCTGGGGATTTTTCCAAAGAAATGACTTCGATATGTTGAGAAACAATCATGGCAATCAATCATATGTTGAGAAACAATCATGACAATCAATCATATGTTGAGAAACAATCATGGCAATCAATCATATGTTGAGAAACAATCATGACAATCAATCATATGTTGAGAAACAATCATGACAATCAATCATATGTTGAGAAACAATCATGGCAATCAATCATATGTTGAGAAACAATCATGGCAATCAATCATATGTTGAGAAACAATCATGACAATCAATCATATGTTGAGAAACAATCATGACAATCAATCATATGTTGAGAAACAATCATGACAATCAATCATATGTTGAGAAACAATCATGACAATCAATCATATGTTGAGAAACAATCATGACAATCAATCATATGTTGAGAAACAATCATGACAATCAATCATATGTTGAGAAACAATCATGGCAATCAATCATATGTTGAGAAACAATCATGGCAATCAATCATATGTTGAGAAACAATCATGACAATCAATCATATGTTGAGAAACAATCATGACAATCAATCATATGTTGAGAAACAATCATGACAATCAATCTAATGTTGAGAAACAACCAAGGAGAGTTTTATATGAATCAATTTGATTCAGATAAAACTCCCTTTGGCATTTTTTTTTCGAATTCATGGAAGGCAACAAGACAAAAAGAGACCTTGAATTATTAGATAATTCTCATTTAGTTTGCCATTTTCGCATAACTGATTTTCTAATTTTGTTTAATCCATGACTCAGAAATTTTTAGATAAAAATCTATTGTTTCTCCTTCAATTGCCTTTGTTTGACTAAAGAATCTAAATACCCTTTACCCATTATGCCAGTATGGGAATTTATCCAATGAAGTTTCATATTGAATTTATATTTTAAGATTCCTTTTATATTAATGATTGGATATACTTAGAAATTCTCCGTCCTAGTTGAAGGTCATATGGAACAAAAATGTTGTCATGCAAATCGATTCCGACCCATCCTTAAGCATAGGTACAGCTTGTACGGTCAAGGACAGAACTCCACCACCAAACCATTTGAGTGGGAACAATCGGATGTATGCAAACAGCAAAGCTCTTAATCATCAAGTCTACACCCCCAGAAGACTATTGATTCCACAGTTTTCCATTTGAAAAACGACATATTATTATATTTACAAATTCATTATAGCAAAATAAGATCCTTACAACAACAATTAAGCAAAATTCACACTCAATATTTGCACTCTGAATATAAAATCACTATACCACTATTTTATGAGTACAATAAAGTAGAACTGTATATATATATATATCAGTTCGAAGACCTGGTTTAACAAATTAACAGTAGAACTTCAGTAAAAAATATTTTTGCAGAAAAAAAAATCCTAATTGTGTTCAAAAAAAAAGAAAACCCTCAATAGGGCATGTTGAGGCATTGCATTACCAATTCCACAAGCACTAACTGGCATGTTTTGAAACAGATGTGCTTGGTGTACGCCAAGGATACCATGCTCAGTAATAATTTGGTTTACACAGGAATCATATTTTTGCCTCTTTGGTATGACAACTTTGAAAAGCGTCTTCAATCGAATTCTTTTTTCCGTGGTATCCCATCTTTTCTGCCATTTCTAGTCTTATCTTTTTTATAGCTTGCACAATGGACTCAGCGGATTCTAAGTCATTACTTTTTCCATTTGTTATTAACTTGGCAAACTCATCTACCCTTTCATTACCATAAGTAATTTGGTGAGACCTGACCCAAAATTATTTTAATATTTAAGAACTTTCTCCTTTATTCTATAAATTATTTCTTTGTTATCTAACAGGAAATCTAATGTTAGCAGCGCTGCTCTTGAATCCGTGACAATAATTGGATAATCATTTTTTGTTCATTCAAGTACCATGAATACTGATAGGGACTCGATTTAAAGATGAATTTCGTCTCAATAATTCTCTAATTTCTCAATTGCTTGAAAAATAGCTACTGTCTCTGCCGAAAACTCTAGCCTCATCATAGAGTCTTATAATTACTTCCCAAAATATTTCATTGTTTTCAATAAAGCATAAATCAGTGCATCCTCCCTTATTAAATAATTCTGAAACATCGATGAATATTTATTTGAAAATCTGGGGACACCCCTTCATCTGGCATACAAAAAATTGAAACTAACGCTCAGATAACCAAATGGCCATATTACACTCAAAGATTTTACATTGATCAATTCTTGTGGAATGGAAGGTACATTCATCCATGTTATTGGACACTCGATGCTCTGTAAATTAAAAAGAATAGTTTTTCTTTGAAAAGAAGCCGTTTCGTCACGTGCAAAATGACTGCATTTTAGAAAGACATTATGAAAAGCATTCATACAGGAACACGAAGACAGTTTCTGACTTCTGCCCAACTCTTTATAGCGTTGAGTGAGAAGGCAATGAAACAAATTCTTCAATAAATAAAGCTCTCCTCTCCAGCACGTAACACACTGCGAGGGAAATGGCCGCTTCCACAAAGCTATCCATCAACGAAAGTACCTCGTTTCGAGGTACAATTTGTTGGAAAGACCGCGATGTCGAAGAAATCATTCGCTAAACAATAAAAGCTGTTACAAAAGGGTGATTTAGAAGTAAGAAAAGATGGACATTAAATGCCTGGATTATTCTAGAAATGCGAATCGTAAACTCTCAGTTGTGTTATTGCTCACTTATCGCAGCAATGTAACAGAACATATTTCTTAACAAGAATGGCATCACATAATAAACAAAAGCCAACCGACAATGTTAAAAACCATAATTGGTCTTAAAGGATTTTGGTTTAGTAAAATGTATTAGTCTATTATTTCACGTTCTGATAAACTTGCTATTTAAAGGAATTGACAAGGGGAGAATAAGAGTTGAACATTAAATGCTGGAATTATTCTAAAAATGGGAATGGTTAACTGTAAATTATGTTATAGCTAACTTAACGCTACAATACAGAGATAAAAATCACAATTTTTCTATTTCTCATCATGATTAGTATCACGTAATATGTAGAAATCAACCTATTGTGTTAAGACCCACAAAGTCTTAAATTAATTTTGTTTAATGTAAATCCTATAGATTAATCCTTTGGGATTAGTTTACTATCTGAATAAATTAAAAATGCGATGATAAGAGTTTTGCCACTTCCAAGAAAATAATCTTAAAATTTTTCGCACAATTTTTATGAAAGTAATTTGTTCCGATTAGCTATTGGAATAAACGTTGCCAATCATAATTGCAAATCACGTGATAAGTTTTCATCTTGATTATTAATGTAAAATTAATAGATTTAAATTAAATTTACAATTTCAAAACATTTTTATTAAAATATTAATTATTCTTATACAATAAATAAACTTCTCATTCACGTGCTATTTGAAAGTTTAAATTTAATTTTAAAACAAACTAGTAATTCTAAAACAACTTCAATGATAAATAAAGATTGCAGTCATCTTAAAAATGTATACTTTATATTCGAAAATTTGAAAATTTGTTTTGCATCTTTTGAGTTTTAATTTTATATAGAACAAAAATTATAATTCTTATATAAACATTGGTAAGAAGAAGTACTTTAATATCTTTTTTCAATCAATAAATGCCATTTTGCGTGTTCTTTCAGTACTGCTTCTTTCAGCATGCTGGTTTAAAATGAACAAATTTTGTGCTATTTGCTTATACATTCAATACATTATGCATGCTTATGCATTTATGCTTGTAACAAAAGCATTTTGTTACTAAGAACGAAATTTTACTCCACTAATTAAAAAAAAAATTAATAATGATTACAAAAACTACACTTTTTATTTATAACCATTAAATTATTTAACAACTACTAAGTTACTAGAAAATTGAATTTTATCTGTAATTCATTAAAAAATGAATGAAAAGTTTTTTTTATGGATACGAATTAATAAGCTTCTTCTCGCATTGGCGTCGGCATTTTTATAGCATAGAACCTATTCTGAAAATTTGAAAGTTATTGGAATTGATTGATTATTGATGCTTGATATGTTAAGGAATAAATATTCTAAATGTACACCACTCATTACAAAGTATCATTCCAAACTGAATTTTTCAACCCATGCCGCTTCTTTGAAAGTATTTTAAAGTTTTTAAACAGAACTTCGTTTTTACATTTTCGTAATTATTATTTAATCATTGAAACATTCAAATAACTAAATGAAACGATGTTAATAAAGAAAAAGCGTTATGATCGAGACAGAAACGTACTTTTATTCCTAATATAACAGCAGCTTGCGCCGTCGATGCTTATAACACTGAGTTATCTAACCAGTTAGATGAGCACAAGATGAAAGAAAATAAGAGGAAAAAGAAAGAAAGAAACAACAAATCACTTAGGAGATTTCCACAGAGAATTCTATAGGAGTCACATCCTGGACACTATATTTAATGTTTTGAGAAATTAATAATTAAATGAAGGGAACAAAAATACTTAAAAATATAGGATGGCAATAGATTGAAAAGTACAGAGAAACGTTAATGTTTGCAGAAGCAATTTTGGAAGCCATTAGCTATAGGTAAATTATATGAAGAGAAAAAAGGGGGGAAAATCTGAAAAAATCATAAAAATTGATAATTAACATTGTAAACATCTATATGACATATATAAACATATGCATAAATTCTTTTATTTGTATGTGAAGTGGTAAGTGTGATCTACGTTTAATTTATATCAGAGGAAAAAAAGCATCGAAAATGAATCCTTGTATAAAAATTAATCAGTCTTTAGTTAATTATCGGTTAATAATTTATAATTTATTTATTCCATTGTTTACACGATGATTCGTATTATCTATCTAATTAGTTGCTATCTTCCTTGCGCTCTCTTAATTGTTGTACAGAAGGAGACATCTAATTAGATGGCAGATGTGAATCACAATAAGTCACAGCACGTTTATTGTGTTAACTATCCGTTTATAAAATTCAACAAAATAAATGTAAGCATAAGATTGCGAATACTTTAAACACTTTATAAAAGTTATCTAGGATATTTTTTTATGGATCTTCGAATTTTTCAATCAGCATCCGTGAAATGCAGCCACATTTTCAACAATTGTTCTTTACGCTCAGCATTTATTCGGCAGTAAAATGTCCAGTCTTGTTTTCTAGCCATCAATTTCTCACCAATCCCTTAGTAATCGTCCTACCAATCCTCTTATAATCACACTTCTTTTCTTTTTCCTCCATTAGCACCTGCCAGTCGCAATGATTAGCATCTCTAATTTGCAGGAGGAAAAGAGTTAGCGAAAACTTCCGCATTTCTTTTGATTAATGAAGAATTCAGTTCCTAGCGTTTCTTGAAATACCGAAAATTCTGAAACGTTCCGCTATTTTCTTTCCTTCAATCTTCGAAGAAATAAATACGTAAGAATATAATAATAATTTTACAGAATTAAAGTTTTCTAGTAAAACAGGATTTTGTTTGCATTCTAATACTGACATAATGAAAATTTTCTGTTATTTATATGTAGGGAAATATTTAGTTTTTCAACTCAGAGTCCTTTACGGAATCCTGATATATAATCAGGGTCCTTTACAGAACCCTGATTATATTTTTTTAGAAAAGAAAATGAAACTAAAATGTTATTATCAATTACTTCTAACAAATGCTTTACAATTATCCACATTTGTTAGATTTTATCCGCAATACCTTATTCTAATCGACTTATTTATCTCTATTACTAATAAAGATGAATGTGTGTTTGTGCGTATGTGTGTCTGTGTGTATATGTGTGTCTGTGTGTATATGTGTGCGCGTGTGTGTGTATATGTGTGCGTGTGTATGTGTGCGCTCATGTGTATGTGTGTTAATGCTCCTTTACAGTACGGATTGATAGAGCAACATTTAGAAAATATTATAAAAACATATTTTGGAGAATTGGATTGTGCACCTGGACTAGAATTTTATGAAAGTTTGATCAGAATTGTAATAAATTATAAATCCTTCTAAATTTTAACTTTTTCCAGCAACTATTTTCTAAAATATTACTGCACAAAAACGAATTTTACACCGTTCCAAAATTTAAACAATGTGTTTTTATAATGCTACAATTTTGATAATTGTATGTTTCCCTGAATATTTGTAATTTTTATTTATTTATTTATTTATTCATTTGCTTTATTTCCAACAAGCGATCATATTATTTCTGAAAAATTCAAACCGTTTTCATTATTTCATCGAACAAGCAAGAGTGATATACTTCCTTTCTCGCGAACAATAAAATAAATGTTCTATGTAATGCCTGTGTGGTTTTCAAGAAAAAATAAAAATTTACCATCATGTTACGATATTAAGAAATTTAAAATATAGATAAATTAGGCGGTTACGATTTTAATAGTAATCATGATGAGATGGGTCTTTATTATAAAGCATCATGAACACAGTAAATAGAACATAAGTAAAAAAAATTAAAATAACACGGCTTTAATATCTGATAACTTGGTGGAATCAGTGACATGAATTTATATTTAAACGATTTGAAAGTTGAAATTAAATACAACCGATTTTCCCATCGAATCAACTGGTCGCCTGAGATGACTAGTCAACATAATTACCTAACTTAGTTTAGTTAGATTAACGCCCCATTTTAAAGCAACACTAGGGATATTTCGGGGTGGACATAGGAATTTTGAACAGCGGGCGAATGATACTTGAGTTGCAACTTGGGATTGCAATACCGGTATACCGGGATACCGAATACAGGTATTTTGAGCCATTTGTACAATTTTGTAATACCGGTATTCAGAAGTTTAAATACCGGTTTTTCGGTATTTACTAGAAATTTTTAAAATTGTCTCCATTATATGTTCAGGGATCGCCAACATAGCAAAATAGTATGCGTTTTTGTTTTTATGTCTCCCTATCTGGCGAAATTAATTAACTAATTAATGGCTTAATTAATTACTTAAATCTAAATGAGCGAAACATGGATTATCCTTGAAAGAAGAAATTGTATCCATAATGACTAATGGAGCAACAGTTATGAAAAAAGTTGGAAAGTTGATTGGTGCAAATCAGCAATTGTGCTATGCTCATGGAATTCAGTTAGGAGTAATAGATGTATTCTACCAAAAAAATAAAGAACAGAAGAATCCAAATACTGTGGATATAGAAACTTCGGATTCCAATTTTGAAGAGAGTGAGAGTGATATTGACAATGAAGATAATGACAATGTAATTGTTGAAGAAGATATTGCTAAAGAGGAGGAAACATTTACCCATCAAGAATTGCTTCCTATAATTTATGAAGTTCGAAAAATTGTTCAGATATTTAAACGTTCCTCTATAAAAGATGATATATTACTAAAATACATACTAACTGAAAATAAAACAGAATATATGTTAATATTAGATTTTAAAACACGTTGGAACCGTTTACTTCTAATAGCACACATCACACTAGAACAGCACACATCACTATCTGAAGATTATATATTACATAGAAAAATAGCACAGAAGAAAGGCATACCGAAATAGAAAATGTCTTTTGGTATTTACATAATTATAATGATTTTGAAAATAAAAATGAAAAAGAAGAAAAGGAAATAATCAATTCAAATCTGATTAAGTTTATAGTAAATTTTCTTAAACTTTTTACCCACAAACCTATCCACATTCAAAAGAATTCGTTTGAGTTATCGAACATTATGATGACAATAATGTCGATAGTGAAAAGGAATTGTCTCTTGAACAAAAATTAGAATTAGCGATAAATAAAAAAAATTCAACGAACCAAAATACAATACAGAAATCAGCTATATCCAAAACCATCCGATAAGAAATCGATTCATTTGAAGATGAGGGATTTAGAGGTAAATACTTGGAAAAAATATATCGCGCATTGCTAACAGTACCAACAACTAGAGTAGATGCCGAAAGAGCGTTTTCGACAGCTAGTAATTTTTTGCACAAAATTATTTTTCAGGCTTAATGACAGTACAATTGATGCATTATGTTTTTTTAAGATCACATTTCAAAAATTTGTATTAGTACCACAAACTGAATAGTGATATTTACAATTTTTGTGATTTAAATAAATAAGTTGTTCCTTTACTTTTTTGTGATTCTTTATATATTATTATAATTCATAAGTTACAAATTATTTTTTGTGATATTTACCATTTCTAATAAAACTGGCAAATAAAACAAAGAAACACCTGTGTTTTCTTTCTTTTTCTAAAATTTCTAATACCGGTATTAAAACCAATATCCCGGTATTAAGATCTAAAAAATACCGAATACCGGTATTGAAATTTTGGTCCGGTACTGCAATCTCTCTCCAAACTTTCACATCACGCCATCAAGAAGGCATCTGGACCTGACGGATTTAGCGTGCATCAGACCCACTTACATGGTGATTCTTCGGTGGAATCGGGTCTCAAACCTGAGACCCTCACCCAGTTCCGAAGTTAAGACCTTATCGTTAGGCCACTTCGGCACATATAATTTCCTAAAGAAATCTGTAACGTAAATAAAAAAAAACACACCCTCGCTGTTTTGATCTACGTCTTTATTATATGTTCAAATTCCAACTATTTGTTTTGGCGTCAAGCTACTCATATATTTGTTGACATTTAGCATTATTTTAGTAAGGAATTATGGGAAACTACCATTATTTCTCAATTAATTTTATTCATTACGTTACAAATTGAATATCAACATAAATATTGCATGCTTAAAACAATATACATAAAAAAGTAAAAGAATTGTAGCAATTTACAGATACTTTACTAGTTTGTAAACATAATCATGCTAAATTACTGTCAAGTAATTTTTGACATCATTTTATAAAATGTCTCTTCAAAGATACGAGTTTAGCTGAAGCACAGTTCTGCCCTTTATCTTAAAAAACTTTGTTTAAAAAATCATTCCAAATATGAAGATGAACTAGTTGCCCATACATGTATTAGTCATGTTTATTTTTATGTTCAATGAAACCATTGATCAATCACACTCAAGATATGATTTTTAAGTTTTTCTTTTATAACTCAGAATAAATCTTCCAGCTTCATTATTTGGTTTTAATTATGGCAAACGAGAATAAAATGACCTTTTTTTGTGAGATTTTTTATAATAATTTTTTTCCATGCACCATTTTTTTCTGCTACATCCTAATTAATCAAAGTAAGAGTATCGAGATAAGATATATCTTACTTCTTATTCCATTTTTTCCGTGCAGCGGCGTGAATTTCACCAAAGAAAATGAAGCAGTGCTTCCGTAAGCAATTTGTTATTTTCAGAGTCATTTGAGTAGTGTGTTCCAGTTTCATTTCCATCAAAAATCTTCGGATGAAACATGATTCCGTTTCCTTTCTTGTTGTACATGTTCTTCATATTGATCCGTCCTCCTGCGGAAAAAAGAATCAAAACTGACATCTGAAAGGAAATCTGTGGGAAAATAATCAAAATTGACATCTGAAATAAAATCTGAGGGAAAAGAATCGGAATCAACTTTTGAAATCAAATATGTGGGAAAGAATGAAAATTTCCATTTGCTATGAAATCTGAGAAAAAAGGTGCCAGTATCAATATGAAATGAAATATAAAGAAAAGAAATCAACATAATAATCATTACATTTTTGATATAAGATATCTGAAAGAAAAGAATAAAAAATAATGGCTGGAAACTGATGAAAAAAACACACATATCGAATTAATTTTGGTGATATTTAGAGAAATGATTTTTTTTTTAAATAATTTGTTCTCTAAAAAGTAAATGATTTCCTTTTCTGAATATGTTTGTTTGTATCCTTATGTATTTTCTTTTCAATTTTTTTTGTCCTTTTCAGTCTGTATTAACTATTTCAATCTTCCCTTTTCCAGCTCGATTGCCTGTATCCGATAAGTTCACAAATCTCTTTAAAATATTCGATTTAGTAATAGTTTATGAATTGTATTCCTAATAACTGGTGTTTCTTGTCCAGAAAGGTTATAAAGGATCTTCGCTTTAATTTTGCTAACTCTTTCCACCATTTCATGAGACGTGCATTGTTCGCAAAATAATCATAAACGGTTTATATCGTCGCAGTTTAATCTTAAATTCTACTAATCATTTATATAATATAAAGATTTAATAATTATTTCTTATGCTGAATGGAATGGTTGCGATTCTCTGTACAATTATATTATTAAAATTTCATCTTCACAATTAATAAAAAAACACTGTGTCTTTTTGACATGCTGTAAAATGGAATGTTGGATTTTGAGCTACCATATTTCATGGAAATAAGTTTTGGAATATGCACTTTGAAGCGAAAATTTAATTTCTTAAAACTGAAGTAAAATGTTATTCATTGTTAACTTTATTAAATATTATCAAAACCATTATTTTCGCACAATCTTAAATTTAAAAAAAAACTGTATTTTTATAGTGCGATGAATTTGATGATCATTTAATTTTTTTTTCTTTCAATTTAGATTTTTTTTTTCAACTTTCTTGTTTACGAAGCACAGAAAGAAAGATATTCTAATCGTCAGAACCCCGGGGGGCACCTCGAAAAGAGGATGAGATGTTTCCGGTATGGTGGTTTGATCTTGCCACCCTGGAGGGTACACAGAAAGGTGGGGACCTGACTCCTCCCATCGATGACGGGACGTACTTCCCTCGGGAAGGGTTGTGCCATGGCCGGTGATGGCCCTTAGGACTTAACCATTGCTCCCGCCAATGTTGCTGTTGCGGCGGTCCGGTCATTCAGTATTCTTTATCCGTGTGCCTTCGGCCGGGTCGGAGAGTCAGTGATATGACCTACTCAAAAAAGCCATGAATATCAAGCTAGACATAAATGATTTAATTGACATTCAAAGCAATAAACATTCCAGAGAAGCAAGTTGGCAATTAAAGATGGTTAATGCATATATATGGTGAAGGTTGCATGTAAGATTTTTTTTATACATTCCTATCAATCGTTGTTTAAGTTTCTTATTAATATAAATTGTATAGCTTTATCAGCTTGCTTAAAATGTACTAGGAAAGAATACGTGTTAAAAATATCATATGTAGAGAACAAAACTTTTCTAAAAACTCTAAATGTTGATTTTTTTTTTTTTTTTTTTTTTTTGTAAATCTGTTTATACACTAATAAAGAAATGTTAACTTAATATTCTAAAAATGCCATTATTTTTTTCTTTTATTTAAACCAAGAAAAAAAATTATTATTTATATTCTAGAGAACCTGTACTAGTTTTCAATTTAAAGGGCATTTTTACGTTATGAGAATACTATTAGCAAAGACTCATTATCTGTTTGTAATTACCAGCTCATTGTTTCAGTTTTCATTGTTTAAGCATAAAAACAATGTTGATACTAAAATGGATAAGATACAGTAATTAAGATTAAAATAAAGGACATTTTTCAGATATAAGCGAAAAAATATGTGCCGCAAACAAAATGATTTGGTTTGTAGATTGCGATAACAAAGGAATAATAAATTATTTGTTAGAGAGGTGTTTGAATGCATAAAAATGTTGAAGTTTTTTTTTTTTTTTTTTTTTTTTTTAGTTTTACCCTTAACCATTTTTCTAGCTTGCTTTTAAATGCACATTAAATTAACAGAAATGATCCAAGGCTTTCATCGCAGTACTCAGAGCCATTATTAACTTGCAATATAGTTTACAAAATTTGCCAGTTTTGGCTGAAAGTTGCGGAAAATTGAATAACATCATTACATATCATATAACTATTTATATTGTTTGTTTTATTTTTGTAGCTAACTTCTGCATTTCTTTACAGTTTTTTTGTTGTCGATAATAGGGATTTGAGTTTCATTTCTTTAATATCTTATGCATAATTGATGTATGATATTTGCTTAAATTTTAGTTTTTAGATTGAAATTATGATAACCATTTGAGGCGTATACTATTTAAATTGAGCTTATTACATTCATTGCCAATATATGTATTTCTTATGGCGTCAAGCCACGTAAAGTTATTGCCCAAGTCATCTAACAATTTTACATTGTTAGAGCCAATTTAACGTTTTTATTGGTAATGTAAAATTTGCAATTGATAATTTTTTTTTTGTATTTTAAGCTTATATGCAATTGTCCTTTGAGTGTTAGTATTTAAAAAAAATATTATTAAAAATCCTATATTTTTCTTAAGTTTAATTAACTAAAATTAAAAAAAATAATTCCGGTGTGCGCATTTCTACATTTTTTAAGTTTAATTGAGCCAAATTTGGTCACTCTAAGTTAAAAAGTATTTTTTGTAGATCGCCAACAGAAAAAAAAAATTATTATGAGACCTTGAACTACGAAAACCGATCTGGTGCTAGTTTAGATAATTTATTTTGCACACGAATAGTTAGTTCATGGTTGAAATTATTGAATAAGTTGTAAAATGACATCAGAAAAAAGTGGTTTTTTACATATTCACGTCTAACTTCATATTTTGAAATTTTGCATAATTATATGTTCCTGATGCCAATACCTTTTTTTTATTTTTTTAAGAATCAAAAATATCAGTTATATTATTAATTTAAACAAATTGATTTAATTTTCATAATGAACCATATCAGCGTTGCTACCTATAAATAAATATTTCAAGATTACATATTATTCAAGATAATATAATTACATATTATTCAAGATAATTTAATCATAAATATTCAAGATCAGATATAATGAAGGATTATTGAAAAACGCTAAGAAAAAAATTAAAGCATTTCTTCTTTTGACTATTCTAATAAAAGTGTTTTTAAAACTGATATTTTTATATATCCTAAGAAATAATGATTAGAAGTCAAAGCAATAATATTATGATTCGTGTTCGATAATATAACTAAATTATAAAAGAAAAAGAATTAAAAACTTTATAAAATAATTTTTTTTATTAATTTGATAATCTAGCCAAAATGAAAATGTAGTCTTAAAATACTATTTTGGAGCGTTCCACATAAATCCTGCCAATGGGCCATATTTATATATAAGTATAAATTTGACTTAATATTTTTTAAAACACATTTTTCTAAGTGCTTTAAAAAGTAGAAAATATTTTAATTTATTTACTTTCGATTTTTTGACATTAATTTATATTTCTTTATCATAAAAGAAGCGCAATATTTCGGAATTTTTTTTTTATCTAATACGCTATTCCACAAGGGGGAGACATTATTATAAAATGAAGTTTGCATCGTAACTCAAATGTTTACTCTAAGTAAATGATGCAATCAGCGAAAAAGTTTGGATTACTTAGAAAGAAAAATATACTCGCAATTCATGCAACGAATAAATTTACGTCGGAAAAGAAATTAATAATTATAAAAGTAGTGTATATCAACTTTAAGCGTATTCAAGCGCAATTGATGGAAGATTATTTTGCTCTCAAACGGAAGTACCTAAAGAAAGGAAAGCTGCAATATTCAATAAATTTCTTAAGAAACCCTTTATCTCATCTTTTGTGGTATATCAACAGATAGTTTTCGCTGAAGATCAAAGAAAAACAATCTTTAATCTTTTTCTTTTGTAAACGATTGCTTGAATTTTTATAGCTTATTTTCATTTCTGAAAATATGTAGTAAGAGATAAATATTGATAAAGAGAGAACATTATTACCATAATAATACTGAACTATCTCAAGTATGGAAATCATTTTTTTTCATTGAAATATCATTATTATTTTGCAGTGCTTTTACAAGCATCAGAATTTAAAATATGTCATTATTTATCTGTTTTTTAATGAATGCCTTCATATTATAGATGTATTCAGTATTAATTTTAAAGAAATTTCGAAAATTATGTACATAGATAAAAATGTATGTTAAACTGACATAAATATTTATGTTGAAAATAATTTTAAATTATTTTTACAATGGTGCTTTTAATAATTGTTTACGTAATACAAATTTTTCGGTTTTATTTTCGATTTTCTTTTATTGAAGACACGAAAAGTTGTACTAAAGCGCTATATACTTAAGTTAGCAAGAAAAAAGTATAATATTGCTTGGTAAATATGTTAAACTATTAAAGCGATGTAACAAAAACTCTTTATATTTTGGTTGATCTAAAACGAGTGTTTTCTTTTTCAGTGAATTTTTTTATAACAAATTAGATTTGAATTTCACGGAAAATTATATACACTTTAATCTATATTAATAACAAGAAAATTGTGGAATACGGCAAACGTCAGTAATTCTTCTCGATATAGATTCACTCAAGTCAAAATGATATGTACAGTATTGTGTTCAAGTCTGTGTGTTCTAAGGGCTTTGGAGTCTTATCATAGTGCTCTATGGAAGAGGCTTCACCTGTTCAAATTCTTATTTGTCTGGGCCTCTCCAGGCAAGATCTTATCGACAATCCATTGTTATTGGACTTCTTCGGGATGCATAATTTCATAGACTTGATATAGGTCTGCTGTTTTCAAGGATGTGCAAGAACACAATATTGTGTATAATAAGGAGTAAAATAAACCGATTTTTCTTAAGATTATTATGAAGTATTTGTCTTAAGAAAATTCAGGTAGAAACTAATTTCTAGAAATATTGTCGATGGGGCAAGAACTTAATTCGATAATTAATTTCCGATTAACTGCAATTTTCTGAAACCAAAAAATGCGCTTTTATTTAATTTCAGAAAATGAATTTTTTTACCCTTCAGAATTTTAAATTAAAAGTAGATATTCTTCTTTTTCAAAAGACGTAGTGAACTGAATATTTTATGAAATATTTTTAAGGATTAGTTCATCAAAACTATGCTTCTACTTAGCATTCTTTCCATTCCCTTTCTAGTCATTAAATTCTTAATACTAGGCATTGACTTTAAGCAAAATAGAAAACTGGGATAAAAATCCTTTAAAAGAGTTTGAAGAAGAAAAAAAAAAAAAAAAAAAAAAAAAAAAAAAAACTAGACGGAGTTGAAGAAAGGTGAGATTTAAAAACTGAGATAAAGTACTTCTGCTAATTAAGATGTCTGATACGATTTTTTGCGCTGCATCAAATTGACACGTCCATATCTAAATTTTTTTTCTTCCTTTGAGCTGCTGAAGAGTCTTAAAAATTAAGAAAAAAATAACCGGGTCCTGGAAGAATCATTTCGAATAGATTCGACTTGGTTTCTTTCTAAAGAAAAAAAGTCTATGGATTCTTTTCTTGGTTTTGTGAAAAGATTATTGTAACGTTTGCTTATTAGTAGAATGTCTTAGATGCACTGATTTATTTATTTTGAATGTTATGAAACAACTTAGTTAATTATACTTCCAGGAAAATGCCTGGAGGAATCATAGGAATAATATTTTCTTTGTCACGCAAAACTAACAATAAGATTTATCTTCTCAAAATGTCCCCATATTTAATTTAAATTTTAATAATTTCTTTAATCTAATATTTTTAAAACTAAATTCACATTACACTACAATCAAGATTCACTTCCTATTTGTTATGCCGTATTTTTCACATTATGTGCCTCGTTTGTTCTGAAAATTTAATTTTCAGTTGTTGTTGTTGTTACTTATGGCTCCACAGACAAGCCCGTTGACGAAGTCAGTGATTTAAGCATAGTTAGTGTAGTAGCTTCTGAGGGTAAAGACCCCTGAGCATCCGAGGACAGAAGTCTGACTTTTATCTCATAAGAAGATGACACACACTCTCTTGCACAAATCCTTTCTACAAAGGGGGGGAGGCTCTTTTCACACGTATCACAGATCACCGAGGTTAGTGGGAAAAGCTGATAGTGATTTTGAATTAAAAAGTAGATAAAATATAAGAATTCAATATATTATTTTATTTATTTTTAGAAAATGAATTCTATACCGTCCAGAATTTTAAACTGAAAGTATATATTTTCCTTTCTCAAAAGTCATAGTTTACTGAAACTTTTATGAGATATTTTTAATTATTATTTCATCAAAAGTATATTTCTACTTAGCATTCTTTCCATTCCCTTTTTAAACATTAAATTCTTAATACTAGCGTTGACTTTCAGCTAAATAGAAAAATGGGATAAAATTGAAATAAAAATTTTGAAGGGGGAAAATTCTAGATGGACAATTGATGCATCAAATTGACATGCCCTTATTTGAGATTTTTATTTCTTCCTTTGAGCTATTGAAGAGTCTTAAAAATTTATAAAAAGAAATAGGGCTTGGAAAAAAGCTGAAGTTATTTTAAATAGATATCCGTACTTTCCTTGGCCTTGTGCAAATATTATTGTAACATTTGTTTATTAGTTAAATGTATTAGATGTACTGATTTATTTACTTTGAATATTATTGTAACATTTGTTTATTAGTTAAATGTATTAGATGTACTGATTTATTTACTTTGAATATTACAAAACAAGTTAGTTATTTGTGTTTTCAAGAAAATGCCTGGTGGAATCCTAGGAATAATTTTTATTTTGTCACTCAAAAGTATTAGTAAGTTTACTTTTCTTGGTATGTCACCGTTAAGTTCCATTTAATTAAATATTTTTTAAACTTAAATTCACATTACACTACAGTCATGTTCACTTCCTCTCTGCTATGCGGTATTTTTCCCGTTGTGTGCTCTCATCTGTTCTCTAAACTTAATTATGTGAATTTAGTTACATTTTGTTTTTTTACAAATGGCGCCATCTGGTAACGAATTTGAGGGAAATGTTGCTGCAAAAATTAATAATATTTATAATTGGATTTGTTTTAAAAATTATAGATCAAAGGTTGAAGAAGTTTTTTAAAAAATTCTACTTTTTTAAATATTAAGAGTACTTTTTCTCAGTTTTTTCTAGGTTGATTTATCTCATACTTTTTATGATAAAATTTTGTAACCGACTTTCAACTAAATTCATGATGTCTTTGAATTTCGAAATTTGGCATGTTTATGCATTTAGCATTATGAAATATGTTCTTAAAATTTCAGTTTATTAAGTATTATAATTTGATATTTCCGGAACATAAAAGTTAATTTCTTTGTTAATTTACTAAGTTAATCGATTAATTTTAATATTAGTACCCAAAACTGGTAAACATTTTGAATGCACTATTAGGTAAAATATAAGGTACAGTCCAATGAAGCTAAGAAAAGATAAGCAATTGTGAGTTAACATTTTTAAGTAAACACATTCATTCTTTTATTCTTGGTGAATGATATTCAAATCATGATAAATTTGCTTCCCTGAACTTGTGCAGTCTTTGTTTTAATAGCAAATGATAAATGATAACAGAAGTTAAAGATAAATTATAACAAATGATAAATGATACACAAAACCCACCCATTTTCTTTACTGCACTTAAGGAATCTTTGTTTTAATAACAAGAATCCAAACATGCTAAACATTTGAGTTTCACCACTAGAAAAAACAATTTGGGGTAAAACCATCTGGCATTAAACATTTGGTGCCCTTATATAGTAAAAAGTTGAGAGATTTATTTGGTTACAAGCTTTAAATTCTAAAGCATCATCTATTTGTTTTGAAAAGTCACATTGAGAGTGTGCCGCTTCCATTGATGCTAAAAGAAAAGAACGCTTTAAAAAACATTATTTTGCTGTCACTTTCAAAGCTGTGACGTCCCGAGTAGAATTTATGACTTTCAGAAAGGTGCATTTGGAAAATTCTCAACAGATGCAGTATATTGTTGTGGACACTCATTTCAAAAAATGTTGAAAAAGGTTACGCATCATGCCGTTTCGTTATGACATTCAACTAATGTTCCTTCAGATATTATATGAATAAATGAGGTATGCTTTTCGCAAGATGTCATGCACAATTGTTCGCAGCTCTTATTTATGGATGAAAGAAAATTATAGATATACTGTTGAAGAATAATTCCCGATGCAAAATTTTTATCAACATGTTGATTGGTCCCTCTTTTGATTAGTTATTACAATTCCGATGTGATTTGTGACAACTAGAAGAATTAATGGGTCTTATGATAGTTTCTAATGAGCACTCAATTCTTCCACATTTACTGGTGACACTGTTTCAAAAGCCTCAACCTTATGAATGCATGTTTTATATGTTTTAATATAGACATGATTCAACATAAGGTGTCTTTACTTACTAAATCTTTGTTTTTTTTCACTTCATATTCACTACCCTTAAGAAGATTAAAATGGAAACTATGAACTTTATCCTATTCGGCACTCTAAGGAATTTCATCTCGCAGTGCACAGTGTCTAGATGTAACAGTCCTCTTGACTTTAACTATAACTGAACTGCTAGCGCCATCTGGTATGGCGTTTACGTTAAGAAATAATTTCCTCCTCTTATAGTTGTGAGTGTGGGGGCATGATTTTCGCAGAAATGTCTTTTATGTATTTCTTATAAGTTTTCCTGTGATGTGAAGTATACGTGTGTTGGGAACCCAAAAGTAAAAGAGTTTTAATTAATCTAGAAGAGAGTATTTTCATCCAAATGCTCAAAATGCATTTCACTGACGTATGCGACGTTACATAAATATAAATTAGGGCACACAATATTTAATAAGCCCTCTGTATGTTCATAACTATGCATTTTTCAAAGCTAAATGTGGTATAAATACGTTTCTTAAAATAAAAGCCTCAGACTGTATGCTGATTAATTTTTCAAGTCTTTTAATACTTTTAGTTATAAGGAAGCTTTTAGAAAAACTAGAAGAATCACTCTATTTCTAATTCTGAAACTTTAAACCTCGTCTCTCGAGGTTGCTCGGAAAATTTGAGCGTTTGCAGGAGATAAATAGCAGGGTGATCAATCAAAGAGAGCATTGTTTATTCAGCAACATGGTACCAGATCTTTTTGCAAAGCCTCCCTGTTTAAGTTTAAAACTTTTATTTTTAAGCTACTCGCATAGATAATTTATGGGTCTTCTTTTGTTTCTAAGCTCTTAGATGGTAGCTTGACACCATTCTTGCATGTCGAGACTGTTTAGTGTCTGTGGCATGTCTGTGATTTCTTTTTCCAAAAAAATGTGTTACTATTTTATGAGTAACGCGTTTTAAATTAGTCTAAAATATTTATGGTCATAATCATTTCTCATTAGACATAATTGTTTTTTAAAGAAAATGGAAGAAGTATAAGAGATTCCCACAAAGTTTTTCACAGAATTTTGTGCTTAAATATTTTAAACAAAAAATATTCTATGATTCACAAATAGTATAAATATGGTGAACAGGTTTGGCTTCAGAAATATTGCTTGGTATTAAGACAGATACAGGATGATTAACTAAAACGTAATACATTTTTTATTTCAAAGCTGTTTAAAATAGGAAAGTTAATTTATATTTCAATATACGTTTAACCTTTAAAAGCGAATAATCAGTGCCGATTTTACGTTGAAGTTGCACAAGCTGTAGATTATTGTCCTACTTTCTTGGAGTCCCCTTTCCCCATAAAAATATCCCACGAAGTAATGTGTCAACCACACAGGGCGATTACTAAAGTCTTCTTATCTCACATTAAATTGGAACCGTGGCAACTATTGCCATGAAGTTGGCAATATCTAGGTTCAGTAAAGTGACCGTGTGCTACGTGGTGATATTAGTGGTGCAATTAATAACTGGCAACAAATACAATTAATAATGGGCGTTAAAAAGTCGACGTTTATCATTCAAAATATGATATTTTCTTCTTTTTTGCGAGTTGTTATGTCACAGGTTTGAGAATCGTGATCAGATTAATGCACGTTTTAAGGATTTGTTCATATTTTTTCATGCTGAACCGAAACCATCTTTTTTAATGAATTGAAGCTGTTCTACAACTTTGTAATGGTTTTTTTCCCCGTATTTAGTACCACTTTCGAGAAAAGAAAATTAAATCGTAGTTTGTCATCTGGTGGCGCTGTAAATGATGTCATTGTGTAGCACAGCGTCACTTCGCTATATCTAGACACCGTTTTTGTGGTAATAATTGTTGACATTCTCAAGTTAGTTTGCGTTAGAAGGACACCATATATTAAATACACTACTAAAAAAGACGGTACTACTAATTCCGGCTCTGAATGAAATTTAATTCTAGAAGAAAAAAATATTATTCAATTAATCTAAATTGTAATCCTGCAAAGTGCCCAATAAAGTACATATTTTTTCACATGTTTGACAACGAAAGCTACAACTATATAAGTGTTGTCTAGATATAGTAACCTGACTATGAAAAGTGCTATTTAATGTTAAGTTCGAAAGCAAGAAAACACCTAATCTTTCAAGTGAGGAACCATCCTTTTTATATTATTAAACTCAGTTTTAAGTAATGAAACATTTCTTCATATTGTAAAGTTTTATTCCGTTCAGTTTCTTATTGTGTATAATATGTCGCTTCACTGATAGCAGAAATATATGCATATATTGATTGCATTTTATATCTGGAAATACAAATTGAAAATTATACATTTATAAATTCTTTCTTTATATTTAAAAAATCATATTTCTTTCCTTTCTCAGAAAACAGAATATTTCAGTCTTTATTCATTTTCGAATCATCGATTTTTAAAACTATCACTGAATTTTCTCAAAACGTTTAAATCACCGGTCCTCTGGATTCATAGGAATAAGTTTTAAATGTTTTAAGAATTTTTTTTTTTATTCTGCGGAAGAGAAAGTTTTAGAAATGTTAGTTTCCTTAAGTGTTGTCTTAAAAATTGAAATCCTTGGATTTTCTTTCAAACCTTTCTATGAGATTTTTTTTCTGTAAATCTATTATGGAAACGGATAAAATAAAAATACGACACTGTGTTTTTCCATTTCACAGAAAAAAAATATTCTTCAGATAAAGAAATAAAACCTAAATAACAAAATAAAATAAGAAAAAAAACAACAACTATACATTCAGTATTTTGTTCGTTTTTTTAAAATTCTCTGAAGACTTTAAATTGTTGAATAAACAGATGGCGTGACTTCAAAATTGGATTTAGAGCTGCAAATTGTTTGCATTTCAGCTTCCGAAAGAATAAACAAACTAAGAACTTTGGCTTTTAAAATAATCACCTTTAATCCTTTTCAATTTTCTCTTTACACAAATTTTATGACCATTCTATTCTAAAATTCAGTTTAATGGTTTTTGACTTTTTTTATCTGTTTTCGCAGCATTTTTTTTTCTATACATATTTTTTTATTATTTTTTTTTATTTCTGAAAAGTTAAGAATAAAAAATAATAATAAATTCAACTATTCATTTTATGCATATTATATCAATTATTTGATATTCATCATACTTGATCAAATATCAATTATTTGATATTCATCATATTTGATCAAATATCAATTATTTGATATTCATCATATTTGATCAAATATCAGTTATTTGACATTCATCATATTTGATCAAATATCAATTATTTGACATTCATCATATTTGATCAAATATCAATCATTTGAAATTCATCATATTTGATCAAATATCAATCATTTGATATTCATCATATTTGATCAAATATCAATCATTTGATATTCATCATATTTGATCAAATATCAATCATTTGATATTCATCATATTTGATCAAATATCAATCATTTGATATTCATCATATTTGATCAAATATCAATCATTTGATATTTATCATATTTGATCAAATATCAATCATTTGATATTTGATCATACTATATATTATACATAAAATGCTTACCCAATAAGTACTTTTTATTAAAATGAATAAATGAAACATTGGGAAATTTTTTAATATGATAATGCTAACACGATTATGTACTTTTTATTAATTGCGCCATGTTTCATTCCAGTTGTATAAATAGTTAAAGCCTATGACCTTACCATTAACCCTATGACTTGTCGTGTTGGCAGATGATATTCATTTACAACGATGATTAACGATTCGATAATAATGAATTAAAATACTTTAAAAGTAGTTTATTTAGTTATGTTATTCTATATGGAAACATAATTTGAGCTATTTGAGAGCGGGACATCGGAATTTTAAATCTCGGTATGTTGAAGAAGAGCATACTTGAGGTAGCATTCTCTCTCCAAAATTCTGCACCTTACCAATGGGAGGTCCTTTCTACAGGCCCATCATTGGGCTTCGATCTACAGAATTTGATTCTTTCTTTGTGCTAGATAGTATTTGCTACCACCAAGAGAATTTTTCAAAATTTTAAATAGAATTTTATTTAATTAAAAATAAATATTTAGCATATTATTTATAAAAATATTTTCAGCACTTTTAACATTCAAAATATTAAGTTTTGAGTGATGCCAATTTTATTTCTGCTTAATCTTTAAAAATTTAAGAATTTATTTTGAATTAATAACAATGTTTTATATTTGTATAACAACGCAGGATAAGGTAATGAGATATTTTAGACCATTATGGGTATCTACACCAACTAAACTAACTATTGTGTAGCTAAGCAAAAATAGACAGTAGAATTTTCCATTTATATCTAAATAACGTTTCATTAGATTTCAAACCGATGGAAGTTGTTATAACATCATAGTATTTACATCGTCATTTTTATATAAAAATTGTAAGGCTGTGGTTGGAATAATCAAGAAAGATCAAGAACAAATATTTCTTGTTTTTCAGATATATTTTTCGAAAGCATTATTTAAAAGAATAATTTTTACCTTTTAGAATTTTAATAATTATATTTTTCATGATATCAAAGAGATTTTCGTTTATTGCATAGTTTTAATAATTAATAATTAATTCGAACCATTTTCATTATTTTTTCAAACCATATGATTTTAAATCTTTATTAAAAATCAAAATCAAGATGCAAAATTTTTTCTTATTTTTTTGGACATTAATTCCATTTTTCAGACTTCCATTTCGGTTTTTATTTGTAGTATACACACCTTTTAATTTGTACTTGCAGTAACTTGTAAAGACTGATTCCATTAAATTTCTATTTTCCTCTTAATATTCTCATACAGAAAGGCGAGATTTTAAATAAATGCATCATTATTAATAATTCAACAACCGAAAAATCCAGTATTCTAGTGAATCATCTAATCCCCAAAGGCGACTAGGCATTGATACTGTGGCAGATTGGTATGCGTGAGGATAGAATCTAGAACCTTGTGGTTCGCAACCGAGTAACATGACCACAATACAAAAGCAATTGCTCGTGTAGCGTAGCTGTTAACTGGCTGATAAGCTATTCACTACATACTCTCCCTCCAGTGAGTTGGAGGTGAGACGAACGATATGGCTGTTGAATGCTGATGTATTATTTATTAGCTGTTGAGTCTAATGCGCCTGTACCCATTTGAGTAGCGCCAAGCGTTATGGCGAGAGTGTGTGGTTGCTGATGCTGTTGCTGCCTGAAGTGAGTTGGACGCCTTTGGTTTGCTGTGGGTAGATGGCGCCACAACAGCTGTACGAAGATTCATCGTCCGAGGTCACCAATGTGACGAGTTGTAATGAGCGAGGATAGAACCTGGGACCGTGTGGTTCGCAGCCGAGTAACATGACCACAATACAAAAGCAATTGCTCGTATAGCGTAGCTGTTAACTGGCTGATAAGCTATTCACTACAATACCAAGCAAATAGAATGTTCTGAGAATGCCTTCAAATGTTTTTAGATTAGTCCTGCTGTTATTCATTGCAACATTCGTCTAACCATTCGTAATTTGATATTATTCATATAATATTTTTAAAGGAGTTCAGTCTCATTTGGAACTCTCCTAGCTACCACATGAATAAAAGTGATGTTATTTATCCTTCATAGTAGAAGTGGTAACTTTCAAATAATATAGCGCACTAAGAGAGACCGCTTTCAAGCAATATGTTTATGTTTATTTTGCATTCATTAACTTAGAATTCTATTGTATTCTAAGTGCATTCTATTCTGAATGATGCCTTCACCATTAATGGATTTCAGTAGCTACTTCTTTATTGTGTTGCATTTTCAAGTGTTCATTTAAAATTGTGCTTTGATCGTCGTTAGTTCGAATTCTGAACTCTTATTATTCTGTGTTTTCTTATTTCAAAGACCACACGAATCGAAAGCTAAAAGTTTCTCCAAATAATAATCGTTTCGTAAAGTAGAAATAATATCACTTTTCGTACTAATAATAATAAACTCAGAGTAAATAATGTGAAAGCACGCAAAACATCATATTATATTTTCGGAATCATTATATGTTCAGTCGAATTCTAAGTTGCATTTGAAGTTGGCATTATTCAGTGGAGTTAACGTAATTGGATTTGTTAAGATATTTATGCAATTCTGGGTCTTCAATATTTCGTCATTTCTAAATAAATCACTTTGAAAAAGCTAAGAATAGAACGAATAACGATAATATTATAGACGAATCATTTGAATAGTGGCTATTTAGGACTATTTCCAGTAAGACAGACGCTGGCTGCATTGCAACACTGTTTCAATTATTATTTCCTGATCCAAGTATATTGAATTGAAGTTATAGCATTATGTTTCGAAGATAAGGATGCTATTTAAAGTCTACCGAGGATCTTTTTATTTAAATATCGAGATTTTGTTTTATGGGCTTTCAATAAATGACATAAATTTTTCTTAAATGGAGAGTCGACTTCTGCAGTACAAATGTAATTATAATGAAGGTTATACAGAGTCATTATATTATAAAACTTATACACTTATACTTTTCCGTTTCATTTCTTCTTTCTAATAGCTGATATATTTAGAAAAAAAATATTGTAATAAATCGAATTAAATTTGAAATGCTTATAATTTAAGATAATGTTAATGCAGGGCTAAAATTTTGAATAAAAGTATGTTGTTTTTGTAGTTCGTGAGAATGATAAAAATATATTTGTGCTTTGAAAGTTTTGTCAAAAAAATTCTTTCAATTTCTTATTTCTTGGGCATTATCCGAAAGAAAATATAGACAGTTATCGTAGTGGTGCCACTCCAACTACAATAATTTGGAGATTTCTTTAATAGACGGATATTAATGTTAAGGAAAATTTGGCATAAAATGTTAAAGAAATTATGTCATTGGATAAAATAAAAACGACCTTATTCGCGCAAGATATTTTCTGATATTTCCACAATGTTATTAGGCATTCTGAATGCTGGCAAATAGCGTGAAAAAATCATAACATGTTCTTCGGCATTTTGTGCTAACAGAGGACGAAAGGAGAAACGCCGTCCATTTGGTATACAAACACCATGTCAAAACGGTTCTACGCGTTGTTATTAAATTTTAACCATGGAAAATTAATTTTGAGCATACATTTAACAAAACATTTTAGCAAGAATGCGCATGGGTATGGGTATAGGCAAGGAAATATCTAAGAGAATGAGTCTGTATACAATGTGTTTCAGAATTCTTACAAACTTGTAGAAGAAGAAGAAGATAAAAACATTAGAAATCATAAAAAAACATAAGAAAGAATAACGAAAGCGTTTCTCAATGATACGGTGACATAAATACATACACAGTACAGAAAGAAATGGAAAAGAAACGAATATTATAGTAGTTACAAGAAGGTGTTCAAATTTCTCCATAAGCACTGGCAATCGAACATTTTCAAGAATAGCGAGTATTTTTTGTATAGTAGTCGCGTGAAGGCAATTCGTGGCACCAGGGGCATATCAGAATTTACTGACATTTCTTAAAAGATAGTCTAAGCACAGCCTGAAAAATATGAAAAAAAATCTAAATTAGCAGATTTGGGTAATGGGAGAAGCAGGATGATTGAATTTTTGCCCCAAAGAATCATGGACGGAAATTGTGGCGGATTGGAGGATAGAACCTGGGACATTGTGGTTCGCAGCCCAGTAATATGACCACAATACAAAAGTAGACTCTCCCTTCAGTGAATCGGAGGTGAGACGAACGATATGTCTGTTGAGTGGTGATGTATTAGCTGTTGAGTCTAATGCGCTTGTACTCATTTGAGTAGTGAAAAGCGTTATGGCGAGCGTGTGTGGCTGAGTGGTTGCTGTTGTGCGTCAAGTGAATCTGACGACTTTGTGTTGCTGCGTCACGTGAATCTGACGACTTTGATTTACTGTGGGTAGATGGCTCCACAACAGCTGTAGGAAGGTTGAAGGTTCATCATCCGAGGTCACCAATGTGACAGATTGTTATGAGCGAGGATAGAGCCTGGGACCTCGTGGTTCGCAGCACATTAATATGACCACAAGACAAAAGCAATACTCATGTCTCGTAGCTGTTAACTGGCTTAAAAGCTTTCGCCACAAAATAAAGAAATGAGATGTATCCGCATCAGTATAGTTAACGAATGCTGCATCACTGTTGTGGAGGCTCCATGTCTAGTGCAAGCTTTGATGTCCAACGACAAATATTTCGTGATTTGGTACTTGTCTTATTGAAAATCTTTTCTGATACAATCGTATAGCAATATGCCCATTCCCATTTGGCTATACAGGAATTGAATATGAGTTAGCCTGTCAATAGTAAAATGATTCATATTCATCATACTGAATAGATGTGTACAGTAAATCATATCACTGCCTCTCCGACCCTCTCGAAGGCACACGAATGAAGAATACTGAATGACCGGACCGCCGCAACTGCAACACTGGCGGGAATTGTGTTTGAGTCCTAAACACCATCACCGCCCACGGTACAACCCTTCCCGAAGGAAGTATGTCCTTTCATCAATGGGAGGAGCCAGATCCCTCCCCCCACCTTTTTGTGTACCCACCAGGATGGCGAGATACAACTACCATACTGAAAGCATCTCATCCTCTTTTCGAGGTGTCCCAGGAGGGTCTCCAATAAAAAAAAATCTGCACATACTGACCATAGTTGGTCTTGTATAGCGCCACATACCAACTTTCGTCCGTCCTTTCCTATATACATGTTCCACAATTACATAGAAACCAACTAAAATCTAATATTATAAATTTATAATTATTTGAAAATTAATTATTATTAATTTTTAAACTAAATATAAATGGCTATACCACCGGGAAGCAAACCATCTTTTAGAAAAACACCAAAGAAAATCAAAAATTAAAACTGAGGACCGGTAGTTGATTTACTTAAACTAAAATCTTGCGGAATATCAAGCAATGAAATCTAATAAGGGAGACTAAAAAATAGTAAACATAATAAAGAAAGAGTGAAAAAACCAGATATAAAACAGTAGAACGACATATGATTGGTTTTGTTAACTATGCATTCTCCATTTCTTTAATCAATAGTTTCTCAAAAATAGGACAACAGAGTTCCAAGCTTGTTGAAATTTCAATATGTTTTAATTAGAATATGTTTCAACTAGAAGTCTTTAATGCAATTAAAATGCAGTTTCTTTTGAATTTATGATTTCTATTGACATTATCTTTATCTACCCATCGAGTGTTTACATGGGGTTTATGGATACTTTATAGTTTTTAAATTTAATGATTTTTATCTTAATGTTTGAATGTCATTAGACTCCTGTAGAAACAAAATTGTGTGTGCTGCACAAAGCAAAGTCCACATTACGCAACTTATATCATTTTCATATATATATTTCATTCCAATGTAATTATCAGTTCAGCTAATGAAAATGTAATTATTGCGTTTACGATCATTTTGCAGAAATTCGAGACATCACATAACTGCTTATGTAGCCTTTCTTTCACACTGCCACCGCCCGCTTTATTGCAGATCTCTGATTACACAAACATTCATTAAGCAAATCAATGTTCTGCTGGATGGAATGTCTCCATTAGAACCTCATTCTTTTTCCTTTGAACAACTTACATTTGTGCATATCAGCCGTAATCAGAATATCATTAAAAATAAAAAATAGATATATACATCAAATGAATTAGAGCAGAAATTTTATATTCTGATTTTATTCCTCCAGCTCCAATGTTGATTATCCCACTTCAATGTAAAAATCCAAAAGACAAAAATAAGCTATTTTACTACATCAAATTCCTCAAACTACATTATGTATTATCATTAATAGTTGTATCGCATTATTTTATTTTAACAATACAAATTTAAATAAAAAACAAAATAAATGCAAAATAGTGCTTTAGTACTTATTAATTCAGCCATCAAAATTCGTTGTAATAAAACAAGTACCTTCGTCGCTTTAACTCGTAACTAATAATATTTACAATTATAAATTATTCCCCATTATTTGTCACAATATATGATATATTTATACTTTATTAATATGTAAAAGTTTCATCACTGAATATTGTTGAATTGCATAAATTTAAAATCTTTTATTCTTTCATTGTAAGCAATCCATTTAAGATGCGATGATTTTTAAGCAGCAAATGTTTTCGAGGCGTTATATATATTTTTGTTATTTGCAAATGTGATATAAAATTTTTAAATCTGAAACCCAATTTTACATATGACAATAAATATGCTACACATTATTTAAGTTAAATATATGCATATATATAACTTCTGATTATTCTATGTTCTATATTCTGGTATTTATAAACATCTTTTCCTCCCTTGAGATAATTTTACTAAATTATTATATGGCATTGTATCATGTAAATCTTATACAAAATATAACATTTTGAGGAATTTCGTTTTACTACCCTTTCTTCATTTATTTTGTTTATTACATTTAATTTTCGTACAATTATAATAATTTGGAAACTTTGCACATCTAATGATTGTTTGTAGCGATGACCAATGATCAGTAAAGAGTTAAATTTGTTTAAATATTTTTACTAAATTGCACCATTTTCTCAGAAAGCTATGATGTTAAGGGTCTAACTGTCATACTAGGCTTTCAGAGGAGGGAAATCGTAAAAGTTTCTAATTAATTTACATTATAAAAAATTCCTAATTTTTCGAACTTCAACTTCACCATATCTTTAATTTCTAAATTGAGAGGCTATAATGTTTTCGACATAAGAAATGCTGTGGAGCAAATTCTTTTCTAAAACTATGTTTTAGAATCATTTCTCATGTTCTGTTTTAGGCTTTCCTATTCGCTGTGTTGCACTTTTATTCTCACCATGACTTGAACGAAGAATCTGGATAATATACAAAAATTAAACACCTTCTTTGAAATTATACAAAATTAAAAACTTTACAGAACTCCATGATTGTTTCTTCAAGTATATTTTGCATGCATTTATTTCATATATGCATAATAACATAATATGTATACATGGTGTTTCTGAACTCCACGTGCAAACATTGAGGAGAGATGGAAAAAAATTAATAGAAGGCAGAATTAGATAGGAAAACTGGGTTCCAAATGTTATGTTAAAAAGACATAAAAACAGAGCAAGGACACAATACAAAAAGTAATATTAAGTGCTTTAATTAGTCAAAAAATAATTTAATTGTAAGAGGCATCAGAGGAGCTGTTCGAAATTCCGCCTATCAGTGATATCTGTATATGTGACATCTATTCAGCATAGACTTGCGAACATTTTCAGGAGGAGCTGGTTACAATGAGTATATGCTAAATCTAGACTTGCTTGCAACGCCACCTATGGGACTCTGCTTCTCTATGTGATTCTGATTCGTATTCGTGTTTTGTATCTCCTCTCCAAGTTCACACGTGGAGTTTAGAAACACCCTTTTTATGATATAACAGCCATGATTTGTTCAACTTCATAAAAACACATTCACACAGGAAGGACCTTTTCAGAAATCTATATCTTTATACCTTTAGAAGCGTACATGAATAATTGAAATGGAATTAAAAGCAAAATTTGAAAGTCAAAGGTTATGATAGCAATTTCGAATTTTGTTTTCATTCCTCTTTTGGTATTCTTCTGTAAATTTCTCATATAATATTTAATGTAAATTTCTTTGAGGATATTGAAATACATAAATATGATTATCTCCATACATAGATAGAATTTATATCCATCCTGCAGTTCTTTCTGATTCTTTATGAACTATAACCCCTCTTAAAACAAACATTTTTGACCACTTTCCGCCATGTCAATAGAATGCTGGCATTCAGAAAATAAATTTGCAAGTAAAAAAAAGATCAAAACTGGTATTGTGTGGTGTTGAAAACTGAATATCGATCGGTGAATCGGTTTGAATTCGTGTGAAGAGATAGAGAGATTATACACTTAATATAGGTTTTTGTCAAATTTTCTTCTCTTACAGGAGTCATCATCTTCGGTTCAGACCAGGAAGTGGCCGGCGTGATGAGAGCCATCCGCAGGAATAACTGCACTGGACTCTTCTCGTGGATAGGAAGTGATGGTTGGAGTGCTCGGTCCCTGGTATTTGATGGTCACGAGAGTCAGGTAGAAGGTACCATATCAGTACAGCCACGAGCCCACCCTGTCGAGGGTTTTGACACCTATTTCCAATCTCTCACTGTTTACAACAACTCTCGGAATCCTTGGTTCACCGAGTTCTGGGAGCATTTCTTCAACTGCAAATGGCCAGGGAGTTCTATTACCCCATACAATCAATTCACGAAGGTACTTTGTACTGGTGAAGAAGTGATGAGCCCTGAGACTGGATACGAAGCCGAGAAACAGCTTCAGTTTGTGAGCGATTCTGTGATGGCTTTCGCTCACGCCCTGAAAGGCCTGCACGCGGATGTCTGTAAAGGAAAGCCAGGGATTTGTCCGAAAATGGATCCTATAGATGGCGCTGTTTTGCTGAGTTACTTGAAAAACGTATCTTTTAGAGGTAATTAATTTTTATTCACTCAACAATTTTCGCTGCTTTATTTGAAAAATGTATCTTTCGGAAATAATGTGCTTCGATTCAATCATGAATCTGTTTTTTTAAACATAATTAATTTCATTGAACACCAATATTTTTGTTTAGTTATCTAAAAATCTTTTCTTTCAGAAAAATATGCTTTGATTAATTCAAGAATTCTTGCTAAATTATTTTAAACACTTTTTTTCTCTTTAGAATTTTTTTTCTCGCTTTATTATAGTTTTTATCAAAAAGAATTATCTTCTCTTACGAAAGAATGATATGTGAAATGTAATAAATAGGTTTCTGTTTAACCCCTATGAATACTAATTGCTCTGCGGCATTAATTTTATTTTACGAGATTATTAGATTCTGGAAAGTAATATCAAAACAGGATTACTTTGTATATATAACTTTATGTGCAATCGAAGCCGATAATCTAGCTCAATTTTCATTCATTTTACAGTAAAACTGATATTTTATAAAATATAAATTAAAAAAAATTACTTTTATTCTTTCAGGTCTTAGTGGTGATGAGTTCCAATTTTCTGAGAATGGAGATGGTCCTGCTCGTTATAATATCATCCATTTCAAGCAAATTTCACCAGGGAACTATAAATGGATCCGCGTTGGAGAATACCGAGATGGAGAGCTGAAACTCAGTCTGTCTGACGTCCGTTTCCGATGGGAAGAACCGGACATGCCCATATCTGCTTGCAGTATACCGTGTGGTGTGGGACAAGCAAAGAAATACGTAGAAGGTAGCAAATGCTGTTGGCATTGCTTTAACTGCACCAAATATCAAATTCTTCGCCACGAGACGACTTGCTACGACTGCCCCTTGGGCTTTCTACCTAATGCAGATCATTCGGAATGTGAGGAAATTCCTCATCAATACATGAAACTGGATAGTTACTGGGCGATCGGCATTATGATTTTCTCATCACTTGGCATAGTAATAACTTCATTTGTTATCATTGTTTTTATCAAGCATCAAGATACGCCTGTTGTGAAAGCATCGGGACGTGAACTTAGTTATGTCCTCCTAGCTGGCATCTTTCTTTGTTATGCTATTACATTTCTACTCATCCAAAAGCCATCGGATGTTAAATGTGGTGCTCAGAAAATGGGTATAGGATTATGTTTTACTATAGTGTACAGTGCTATCCTTACTAAAACAAATAGAATTGATCGCATATTCAGATGTGGTGCACGAAGTACGAAACGACCCAATTTCATTAGCCCCAAATCACAGTTGTTCATCTGTGGGGGAATCGTCAGCATTCAAGTAATATTTTCAGCAATGTGGATGGGATTCAGCCCTCCCAAAGCCATTCTCTATCATCCAAATCCTGATGAGAGTCACCTGGTGTGTGCCGCTTCCATAGATGCCACATACATGGTAGCCTTCGCTTACCCCATGATACTAATCTTGATATGTACTGTGTACGCTATCCTGACGAGGAAGATACCAGAAGCTTTCAATGAATCTAAGTACATAGGATTCACAATGTACACCACCTGCATAGTGTGGTTGGCGTTTATACCTTTGTATTTCACCACAACAGACCATGACGAGATTAATGTCTTCACAATGTCGGTGACAGTCAGCTTAAGCGCAACTGTGACATTGTTCTGTCTTTTCACTCCAAAGCTGTACATAATTCTACTTCATCCTGACAAAAATGTCAGGCAGCCGCTCATGAATCACAGTAAATATGTTGGCAATAATGACACCAGAGTCACTTCTAGTAAGGCTGAACCTTCAAATATATCCGAAGGTAAGTTGTATTGATTAAATGATAATAAGCCAATGTACTTGAGAGGCTTATCTTTTCAACGTTTTCTAAATTAACTCTCAGTCAAAAGTTAAAGGAGTGTTTATGTTTATGTGGGAAATATTCTATACAAATATTTAGTAATTTGATCTTTTTATAGATATGCAAAATACTGGTAACAGTAGTTAGAAAACCGACTAATTTTTTTTAAATTTAAAATAAAACAAATTATTGTAGATGACGATATTGTAAATTGATGGTAACGCACTCAACTCGAGATTAATTAAAAAAAATTCTCAAATTAAGTTGTATTAATTTTGAAAATATTGAGCTGTTTGTGCCTAATATTATCTGGCTTGCATATAATATATACAGGATAATCGGTAAAATCCTTTCAAGCCTTTTAAATTGAAAATATAGTGTCAGATACGGAAAAAAATAACATTATAGAGAAATGACTACACTCAATTTATTGATACAGGATACAGCATCCCTAGGGGCAAAATAAGGAAGCTAAAAAGTAATTCATAAAATAAGGGACATTGGCCAAAATATTCATTTAGAAAAATGAATGCCATACCATAATAAAAACACAGGAAACGTTTCACGGAGTCTCCTATAAAATTGTGACGCGTAAAAAGGTTCCGTGACATGTAAACAGATTCATCTAAAATTTCAAAATGTATTCTCCGGTATTACCCTACAGTTTTTCCAAATTTCTAAGCAACGACGATGTGAAATTTAAGCAACGGAAAAAGTAAACAAAGATAGTAAAAAATCTGTAAACGACACTTAGGGAGGAGAAATACCGACAAAAATATGTTAAAATTTAGAAAGAACCTTTTTTTTTAAATCATAGAAAATTCAGAAATTTAATCGCAGATGTCAATGCCAATTTTACCGACAACGACTTAAAATTATTTCCTGTGCGTTTATTATGGTATAGCGTCCATTTTTCTAAATGTACTTTCCGGTCGATTTCTTTATTTTTTTTTTTATTTTCTTCCTTATTTCGGCACTAGAGGCATTGTCTCAATAAATTTATTGAATTGGCTTCATTGTAAATACACGTTTCTTCGCTATATATATGAGACGCCATTTGGAATTTAAACCCCTTAAATAGATTTTATAGATGTATGTTTCTACGGTTTGGTACGGTTTGAATTTGTATATTGAATAAACTTTAATTAAGATGGACAAAGAGAAATTTATTTACAATTGTTATTGACAAGTACTTAGAGTTAATAAAAGCAAATTCCAGTCCCAGGAGTATCAAACTGGCTCATTTTGTAAGAGGGGACAAATTCAAAACGCTACATTCCAAATTAATTTAATTTCCCTTCGAAATTAAATATCCAGTCTTGTTCAAAACATAGATGATTGAGTGTCAGTTTTATTCAATGAAAGAACAACAATATTTGAACGATAGACGGTTGCGACAAGACTTTTATTGTCCCTCGAGGGTTCTCAAATTTTCTTGGAAAAAGTAAAAATGTTCTTTTATTGATAAGCAAGAAAGAATTATCGTTAATATCACAGTTTTATTTTTTTCATCATTAGGGAAGGATGTTCTTTTCCAGAAAAGAATTCTTTGCTTAAACCATGAAGGTGCTTAACCTTTGCTTAAATCACAGTAGTGTTATCTCAAACAGAAAAACAGCTCTAGAAATTTATTCAGAGCTTATACAGTTCTGAGAATGGAGAAATATCGAAATACAATCGTTCTATTATCTTGTGATCTTGATGAGATTGAACGTTAAACAGTTAAATTATCACCTTAAAATCTGAATTAAATAAATGCTCTCTCAAACATTATTTCGTTTTTTTTAAAATTTGTATAAAAATAAAAAATTTCTTTTATATATATATATATATATATATATATATATATATATATATATATATATATATATATATATATATATATATATATATATATATATATATATATATATAATGGATACAGCTAATTTAGAAGGAAAAATAATACTCACAATAAATTAGTTGAATTGTAACTCTAAAAAAAACTGCTCGATATATTCGTATTTCAACCAAACGTCTGTTGCAGATTTTTAACAACCTACAACTCTATTTAAAATAAAAAGAACCAAAAAAAAAATCATGTGGTCAGAAATCTGATCTGTAAAATTGTAATGAAAGCATTGTGACTAATTTTTGCACCTTAAATGGAAGTCAACTTACATACACAACTATCAGAATAAATTAATAAACGAAACAATTTTAACGCTTTACTGTGTTTACACAGTAAGTAAGTAAGTAATTATTTTTCCAACCCCTATTATAAATCACCAAAATAATAATAATAATAAAAAAAGCAAACTGTCATCTGGTTATCTTATATAAAAGCTTGGCAATGTTAACATAATCTGAAGCAAATCGTATTCCAAGCAAACTATAAGGCAGTAAAATTATATAAAGTACCAGTTGAAATATATACCTGTTGTGGTTTCATTTGATGGAATTATTTAAAACACCAGGACCAATTGTTTTGGATAGGACTCAAGCACCTATAAATTCATCATTTTATTGCACTATTTATAATGTTCCATTCAATCTTTATTCACTTTCCCCATTCAATGATCTCTGAAGTAGAATGTATACTAAAATAAATAATTAGTTTAAATGGTCTCCACCAAACCTTGTTAAAACTAAAAAAAGAGGATATTAAACTTCTCAACTATGTATAAAATGTAGCCGGTCGGGATAGCCTGGTTGGTAGGGCGTTGGATTCGCATCAATTGGGTTGCGACCCCGCCGTCAGAAGATTCTCCGCTTGTGTGGTGGCTGGTGCACGTATAAAACAGTCGTGGTCACAAAGTCATCCAAGTCGCGACACTGGAGGTACTGGTTCAGAGATTATCGTTCTCTTATTCAAGTCTAAATTACGATCTGTGCATGAGTGAATGAAATGCATGAATGAAGTCCGCCCCGTAAAAAGGGTTGTGACGTGTGCATAGCTAAGTTGTGCTGTTGGCCCTAGATGGCGCTACTGTAAAAGTAAGAGACTCACCCATGGCTTAAAATTACTGACTTCTAAAGTCAGTGCGCTTGTATATGACAAGCGCCATGAGAAACAACAACAAAAAAAAAAAAAAAAAAAAAAAAATTGGACATTGAGCAAAGCTATGATCAGCGCAACTGCTCAGATTTTTATTTTTAGAGATCCGCACATGAAAGTTATATGCCTCCTAGTATTGTAACTTGTACAAGCGCATTATTAACCGAACGTTACTGACATAGTAGTTACGAAAGTCCATATTACTAAGCGATTTTTTTGGTGATTAATTACTGGTATGCGATCAATACGCAAGCAACAGAAAACAGACAATGTATTTTGGACATCTTTCTCCCGATTAATAAAACTGAAATTTGATACAGAATTACATATGTGATAACAAGCCAATGTATTAAATTTAATTTATTCAAGCCATTGAATTTTTGAATTCTTTGGGTTATTTGTGGTACGGAAGTGCAGATCGACGTATTGTTGTCTTGTGGGTTTGGTTCAATATTTTTTACTGATATTCACTTTAGACGCAAATTTGTGCACCAAATTATATAAATTTTTGTAGTTATCAAATTAATTTGCATTCATACATCTAAATGTATTGATTTTTCTTTGAATATGTCGTATTATTCCAAAAAGGCACCAGTATTTTTCAGACTCGGAAAGATTTTTAAAGTAAAAATTCCTTACAGCTTTCGGGGCAGCGGTGGCCTGGTGGTAAGGTCTCGGCTTCGGAACCGGAGGGTTTCAGGTTCGAGACCCGATTCCACCGAAGAACCGTCGTGTAAGGGGGTCTGTTGCACGTTAAATCCAATGTCCAAACGTCCTCTCGCTGGCGTGGTGTGAAGAGGGGGGTGCCGTATCAGGTGTCGTCCTCGTCATCTGACGGTGGTTCAAAATTACGAACTCCGCCCAAAATAGCACTAGTGTTGCTTTAAAGCGGGACGTTAATATAACCAAAACCTTAACGTTTTCGAATTTTTTGAGGATTATAACAATTTCTCTTTTTATACAACATATATGAGAAAGAAAAAAAAAAGTCATTTTCGAACTTACATTGCTAATATTAAAATCTAGTGAAACATATAAAACATAATTAATGACAATAGCTAATGAAATACGGAATGTAATGTGTCCATATTAATATCAAAATTAATAATAGATAAAATATTTTGAAATCTATGCTGTTAATGACAAAAGCATATGATAGACAGAATTCTTATTAATGGCACAAGAATAAAAAGCAAAATTATGGAACAATTCTTATTAAAAGTAAATTTAATGAGATACTGTCTTTTAAATTCTAAATGGTTAACAGTTCACATTATTAATCGAAAAGATATGAAAAGAAAATTTTGGAATTAACATTGTTTATGACAGAAATTACTTAAATGTAGAATTATACAGCTCATAAAATGAATGGCAAAAACAGCCAAGATATAATTTATATTATCGACATATTCCAGCTCATGGAAATATATGACGTTAAATGAAAAGCATAATAAAACAGTTAAATAAAAATGTGCTTATAAGATTTCTACGTCAATTATAATTGCAAAATCATCGCTGTTCTTTCACTAAGTTCATGTACGTAGTGATCCCTGAATTATTATTTCAATAACTTTTGAATGCATTTATTAGAAGCACAGTGTTCAAATAATGCAGAAAGTATGTTTTGAAATTGTTATAGGTATATTTTGGATAAACAATTGTTCAAGAAGTATTTCCTAATACATGTTTGGTAACGTTCGTAAAAGATAAATATTTGATCAAAATATTTGTGTTTTAAAGTTCTAACAATATGATGCAGATAAAAAAAGTTACTTTAAACATACTGGAATGTTAATCACATGTATAATATGTTTTATCACATCCATAATTTATTATGAATTTTTAATTAGAGGAAATTTTTTTTCTTTTTCTTTTTATTCTATTTGATTGCTTAAGATGATTTTTCAGTGGTTTTAGTGGTTCGTTTTGATATTCATATTTTTGATAAATAAGTTATTTTTTCTTCTTAGTACAATAATAAAAGCGAAACTTTTAAGCGATTTAATAAGAATATTTTTTTTAATGAATAGGAGTTTCATTTTTTAGTTGCTTTTTTTTTATTAAAATTGGTACTAATTCATAATTAACAATATTTTCTGCATTCAAAGTTCCATAACAAGTTATTCTAAAATCTACTACCAGATAGCGGCCCAATATACGTTGGAAATTCAATCAAATTTAACTCATTAAATGATAATTAAGTTCTCAAAATATCAAAACATTGCAATGGGGTTTAGGGACACACAAATCCATTTTATTCAGAAGTGAGAATAAACCAATTACAATCTTCCATTATTACAAACATGAAAAATTGAATTAAAAAAAAATATGTATAAATCGGTTGCTAACCTGATTAGAAATAAATACCAAAAGTATTGTTGCGACATCTTGTGGTACTTAAAATGTCGAGCAATATCGTGTTCTATACATAAAATAAAGTTTTTCTGCGCATAGTTGTGAACTATTGTTACTACTTCATTTTAAAAATAAATGTGATGAGAAGTTTAAATGTTTTAATAAATCTTTTGCGATTTAATTAAAAAAAAATTGTGCTTTCATTGGTCCCCTAAAAAGAGAAATATTATCATTATTTTTATCAATTTAATTTCTTATTAAGAGTCCAAAACTAATTTTTCTTCATATTTTCACTAATAAGGGTTGCCAAACGTAAAGAATTAAAATTGAATTAAATCAATTACTTAGCAATTCAGTTTAAAAATTGTAGCCAATCAGAACTTTAGGTAAAAATTGGTTTTAAAACATCTTACCAATTTCTGGGAATTTAGTTGTACGCTGCTGTTTAGCTTCCTGGAAAAAAAGAGCTTCCACGGCAAAAAAGGAAAAAAAAAAAAACTCTATGTCGTTAGGTTTACAAAAAAATAAATAGAATTAAAAAAAAATTAAACTTTAAAAAGAAAACTTTCTCTTTAAATTTATAGAGGCGAACTTGTCAGCATTCCACGTTAAATAAATAGATCAGGAATTTCTATAGAAAGAAGTTCTTTTTCACACAAAGTGAAAAGAGTTTTTCCCCCTGCCTTTTGGTAAAAAAGGCCAGCAAATCCCTTGCAACACACATCAGCAAATCAAATTAGGGATTCAGGAATAGAAAGTCTTTTTTCCGAAGTTTTGCTGTCATGGGCAGCCTGAATGATAGACCTTTGAGATTACCTGGATGCTCTCTTCTCTCTATTCTATTCTTGATTTATCAGGATACTCCTGACTTGACATGCAACACAAAAACTTTATTTTGCAGATAGGAAACATTACTATAAAATTTGAATAGAGGTAGAAAATTTTATTGCTCCAAGATATCCGGTAAAATATCAGCCTTAGATATAATGTTAAAATTTTAAATATGATTTGGGAATTCTATCTTTATTTTGTATCGAAATTTCAATATATTTCAAAATTTTTAGGATTTATTGCATTTGTTTGGCGGAATATATCTTTCACTAGCATGAATACTTTTAACAATGAAAAATTTTATTGAATTTCTGACATTTTTTTATTTGTGATGGTATCTGGGTTACTAATATTTCTGCTTACTAGTAAGAGAGTTACGTCTTTCTGGTTAAAAAAAAAAAAAAAAAAAAAAAGTGAAAATTTATTAATTAAGCTAAGTTTAATTGTAAAATAGTAATTACAAGTAACACTTGCACCTGTACTTGGAATGCTCCTGCAATATTTTGTTTAAATTCCCAACTCTCTCCACAATGAAGGATTCAGAATCTTTTATTAACCAATGAGAAAATACCGTTTATTTTGTGGAATAAAAACCATCCGTAGTTTCGCGCATGCGTCTAGAAGCGTTGATTTCATCAAAATAGTGGTGAATACGAATATGGAAAAGAATATGTTCACATTTTTTTTTTATTAATACAGGAAACCTCTATTGTTAGACGAATTAAATGGCATTCCTCTAATAATGCAATCAAATCGTAAAATTTAAATAGTTATATGAAAAATAAATGCACAAGTTTGCAATTAAAATAAATTTATGCATTTAAAAATGATAAGCGTCAAATACAGAAAGGAAAGAGAATACACTTAATCGGAGGAAATCAAGGACAAATAAAGAACATCAAAAATGTGCTTATTTTACTTACTGCTTATCCTTGCTTAGCAGGGTAAATTTATTCTAAACAATGTCTCTGAATACTGAAATGGAATGTACACTCATATCCAAAATAAAGGTCACAAACATAAAATCTGAGAAAAATGAAAAACTATTCACTGTGTCGCCACGCAATTTGGCACAGAAGTACACTAAAGTGAAAGAAAGAACATAGACACATAACTACATGGAAAAGATTTTAATTGGGAATTAAGAAACTGGTTATATCAAAAAGTGTTACATTACGAATCAGAGACAAAACATTTATCTCGGGGAAAGCCTGTCTAATATGTAGTCTGACAATGTAGTGCATAATAATATGTAGTGCTCTAATATGTAGTATGTGCTATACAGGCTTCACAACGAGCTTTCATACTGTTTATGAGGGTGTCAATAAATGCTTTGGACAACAAAGCCCATTCTTCCAAAACTGCGGCTTTAAACTCTTGGAGGGTATTAGGAGGGGGGTTAATCTGTGCAATGGCTCTTCTGAGACCATCCCAAACATGTTCAATAGGATTGGGATCCGGAGACCTCGATTGCCAGTCCATACGTCGAATATCCTCTTCCTCAAGAAAATCATCAACGATCTGGACTCTGTATGGACGCGCGTTATCGTCCATAAACATGAAGCCTGGGCCAAAAGCATACCGGAACAACCTCACATAGGCTTCAAGGATCACATCCCTATAGCGATGTGCATTGACAGTACCCGCATCGAAGACGTGCAGTGGTGTACAACTGCCCAACATTATGCCACCCCAAACACGGATTCCTCTGCCACCAAATCTGTCGATTTCTTTTACGTAGGAGGGATGCTTGCGAGCTCCTCGCTCTTTTCAGATGAAGATTCGACGAGTGTCACTCTGTATGGAAACTCTCGACTCATCACTGAAAAGAACACGCCCCCATTCTAGCTGTGCCCAAGACTGATGTGTTCGGCACCAGAACAACCGGGCTTTTCTGTTGGGTGCAGTCAAAGGGACGCACTCAACTGGTTTCCGGGCATAAAGGGCCCTCTCTTCTAGACGTCTGTATCCTGTTTGTCTGGAAATTCTTATTCCAGACGCAGCAGCAAAGTCTCAAGAAAGTTGAGGAGCCGTTGTCAGTCTATGCCGTTGTGCGCTTAATGCCAAATAGCGATCCTGTGCAGGCGTCGTTGCTCTGTGACAGTCTTGGCCGTCTTTCCTGGTTACAGTACCACTTTTTTGAAATTGATTCCACAGCCTGAATACCACTTTCGGTACCACTTGTAACCATCGAGTCACCTCCGCCTGAGACTGCTGAGCTTCAAGTCTGCCAACGGCTCTCCGTCTCAAGGAATCGTCTTAACGATTATGAGAACTCATTCTCACTGGAAACAGGTTAAATTTTTTGTTTTAATGCAATATTCACAAAATTGCAGGCAAAACTCCCAGATGCCTAAACGGTCTAATTTCAGTAGTTCCTCAAAAACTAATGCTAAACAACATTTTTTTCTCACAACAAACGTTAATATCTTGTTACCGGTCCTTCACAATATACAAAATATAATTTATTTAAATTTTACTGGTAGCTATTTAGAATTACTTTGAAAAACATTTTTGTGACCTTAATTTTGTACATGAGTGTACTTATACTATTTGACTAGTGTGCTACATTTAAGAAGAAATGGAAACCAGTCGGTGTATTCTTACACCTTTTAAGGGACATTTTGCCCCTTTAAAGGCAGCACTCCAAAGATAGAGAGGAGTTATGTCTATAAAAATAAGTAAATTCACGCTTTACTGGAGATACAACAATGGTGGAGTGGTTGCATTGACTCCATATCGGTGACAGTTCATGATTTTTGCTGAATCATGACCAATGCTGGACAAAAATTCCATCCTTGTCCTTCATTTGTGATGATAAGACAAGGATGGAATTTTTGTACTTGATTGATTGTAGCACCTGTCTTACTATTCCTCACGACCAGTCATTTAGATATATCAGATGTCCAGATAGCGTGGCATTGATGATTTCTAAATTCTCCTACTTTCTGATGATGTTTTTGGAGCTTAGCAGTACATTGAAGAAATCGGAGTAGGCAAACATTCATCTGATTGAAATCCAAAGTCCATTCAGTTTTACAATATTAATGGCAAGACAACATGCCAAATTTCATTTATTTAATTACTTTCTTTAATAAATTGTCTCATTTGCGTAACTTGAATATGCAGATAGACAGCCGATCAAACCAATGATGTATTTGGCTAATTTTTTGATAAATGTACATAATTCTTATGATTAAATCGTATACGAAATACTAGCATATAAGGTTTTAAAGTTTTCGAATTGTCACGCTTATATTCTACCAAACTGGTAAAACTTTTAATGGATTTCGTTAGAATTTCAATAGAATTCTACTTTCCTATGGAGCCCACATACCAAACTGCATCTTTCTATCTGAAATATTTTTTTTATTTATCATTGTCACATATCTACATATAAACATAAATAATTCTGAAATCTATTTCTTTTCGGAAATAAGAAAGCATGTAATGTATAGATTCTCAAAAATTTGAAATTTAACATTTTATAGTGATTACTATACATCCTTTAAGTATACATAAAATATAAACAGAAGTGTTTAGAATTCTTTTATTAATATTTTTTATTCTGGATCCATTCACCCGGAAAATTGGATTCCATTTTTCTTTATAACGAGATATTATGGATGGTGCAGGTATTTGCTTTAGATTTTCATTTGATTTTGAAATTCTTAATTTATATTTTCGAAAAAAAATCATAGAATCAGATGAAATATAATTCATTCATCGCTCCGTAATTGTTGTAGACAAATTATCCGAAGCCATGAAACAAAGGCACACAATAAAAAAAAAAAAAAATGTGCTTCACGGGGACCATTCATTCCTATATGGTACTTGAAGTATCTGATATAGTCGTGATATCTGGGATTAGCTGTCAATTCATAAGTATATTGAGTAGGAAATATCGCCCGTTTGATTAAGTCGGAGTGAGAATCATGAAAATTCTCAGTTTAATTGCTAAAGTGCATATGGTTCCAATTTTTCGTGAATATTTATAGATAAAACTATTGCCAATGTAAAAACCATGGCTTTCTCCCCCCACAGATTCAAAATCCATATCTTGTTTTAATCTGATCAATTTCTAGTGGATTAACTATATTTATTGATATTTTCTTCCACAGTTGCATTGCTAGAAAACATTGTTTGTAATATATATTTTTATTTATAGATTAATTTATAGATTTTTTAGATTAAAATCCAAACATATGATAGAACATAATTTGAATAATTATTTACGCTTTTTTCAACAAAATGATCATTAAGATTGTTTATTAATAAGTATATCTCAAATATTAATATGATAATGTTCATAGGCTGCTATAATATTTGTATACGTCTACATGCATAATGAAAATTATCTTTCAAATTGCCTTCCAGCACAGTCCATTGGTCCTAGTAACTGCCAAATTGAACATTTAAATGGGATTTTTCCTTAATCCGGTTCACAAAGTAGCTATGTTTCAAAATTGAAATCAGATTTTTTTCATGAGATAATTTTTAATTTAAGTTTTTCCGTAATAATTTTCGACCTTATTATTACAAAAATTCTCTTTGCTAAAACTTTAAAATTCGAACAATAACGTTTTTATAAGTATAGATTATATTTGTCCACAGAGCCTTTCTTTAATTTCAAAATATTTTAAGAATATTTAACTATATTTTTCACTGTCTTAGGTATTCCTCGGTATTAAGTTGTCTCATTTTTATGGTATTATAGCTGCAATATAATTAAAATTTTAAAAAATATATAATATTATAATTAAAACAGTTACGCCAGATTAAAACATTGTCCCTTATAATGGATTAGAGGTTTGAATCTCCATTTAATATTAATTTAAAAAAGCAAACATAAACAAAGCTTTTTTAGTACTTTTTAGAACAAAGTAAACGTTAAATTCTTTTTTGAAAAGATATGATAAAAACAACATGATCTGAAATCCACGGAGAACGAAACTTTAATCTATAGTAGTTCACATATGTAAACAGAAAGAAGTACCTACTTTCTTTTATCGAATTATTCGTCGGCCGAAAAATGTAAAAATATCGATTTTTGTTCAATATCAAGTGTGGCAAATTCAGCACCAACAAGCGAAACGCTATAAACCTAGATAATAACTTTTTATACGAAAAGAATTGTTTGGTGCATTTATTCGTATGAAAAGACGGGAAATAATGATGTTGGATTTTATAGGGAATAACATCTTTTTTTTAATTTCAAAGAGATAGATATAGAGAGTAAGTTTTAAAATCCACTCAGTATTCTCTTAGTTATCAGTTTTCATTTCAAAAAAAGAAAGAATTTTTTTTCTTGGAATATTTATGCTTTACAAAGAGATGGAGGTTGAATATTAATATTGAAATTCAACTTAAATTTTAGTTCATTCGAAATTAATTTCACTCGCTTCATCTTTATAAAATTGGAATATTATAATCGAATTTTCATGTATTTGTTCGTGTTTTAAAGTTTTCAAATTTTTTACAGTTACATGTTCTCAATGACAATATAGTATGTTATTGTTTTCAAAATTTATTAATTTGTTGACTGATTAATTTAATTTTTTCTATAAGAATTGCTTCACTTGTTAGAAATTTAAAAAAAATTATTACAAAGTTATTCAATATTTGTGACAATGAACAGTAAGTTAAAAATTGCAATGTAGAAACTATTAAAAATAATATCTTAAACGCGTAGTATTCCTTAATTTAAATTAAAATAAGAAATTTTGAATCTATAATCCAAAATGTCTTAGAATGATAATGCTTTAAGCTAATGTTTTAACCTTTTTTCAGTCTTTGCATTCTCTGAATGAAATTCATATATCAAATCATTTACATAATGACTATCTTCCTATTTTAAAAAAGCACATTATAATAATTATTTCTTTCCCAAGTTTCAAAATAATGGTTTACACATCGTACATTTTACAGATAAAATGCCAGAATATGACATAAACAAATTAAAGAAAATTTCACTTTTTAGCACATAGTAAACAACAAAAGTAGTCTGATCGAATTTCTCATATACTCAGATAAATATTAATAGCATGTCATTGGCAATGATAGTTACAAAAGGAACCTATTTATGTAACCTCTGGTAATTTTTTTGGACTACAGTAAATACACAAATAAAAGAATACTGAATATGTGTTTCGAATTTTTTTTATTTCAACCAATTGAAATCAAAATTTGACACACAGTTGTAACCACAAAATCCTATAGTAAACTTAATATATTAAATCATTGCGTTTGAATTATGTTAACATACTTGTGAAAGTACAATTTCATCGACGGTCAAAACCTAGAAGTATTTTGTTCAAAATTGGATAAGATTCGGCACTTTAGATGCTAAATCTGTGGATCAAATTTTATCCATCTAGTTATCTTTGTTTTGTAATTTTTGCGTTAATTTATGATTAGATGGGTGATTTCCTCTGAATAAATTTCGTTTAAAGTTAAATAGAAATACACAAATGTGATCCTAAATCAATGTATCAGATTTTATTTGTTTTGTTCGAAACAGTTTGGAATTATTTTCAAAGACAGAGAGACAGACAATGTCAAAAATATGTTTATTGAACTCAGTGAAGTTTGAAATGTGGTCGTTAAAACCTAGAGTTTGAATTTTCATCTTTTTCTTACATTTGAACAAACTAATACACTGATAATGATCATTACAATATTTTTTTGTTTATTTGCTTTGAATACAAAGAAAATGAAAAGATATTTTGGCTTTTGATTGAATCGATTTGATTCGAATAATCAACGAAAAGAGATTTTAATATTTTAGTTTCATTCATTTGCCATTAAACAAAATCTTTTAAACAATAATAAAAAATCTTTTAATATTTTAACTCTAATGTCTTCTTTTTTAATTCCTGCAGGTTCTTCGGAGCCAAATGAAGTGGCCAGCAAATCAAGTAAGCCAATGGAACAGGTGACCTGTGGTACTCAAACAACCTCTATCGCGGGCATTAACCGCTGCGTCAGCTGCACAGTTATTAGTTCACTCAAGAACGAGGAGAACAATATGAAACTGTAAAGGAGAAATTGCTCACTGTACAAATTTAAGTTTAGAAAGTCATACATTGACAAACATTAGAGTTCTCGCTGAATGATTTATTCATTTTATTTCAATCATTATTCATCATTTACATTTTAAGCAGTTTGTTCATTCTCTTAATCTACAGTTAATTTACAACGATAAATGTTTATTTACTTTCTATCTTCTTGAAAACTTATTTTTTTTATCAGTTTCATCAAATATATATAAAAAAATTGTTCACTGTACAAATTTCTGTTGGGAGAGTCATATAAGGACAGTAAATTCAGAAAGCTCATTTAGCGATTTTTTCATTTTATTTCATTCATTATTCATCATTTGCATTTTAAGTAATTTCTTTTCTCTCTTAAATTACACTTAATTTCTAATAATAAAAATTTCTTTGCTTTGCAATTTTTGAAAACTTTATATTTTTTTTTCAACTTTGTCAAATAAATAAATAAACAACTTAACTGTATAAATTTCTATTGCGAGAGTCACTGTGTAAATTTTGTATTGCAAGAGTAATATAACTTAGAAACATTGTAGAAAGCTCACTAAAAGATATATTTGTTTTATTTCATTCATTATTCATCATTTACAGTTTAAGCAGTTTATTTAATATCAAACTACACTTAATTTCTAACAGTAAATATTTCTTTACTGTTATTTTAAAATTACTTTAAAGTTATTTTTCAAAACTTTTTATTTTTTATCAACTTTATTAAATAAATATGTAAACAGCTCATTGTACAGATTTCTATTGCTAGAGTCATATAATGATAACCATTAGGATGCTATTTGAAATATTTATTAATTTTATATCATTCATTATTCATCGTTTACATATTAAATCATTCCTTTTTTATATAATGAGCAATTTCTTTGCTCTCTCTCAAACACTTACTTCAAAAAAAAAAAAAAAAAAAAATCAAAGCATTCTTCATTTCTCATTTTTTAGTCCCTTATATTTGCTTCCAATTTCATCAAATGTTAGTTATATAGCTTAGAATATGCATTCACTCTAATCGTGATTCAGTAGCTTATTTATAAATCATTAGTAATAAAATATGCTTCTAATCGAAAAAAAATTATTAATGACGTAAATATATAAATTCTATTTTGTTTAAGCCAATTAATATATTAATAATAATATATAAAATTACGATATTTAATTTTTTATAAATTTTCCATGCTCTATTAGTCACATTTAAAATACAGTTTACCGCATCATAATCTAATAAAGCATCAAACTGAATTAAGTAAATTTGAATTTCATTATTTTAGTCTAATAAAATCGCTTGATCAAAACATTCGTCGATTCAGAATGAAATGAGAGGTGATGAAAATTGAAATGGCTTAAAATCGTTTGAAGTAGTGAGGATCAAATTTTCATATTTAGATCAGTTTTAGAGGCAGAAATATGGAATTAGGTTTTGTTTAAAAAATCATTACTGCATCAAGAATATATTTAATACTAAATGTGATTAATAGGATCAGGGAACTGTGTAAAAATTCAAAATCTTTCTGCATTAAATTCAATGACTCAAACGACATAAAATATCATTTTTTAAGTACACTATTTTTAAAAAAAATAGAAATACATATCTATCTCTAACAGCCTATATTACAAGCATGTGGTACTTCAAAAAACAGTTATATTATCTTCATTACTATAAATCTTTAATCTCAAATCACTGACTATTTGTTTGCACATTGCACTGACAGTATAGTTATATTGAATCGTAAATATTCTGATAAAGACTGCATTTCACGATCATTGTGAAGGAAAATTATTATTCACACTAAAAAGGCCATTGCAATATAAATAGGAGTCTTGAACTCGTGTTTTTTTCTTGAACACTCCGTCATTCAACAAAGAAATCAATAGGAGATAAATTTAGTGTTTCCGTGTGATGCTGTGGTGTTCGACGGTTGTAGTAATGTATATCAATATTCTCACAGCTGTCCAAGACTTTCCTTTGTAAAATGTATATTACTCATGTTACCTCAGTAAAAATAATTTTGCAAATATTGGAAAGCATTAAAAATCGGACAAATTGGCATAAAAAAGAAGTGAGAAGTGAAGAACACTCAACAAGATAAACACACTCAACAAGAACTGATAAACATTTTCCTTCCATTCTTTTGTTATTCTGACAAAACACACACACACACACACACACACACACACACAAACACATATTACTTATTCATCAAATGTGAACAATTACTCCATTTTATAGAAGAAAATTCATGTAACATCATAACATATTCTAACCAACTCATATCTTTTTCTTTCTTTTTTTACCTTGAAAAATGTACAAGAATGCTTGTTTTTCAGTGTTTTATAAGTTCTGTATCAATACGTCAGTAGTAGAATTTTAAATAAATATTGATGTACCTGAAAAATTCGTTTTTGTATTTGTCTCGAAAAATGTATCTTCCACTAGATATATATTTATATATACTATATATCATATCCAGATAAAATAAATCATAAGCAAGTAGCAGCGTTGGCAATATTTCTTTCCCTTATATTTCGACACTATGATGCATTGGTAGTGAGTTTCAAAAAATAATGAAATCATATGTATGTTTAGAGCATCTTCTTCTCGGAAGATTGTACAGAACATTTTACATGTACAGAACATTTGCAATTTTAACGTCTAGACCAAATAGCAAATTTATTTTTTTAAAAATCTTGTTGCCTTTTGAAGTTATTATTTTTTCGCTTACAAGACAGGCAGACAAATGTTTGACAGATTCAGTCTAAAACTTTAAGTAGATCAACAATTTTGGTAATAAAATATTTCGATGCATTTCATTCATTTGCATTACTTTGTAATGAAATTACAAAATTACAAATAAATTTTCATTGTTGTACACTAAATAGACGAAGAATAGACGTACTAAAATAGACGAAACGATAAATTTCTTGGTGTATGGTTTTTTTTTAAAAAAATAATATAAAAATTACAAGCCAAATATAATTTTACTTGCTAAATTCCTTTTTTTAAGTTATTTTTTGTCACAGTAATAAAAACAAGTTTCAAAAATATTTTTTTTGGTGATAACCAGGAAAGATCCCCTCTAAATCTCCTGGTCGAATTATTTTGTCATTGCATTTCCCTTTCTTTGTGTTCTTTACATATAAAAACATAAAAAAAAAACATATTTTAAAATTGTCACCATTTTTTTAGAGATTTTTTCTACAATATTTCTAAAACTGATTGTAAAATTGATAAATTCTATGTTAAAAATTTGGGAATGAAAAAGTGGTACTAATCGCACGAAATAATTTAATTATATCAATGGATTGACTGAATCCAATACTTAAAGCAATAAAATATTACATTATCATCGAGAATATATTATAAAAATATTTCATCATCAAAGAAGGAATGAAAAAAAAATCTGGATTGATTTGCTAATTCAATTCATGGTACGAAGTTTCAAATTCTGGCACTTCTCTTTCATTCAAAGTCATTATTACTAATTACTTTGAAAAATATTATACCATATTTTCTCTGACATTTAAAAGCCATAGACCATAAAGCCATAGAATATAATCTTTATGAAAAAAAATTCCCACAAATTTTATTAAATTTATTTGAGTCAATTAGCACTCAAGATGATCAAAGTCTTTAATGAAGATTGCTTTCTGCCAAAAGTGCTACTGAATGGCAGGTAAGATAGATGAGAAGGCGAGGATATTCAAAAATACAGTGACTGATCAAGCTTAAGGAAGAAATAATGATAAGTAACTGCTATTTTTGGATAACTAATTGAATTACGAGAATCGGGAGAACTTAGAGAAGTTGCTGAAAGATGATATGGAAATAATAATAAATGTATACTTTTGTGCAACTAAATATGGGAATCAAGGAAATAAACGAGTTTCCAAAAAAGGAAGGAAATAGTTTTTAAAATTGAAATGAGTACTTTATAGCTAATGAATTCTTGAAATCGTAATTCTAGAACTAATGAATTCTAGAAATCGTAAAAATGCAGACGAACTTTTCAAAACTGCGATGGAAATATTTTTCTATTTTGAATGAATGCTTTAGTTGAACTAATAAGTTTTGGAAATTGAGAAAACTAGGATGTGATTCTAAAAGATACTATGCATATGTTTTTCTTATTTCTAGGTATGTTTCAGTAAAGATACGGAATTATGGGAATCGGGGAAAACCAAGATGATCATCTGAAAGGTTTTACGGAAAACTTTACCGAAATTTAAACGAATACTTTAGAGGAACTAATGAAGAGTGGGAATCGGGAAATTAATATTGTATATTGAAAAGTTTTATAGAAAAGTTTTCAAAATTCAAACGTGATGCCACATCGATTAAATAAAATTATATTAGTTAATGTTATGAAATTATTGGAATGACATGCAATTCCTGACCTTACAGTGATTGCTATGCTTATCAAAATTATAATATAATAAACGCTACTTATTGATAATGTATCATAAGTAATGTTAACTTATTGATTATGCCTATAATACATATATCATAAGAAACGTTATATTTATAAATAACATAAGTAATGTTACATATTGACAATATATCATAATATACGTTATTTATTAATAATTTATCATATATTAATAAATAACATCACAAAAAAAGCAATTTCTACGAAAATGCTTTAGAATTACATTCTAAAGGATTTGAAAATAAGCAATGCATATTCAGCTCAAATTCCTTTTGGCAAAATAAATAAAAACAAACCTAATAATATTTTATCATCTCAGAGCAATTTGTCTATTGCTTAAAAACGGTATACAAATCAATCATTTGTATAACTGAAAGACGATAACTAGATTTTTGCAAAATGGCAGAAGCAAATGTAGAAGCGACTTCGGATAAAATAGAGATCATTTATGAAGCTCAGAAATCTATTGTCCCGCCAAGAATCGATTGGTGCTCAGGTATTTTTCGAGATACTTATTATGGTGACTGTCGTTTCTAAAATGAATACAAATGATGACTGATGATACAACTTTACAGTAGAAAATTCATGGAATATTCAAAAGAATATTAAAAATTGTTCCTTAGAAATTGAAAAAATTTTGTTCTGCAAAGAGAAATTCAAAAGTAAAAAATAAAACAAGATTGTACTCTGGAATAACTTTGTTCGTTCACATTCTTACTCTCTTTTTCTATCCCTTATTCGTTCGATGGATACTTTTTAGTCCTTATTTTTCGAAAGTTGAGCAATAAAATTCTATAAAACTTGTATGATGATTCTTTATTTCACAAATAATTTCAATGTAAATTGTTGACAAAAAGTTTTTATTAAGGATTTTAGCAAATGTAAAAAATTTTAATATAGAATTACAAATACCATACTTTTTTTCCCTTGTTATGAATCGAATATTAGTCGAACTAAGCTTAAAAATATGGTTCCTTAACAAACTTTTCATGTTGTGTTTTTTTAAAAAATAATCGAAAAGTAATTGTAATTTACAATCATCTTTTTTAATGCTAATCCTTCCAGAAAAGTATCTCTTATTAAGTCAAAATTACTTAATATATACTTTGATGTGAATGATTCCTCCAATATTGATTTACATTATTTAACATGATTATTAAATCCAAATAAGGAAATATTTCATTACTTAATAAATTTAACAAAACATTTAAAAAAAGCTCTTTTATTCATGAATTAGATTAGAGTTATATTTTCCTTGCTCTTAACATTTTTTGTTTGTTTTCCACCTTAGTTCATAAGTATAGTTTTAAAAATTTTAAGTTTATAATTAATTTTCTTAAGTATTCTGGATTTTGAAATTATTTTTCTGAAATTCATTGCCTGCTTTCACAGTTTGTTTCGAATTAAAATGTAATTAAAGTGTTTTGTTTATCGATAATTACATAACAAAATAATGTATTGTCTTGGAGAACGTACATTTGAGTGAAATTTCAAATTTAGCAAATCAGAAAGTAAAATGAGTAAAAAATATATATATATTCCATCCGAACAAATATGAAAATAGTAAATTACAATTAAAACCTTCCTCTCGGCAAGCAGGAAGGCAAAGTTAGATTTCTTTACATTTGAGTTACTATCTGGCAACATAAATTGTTGATGTCAGAAACAGTCAAAATTAGGGCTAGAAAATCACTTTCCAGCCCCTAACATTTGCAATACTTGAATTATGAAAAAACGTTTAATGCAAAAGCTATTCCTCTTAATAAGACGTGAATTTGACTAATTGGTTTCATTTTTCTATCTTCAATATTAAGAAAGTTATAGCGAAATGTAAATTTCAACGCGCCACCATTCCCCCCCCCCCTCTTTGAACTAGGGGGTGGGTCATTCATGAACAGAACATATTTTAAACCCGTTAAAATCCAAACAAAATTACTCTAGTTATTCTGTTTAAAACATTGGCAAGTCGTAATTTTCACGAAGTCTTGAGAACCATTGCAATCGGTAGTGTTCCTATAGGAATCTATCTACCTATAGTAAAAGCATAAAATGTAAAGTATAAATGTAAATGTGTAGTACTATATAAAACTGTACGTAAATTAATTATATTTTAAACATTTATTTACTTTGGTATAGTTATCATAATATTTATAGTTCTCAGAAATATCGTCTTGAATAATCATTATGAAGCTGATAATATTGATTTAGCTCCTTTAATACTAATTAATTAATCTGCTCCTTTAATATTAATTATGCATCGAAACATCGAATAGCTGAAAATAACTAAATAAAGATGACTTATGCAACATATGAAATAAAGACATAACTCACTTTGTAAACTAATTAACATTTACCCATTCATAAATAAGATTCCTTAAAAAGCGATGAACAAATTATTTCTATTTTTACGAAATCAGACAAACTCGTTCAGTCTGATATTGAAAAAAAAGCAAACATTTGCAAGCAATTATGTAATGCAAGGAACCACAAAAAATTACTTTTTCAACTACAGTTTCTTTTTCTAAATATAATTATAACAAAAAAAAAAATGGAAACATTGCATTATGTAATTATTGTGTAAGGAGGAGGTCTGCTTCATATCCGCCTTGTTCCCAAGAGTATTGTCAAGCATTTCCCGAGCTTTGATGTGTAAACCTTGCTCGCTTCGCTAACTACATTGAGAACTTTGTTTACCCAAGAACAATTATCGTGGGAAAAAAAACAATTATTGTTGAACTCATTTGATTCCCCTTTGAAGCTTTAACTTTTATCGGCGGAGAACAAAAGGCATTTCAAAAGATTTTATTTCTTTCCTGATTCTGTAGCAATTCAGAAGACAATGAAATTAAGTGAAACTTAGAAAGAAAATTACAAGATTGCAATAGAAAAGAAAATGTTAAATAATAATTTCAAGCTATGCAAAGATAACCCCCAAAGAATCAAGATATTTAGATTTATTAATAAGGTACGTGGTAAGATAATTGCAAAATTAGCAAGAAGGATATCCCCAAATCTTTCTGTCTTACTTTATAATAAAGGTACATTATGTCAGAAAACGTCATCCCTAGCATCGGCGTATTTTAATTACGAACCCCCTTTGACGTGATTTTAGCACTTTCACTGAATCCATCGTGTGATTCTTGGAAAGGGTTTTGAGCTTAATCCCTGGCATATTGTGCTGTTCTTGTTTAAAAAAACTTTCAGCACACTTTTTTAGATTTTAATTATTCATATATTCCATCAATAATCCTAATTGGAACTGAAAAGAAAAAGCACAAATTTATAGGATTTAAACCCTAATTTAATCTTAAATTTTAAAATTAAGTTGACAATAAAATAAAAAATGCTTTAATAGAAATTTTCAGAATTTTGTAGAGACATTTTAATTAATATATAATAATGGTGTTACCAAAAATAAAAATAACACGAGCCTTTTTGATAGTCGCAAAGATAACAAAGGCGATGAATTTGTCGATCTTTTTCAATCACTAATCTTAATCTTTCTAAGAACAAACGCTAGCTAAAATCCTCAGTCATTAGGCAGCTGTGACAATCAACTGTTAGCCGATCATATTATTAACATAGTCATGACAGTGAAATGTGATGAAATACAAAAAGAGAAAATATTAAAAATAATACATACATATGCAATACGCGTGAAAAATTCTGAGTGTTTAACTGGGTTTACAAAGTTCAAATATAAACGAAATTGGTTTCATTTGTTGAGGATGAAGAATTTTATTAGTCTTATTTGGCAAAATCCTACTCATTGTGACAATTCTGATGCTCAAAAATGAAAGATGATAAAGGTGTATCAACTATTTAAAGCGTTTTTAGAGATCATGGGCTGCCGTATGAAACAGAAATTGGGTGGTTTTTTTGGAATTATCTCAGATTAAAGTATATTAATCAGTTAAGTAAAGCGATTAAAGTAAGTAAAATAATAAAACAACTGATTTTAAAGTTTTAAAAGAACATACTTACCACCCTCTTTTTAATTCTCGAATTAACGTATTCATTAGTAAGATTATTTGTCTTCTAAGAATGCTCATTGTATCATATCATATTGCTTCTTGGAATTCAAAGCATCAATAAGTTTTGCATCGACATTATTTAATAAAAAGTAATTCCCTTTTGAAATCACAAAGGATTCTCATATATATCTCCATTTTGCTCGCAGCTGTCTCTGTCATCTATGAACCGATTGAATAATTCATATTCACAAAATTACCTTTGTTGGCAGCCCTCCATCGTGAAATTATGTATCTTGAATAATGCAAATTATTAAAATATATCACATTCGATCGGAACGAGAAAGCATGCGGGAGTGTCAATAGAGTCTTCCGGGTTATGTAGATACATCCAAACACTATACCTGTTTCATGAACAATAGCTTCGACCTGCTTAATAGAAATGCAAAGAAACATTGATATTTAAATCATAAAATTGTGAATTTAAATAACTGTTAGATGATTTTTATCAATAAAATCACAGAAATAGATGTTTTGAAATAAAATTATCTCATTTCTAGCAGTGTTATTGTCATGGATCTTCTAGAAAGCTCGAAAGAATAAAAATTTTGATTCTATTATTGTGATGGTTCAGTCATCTCGGAAAATGAGTATTGAGTTATTAAAATATTTGTTATTAGATGAAAAATAGATAGGCATGGGGCTGAATACATTGAAACTTTCCAATTCAATATTTATAGATATAATACTTACTCCATGAACAACAGCTGCAGAATATTTGATGGGAATACGATGAATTGTAGTATTTAGTTAAATAAAAGATGTCATTTCTAACCGGATTATTCTTACAACCCTTCAAGAATATATGAAATTTAAGAGCTGTTCAAATAAAAAATGTACACGGTAAGAAAATGTAGCATTTTCGTTATAAATTTAAAAGACATCTCTATTGTTCAAGCACTGGTCCATTGTTTTGGTAATAATTCAATGCCCTTAATATAGAATGTTGAATTACTAGACTACTTCTTTTATTATTTCTTCCAAATTAAAACTTTTCTCTTACAAATTTTTCTTTAGTAGTCCAAGAATATGATAACCGCAAGGCTACAGTTTAGGCGGACGAAGGATTTTTAACATTTTTCAACGGTAATTTTATAAGATCATCTGGTTTCCATGGGATGCATGTATTCGCGCATTATATTGTAGAAGGATCCCTTTCATCCAAGGCATTTGCCTTTGATGATTTGCTAATATAGAATATTGAAATTCTAGACTACTTCCTTTATTATTTCCTCCAAATTAAAACTCTTCTCTTACAATTTTTTCTTAAGTAGTCCATGAATATGTTAACTACAAGGCGACAATTTAGGAAGGATTTTCCACATTTTTCAACGGTGATTTTATAAGATCATATGGTTTCTATGGGATGCATGCAGTCACGCATTATATTGTAGAACGATCACTTGCATCCAAGGCATTTGCTTTTGATGCTTTTCTAAATTTGCTGCATTGTACATTGCAGTAGTCGCAATGAAGGAAAATTTGATACAGCAAGTTTTTGACAGGAAGTTAACCAACATAAAAGTGATAGGAGAAAAATATTAACATCATTTTTCTTTTAGCCCACGTTGTTCTTTTTTAAATTCTTACAGTTCAGAATATTAAAGTTGTCACTACTTTGATTTGGAGATTTTTTTTATTCTCTTAAATTTGCGTGTACAGCTTTGGTAACAAGAAACACTCCTGTAACTATCCGTTTCAGGATTAAAACGGATCTAACGGCGGCTACATTGGCTCATTCGTTGTTTCTTGCTAATAGGATTAATGTATTTTGATGCCTACTGGGCAGATATTTTAGTTAACTGCAAATGCTGATGGATGATTGATTGCACCGATTTTTTACTCAGACGTACTTTTATATAGATTTTAACGAATTTAACCATTCATACAATAATTAGTGCCAATCATGTTATTTGATGGACCTTATTTTGGAAAATCCAATATTAAGAACTGTTCTTAATTAGGACTCAGTTGCTCACACCTGTTCTAAGCAGCATTAACCGTAAACCGATGAGTCACATTATGCAACATTGAGACAGCAAACATCTGTATTGCACGTACCTCCCTTTATTGAAAACCTCAACACTGAGAAATGTTTTTTTTTTTTTTTTTTAACAACCAAGGTTAACAATTCAAAGCTGCATTTTAATGTATAACGATAGCATTAGTACAACTTAAATTATATTTATTAACTTTCTAAATATTCATACCGAAGTGCTAAATGGCATTAAAAATAATAGAATAAAGTATCTGTACTTTTAAGATACCGAAAAAAAAAGAAGTTTTCTATTAATAAACTCCAAATGCAGAAATAACCTAAAAGCAATCAACAAATGTAAGTTTTTACAGTTAACGTTTAAACATGAAACTTCGTGCTTAAAGCTGTTTTTAATTTTCTTGACCTATTATCTGTGAAATGCAGGTATATAATGTTTTCATTCCATTGATTTCATGTTGGAACCCTATTTCTATTGTAAATTTCTTAGATGCAGCTTCTACTTATATCAAAAACCCGAAAAAGATAACAGCATCGGTATTGTGATAAAAATGATTAATTACACTTTTAGAGTTGTTTAATACAATATTGCCGTGACAAAAGTTTGCAATTGATAGGGAGAAATCGAGCTTCATAAATGTCATAATTCGTAGAAGATCTGGAGCAAAATAATCGGACTTTATAAAGCCTGCCATTCAATCGAATCATTATTAATCGTGAGGATTCTTTTAAGTTCTTATTTTGTGCATCGTATGATCGATAAAATAGCATAATATATATTCTGTTCAATAGTATAGAATTGTGAATGTTTTATTGTATAGTATAGAATATATAACCATAAGGATGATAACGTAAGGTACTAGACTATTAGTTAGTATTATAATTATTAGACTAAGGTTTTAGACTATTTAAATTCAAAGCGGCGTCTAATATAGACAGAGAAATATTTTGTATCTAAGCGGAATATGTCCAATTAATTCAGACATTTTACAATGCCGCCAGAGTTGAAAAATAAAGGAGATTGACCAAAAAGTACAATTAGAACAATATACACTATATCATAATAAAAACAGAAAATTTTCTGTAATTATTATGAAAAATATCTGTGAAGTTGGTGGAGTTATTTGCGACTGAATTAATAAACATTCCATGATTCGAAAAAGGGTTCGTCTTAAGTTTAAATCCTGAACTTCCTCTTCCCAAGAGGGCAGTTTTTAGATTTTAATTATTTTTGTTTACTTCCTTTGCTGCTTAATTCGGAAAAAGTGTATGATAATAATGGATAATGGATTTTTTCAAATCATGGAAAGTTCATTATTTTAATCGCTAATTCACCTCCAGGTTTACAGATAATTCAACGAAACTGTTATATATATTCTTATAATGGTATAGCATGCATTTTTAACAGGGAGTTTTGATCCATCTCCTTTTTTTGTAACTTTCTTATTTCGTTACTAGGGGCGCTGTAACTTATCTCAATGGATTTAGCACATCCATTTTTCTATAGACGCACACTCCTTTCCTGATTATACGAAAATCTATTTTGAATATAAAGAACTAGTTGTGACTTACGACACTTTCAAACCCACCGAGAGTTAACTGTCCACGATTTAAACCGAGTGAGCGTCTCTTGTTTTGTCAGTAGCGCCAACTAGGGCCAGGAATACGACTTAGCTACTGCGTCACATTTGCTTGCACAACCCCTTTTTTACAGGGGGGGGGGAGTAATAATTTTACTGATTTTCATCCATTTCATTCATTTCATAAATAGGAAAAAGAAGCCATCTTTAATGACCAACTGGATTAATAGTTATTAAATGAAATATTTTTTGTCATTTGACCTTAATGTCTTCTTCATCAAAATACATATAAATTTCAAATTTTGATTATCACAGAACTTATGCTATTTTAGAAACTTAATATCGTTTGTCCCATGCATTACATATTTCCTTAATTTTCTGTCATCTGTCGGAAGCGTTTACACTACTAAAAGATCTTTTTTTCTGTATAAATCAAACATGCTTTTTAAAAATATGAGTACAAAACATAGAAACCTCAAGCATTAAAATTTGGAAAACATAAAATTATGGGAAATTGTTATGGAAATTTCTACAATTCTAAAAGAAAATGTATAATTCAGAACTACAACTCACACATATTAAATTTTTTGCTTTTGTTGTATATATTAATAGTAAAAATTATTTTTTTAGAGAATTACATAATATTAACATTGGAAAAAACGTGTGTATAATAAATGTGATTAAATAGTGAAATAGGTTTAATAATTTTACAAAAGGAAAATAAATTGATAAAAATCATGCTTAAACTAATACTGAAATATTCATTAAAAATTAGAGAAAAATATTAGGCAAAGAAAGCTGTTGTCTTTATAAAGCTTATATTTTAAAATGAAGCAAAATATGTATGTCGTGTGGAGATTTGTTCAGGATGTTTTTGTGGAAAGACGTGAAAGACGTAAGTCATTCAAGTGCTGTTTCATTCTCTTTAGAGAGTTGTAAAAACATTCATTTTAATATTGCAGTTAATCCTTCTAGATGCAAAGGAACATCTTAAACTAATCAGGGGTGTAAAAAGTTTTAAAAATTTCAATTTTATGTAATATATATATTGAAGAATTTAAATAAATATCTGTTGAATACATGCATCAGTTGAAATTATTAAATAATTTTAAAAACTTAATGCTGCAATTTAGGTAACCAACAAATGTTTACGTTCTACAATCTTTGACCAGACTCATTAAATTTTTTCTATACAACTTTTTCTTTTGAATTCTTTTTAATTATAAATGCCAAAATTTAAGGAATCTGTGCACTCTTGATATAAGAATAAATAATTTTGAAATTATATTTTAAACTCTTCGGGGTACCTTTAATTTACCTTTCTATTAATTACGTTTCAATATTTAATCAACTTATTTCTATGCAATTTCTGCAAATATAAGATTTTGTCGTCACTCACGTATTACACTAAATTCACTAAAAGAAGCGGCGGAAATGGTCTTACCTTAACTTTCGCTTCCCTAATAATGAGATTATTTCCTGTGAATACGACTTGGGCAAAGTCGTGTGTACAGTGAGATCTCAGGTTTTAATTTTCAAAATCACACATACAGTTTTTTGAATTTAATAATATATTGATGGAAACCAGGTGCAAAGTTTCAACGCCATTTTCTAGGTTATTTATAACCAAAATAACTAAAGATAGAAACTAGATTACTAACCAAATTTCCTTTATATAATGTGCGTTTTTATGTTATGTAATTTACATACATGCGGATATATGAACCGACAGATGGTGTAATATAGATTTGGTTCAAAATTTGATATAGATTTCTACTTCAGATGTTACAATTTCATACTAAATTTTACCAATCTAACTCTCTGTTTTGTATTTATCGTGCTCTCGTGTAGAGGTATAGATAGATTGATTAACACTCCATAAACACACTTTGTTCAAAATTTGATAGAAATCTAAAAATTTTGTGCTAAGACTTTGATACTAAAACCAAATTTCATACGTCTCGTTCATAGAATTTTTAAGTTTACTTGTTCTTGTTAGAGAGAGGCATGGCTCTTAAAATGTGTTTATTGGAATTAGCGAAGTCTAAAATATGGAAATTCGTTAAATTCCAAAGTGCAAATTTTTCGACAATTATAATATTTAAAAGTTGAATTAAACTTCATACACCAGAAGGTAAAACGAGCGTGTGTATTGAATGTATATTCTTTGAATTTACAATCATGATGAAATCTATTTATCTGAGTAGTACCTGAGAAAAGTAGTACCTCTCTGGGAATTTTTCTTTGTAAAATCGTACGAATAACAAACTGATAACTTTAGCTACGAATAACAAACTGATTGCATAAGAATATTTTTCAATCTCACCTACATCTGAACTGGTTATTTAATTAAAAAAAATCACAAATGCACTTAGTTTAAAATGTCATGGGAAACAGTCTGCTATATTACAGCATTCATTTTACAGTTTTTCTATTCTTACTTTGATTTTTTGAACTTACACTCAATTTTAACATCGTAAATTCGGATCCGAGATGTCGCGAAGTGCCGTTATCCGTAAAAGAGCAAATAGAAAAAGATTCTAATAGTCAATTATAATTTTTTTAATGTAAAATCGCGTTTTTTCAGGAAAGACATCTATAAAGGTAGACTTAAAAAGCAAATATTATTTAAATATAAAAGTTAATCCAAATCTTAAGAGCTGTTTTCGAGATACACGAAATAAATTTATATATATACAAGAAATGTTCGTTTAAAGCTGTAAGATTACCTGAGTACATGTGAACTCAGACACTCAAGTTATTCCATTCCGTAAGAGTCATGTTATGTAACATAGTTTATTACTTAAAATCTGGTGTTTACTCAAACGCACGAAATCCAACAGCTTAAGTGACTGGTATGCACTTCGAAGTTAATGAAGAGCCTCTCGAATTTTTCGATCGAGGCTCTATCTAAAGGAAACAGAAAAGTTGCTTAAGCGCTCCACTTACAGTTAAAGATGTTGAAATCCCTCTTAACTTAATCATCCTCATCGCTCGAGTGTGAATATAAATGTTTGACTTAAGCATGAATTATTGAATTTATTTAACGCTGCGCTATAAAATCTTTTGCAGCTGCTTTCCCTATTTAAATGGGATTCTATTCAGGTTTGTAATTTCTTCTGATATATGCATTAAAAGGGATGTTTCTTTTGGAATTTCTGAAATTGATATGGAAATTACGCATTTTCGGTCTTGGTGAAGGTGCTCTTTAAAATCATGCGGCTATTTGAATTTGTTTTATTAAGGAAGTTGATAGTTTGTGAGATATTTTGCTCCTCTACAAATAGATCTTTGAATATAAAGCTATTAAATTTGGAATAAATATGCTTCTATAGGTACGAATATGCTCCTCTGATAAATATATTATAAATATTAATTAATTAAAAATCATGCTAGAATTTTGGCGCTTTTCCCACGATTTGAAAATATTGGTGGATTAAATCGATCACTTAGTCTGCAATCTTTCTTTTCCTCCTAAATATTGACAAAAATTTAAAAAAATTTGTTTTTCTGCTTAATTTTCAACAAAATATAAGTCGAAACGTTTTTTTGTGTTTCTTCATTTAATCGGTGATATTCTTTAAATTTGAAACCTAAAATAGAAATATTCTTTTAATTATCCATGCAGTTTATATGAGATATCAGTTAAAATGAAATTGAATTATCGTAAAAGACAATGTGAAAATTGTAATAGTTATCAGAAACAGTTTTAATCTAATCCATGGGCTTCGACTAAATAAAGAAAATTCTTATGCATGATTAACAGAACGGCAGTAAAGCTTAACTCGGCTTTTATGCCTTTCCCTGTTTGATAATTAAAGATATTGAGGTAGTCGAGGTCATGAAATCATACATAATAGATTGATTTGAAATTAAAACTTATATTCCTTGCGGACCGGTTAGCTTCCAGAAGTGGTTGTTCTAAAATAAAACTCTTGAGGTTTCATTAATGATATTAATCTTATTCAGAAACATAAATGTTCTAGCACGAAGTTTTCGAATTCGATATCTATGAGCTGCATGCCCTCAGAGGAGATTGTTATAGTACTTCAAAACGGTTTGTAATAAAAGCTTTACTTAAAATTTCGGTTCTTCACTTTGCTTCTTTTTTAAAATTACTAATTAGAATTATTTGTTTGTGCATCCTCAATTCTATTAAAATTCTTATATTCTATGAATTTCCTATATTGTTCATTCTAATAAGATTTCTAATTGTATGCACATATATAGAAACGTTTTACAGGTTTATAATAATTTGTCTACCTATCTATATATCCTCTCACTCTGTCTCTCTTTCTCTCTTTATACACACACACACACATATATACACACACTCGTGTGCAAATCTTAAGCAATAATGTAAATTTTAAGTAGGTAGCTATGAAATTTCAGAAATGGGGTCATTTCGATCAGTACAATGAACACGCAATTCTGTAAAAAGGTGATGCGTATAGAAATGTCAGGAGCAAAACATCACAGGCGACCTGAATGTATGCAAAACGCGTACAGTCAGCACGCGCAGCTTAAGAATATAAGGAAAGGAGAAACGGAGTCACAATTAAAGATATTCGCTGCACGTGCAAGTGAGTTCTTTCGTGAAACATAGCTAGAAAAAACCCCCTAGATGACTTCACATATGGACGAATTATCTGAAAGCTGGAGGAGAGGCGCAGTTTGAAATGTGTAGCTGAAGAGATCGGAATCAACTAAAGTGCCTTTTTTCACGCTTGTAAAGGCTTCCAAACCGTAGGTACAGTTGTCAGAAAGATTGATAGTGGCCTCTCTAGGAATGAAACCGCAATGGATGACCGATATATCGTCCTGCAGGCGAAAACAGCCAGATACCAGCCTGCAAGCACCACTGTTCAGCAACTGTGTGCAGCAACAGGGCGAAAACTGTCGCCGTTTACTGTGGCCAGCCTCCTTCACAAAGATGGCCTATTCACCTACCGTCCTGATCACTGCATCCCTTTGAAATTTGGCCATCGGTGGCTCCATTTAGAGTGGTGTAAGGAGCATAAAAACTGGACATCTTATCAATGGAGTCGTGTCCTCTTTAAGGATGACAGTCGTTTCAAAGCCACAAGGCATTCTCAACACCAGTTGATTTTGAAACAGGTAGGGACACGGTTTTATCCAGGTAACATCACGTAAAGAGACCGCTACGTAGTCCTGAGCTTGTCGTCGGAGAGGCATTATGCTGAACGTGCGACTTGAGCTCTATGTATTCGATAGAGGCTCTGTAACCGGAGATCGCTAATTGTAAGGAGAAGATACTTTTCCACGTGTGTCTGTTCCGAGGTGCTATTGGACCACACTTGGTTTTTATGGATGACAGTGCACAGCCATACCGGACTGCTGATGTTCAGCAGATACTGGAAAGTGAAGATATCACTTGAATGGATTGGCCAGAAATATCACACACCCAACAACTGAAACATAATATGGTTGAGGAATGAGATCTCTTACCTCAAGAACTGTCGGACAATCTGGTGCTGAGTATGTATTAAGGAATATCTTTTTGTAGTTATTCCTCTTGGACAGACAATCATGTGTAGCGATACTATGCGTTCAATAAAGCCTTTTTTTATTTCATACTATATGCATTCTATTCATTTTTGTACATCTATGCTTTTGTCATCGTTTACGTACAAAATGCTGTCTCCCATTCCTGAATTTCATGTCTCTCATATGATTTCTCGTGGAGTTATGGCAAAAAAGCACCTGTTGCTTAGGTTTTCCACGTAGTGTATATATAGATAGTAGTAGATAGATAGATATAGATGCAGATATATTAAGTACTAGCCACCTTTGGCGACCAGCCGGTTCGCCAATCTTAATGTCCGTTAAAATTTTAATAATTAAATATTTAATGCAATTCCTACTTTAATAGCTTTTTCATCAAAATATTTTAAAACTTCAAATTTTGATAGTCATATAATTCTCTCATAATATTATAAACGCCTTCAGTCATAACGTAATATGTATCTCTCTAATTTTCTGTTAGTTCCCGTAGAATTTATACTATAAATTAAAATGGAAAGGATTAATCTGCAATTAATATAACAATATTTTTTACTGAAACAAAGTATTTTTTTGTAATATGATTACTGAAAACAGTCACTGAGTGTTTAAACTTTATGGGCACTAAAGAATATCTTTCCTAATTTATGTAATATTTCAAGAAAATATCAACAAAATATTCTCAGATTCATTATGATCAGAACGATTAATTAACAATGTTTAATTTTAAATGCATCAAACACTAAGAAAATAAAACAAATCGTTTAAAATAATCGGTTGAAAACAGGTTAAAAAAAAACAAAAAAAACGATGTACTTAAAACTATAAGCGTATACAAAAAATATATAACTAACATAAATACAATTTAATTACAAAAACATGCAACTAACCTAAAAATAATTTAATCATCCGTTGATAATGATTGTCATGTCAACAATCAGAACACAGTGCGCATGCGTGAATTTTCAACGCCAGTTACGTTAACGCAAATGCGTGAGTTTTTCAACGCCAGTTACGTTAACGCAAATGCGTGAGTTTTTCTACGCCAGTTGGGGTAACGCTATGAAGATTAGAAATTTTTAATTTCCTTTATTCTGTTTTATTTTAATTCAAAAGTACTTCAGAATGAATCTGAAAGATCGATTAATTAGCAATGTTTAATTTTAAATGCATCAAACATTAAGAAAATAAATAGAATCGTTTCAAATAATCAGCCGAAAAATCTTAAGCCTAGCCTCATGACTGTTGGTGAAAAAAAACTGAAGCCGTACTCATTTGGAGGTGAGGAAAATGAAAAGATTTTTTTGCCGGGAAAGTTAGTTTTTTTTATTAATAATTAAAATTCTAATTAAAAATTCAAAAAAAGGGCTATCCTATCTTTTAAGTTAGATCAAACTGCACACGGTTTGCAAATTTGATTAAAATCGGTTAAGTAGTTTAGGAGTCCATCGCGGACAAACAACGTGACACTTAATTTATATATATTAAGATATAACTATATGTAAATGGAGGTGCTTTGTAAGCCATGATGATCAAAATTAAGGCAATAGTAAATCAACTTACATTTCAGATATAAATATTTCCCAGCTTTGTGTGAAAACACTCGAAAATTGGCACGCGATATTATTTTCATGTTTAAGCATTTATCGATGCGAATAATTATTTCCACTTGTGAAAACAAATGCATCCTGTCAGATCCAGATACTGTATAAAAAATGAAACCCACGAAGCGGAATAAACTGTAGTTGAGAGGAAATATCAATTATCAAGAAGGGATTTTTTTTACTTTTATCCTTATTCTCCTTTAAACGGTAATATAAAGAAAATAAACAGGCACTTTCATGAAATCAGACCTTGTTTATTTAGATGTGTTTTCATATCAGCTTAACATACTTCCTTACATCACTTTGTAATAATTATTCCGAAATGCTAACAAAATCACGTTTGAAAAGCTTTCTTCCAAGTACCAATGGTGATTAATAGTTAGGTCCCCGAATAGAATCTCTTGGCTAAGAATTCGCAAAGACAAATATATTTCAAATATATTGGCCTAGTTTATATATGTTAAAGTAGTAAAAATTTTATATTCCGATAATTATAATTTATTAGGACAATATAAATATTTTGTATTTAGTAAAATTGATCAGTTTTGTATCTGTTTTATTTAGTTCACTTAATTGTTATATTTCGGACACCAAGTATCAGCTTAATATAATTGTGTGCAACTAATGATGTTGAATTATCTTGAAGAATAACAAATAAATAAATAAATACATGCAGAGATATATTCACAAGATTACTAAAACAAAAACAAAAATCATTTTAAAATAAAACACTAACATAGCAATGTTACAACGTGAAAGGGGATTAGTTTATTAAAATAGATGTCTTGTAACATGCTCTGCCTAAAGTCGCAAAGTGCTTAAGTCTGCCACTGGAAATTGTTATATGGAGTCTCAAGGGCAGGTAAGAGGCTCTGAAATATTGTAGATGAGATTGTTTTAAGTGTATGAATTTGATAAAACATTTTGTGAAAGCTCATGGCACATTATTCAGGAGTAAAATAAATGTCACCTGATTTAAATGCTCATTACCATTCCTCAAGTCAAAAAAAAAAAAAAAAAAAAAAAAAAAAACTAAGAAACAAACAAAAAAACAAAAAAAATTAGAACAACCATTTGAGAGGGCAAGCAAACAATTTTCTTCCCTTCAAGGAACTAATGAACTAATACAAATGCAAATTAATGGCATACTGAAGGAGATTCTGGCAATTCAAGTCAATATAATATTTTTTTTTTACTTTCAAATATTTATCGATTCAAATGATATGTCTATCCGGCTATTCAAATACAATTGAGCACAATAACTGCAAAACGTGAAGATATAGATGAATTAAATTTGATATTTTTTTTCATCCATTCATATCAAATTTGGAATAAAATCTTCTTAATGGTTGACTGACAAGTATATAAGAGTTAAATACGCAGTGATTTAAATAAATGAAATTCAGTTTGTGATATTGCTTACACAATTATAGATATTTGATATGGCCGGCAGTGGTCTGGTGGTGAGGTCTTAGTTTCGGACACGCAAGGTATTAGGTTCGAGATCCGATGCTGTTGAATAACCGTCTTGGTCGGAAGTGCATTAAATCCGTTGGAGCCAAACATTCTCCCGCTGTTGTGATATAGAATTTTGGAAAAGGGTAGGTCAGGTGTCGTCCTCGTCATCTGATCGCGGCTAAAATATTACGAGGTCCATCCCAAAATTTCTCTAGTGTTTCATTAAAAAAGGGAAGTTAATATAACTAAACTATAAATGTTTGACGAATTTTGTTTTTAGTCGGTCCGAAATACGACGAATTAAAAACATATTTTCTGGTACTTGTATATTTAGCAAAAATCGGCAAGCAAATTAGCTTCCAAAAAAATTGCCAATGACCGAACTCACGCTAGTGATCGCTATTTTTTAAGATGTTTTCAGGCACATTCTTAAAAGTTTTTTTTTTCATGCTGGTCTCAGGCGGATTTGATGATCTTAGGGTTCGTAAATTACTGAAAACGAAAAAGTTGTTTAGAACCCATATTTGCAAAAATATGCATTTGCATATTGTGCATGTTGAAGACACCTTCTCTCCTAAAGCAGACTTTACCTGAGAATAAACTCTAGCAGAAAAATGTGTATCTTCCCATGTGGCATCAAGCATCTAGCGAGGGAACTCCACCTGATTTTCGATATTCATTGAAAAACGTTACCTGCGACCCTATGTTTAAACCCTATTAACCGTTCATCTACTTAATGCCTATTATTCTTGTCCTGCATTTGTCTTTCGAATTTGACAACGCTCTCTGCAAACATCGGTACTGATGTTGTGGCGGTGTTTTATGGTTCCCATTTTAGTTTTTCTTGAATACCTTTAAAACTCCCCAGTTCTCACTCTACATACTTATATCAAATTATAGAATATGACATTCCTTACATTTTCAAGCTTTCATTTTTTTTGAAATTGTAATGTTTTTACAAATATGGGTTCTAAACTCTTTTTCGTTTTCAGTAATCTCCCGATATCATCAAATCAGCAGGGAAAAAACTTTTAAGAATGTGCTTTCACTTAAAAAAAATGAGTAGTTCAAACACCATTTATTATTTTTTTAATTAATTTTTTACAGTTTCCAACAGTTCTCCAATTCTCTATATTTATGTGATATTTGTTTGAAAAGAGGATATTTATTAATGTCTCAAGGTCCAACTTTTTCACAAATTTAGAATTTTTCTAATTTTTAAGAAATTGAAAAACAATAATTTATTCTGCTTGATGGAGTGAGAGTTGATTCGTTCGAGTATCCCACCAGAAATAATAATAAAAAAAATACTGCAATTTATTATACTTAATCGAGTGAAAACTGATTCTTGAGAGTCTTGCGTCAGAAGTTAAAAATAGCAATTTATTCCACTTGAAGGATTAAGAGTTGATTCTTTCTAGTTTTCCCTTCTTTTAATCACCTATAATTTATCAGTTTTCTCTTATTCTTTTACTAGTCATACATATTATTATTGTTGATTTTTCAAAATTATCATTTTACTACAAAGTGCTTTTTATGTATTTATTTCTTCCATTCTGTTTCTTCTTTCTTCATATTTCATGTTCCTTTTTCAAATTGATTTAAAAATAATTAGGAATTTTTGAATGTCTTAGTTTTAAATGTAAATTTTCTTTAGAAGTTTTCATTAGTGTATTTTCTGAAAACACATCCTTTATATAGAAATTGTCAAGCCGTTAAATCATAACATAAATTATTTTTCTGAGATCATATAGTATAGCTTTACTAAATCAAATTTTTCAACTCAATTTATGGTTCATATGGTTCATAATTACTAAATAATATATTCATACAAAATTTCTATGTCCTTTTTATTGTAGAATTACGTATTTTATTGATATAAGAATCATTTTTATGTTATGGTAACTCGAATCTCTTCTCTACCGAAATATCGCCATAGCAAGAAAAACGATGAAGGTATTCAAAGAAAAATAGTAAAACGTATTCAAGTAATAAAGTATTAAACGTTTAACACAAAGTATTAAAGTATTTAATTTTTTTTTGAATTATAAATAAGATTTAAAAATATATGTTAAACTATTTCACAGTTAAAATTATAAAATTAACATAAATTAAATTTATATTAATCAGTTATATTTGCAAGTGAAACTTTTACTTCATAATTAATTATATTATAAATAGGATTTTGCAGGTAGCAATTAATAATATATAAAACTAATATTAAATAAAATTAAAATTGCATCAATGTTCTAGAATTATATATATATATATATATATATATATATATATATATATATATATATATACATGTTTATACATATACATACAATACATACAAACTTATACATATACATGTTTATGACACAAACACAAAACTTTTAAACACAAAATTGTAAGTTACCCATTTCCTGAACTCATTCATGAAATTTCTGACATGAAATATTTGAAAACAGTGCTTTCTTTTGAACCTAAGCCTTATCTAATTACCGAAAATAGAAGACACATAATATATGCAATTTTTCATTTTCTCAAATTTTCGGTAAAATAAAAATAAAATGTGATAAAGCAAGTTGTATCTTTTCTGTGCTACAACTAGAATTATCTGCACTAATAATTGTTGAGTAGTTTTCTGCAGAAACTGAACCAGTTTTGATAATGAAGCAATAATTAAATAAATAAATGTTTCTTGTTTTTCATGTAATATCATAAATGTTATCAGTATTAACCTCGAAACTATAAAAAATATTTGGAAACGTAGCATCTTAAAGTAGATGCCAATTTAAAAGGGAGAAAATATGCATATGAACAATAAATATTTAAATACGTGAAAATGGCATAAAGAATGTACAACTATAAATAATGAAATTTATCCTTAGTTGTACTGTGCTTTCAGTTCAGAACCCTTAATCTATAGACCTTTTAACTGGAGATTAGAATCAATCATCTCAAACTTAACAAATAGTTCTTCAAAACCACGAGTCAAACTGAAACTAAGAAAAAATTTTACAATTCAAGGTTGTCAACAAAAGTTTGTTCAGAAATAAGTTTTAACTATGCAGAATATAAACATTAATGTTATTTTTGACATTAAATTTTCTAGCATTCTATTATTCTTACGAAAATATTTATTGACAAAATTTTCCTTAGAATTTATTTAAACATTTTAACTGATAAATATTATCTTATTTAGTTTGTGTAATCCTAAAAATTACTGTCGTTTTCTGAAGAGACTTACGTTTGAATATAAATTAAATTTAATTGATTCTATGTTTCCATTAAAGAATAATATTAGTAACGTGCTGTACTGACATAACAAAAAATCTTCTAAGTGACTTGCTGAAGGTCTTCTCTGTGTTGACATAACACTCAAAATGAACTGAAAAGTTTCTCTCCGAGACAAGTATCTGTTGCATTCTTCTCACACAAACAAACTTCAGCACTAGATATCCAATGTGTAGAATTCCAAAACGCGAAAAGATTATGAAGTGCATACTTGTAGTCTCTAATAACTGACATGATTTTTATCTTTACTTCGATAAATAAGTTTTTTCATGGCCTTCTTTAAAATATCAGAATAATTATTTAAACATATTTGACTTATTATTTTATTTTTACAATGATTAAATCAGCAGTATAGTGAAATGTAAAGTAAGTCTTAAAACAAAAAATAAAAAGCTACGATGCACTAAAAAAAATTCTATTATTAAAAACTGGAAACATTCTCAGGCTCAGACTTAAGTAATTCTACAAAACACATCCAGAAGAATAAGATAAAAATAAAACAAAAATAAAGCCCTCTTTGTAAAATTTACACGCCACTGCAACAATTTCGCTGTTTCCATGACAACGGCACGCGTCGAGATCTTTTAGTTTCTGTCGCAAATTTAAAGAGTTATTTAGACGACCCGGTGATTCAGACAGAGTTTACGACGGGCCCCTGCAAAGATTAATTTCGTGCCACCAGTTGAAAAGGAAATTGATTTCGAAGGTAGTTACTTTGTTCTTATCAGGGGGAAATTTCAGTTCGCGAAACAAAATCCCCAGAGGGAAAATGATGTTCACGATTCCATCTTTATTCAAATAACATATGGCTCATATGCACAATGTTTTCAGCACTCTTAGATACGGATCTATACTATTTCTTTCGTCTTTCGTTCTTTTTTTTTTTTTTTCACTAAAGAGGAAAGAGAATGTACATCATATTTCAAATTGTTGATCATTTTTCCCTCCTCATTGTTTATTTAAATGATGGAAATATCCTGTATTTATTTCGAAGTTAAAACTGTGATTCTCCAGCAGATATTTGTCAAAGAAAAAAGAAATAATGAAAGTAAAATATTTATTTTAGAATAATATTTTTGACATTATTTTTTGTTTTTATTTTCCGTTTGTTTGTATTTGAAAAATGATTATTTCGCTGAAAAATTGTCTTCTGTTATACTTGAATTGAATGAAACGCTAGAATCAAGATTATTAGAGGAGCAGAAAGAGTTTTTTTTCTATCAATAACGCAAAAACAGAGATTTCGCTTTTATTTAGCGTTACCTATTTTGTGTTGTAAGCAATTCTTTATATGTCATGGCTTTGCAGTTTCGCATGTCAGTATTATCAGAACATAAATTAAATTTTAATATTAGAGAAATGGTATTACCTGGAATTAAATCTCAAAAAAGATAAAAAGGAAAAAAAAGAAAAAGATAAAGTATTGATTTTTTTCTGCCTTAAGAGTGCAAATTTATGGAAAAAAAACTGGAAAATAAAAAAAAATGACTTGAATGACTGTTCGATGATAGATTAACAAATTTTCAATGTGTCAAGGCCAGGTATTTGTTTAATTATATTAACATTCTTTTTCAAGTAATAGGAGGAGCTGTTTTATAAAGTACCTCTTGATTCAGCACTCCTTCTAAAGAAACAGACTAAGGAAAAATCAACGTCCGTTATCAAAATTTCAATGCTACAACAAAGGAAGAGTATTTAATTTTCTTTATTAGAATTACGAGGCTTCAGGTTCTAACACTTGTGAAACTTTTTGTTGAAGTATAGGTTCGGCTTGAAGTAGAGACCTTACCGTAAGGCATTCAGCCAGTCACATCTTTGAAGCTGAGCATATTGCTGCTGCAGATTCAAAGAACATACAGTGGTAATGAATGCAGATATATTATCTGTCGTCAATTTTTGGAAGTTTATCTATTGCAAAGTTTTCAATGACATGAAACTATATAAGTTTTTGCATATCTTCCCTGATCATGATCTCTGAAATTCAAAAACACAATTCATACATATCATTTGCCGAATCTCAAAAATCATACTGTAACTTATAATTTTTAAAATCTGGGAAGAACATTTTTTAACATTATTGTAAAGTAGTATTTTACAGCTTTGTTTTATATTTTTTAACCCTGAATGGGGACGTGCGGTCTGTGAAACCGCTGGCGATGAATTTTCTGTCACCACTATTCTATTTTTAGCTCAAGTGAATGGTTTGACCTTGTAGCTTCCTGTTTTGTGACTTTCAATACACTTGTACTTTTTCAACCGATTTCAGCAGTTGCTTTTTAAAATAATTCAGTTATTTCTTCGAGCGCGGTCTCTAAGACCGCATCTCCCTGTTAGTGTCCCAGTGATCCTAATATGGGAAAGCGATCGATAAATGTCTTGTGAAATTATCGAACCATGCCACAAGCTTCCAGGCAGAAGTGAAAGCTTTAAAGATGGCCATTGAATATTGTGAAAGGATGGAGGATGGACAGAAGTGCTCATTTTTTTCAGATTCTCTCTCAGTCCTACAAGCCATACAATCATCTCACAATTGTAATAAGGAAATACGGACGATAAAAGAAAAGATAAAAAGTGTAAAAACTAACAAGTGGATATTGAATTGGGTTAAGGCCCATATTGGGATATATGGTAATGAAAAGGCAGATCAATATGCAAAGTTGGCGGAAAGAGGGTGTTGATATGGTTGTCCCCAAATCAAATGGTGTCTTAAAATGGGAATTAAGAGAAGAAATAAAGCTGCAATGGTATGGCAGATGGTATATGTCCACAAACGGAAGAGTAACTTTCTATTTTATTCCTAATCCAGAAATAAAAATAAGAAGATACCATCCACTGATAATTCAAATTATATCAGGACATGGGAGATTTCCTGCATATTTCCAAAGATTTGGAAGAATGCAGGACAATAAATGCATTTGTGGAGGAATCGGTACTGTTTACCACTATTTAAAGGAATGTATTGAAATCTCGGAGTTAAGATAAAATCTGAAAATTATAAATAATGACTTAAGTACAGTACTGATGGTACTGTACTTAATCTTAACACTCTGAAGGGCATGATGTCAAAAATTGTCAGTTTTTTACCAACTATTTGAAAGTTTGCATATAAGGAAGAAGGACAGAGTAATTGACCACTTTGTGGCCAATTACCTCGAGGAGAATGTCAGTTTCACAAATTGGTCAATGCAAGATTGGACAATGCTCAAGATAGCAGTCGGCCACAACAAATCCTGTCGATACTGCTACGTTCAGTGGTGGCGGGGTGGCGGGCTGTACGCAAGAAGAAGAAGAAGTGTCCCAGTGATAAAGAAGGCTAGCAGATGGTGCTGAAACTTGGGCCCCGAAATATAATCCAGTTTACTGATCCTATTATGAAGCAGTGCTACAGACACTTTTAAATGAAGCCGAAAGGGATTTTAGTGATAAGATTAATTGTAAAGAAGAGTTTTTCGATGAAAGCTGTAATTCAACTTATTTTGATACGTATGTTCAAACATAATTAATTTTTCAAATGATAATGTATTTTGAAAAATTTATAAAATATATTAATATATCAAGAGATATATATACAGAATTTATAGGTTGATTTTTATACTAGTAGTTAACCTGTATGTTTAAAATGCCCTAGAAAACCGTGCTATGAAATTCACACAAGCCGATAAAAAAGGGCCAATTTTACCCATTGTCATTTTTTAAAAAAATTTTCAAATAATTGTTGAATTTTACATTATAATGTCTTCTATATACCTTCATATACTGCAAAAATAAATATGATTTAAAAAAGTAATATGCTTTTTCAAGAAAATTATTTATTGCAATATGTAATATGAGAAGAAAATGCATGTTCCAAAGCATTTACTTTTTTCAATGATAATATATTTTGAAAAGATTCTTAAACATATCTATATATCAAGAAAAATATATGCAAAATATATTTGCAATTTTTCATACTAATACATTCATTAGAAAATTCAATTTGAGTGTAAATGAAATGCGGCCTCGTAGACCGCACCTCTCCAGTTAAGTCCTAAAATTTCACCTCCCCACTTAAGTGTTAAACAATACAAAATATAAGACTTTATTTATACTGATCACTTGTGTTTCCAAAATTGATCAATATAATACAAAACAGTGTACAAATTAGTTCTGATAGTTCGTGCTATATTATTGATATGGTATTCATTATTACAAAGGATGATTTTTATTTTCAATTTTGTGGAGTTAATAGAAGTTTATAACATTTTTCCCATGCTAAATTTCTAGCAAGATAGTTTAATCAATTTTGAATGCATAAATCAAACGCTGTCTATCTCTAAATTGTTCATTTTAACTTTTGAAGAAGAAAAATTTTGATAATGATACAAATTCGTGATTTCATCGTCCTGAATAACTTTTGTACTAACTTTAATGGCAGCTACCCTTAGAAGTTACGAATACCCCTATCCCATATAATTCAATAACGCTACTCGATATAGATAAATGTTTCATATAAATGTTTGAATCTTGCGTTATTTGACGTTTTCCGTACAGCGACCTTGTGACGCCAGTATGAGTTATCCTTAAGATGCTTAGATTGGGAGTTTGATACATGGAAAATTCGTCTAGTTTAGACAGACGTAGTAACAGCACACCTTTATTAGACTAAAAGGAATCTATATTCGCCTTCCTGTTTGTGTCAGAAGCTATTTTGAAACTTTTGTTTAAGAAAGATTTCAATATTTTTTTTGTCTGATGCCATGGAAATTCCTAAACGGAAGGTTGCGTAGTGAACCAACAAGATTAATTCAGAAATTTAACTAAACGGTATTGAAATGGGTTAGAAATAAAAGTTTCATAAATGAATATCTGAACTTTGTACAGCTACTAAAATAAATTAAAGAAAAGTACAACATTTTTGTACATCAAAGTTAACAGTTCACAGCTTAAATTAAACATAGGTTCAATTTTTCAACGTGCATCTGCAGAAACACCAAGAATATAAGAAAGGTACCATAATTCATACCACACTTTTATCTACATGACTTATGTGAAACTTTGAAACGCTGCAGATATGCATGTAAAGCTCTAATTGGAACGACGAGCAGTCGTTAGACTGAACGCTGCGAGTTTCACATGTGTGATTTATTTCTCGTTGTTATGAATCTAAGGATTAAATCTGACTGAATTGGACCCCAAAGACAGTAGTGGCGGGAACTAAGATTGAGTCCTAAGGGCCATCACCAACCACAGTACAAACCTTCCCGAGGGAAGCACATCCCGTCATCGTAGGAGGTAGCTAATACCCCCCCCCCCCTTCGGTACCACCCGAGTGGCGAGAAAGAAATATCATGTCAGAAGCTTCTCAACCTGGCATCTGACGTTATCTCAGGTGGCAGAAATAATACGTAATGAAAAGTGTATTACAAATATTTTAATGGCAGTCGAATGGCTTTTAATTCAATAATTCTCTAGCATTGGCGAATTAGAATTTTTTTTTTTCCATTTATACTTCAAACTGTTATTTTTTCTTCCTGATGAACAAAAATATTAGACATTGTTTTGTTTCCTCTAAATAGACTTGCGAAACTGTGATATCCATTTACGAACACCTTAGATATTAAAAAACAAGAAGGACCTCAAGTGTCGATGTAGTGGGCTTCATTAAGGTGTATGTACACACTTAAAATTTCGAAAATCGTTCAAAATATTGAATATTTTTTTATTGCTTAATAATGTTCTCTGATCCTTTAGCTTTGAAACGATACCAAGATGTTGTCAATATTCGAAATATTTCTCGAGTTATAATTATTTTTCCTGAGGTGCTTTCATTAAAAACTCTAGTTACGGTGTTTTTAAAACTCATTTTATGAAGAATGATATTTTTCCACTATGTTGCTTCATTCAAACAATCATAACTCAACAAGAAATGAACCAAATACAATTATTTATATATCAAAATAATCTGTATGAAATAGCGGAAGTTTTGTGCTTCAATCAAAGTTATATTTATAGAAATAAATTTTTAATAGCTATTTAAAAGTTAAAATTGCAGAAAAAATCTCGCTTTTTCTATTCATCGTTGATGAAAAAATTGTTTTAAAAAAAACTATACATTTTTATATGTTGTTTGAGGCAGACAACATGAAGACTAATATTAGGCATCATTTCCAACTAGAATTGTGCGTCTGTACAAATTAGAATTTAAGATATCACGTTTAAAAAATAGGCTAATTAGCTCATTAAATATTATTTAATTAATTAATAATGAGTGTAATATGGTTTTTTTCTCACTGAAATGAGTTTAAATATATATTAATGACCTACTGTGAAAAAACTGGATTTTTAAAGTTAAAATTTAAAAAAAAATATTCTAGTGTGTACGTACACCTTAAATGATTTTCTACAGAATGTCTCTCAAAGATTGAAACAAGGTTTAATTCTTTACGCATTACAGATAAGTGGACGATGTAAATTGCAAGATAGTTGAAAATAAATTACAGAATAAGATTATATTAATAAAAAAATTTTGAAGTTAACTTTTGAAAGTTACTCTTTTTAAATTTTTATGCTCCTCCTCTTGACCAATTTTATCAATTCTAATTTTTTTTCTTTTCCATCCAACAAGATCGTTAGAAAAAAAATTGTATAACATTTGCTTAACAATTAATTTAATATTTATCGTAAGACTGATACATTCTATGTTAAAATGGAATTAAAATGTAGTGAAAGTCTCATGAAATCAAAATTCATCAAGTGATTAACTGAATTAAACACTAAAAGTAATAAAATATTATAATATCATCAATAATATATAAGTATACAAAATTTCGTCATCAGAAAAGGAATGAGAAATCTTTATGGATTGTTGCTGGCTAGGTTATCTGTAGCGATCCATGATACGACATTTCATATTTTGATGATTCTCTTTCATTCATTATTGCTAACCACTTTGAAAAATATTTTCCTGGCAAAAAACAAAAACAAAGAATAAAATGCAAAATAATAATAATAATAATAATATATAATTAAAGCACAAATGTCATTCAATTTATTTGAGTTAATTAGCACTCAAGATCATCAAAGTCTTTAACGAAGATAGCTTTCTGCAAAAGTGCTACTGAATGGCAGGTAAGATAGCGGAGAAGGCGAGGATATTCAAAAATAAAATGACTAATCAAGCTTAAGGAAGAAATAATGATATGTAACTGTCGTTTTTGGATAACTAATTGAATTACGAGAATCGGGAGAACTTAGAGAAGCTGCTGAAAGATGATATGGAAATAATAAATGGAAACTTTTGTACAACAAATTTAATTTGGGAATAAAGGAACTAAAATGAATTTCTAAAAAAATGCAAAGGAAATATTTTTAAAATTAAAATAAGTGCTTTATAATGAATTTTTGAAATCGTAATTCTAGAACAAATAAATTCTAGAAATCGTAAAAATTAAGATAAAACTTTCAAAACTGTTATGGAAATATTTTTCTAGTTTAATTAAATACCTTAATTGAACTAATGAATTTTATAAATTGGGAAAACATGCATACATTTCTGAAAGATACTCTAGAAATATTTTTCTAGTTTAGATGGATGTTTTAGGAGATATACGGAATTATGAGAATCTCGAGAATTACAATGAATATCTGAAAAGTTTTACGGAAAAATTTACCGAACACATACTTAAGAGAGACTAATGAATAATGGAAATGATGGAAAGTAATACCAAGTAATGCTATATATTGTAAAGTTTTATAGAAAGTGTTTTCAAAATTGAACATCGCATTATGTCAATTAAATAAAAATACGGAAGTTGATGTTATCAAATTATTGGAATGACATGCTATTCCCTTTATTATAGCAATTTCTAAATCTAGCAACAATATCATAAAAAATAACTATCACTTTTTTTATAATGCATTTTCAATGAAATTTCTTTTAAATTGATTCAAAAGGGTTTGCAAATAAAACAATATATATTCAGCTCAAATTTCTTATGACGAAATAAATAAAAAAAAGCCTAATAATATTTTCTTCTTACTTCAGAGCAATATATCTATTGCATAAAACGTTATACAAATCAATCATTTGTATAGCTAACTGAACGATGATACCAAGAATTTTGCAAAATGGCAAAAGCAAATGTAGAAGCGATTTCGGATAAAATAGTGCTCATTGATGAAGCTCAGAAATCTATCGTTCCGCCAAGAATCGATTGGTACTCAATTATTTTTCGAGATACTTATTATGTTGACTGTCGTTTCTAAAATGAATACAAATGATGACTGATGATACAACTTTAAAATAGAGTTTTACAGTTGAATATTCATGGAATGTTGGAAAAAATAATGGTAACTGTTTCGTGGAGATTGGATAAATTTTGTTCTTTAAAGAGAAATCAGAAAGTAAAAATAAAAATAAAAATTCTGCTCTGAAGGATTTATATAAGGAAGGTTTATTCATATTTTTACTTTCTTTTTTTAAATCCATCATTCATACAAAAGATATTTTTTAGTTCTTAATTTTCAAAAGCTGAGCAACATAATCCTGGAGAATTTGTAAAATAGTGATATATTTCGGAAATATTTTCATCCCGAACTGTTGGCAAAAATATTGTAATTAGATTTTTAATAAATGAAAGTTTAGAAAGTTTTAATATGGAATTGCAAGGAACAACAAATTTTTGCTTATTTTGAATCGCTTATTAGTGGCATTTATCTTAAGAATAATGTTTCTTATAAAAAGCATCTTTTATTATATCAAAATTTCTTAATATATTCTTTGAAGTCAATATTTCTATCAATAATGTTTTACATTATTTAACATAATTATTAAATTCTACAATCAGGTATGTGCTTACTTAATGAATTAAACAAAACTTTTTAAAAAAGCTCTTTTTTTTTAATATTTCATAATATAATTTATTTTTCTTGTACTTAATTTTTTTTTTTTTTTCGTTTTCAGCTTTAGTTCCATTTGTTTAGTTTTAATAACTTTATAATTCATTTTTGTAAGTATTATGGATTTTGCAATATTTTTTATCAAATTCATTTCATGCTATCACAATTTGTTTCGAATCAAAATGCAATTAAAGTGTTTTGTTAGCTGATAATTACAAGTAATAAAAATAGCAAAATAGTGCATGGTCATTGGAATAAACATTTGAGTGAAATTTCAAATTTAGCATTTGAGATAGTGAAATGAATAAAAAAGCACATTCCATCACCACAAACGTGAAAACATTTAAAAAGAATATAAAAAATTCCTCTCTGCAAGCTGGAAGGCAAAGGTAGATTCCTGTATATCTGAGTTAATATTTCGCAGCATAAATTGTTGATGTTAGAAATACTCAAAATTAGGGTTTGAAAATCACTTTTCAGCCCCTAACTTCTAAGATATTGCAGTTATTGAAAAAAATTAAATACAAAAGTTATTCAGTTTAATGATGATTTTCTCTGGCCAATTGGATTTATTTCTCTATCTTCAATATTAAGAAAATAATAGAGAAATAAACATTTTATCCCTCCCCCTACCACCACTATTTTTATCATCTTTGATCTAAATAGGACATTTACGAACTTGTCTGAAGAGTTGAAAAAATTTTCCGAAGTTTTGAGAACGATTGCAATACGTATTCTTCCTTATAGAAATATATTTACAGTAAAAGAGTAAAATGTAAAGTATAAATGTAAATATGTAGAATTATAAAAACTTGTACGTAAATGGATTGTATTTCAAACTTTCATTTTCATAAATTGCCCAATTATCATAATTTTTATATTTTTCAAAGATATCGTCTTTATCAATCAAGTTGACGTTGATAATCTTCGCATCGAAACATTGAATAGCTGAAAATAACTAAATAAAGATAATTCATAAGCAGTGTCTAAAATAAAAAAAATGTACTTTCACTTAGTAAACTAATCAACAATTAGCCTGCCATAAATAAGATTTCTCATAAAACAATAAGTGGGTTATCTATACAATTTTTACGAAATCAGATTAATTCGTTCAGTCTTATATTGAAAAAAAGCAAACATTTGAAAGCAATTATATATTTAAAGGAACCACAAAAAATTACTTTTTCAAAGATAGTTTCTTTTTCTAAATACAGCAATAATAATAAAAAAATGCCATTGTATTATATAATTATTATGTACGGTGGAGGTCTGCTTCATATCCGCCTTGCTCCAAAGGTATTGCCAAGCATTTCCCGAGATTTGATGTGTTAACCTTGCTCACTTCGCTAACTATATTGAGGACTTTGTTTGTCCAAGAATAATTATTGTCGCGAAAAAACAAAAACAATTAAGGTTGAACTCATTTGATACCCCTTTGATGCTTTAACTTTTATCGGCGGAGAACAAAAGGCATTTCAAAAAGATTTTCTTTCTTTCTTGATTCTGTGACAATTTAGAAAACAATGCAATTAAGTAAAACTAAGAAATAAAAATTATAAGATTGTAAAAGAAATAAAACAGGTTAAATAAGAATTTCCAGCTGTACAAACATAACCATTCAAAAAATCAAAATATTTAGATTTATTAATAAACTATTTATGGTAGGATACTAGCAAAACTAGTTAAAGCGGTCTTCTCAAAATTTTCTTGTACACTCTTTAATGAAGTTGATATTCCGGAGATCGTCTTTCGCAGCACTGGAGTACATTAATTATGAAACATATGTACCTTTGACGTGATTTGAGCACTTTTACTGAATCTATTTAGTGATTCTTAGAGATGGGTTTGGAGATTAATCCCTGGCATGTTATACTGTTTTCTTTTTTAAAAAACCGTTCAGTATTTTTTAATCTTAATTATTCATATATTCCTTCAATAATCCTAATTGGAACTAAAAAGAAAATAAAAGCTAGAATTTTAAACCTCATTTAATCATAAATTTTAGAAATAAATGGATGTGAAAATAAAAAAAATGCATTTATACAATTTTTCCGAAATTTGTAGAGACATTTTGATTAATATATGACAGTGGTGATACTAAAAATAAAAATATCATGATAACTTGTGATAGTCGATGAGCAAAGGCGAGGAATTTCTCAATTTTTTCAAACCCTATTCTTAATCTTTATAATAACCACATCTGATTAAAATTATCAGTAGCTAAACGAGTTCAATAACCATTACTGGTCCTTAATATTAAAAGTATTAATATCGTCATTTCAATTAAATTTGAGAAATAGTAAAAAGAGAAATTATTATTAAAAATTATACATTTGCAATAAGCGTGAAGCATTTTGACTGGATAACTATGCTTGCAAAGTTGCAATATAAGCGAAATCGATCCAATTATTGAAGATGGATGAATGACGAAGGGCTATTAACTATTGATGATGTTTCTAGGGATCATGAGCTTCATCATGAAGCGAAAGTTGGTGAACATTGATGTTATGTGTTTTTTTAATTGCCTCATATTACAGTAAGTTAATCAATCAAGTAAATAAAATTAAAATAATACAGTAAGCAGAAAAGTTAATTCTAAAAATAACTGCTTTTAAAGTTTTAAAAGCACTTAATTATTATCTTATTTCAATTCTTCGATAAATGCATTCATTAGTAAGAATATTTGGCTTCTAAGAATGTGCATTGTATCATACCATATAGATTCATGGAATTCAAAGTATAAATAAGCTTTGCATTGGTTTTATTTAATAAAACGCAATTCAATTTTAAAATCACAAAGAATTCCCATACGTTTCTCCATTTTACTCCAGCTGTCTCTACCATATACAAACCGATTGAATAATTCATATTCACAAAATTGCCTTTGTTGGCGGTCCTCCATCGCGAAATTATGTATCTTGAATAATGCACATTATTAAAATATATCACATTCGATCGGAGTCGAGAAAGCATGTGGGCGTGTCAATAGAGACTTCCGGGTTATGTAGATAAATACACACACTGTACTTGCTCCATGAACGATAATTTCGACCTCTTTAATAGAAATGCAAAGAAACATTGACATTGTGAATTTAAATAACTGTTGGATGATTTTATCAATAAAATGCAGGAAATGGATTTTTTGAAATAAAATTACCTCATTTCTAGCAGTATTGTTGCCATAGCCTTTTAAGAAAGCGGAAAAGAACGAACAAAGAACAATTTTGATTCTGTTATTGTGACAGCGTCTGCCATCTCGAAAATTGCGTATTCTTAATAATACCAGTGACTAAAATATTTGTTATTCGGTTGGCAACTAGAGAGACATGTGGCTGAATACATTGAAATTTTCCAATTAAGTTGAAAATGTGTAGATATAATATTTAATCAATGAACAACAGCTTCAGCATACTTGATTGGAATACGATGAATGGTAATATTTAGTGGTGTATTCTTACAATTTTTCAAAAGTAGGGGAAATCTAAGAGCTGTTTGGATAAGAAGCGGAAAAGTTAAGAAAAAGTAACATCTTCATTACAAATATAAAAGAAATGTGCATAATTGCTAATCCATTCTTTCAGTAACAGACTCTTAGTATAGAATGTTGAATTTCACCATCGTTTTATTTACTATTTACTCCGAATTAAAACGCTTCTTTTGCAACTTCTTCTTAAGTAGTCCATGAATATGATAATCACAAGGCAACAACTCGGTCTGGTGATGAATTTTCCAAATTTTGCAGCTGTGATTTTATAAAATCACCTAGCTTTCACGAAATATGGTCGCACATTATATAGAAGAAGAATCATTTGCAGCCAGGGCATTTACTTTTAATTATTTTGCTAAGTTTGTTGTAATGTAGATTGCAGTACTTTCTGTAAAAGTACTGCTGTATTGTATGCTGCAGTAGTCGCACTCAAAAAAAAATTGATAGTGGAATTTTTTTTTGGAAAGAACTTAATTACGGTGATAAAAGAAGAAGCATTAACATTATTATTCTTTCAACACAAATTTCTTTTTTAAATTTTTACAGCTTAGAAAATTAAGATTATTACTACTTTGATTTGGATGTTCTTATTGTTCTCTTGAATTTGGGGATGCAGTGTTGATAACAAGGCACACACTTGCAAAAATTCGTTTCAGGATTGCGAGATTTTCATTAAAACGGATCAAATGATGTACACTGACTCATTTGTTGTTTCTTGCTATTTGGATTGAGGAATTGTGGCGCCCACTAAGCACATATTTCATTATACTGCAAATGCATGGTAGATGATTGATTGCACCGATTTTTCACACATCTAATATCATATCATCAATGAGTGCCTATCATGATATTCGACTGACCTTTCTTAGCAATTCCATTATTAAGTACTACCCTTCATAAGGACTCGTATATAATTTGCTCACACTTGTTACAAACAGTATTAACCGCAAGCAAATGAGTTTCATCATGAAATAATGAAACAATAATCAGCATTGAACATACCTTCTATCACTGAAAATCTCAATACTGCATGATTTTTATCTTAGAAACAGTCATAGATAACATTGTAAAACTGTATTTTAATGTATAACGATGATATTGGTGCAACTTCATTTTAATTTAAATTTGGTAACTTTCTCACTATTTGTATTGAAATGTTGAATATTATTAAAAATAACAAAATAAAGAATCTCTACCTTGAGAATACGAAAAAAGAAAATGTTGACTATCAGTCAATACTATAGGAACAGGTTGTGAGTAACGCAACTCATCATCGCAAGTTATTGTAATTCACACGTAACTAAATATTATAAATAATTATTAATGTTTTGTATTTGTTTAATTGTTATAATTGTTCATGTTTGTTTTTAAAGTAATTGCAGCAAAAATATTTTATATATTATTTCGTGTTAAATGAAACTGTTTTTCTGCTGTTGCATCTGGCAACGAGGATTATGTTGTAAAAATAAATAGAACGAGTGAGATGCTCGCTGTTACTTGGATTTGACGTAGTTTGTGTTTTGATTTTAATTTCTTTAAAACACTTTCAATCGTTGGTCGTAATATCCTAAAACAAGAAATGTTTATTTTATGTATCGAGCGTTTACAATCTGCACTTTAAAACGCAGAGTCATACGCCGATAATACCAAATGCAAAAATAGCCTGGAAACAATAAAAAAAATAAATAATAACTGCTAACCGTTAATGTCTTAGTATGAAATTTAAAATTTAAAACTTTCTATAATTTTCTTTTCCCAATATTTGCGAGAAACAGATATATAATATTTTAACTCTATTGATATCATGTTGGAACCTTATTTCTCTTGTAAATGTTTTCGATGTAGCTCTTATTTATATCGGAAAACCCGACAAAGATATTAACATTCGTTTTGAGATAAAAATGATTAATTATACCTTTTGAGGTGTTCATTACAATAGAGCCGCGAGAAAATATAGCAATTGATTGGCTAAACGAAAGAAGAAATAAAGCTTCCTATATGCCATAATTTATAGAGGATCTGGAGCAAAAATATTGGATTTATGAAGTCGGCCATTCAATCGAAGCTTTATTGATCGAGATGATTCTTTTATGTTCTGATTTTGTGCACCATATAATCTGTAAAATAATATTATATATGTTCGATTCAATAATATAGTATTGTGAATGTTCTATAGCATAGTGTAGAATATATAGCAATTATACATGATGAAAATGTAGGCTTCTTTTTAGTTATTTAAATTCAAAACTGCGTCTCGTATAAACAGGGAATTATTTTGTACCTATAGTAAATTAAATATGTTGAATTCATTGAGACATGTTACAGCTCTCTTAGCTGCAAAAAATAAAGAACTGCCAAAAAGTTCAGTTAGAACAATGTGCACTATATAATAGCGAAAACACAGAAAAAAGTTTCGTGGAATTAAAACTGTGAAGTTTTTGGTGTTCTTTGGAATTAAAATTATCAACTTTCCATGATACGAAAAAGGGTCCGTCTTAAAATTGAAAAATGTATCCCTTTCCAAAACTGTTTTTTTTTTCAGATTTTATTTTTTATTTTTTTGTTTGCTTTCTTTTTTTCTCACATTTAATTTCGCAGTTGTTGCTTAGTTAAAAAATAACAGTATATTAATCCTGGAGAGTAAATATTTTCAATTTTCTTAGAACCCTTTTTCAAATTAAGGAAAGCTCAAACTTTTTATCGCAAATTCTCCTGCAACTTAACAAATAACCCCTTGAAACTTTTTCTTATATTCTTATTAGCACTATATCTATAGAAGGCACATATCTATATCCTTCATTTTTTTTTGCAGCTTCCTTTTATTGCCACTAGAGATACTAAACCTTTTTCATTTAGCATTTATCATACCCACTTGTCTTTAAATAGACATCAATTCCCTGGCAATACGAGAGGCTGTTTTGAATTTATAGGACTTAAAAGGACTTTACCATTCACTCTGTATATTTTGCATGAATACAATGAAACTAAAATGATTAATTAACAGGGTAAATAAAGGTTATTAATTAACAGGTCGAATGAACTCACAAATATCAAAATAATTTTCGAAATTGCTTTTAATAAGAAAATAATTGTATACTTCCTCTGTCAAAAATTACAAATGCAAAGAGGGAATAAAGGTAATAAAAATTCCGAAGTCGCAATCTATATTAAGAAAGGTGAATATTCTTTAAATTAAATACGTAATTATCGAGAACTTATGGAAATATTTGCGTAGAATACATGTTATTTAATTTCACTCAGGTGGGAATTTCTAATTTCCCTCGACTTTTACCCTTTTGGCTTAATGAATCCCCTGTTAAATGCAATCTGACTGTGCTCAAAATTTCCCGCATGTGTGCTGCTGAATTGGAATTACGTTTACTGAACTTTGAGTCAGCGAGCAATTCCTAATAATGCGTTTAAATGAAGGTATTTCTTAACACATTAGCCTAAACACTTATTTCCCAAATTTTAGCAAATGCATTGTTGTTTGAAGTCATTTTTAGCTCAACATGTTAGTGCAATAATTTTCTCGTGCCTTATTTTATTGATTCTTTTAATAAAAAGGAAAATCATTTCCTGAATGTATGAATACTTTTCATGCAAATATGTTGTATTAAAGACCTGAATACGACTTTCAATAAGGAGGGAAAATAATCAGATTACATTACCTCCGTTTTTCTGCAAATTTCTCTGCATTCAATTTTTTTTTTTTTTTTTACTCATTTCATTTGCATAAAACTTGTTATGCATAAAGTAATAAATATTGCTGTATAAGATGCTTAACATTTTAAGGACATTTGTATATTATATATTTGACATATGGAATTTTTTGTCAGGAATATGATTCGGTGCAAATAAGTTCCATTAAATTCTGAAACGGCAACATGCGTTTCTGAGGAATCTGATTCCCCAACCAGCAAGAAAAAAAGAATGAAATACTCTTTTTTTCCCTATATTCATTGTTTGTTAAAGATATAAGATGCAATTGCAATGAGAATTTTTTTAAAAAAATTAAAAAAGAGAAAGAAAGATTTCTTATGGTTTGTCGCAGAGAAGGAAATTAAATGAAATTAAACGAATCTGAAAGCAATAAAAATATTTCATTCCTCTAATAATAAAAAAAATGCATGTTTTGTCTCTATTGTTGGTTGCCAATTACATAACAGAGTGTATTAAAATAGCAAGAAAGTGAAAATCATTTCAAATACTTTAATAGTTCTAATGCGAATATTTCTCAAAAATAAATAAGAAAAAGAAGCTATCTTTAATGACCAACTGGATTAATGGCTTTTAAAATTTAAGTGAAATATTTTATGTTATTTGGTCTTAATGGCTTCTTTAGTAAAATACATAAAAATTTCAAATTTTGATTATCATAAAACTTACACAATTTTGGAAGCTTAAGATAGTTTGTTCCTCGTATTATACATTTGGTTAATTATCTGTCATCTATCATAAAATATGAAATTTGATTTGAAGGAAAATCAATTATACTACAAAAGATTTTTTTCGCATAAGCCAAACACTGTTTTTAAAAATATAAGCATACATGATAAATAATAATTACGTGATTTAGGTAACAAACAAATGATCACGTTTTACGATATTTGAGTAGATTTGATAGATCTTTTCTACAGAGCGTTTTGAATGCTTTCAAATCATGAATGCAACAATTTACAGAATGTATACAAGCCTGTATGCATTATCATGTGTAAAAATAAATAAATTTTATAACATGTTTTAAAGGATACTTTTCAAGTAATCCTTTTTATTAATTATGTTTCGATATTTAATTAATTTATTTCTATAAAGATTTTGCAAATATAACTTTTTGTTCTCGCACGCGAATGATACTACATCCGCTACACAAACTAGTGGAAACGGTCTCATTGAAACTTTCACTCATGTTCAATATTAAAGAAGATATTTCTCCTTCCCTCTTTTTCCCATATAAAAATTATAAAACTTGGACAAAATCATATACACAGAGACAGCTCAGACTTTTATTTCCAAAATCTTTTCAACATACAGTTTTTTGAGTTTAATAATAAGCTGGATAAAACCGAGTGCGCATTTTGAAAGCCATTTTTTTCATTTGGCTATTTGATACCAAAATTTGCCATAAGAAAAGGTTAGAAACTAAATCACTCACCAAATTCCATTTATCAAAAGTTAGAGAATTTACATACATGCGAATGTACAGACCAGAAGATGGTGTACGAAAGATTTAGTTTAAAATTTGATATTGATATTTACTTCAGATGTCATAATGTTTTACTAAATGTTACCAATCCATCTCTCTGTTTTTGTATTTATCGTGCCAGCAGGTAGATGTATAGACAGGTAGATAAAAATTCTATGAAAACTCTCTATTCAAATTCTACAAATCTGGGGTTAAGTCTTTGATATTAAGAACAAATTTCACATTTCAAGTTCACAGAATTTTCGATTTAACTTAATCCTGAAGAGATAGGCATTTTTCTAAAAACGTTTTTATTGGAATAAGGAAAATCAAAAATATGGAAATTCGCCAATTACTCGAGTTCGAATTTTTTGACAACTAAAACACATGTTGTATTATACTTCGTATATGAGAAGGTAAACGAATGTATATGCGAAATGAATGTTCCTATACGAGAAGGTAAGCGAATGTATATGCGAAATGAATGTTCGTATACGAGAATGTAAGCGAATGTATATGCGAAATGAATATTCGTATATGAGGTAAACGAAGGTAACGAATGTATGAGAAGGTAAAGGAATGTTGAATGTGTATTCTTCTGAATGTTTTTAATCATGATGAAATCTATTTATCTGAGTAGTACCTGGAAAATTGAGCTTCGTTAAGAATGTTTTCTTTTAAAAAAAAACTTGTTGAGTTTTGCCATGGTGAAATCGGATCCAAGATGACGCTATATGACATTGTCAACATGAGAGCAGATAGAAAAAGACTCTAACAGTTATAAAACAGCAATTTTTGTGTGTGTGGAATAGCGTTTTTTCAGGAAAGACACATATATAGATAAATTCAAGAAGCAAAACATTATCTAAATATAAAAGTTAATCCAAATCTTAAGAGCTGTTTTCCAGATACACGAAATAAATTTATATATATATATATATATATAAATATACAAGAATTGCTCACTTAAATTTATAAGATTATCTGAATTAATGTGTAGCCAGACACTCAAGTCATTTCAATTCGGTAACAATCACGTTATTTAACATAGATAATTACTTAAAATCTGATGTTTACTCATATATGCACGAAATTCAACAGCTTAAATGGCCGACATGCACTTCAAAGTTAATGAAGCACCTTTCCAATTTTCCGTTAGAGGCTCGGTGTCTAGAGAATACAGAAAAGTTGCTCGAGTGCTCCACTTACATTTAAAGATGCTGAAATCCCTCTTAATTTAATCATACCCGTTGCTCGTGTGCGAATATAAATCTTTGCCTTAAGCATGAATTATTGAATTTCTGTAATGCGGCGCTATAAAATCTTTTGCAGCTGCTTTCCCTATTTAAATGAGATTCTATTTAGGTTTGTAATTTCTTCTGATGTATGCATTAAAAGGAAGGTTTCATCTGGAATTTCTGAAAAGGATATGGAAATTATGAATTCTCGATCTCGGTGAAAGTTCTCTTTAAAATCATGTGGTTATTTGAATTTCTAATAATCAGAAGGGAGTGCATTTGTTAGGGTACTTAAGTGCTCTTCAAAATAGATCTTTGAATATAGAGCCATTAAATTTGGAATAAATATGCTTTGAAACGAGAAAATGTGTACCTTGTAAAATATTCTTAGAAATTCCACTTATTTAAAAATTGAGTGAGATTTTGGCGTTTATTCTACGATGTGAACATATTGGTGGATTTAATTAATTATTTAATCAGCAAATGCAGTTTTCCCTGAATATTGGCAACAATTTAAAAATATTTTTACCGCTTAATTTTCAGCAAAAGATTTCCCTATTAGAATGAAATTCAAATCGCTTTCCTTGGTTCTTCAAACTTTTAATAGTGCGATTTTCTTCTTGCGATCTTCTTCATTAGCTTCTCAAAACTAAAATAGAAAGATTGTAATAACCCTTTGCACTCAGAAAAGTAATTCGAAACACAGTACTCTCCTTAATACTTACCTTGTTTAGTGCTCCTAAAAATAAATACATATATTTGTTTTAAGTTGAATTTTCTCGAGAAAGAAATCTATATCTTCTTACAACTCTCTGTAAGTAGTTGTAGCCTGTAGGCGGCCGTAGGAGGGCCGGGATAGTCTGGTTGGTAGGGCTTTGGATTCGCATTCCTTTGACAGTGATTTCGAACCTCGCGGCCAAAGACTCTCCCTGTGTGTGGTAGCTGGAGCACGTATAAATCTGTCGTGGTAACAAAACCCTCTATGTCGAGAATAATATCATTGGGGGTACTAGATCAGGGGAGATCGTTCTGTGATTAAGGTCTGAATTACGATTGTTATCATGGAATTCGAGTTAGTTAACATAGTTAACAGAACGACAGTTGATCCATTAAAATTAATCGGCTTTTATGACTTTTACTATTTGGTAATTAAAGGTATTGAGGCAGTCGATATCATCAAATCATACATAATAGATTGTTCTGAAATCAAGCAACTTATATTCCTTGCGGACCAGTTAGTTTTTAAAGGTGGCTCTCTATTAGAATGAAGCTCTAGTGGTTCCTTTAACGATATTAATATTCTACGGAAGCATAAATATTCTAGTTCAAAGTTTATGAACTCGATATTCATGGGCTGTATGCGTCCTGAGCGGAGATCTCTGTAGGACTGCAAAACAGTTTGTAATAAATGTTTTATTTAAAATTTTGGTGCTTCAGTTTTCCACATTTTAAAAATTACTAATTTGAATTATTTATTTGTGTATCCTCATTTCCATTAAAATTCTTATATTATTATCCATTCATTTATTAATTTCAATAAAATTCCTATATTCTTATTTCTAATAAGACTTCAATTGCATACACATATACAGAAGCGTTTTACAAGTTTATAATAATTTTTCTATCTATCTATCCATCTCTCTTTCTCTTTATGTACTCACACACACACACACACACACACACACACACACACACACACACACACACACACACACACACACACATACACACACACACACACGCACACACACACAGAGAGAGAGATAATCATATGTATATGTATGGATATAGATATATTAAGTGTATAACTATATACAAATGGAGATGATTTGCTAGCCATGCTGATTAGAATTAAGCAACAATAAATCAGTTTGGATGCCTGAATTTTATAAATATTTTCCAGCCTGGTTTGAAAGCATTTGAAAATTGGCACGCGATATTATTTTCATGCATAATCATTTATCGATGCGAGTAATTATTTTCACTTGTAAAAACAATTGTATCCCGTAAAATCCAAAGAGAACAAGGATACTGCACAAAAGATAAAACCCTTCAAGTGGAATAAAGTACAGTTGAGAGGAAATATCAATTATCAAGAAGGAAAAAAATTTATTTTCGTTATTTTTATTATATGGTAATATAAAAAAAAACCAACATTTCGATAAAAATAAAATAAAAAGGGTCTTCATGAAATCAGACCTTGTTTATTGAGATGTTTTCATATGAAATTGACACTCTTCCTTACATCAGATAATAGTACTTTGTAATAATTTTTCCAAAATGTTAGCAAATTCACATTTGAAAGGCTTTATTCCAAGTACCCATGGTGGATTAAAGATTAAGTACCTTCTTATAGAGCAAAGATAAAAAAAAAATTAAAGTATTCTGGCTTACTTTATATATATTAATTAGTAAAAATTATAAATTCGGATAATTATAAATTATTAGGACAATATAAATATTTTGTATCTAGCATAATTGATCAGATTTGTATCTTTAATTTTGTTCACTTAATTATTATATTTTGGACACCAAGTGCCTGCTTAATATACTTGTATACGAATGATGATGCCGAATAGTCTTGAGGAATAACAATTAAATAAATACATTGATATATTCACAAGAATACTAAAATAAAAAATAATAATTTTAAAACAAAACAATAACATTGTTATGTTAAAACGTGAAAGTGGATTAGTTTATTAAAATAGATGTCTTGTAACATGCTCTACCTAAAGTTGCAAAGTGCTTAAATCTATTATAAGGAGTCTCATTTCCAAGTAGGAAACTGTGAAATACTGTAAACGAGATTGTCTTCATTGTATGAATTGGATAAAGATTTTCGAGAAAACTCATAACACATTATTTAAGAACTTATACAAGCCACATGACTTAAAAGCTCATTACTCTTTCTAAAGTCAAAAATATAAAAAAAATAAATAAATAAACAGGCTAAGAAATAAAAATAATGAAGGCAATTTCCGATGGCAAGCACGCATAGATGACTCAACCTCAAGAAATTAATGTACTAATGTAAATTAATATCATACTGAGGAAAAATCTAACCATTTAATTCAAGGTAATAAAACAATTTTTATTATCTGATACGCATCGATTCAGATGAAATGCCTGTCCGGTTATTCAAATACAAGTGAGAACAAAACTATAAAACGTAAACATATAAATGAATTAAATTTGATTCGAAATTTTCTCATCAATTCATATTAAATTTGGTATAAAATCTATTTAATAGTTGACCGTCATGTATGTAAATAATTAAAACGCAATGATTTAAATAAATGAAATTTGGTGTATGATCGTATGACCACAATTATAGATCTTTGGCAAATTTTGCTTTCAATAGGTCTGAAAAATGGCCTCCACAATACATTTTATATTTTCTAGTACTTCCAAATTTAACAATATGTCAGTAAGTAATCGCCAATATATCGCCATTGATCGAATTGACGCCAACGAGCGACATTTCTTAACCGTTGTTTGTGAATGCACAGTTACTGGTTTTCTGTACTACATTCACAACTCTCATGTCTGGGACTTTAAAAATAGAAATTTGAGCGCTTGTGTTGCTTACAACTTTGTATTTTTATGCTAAGGAGAGGAGGGATATCACTCGTATCCCAGGCGTGGGTAACACGCCCCCGTATTTCTTTAAAAAAAATTGAAACTGTTGCTGAAGTCTCAAAGTAACGTAATTAATGCTGTACGTATTACCATCAGATGTCTTATTTTAAAATATACTTTGAAAACTCCGATGAGAAACCTTTTTCTATAAGTAGAGAGATGTTTCTGCTTATGTCATTTTCATATATTTAAGCAATATGGCGAAGATTCTACTAATGTTTGCAGTATAAAGAAATTCAGACATGTATTTGGACCACAATCACTTTCGATTTGATTTAGAATTCGACACAAAACTGCAATTTGGGACATACAACCAATTACCAAGTGTCATTTATAGAAGTCAATACATTTTAAAATTACTGTGTTTCTTTAAGTGCATAAACATAACATCATCTATCTGTCGCTTTATATTTTTGTGAGATGGTGCCTCATTTCTAGTTTATAGTTACTAATATTAAATTTCATTTATCAATAATTTTGAATAATTGCCCAATGTATCGTTTGATATACGGTGTTCACAGCCACAAGAAGATAATTTCAAAAAAAAAAAATGTTTTTCGAATTTATCCATGTTTGAAATGTGGAGATTTATCAAAATCTCGAGGTCCAGTTTTATGACAACTTTAGAAGTTTCTTGTTTTTAGGAAATTGAAAAATAATAATTTATTCTGCTTGATGGAGTGTGAGTTTATTCGTCCTGTCTCCAGCTAAAAATAAAAAATTACAATTGATTACATTTAATGGAGAGAGAATTGATTCTTCACAGTCTCGCGCCAGAAGTTAAAAATTAGGGAATTATTCTGCTTGATGGAGTGAGATTTGATTGTTTCTAGTTTTCCTCTAGTTAAAAGCCAATACTCATAATTAACCGGTTTTTATTTATATTTTTGCAAGTCAATCAAGCTTTTTTGCAGTTTTAATAAAATTAACATTTCACTAAAAAGTGCTATTAATGTATTTATTTCTTCATTTCAGTTTCTTTTATCTTCTTTTTTCTTCCATCTTTCGTGTTCCATTTTCAAGTCGATTTAAAATAATTAGGAATTTCGAATGTTTTTATTTAAGTGAAAAGTTAACTTTAGAAGTTTCCATCAGTGCATTTTTTTAAAAAACACATGTTTTGTATAGAAATTGGTTAGCAGTTAAATCATGCAATACATTTTTTTCTGAGATATAGGATAGAATTTGCTAGATAGTATATTTCCAACTCAATTTCTCTGTAATGTTTCATAATTACTAGATAATATATATTCATACAAAATTTCTATTTCAATTTTATTGTAGAATTACAAGTTTTATTCATAGAATGAACAGTTTTATGTTATGGTAACTCGAATCTCTTCTTCACTTAAATTTCGCCAAACGATTCAATATCTATTCCATCTGCAACAAAAATTCTGAGCAGGGCAAGATTATTTAAAGTATTCAACTTGGTTTAAAAATGAATTATAAATAAGATTCAAAAATATATGTACCATCGTTATAGTATTTCTCAGTTAAGAATCGATATATTCCAGTATTTGGAATAAAATTAACATAATTTACATTTATATTTTTCCATTTTATTGCAAGTAAAGCTTTTGATTAATAATTAATTATATTATTGTTATAATGTTTCTGGAAGTTGTTAATAATATATAATAGCGAATATTAAGTGCGATTCAAATAATTGCAAAAGAATCCTAAATTAATTTTTAATTAATATTAAGCATAAAAATCTTGGTTTATGAAGCTCTGATATGTTAAAAAAACATGAAATATTCCACACACACATACACACACACATTTTACTCTTCTTTTAAATCCAAAATTATACGTTATCCCTTTTTAACTATGTTCCATGAAATATTTGACAGCATATCGTTTTTTTTAACCGAAGCCGTATTTAATTATCGAAAATAAAAGACACGTAAAATATCCATTTTCAATTTTTCGTTTTTTCAGTACAGTAACAAAACTGTGATAAAGTAAATCATGCGTTTTGTTTACTCTAATTCCAATTAGTTGCACATATAGTGGCCGAGTAATTTTCTGAAGAAACTCTACCAATTTTGGAATGAAGCAACTTTCTTGCTTTTCATGTTATATCATAATTGATATCAAAATTAACCTTAGAACTATAATAACATTTGGTCAATATGGCGACCCACCGGATATATCAATTTAGAAGCTTCAAAAATGAGAAATTGTGCTATTTAATAATAAATATTTAAATATGTGAAAATGAGTAAAAATGTACAACCAAAAATAAATAAATTTATCCTTAGTTGTGCGTTTTACGTACGATCAGAACCCTTGATTAGCAGAACTTTAAAATCTGGGAGGCTAGGGTCAGCCATCTCCAGCTTAACAGGTAGTTTTTCAAATCCAATAAGAAAAACTGAAATAAAGAAAAAAAAATTATAGCCTAAGGTTTTTAGTAAAACATTGTTTAGAATTTCATTGCAATTATACAAAATAGTCATTAGCGTTAAATTTACATTAAATTCGCCATTATTCTCATAATAATGTATTATCATAATTGTTCCATAATTCTATTAGAATATTTATTCAAAAGGTTTTTAAGAAATATGCTTAGAATATATTTAAACAACATTTTAATTGTTAAATATCACTCATTCAGTTTGTATTACAGGCATTTTCCAGATAGACCAATGCTGGAACATGAATAAATTAAATTAAAATGATTCTAAGTTTCCATTGAAGAATCACATTCGTGATGTGCTTTGCTGATATAAAAAGAATCGTATTAATGGCGTCCTGAAGGTCTCTTTGATCTGACAAAACACTCAAACTGACTTTAAAACTTTCTCTTCAAGATAAGGACCCATCACATTCTTATCATACAGACAAACTTTAGCACTACATATCCAAAGACTAGAATTTTAAAACTTGAAAGGATTGTGAAGTGCATACCTGTAGCTTCTCATAATTCAGATGATTTTTATTTTACTTTGATAAAAAAAAAAGGTTTTTTATAACCTTCTTTAGAATATCAAGATAATTATTTATATAGATTTGATTTATTACTTTATTTTTACATTGATTAAATCAGTAATATAATGAACTGTAAAGTAAGTCAAAACAAAAAATAAAAAGCTACGATGAACTAAAATAAATATATTATTGACTAGCCGCCTTTGGAGACCAGCCGGTTCGCCAATCTTAATGTTCGTTAAAATTTTAATAATTAAATATTTTATGCAATTCCAACTTTAATAGATTCTTCAGCAAAATATTTTAAAACTTCACATTTTGATAGTCATGTAATTTACTCATAATATTATAAAGGCTTTCAGTCATAACGTGATATGTATCTCTCTAATTTTCTGTTACCCCTCGTAGAATTCATACTTTAAATTAAAGGGTAAATGATTAATCTGCAATTAATATAATAATATTTTGTACTGAAACAAAGAATTTTTTTTAATAATATGATTACTGATAATAGATTCACTGAGAGTTTAAACTTTATGGGCACTAAAGAATATCTTTCTTAATTTATGTAATATCTCAAGAATTTGTCAACAAAATTTTCTCAGATTCATCATGAACAGATCTATTAATGAACAATGTTTCATTTTAAATGCATTAAACACAAAGAAAATAAAATGAATCGTTTAAAATAATAGGTCGAAAACAGGTTTAAAAAAACTACTTTAAAAACGATGTACTTAAAAGTATAAGCATATACAAAAAATATATATAACTAACATAAATACAATTTAATTACAAAAGCATGCAACTAACCTAAAAATAATTTAAATCATTGAAAACAGATTAAAAAAAACTACTGAAAAAACGATGTACTTAAAACTATAAGCATATACAAAAAATATATAACTAACATAAATACAATTTACTTACAAAAGCATGCAACTAACCTAAAAATAATTTAAATCATCCGTTGAAAGTGGTTGTCATGACAACAATCAGAACAATGCGCATGCCTGAATTTTCTTCGCCAGTTAGGTAAAGCAAATGCGTGAATTTTTCTACGCCAGTTGGGGTAACGCTATGCAGATTAGACATTTTTAATTTCCTTTATTCTGTGTTATTTTAATTCAAAAGTACTTCAGAATGAATCTGAAACATGGATTAATTAACAATATTTAATTTTAAATGCATAAAGCATTAAGAAAATAAACAGAATCGTTTAAAATAATCCGCCGAAAAATTTTAACCCTAGCCCCATTACTGTTGGGAGAAAAAAGAATCTGAAGCTTTACTCATTTGGCGGTGGGAAAAATGGAAGATTTTTTTTTGGCGGAAAAGTTGGCGGTGGGAAAAATGAAAGATTTTTTTGGCGGGAAATTTAGTTTTTAATTAATAATTAAAATTCGAATTAAAATTTCAAAAAAAGGGACCCCAGGTGCACATTCCCGACCTCTAAGCTATACATGTACCAAATTTGATAGCTGTATGTCAAATGACCTGGCTGTAGAGCGCCAACACACACACACACACACACACACACACACACACACACACACACACACACACACACACACACACACACACACATTGAGCTTTATTATAAGTATAGAAAACTGGAAATAATGTCAGCCTAAATCTTAAGTAATTCAACAAAACACATACGGAAGATTAAACTAAAAATAAAGCAAAAATACAGCTCTAGTTGTATAATTTACACGCCACTGCAACAATTTCGCTGTTTCCAAGACAACGGCACGCGTCGAGATCTTTTAGTTTCTGTCGCAAATTTAGAGTTATTTAGACGACCCAGTGATTCAGACAGAGTTTACGACGGACCCTTGGAAAGATTAATTTCGTGCCACCAGCTGTAGAGGAAATTGATATCGGAGATAGTTACTTTTTTCTTAATAGGAGCAGATTTCCCTTTTTGGAACAAAATCCCTAGAGGGAAAATGATGTTCACGATTCCATCTTTATTCAAATAACATATGGCATGTACACAATGCTTTCTGTACTCTTAGTAGGGGATCTTTACTACTTCTTTCTTTCTTCTTTCTGTTTCTTTTTTTTTCACTAAAAAGAAAAAGAATATACATTGGATTTCAAACTGTTAATCATTTTTCCCTCCTCATTATTTATTTAAATGAAGAAAATATCCTGTATTTATTTCTAAGTTAAAACTGTGATTCTCCAAGGGATATTCTCAGATAAAAGAAATAATAAAAGTAAAACATTTATTTTAGAATAATATTTTCTGCCTTACTTCCAATTTTTATTATCTTCGAGTTCGTATTCGAAAAATAATTATTTCACTGAAAAATAGTCTCCTGTTTTGCTTGAATCGAATGAAACGCTAGAATCAAGATCATTAGAGGAGATGAAAGAATTTTTCTCTGACAAAAAAGAGAAAACAGAGATTTCGCTTTTATTTAGCTTCACCTATTTCGTGTTGTAAACAATTCTTTCTATTTTTCAGTTTCGCAAGTTAGTATTATCAGAACATAAATTAAATGATGATTTCAAAGGAATAGTACTACCTGATATTGAATTTGAAAAAGATAAAAGCAAAATGTTATGATTTTTTTTTTCAGTTTTAGCAGTGCAAATTTAAGAAAAAATAAAAATTAATGAAAATGAATTGAATTGCTGCTCGTTGTTAGATTCCCAAATTTTTAAGTCAGAAAGGGCAGGTGTTTTCTTAGTTATATTAACATGTCTTTTGAAGTAATTCCAGGAGCTGTTTTATAGTATACTTCTTTATATAGCGAAACTTCTTAAGAAGCAGTCTAAGGGAAGATCAATACCCACTCTCTAAAGTTCAGTACTGAAACAGTGGAAGGGCGTTTGACCCTTATTATCAGAGTTACGGCGCTTGAGGCTCCAATACTCGTCGTTCGTTTTTAAAAATATAATTTCTGTTTGATGTCGAGACCTTACCACAAGACCGCCATGACCCGTTGACATTACTTGAAGCCGAGCAAATATTGTAAGAGATTCAAATCTAATATTATGGTAATGAGTATAATTATTACATCTTCCAATAATTTTCGGTACACTACTTTCAAGAAGTTTATCTATTCCAAATTTTCCAGTGACATGTCACGAGGAAATTTTTTTTTTCATATCTTCCTTGATCACGATCTCTGAAACCCAAAAATACAATTTATTCAAAAATCCTTGACCATTCACAAAGCTCGCCGAATTTCAAATAGCATGCTATACTTTATTACATTGTAAAATATGGTAAAAAAAATAACAATATTTTACAACGTTGTTTTTCAATATTTAAACAATATAAAATATACTTCTCCACTATTGTTAAATATAGTACAATCATCTTTAGAAGTTAATTCTAAGACTACATGCAATATTGTTGATATGGTATTCGATATTCCATGGTATACACTATATTATTCAATACTGAAATATTACTGGAAATGTATAACACTTTTCTCATGCTAAATTTCCAGCAATATAATTTATTTAGTATGAATGAATTTATGGTGTCTATGCATATGTCTTGAATATTGAAGACTGAATAAGTTTTATAATTATATAAATAATAGCTTCATCATACTAAATAACATTAGTACTAAATTTAAGTGTAGCTCAATTTAGAAATTAGGAATAACCCTATCTATAATCTGAAAGCCATACTAGATATACTAAAAGATATTTGAAACAGAACAGCAATAAAATTGAAACAATGCATGTTTAAATGTTGTTTGTTGTCTTAAGCAAAAAATACGGGATGGAAAAATTTCTGCAGAACAGCCTCCAACCCATATGGAAAGCATTACAAAGTCGCCTTTCGGAAATTAGTTATCCCATACCAAAACTTATATCTGATAAACAGTGACCCAAACGGAAGTCTGAAAGAAGCAGCACAAACCATCCTGGACCAGATTTTCCCATCTATTGCTATAACTTAAACACTTCGACTCAGCCACTTGGCCCTCCATTCTCCCTCCAAGAAATGTCAGTGGTAATATACCGTCTTCCGTCAAGAAAAACTCCCGGTATTGATGGAATTAGCAACCACCTTATTAAAACTATCCATAAGCTATTTCATAATATCTTTCCAACTCTCTTTAATAGGTGCCTAGAATTAAACTGCTTCCCAGATTTCTGGAAAATAGGAAATATTATATTTTTCCAGAAACAAGGAAAAGACCAAAGAGTGGCATCTTCATATCAACCCATTTCTCTCCTGCCAACAATCGGGAAAATTCTAGAGAAAATTATGACTCAAAGGTCCTGTCCTTTAAACATCAACAAAGCACCTGTCCTTTAAACATCAACAAAGCACCTGTCCTTTAAACATCAACAGTCTCTTTCACAGCTTCCTCAAAAATGGAAGGATGCCGTATTGACTCCAGAAGGTAGAGCCATGAAAAATCAGAAACAAGGCTGTCCTTAAGGATCATGCAGTAATCCGACTTTGTGGAATCTCATAGCCAACGAAATTCTCAATCAGGTCAGGCCAGAAACCGTACATATCCAAGCTTTCGCAGATGATTTTATACATGTTATCGAAGCGGACACAAAAAATAGCCTTGCAAGAGAAACACAACTTGCAATAGCTAAATTTAACTCCCGGAGTTTAAATAATCAACTTTCCATTTCCACCGAAAACAAAAACTATATATTGTTCAGCAAAATGGTGAGAGGTCCCAGAATCAGATGGAATGGAGACATTATCAAGAGAACTAAATCTTTTAAATATCTAGGAATCCATATTGATGGACAATTAAAATGAATAGAACATATAAAAAAACAAGGACGAAAAGCCAATAAAATGCATAAAAGCCTCAAAAGAATCGATGACAGCACATGGGGAATCTCTTAGAAACATAGAAGAGTTCTTTATAAGACAGTAGTTGAGAGAATGCTCGCCCATGGTTCTTCAGGGCTGTGTCTAAATCCAACATACAGAATGAAGAAGAAACTATTCAGAGACAATTTTTCTCTGTATTTTTAGTGCATATCGCACAATTCCAAAAACAACGTAACAAACGATTTTAGGCATTCCATCTTTTCACATGCAATTACAGTTTGAAGCCAGAATAACTTCAATATAACGCATAAGAATCTCTCTTGCGTATTACATAATAGAGATCCAAACAGAAGAGCTAGAGAAGAAAGCAACTGGCTGATCTACACACTTTCCACAACATCTCAATCCCAACCAAATCTCATTAGAAGATAAATGAGTAAATATATCTCAAATGAACAAATATCAATTACTGATGGCTCAAAAACAGAACATGCAGCTGCATTTTTTGTCATGATCAATGATACCTGGTCCTATCATTGGTCTACCAAACTGAATGACAACAATATTGTTTTTCAAGATGGATTCACAGTACTTTAGCAGTTAACTATGCATCTCAGTTTCCAAACATCAGCAGTTTTAAAATACAGATCGATAATAAAGAAATTATAATGGTATCCTCTAATCTAAAGAGTGTAAACCAAATAGCAATAGAAATTTTTAGCGTCCTGCTTTCAAATCCAACAATAAAAGCCTCATGGGTGAAAACATATGCAGGCAATATAGGCAATATAAAAGCATACCAACTGGTCAAAGATGCAACATGAAATGGGCAATATTATATGCAAACAAAGCTCCCTAAATCATGTTTAAAAGACCTCCTCCGGAGAAGCATGCTAGAGGAATGGCAAAGGTATTGGAGCAATGGTGATACAGGCAAAAAAGTTTTTAATATTCAGTTAATTTTCATCCCACTAACTGGATAAGAGAGGATATTATTTTCTTCTCAGAACGTGGTGCTTTTCCTGACTACCTCAAACGGTTCCATCTGTCTAAGAGTGATCAATGCAGTTATGGTGAGATTGGCACGATACTTCATTATGCTAAGGAATGCACCCTCACAGTCTCTCGGCATATGAAAATACCATCATACTGGATTTAAACCAAAGACATGAACATGAATTGCTGAGAAGAGTAGCCAGCAACTTCCCTTCCAGGCAAAAAATGTATAGGATAATTAAATTCATCAGTGAAAATAGAGATCTATTCTTGCTTCCGTAAGTCTCAATATCAAGTATCCTCCCGCTGGTATAGTGTGGTGTGAAGAGGGGGCTCCAGCTCAGGTGTCGTCCTCGTCATCTGACAGCGGTTCAAAATTACAAGGTCCGTCCGCAAATAGCCCTAGTGTGGCTTTACAACCGACGTTAATAAAAAACTAAACTAAACACCAAGTGTCATACTCACAAAGAATATCGGAGTGGTACGATAATTCATCCTACACTTTTATCTAAATGTTTAGTGTGGAGTTTTGAAAGGCTGCAAATATAAGTGTAAGACGATAGTTGGCACCCGTAGTAACTTTAAGACTGATTCCTGCTAACTACGGCTTGGTTATTCCGAGCTGCTTAAGACACATGGGTAAAATCTTATTAAATTGGACCGCCACGACAGCATTGGCGGGAACTACGGTTGAGTTCAAAGCACCACGGTACAACCATTTCCTTGGGAAGCACGTCCCGCCATTATAGAAGGTAGCCATTTTAGTACCCACCTGGGTGGCGAGAACCAAACACCATAGGAAAGCTTCTCATCCTCAAATTTGAGGTGCTCGCCCGGTGAGAGAAATTCCTTAGTAAGGAAAATCGTATTTCAAATATTTTAACGGCTGCTGAATTGATTGTAGGTTAAGGATCTGTTGGCCTTAGCAACTTATAATTGCGTTCAATTTATAATTTCTACTGTTATTTTTTATTCCTGGAGAACAAAAAGATTATACTCTGTTCTGCTTTCTTTAAATAATGTTGAAAGTTGCGCTGTTCATTTATGAACTCCCTGTATATTGAACAATAAGAAGAATCTCAAGTGTCAATCTAGTGGGTTTCATTAAGTAATATTATAAAACAGTTAGAAACAGCATTCAAACATCTAAATCAGGGCTCCGAAATTCTTAAAACATTGACACTTATGATTTAGAAACTGAATTTATAGAGACTCATTTCATCTCCAGTGCAATGTCTTTTTTCAGAGACGAATAATACAAGGATATTTTTAAAATGGTATCAAATGGATCAAAAAGGGACTTTCCAAAAAGAAAAAAAAAGCATTTATAATATTTCACAAAAGTATTTCTAATATATGGGCTGATAAATATTTTATGCCCAATTTAAAACTTTGCAAAATGGGAAAAATTGCAAATGCATTTAAAATCACGTCACAACTCACCAAAATTCGACTCACGAAATTGCTCCCTTCCCACTAAATCACGGCCTATTGTTTAGTATTTCTCTGAACCATTTAGTGGGCAAAGTCTTTTTAGAATATAAAATGTCTTAAATTTTTAAATTTTTTTTGTTTCATTTTTAACTTTATCACATCGGGCGAAAAACGCTTGTTTCTTAAAAAGTCTTCTTTTTCCATATGCCTATAAGATATGATAGGAATATATATTATCATTTAACATTCCCGACTCATCAATAATCTCTATTTAATTGGCGAAAACTAAAAAATAATACTGTTTTGCATAGTAAAATAAAACTTGCTATTTCTCCCACCATACGACACAATGTACAATGACATGAAGTAATTACACAATATTTTATTTTCATTCTATAAGCAAAAGTGGCTTACAATGCATTAATCTCAAGGTACTCATCTGTTTTCTCCGTGTTTATTAAACTTAAGACGTTGATCGCAGGTCCTGGCGCCTTTTCAATTAGTAGATTGATTTGTCAGGCGACATGGAGAGGTGGTGGTGGTTCTGGCATTCTCCCAATGGCACGCCAGGTCTGCAGCAGGTCTTGACATCCACTCTTCAGCAAATCAGAGGATTAGGCTCCTTAATTAAAATTTATTGAGCTCGGAAACTTTGCACGTAGAGAAAAGTGAGCAATTTGCTTTAATCTCTTTTACATAAATTAAGATCTTACAGAATTGCTCGCAAATGGATTCTGAGCGCTTTGCTCTCATGTTCGATAAGCGTCTTAGAGACAATTAGTGACGAACATTTAGAGTTAAATGAAATGTAACAATCTTTAATGGATTTCTTAAAAGTTCCTCATGAGAAAATTCTGCAAAATGAAAATATTTGAGATTGAGAAAAGAAATATTTAACAAAAGAAGATGGGATTTTGTTTTGGCCTCGGAAAAGCTATTAAGTACGTGTAAGCGAAATTGCATTGTTTCTTTACTGAGTGGGGGGTCGGATTTAATAAGCCGTAAAGAAATTGCTTCTGCAAATGATATTTCTTTGTTCGTTTTCAAGTAAAAAATTGAAAGCTGAAGTTGTTTTTTTTAAACTAATTTTAACACCATCGTATTTTTGAAAAAATTTTTAACTTAAAAGCACTGAAAGTACCGGAAGAAAATTTTTTATAGGAAGCAATGGAAATAAAAAAGAAAGATTTATAAATCTGGATATTTTTACTTCTTAAATATCTTGAAACTGAATCTGTTATTTTATATACATAAGTTGCAATGAAAATTGATAGTTTAAAATAAATATTGCTCTTAATTATACCAAGTTTTATATCGAAAAAATGTAATAAGTCGATTTTTATTTTGCATATAAATTCAAGAATTAACTTTTAAGAATTATTTATAAAAAAATATCTTACTAAAAAAGATTAGAAACACAACGGAATTCCATTTCGTTGTTTATAATATTTAAAATTTATTTATTCTTTTTCTTGGCCTCTTATTTAAATCATTTTGGAGATGAGGATATTAATTTATATTTTTACAATTCTTTCGTCAAACTGTTCTGCTATGATTATCACATTGCTTTATACTTATTTTAAGATTCAAGCAACTTATATATTTCACAATCAAATAATAAAATGCATATAAATAATTGGTGAATTAGATAAAATCCATAAAATTAACTTGAAAAGTTTATATATTTCTAATCTCTAGTGTTTTTTTAAACAAATTTAAAAATTCTGTCTAATTATCTAATGTCTATTTTTATCTATTCAGTTGTAAGATTTATAATTAAATTACTAATATAGTTAATTTTTACAAAAGTTGATTTTGTAGACCATGTTTTATAGAAATTATTGATAACCGTTACTCAAATTTATTTTAAATAAAATTTCTTTTCTTTCTGTTGATGTTTTATTTGGATTTATGTGAAGAATTTATTTCAGTTGCTATTTATTTTTGATTTAAAAAAAAAATATAAACTATAGAAGGCGATACTGTGAGACATTTTTCCTCTTACATAAGCAGAACAAACCTCATTAGAAACTTCAGAACCCTTAAAATTCGATTCAGAACAAATATATATATATATATATATATATATATATATAGTAGAAAATCCTCAATTTAGTCCTTTGGACTTTTCATGTTAATGATCTAAAAGAGCTCAAAAATTAAAAATCAAAATAGCTGTATAGCAAAGCCTTAAATTATCTTAAAAATTATATAAAATATTTTGTGAATAAATTTTACTTTTGCCATTTCTTTTAATTCTGAAAAAATTCATAATCAATGCAATTAGCAAACGGAATTCAATATTTAACTACATTATAAAAGCAATGAAAATATAGATATCTAACGAGAAAATATTTTAAAGAAAAGTTTCTGTAGCCATAATTCTTAGTTGAAAACAACTTCTAAAACATTCCTTTAACGAGGTGGAGTTTTGACATCTAAACTCGCAACTCTAATGAGGTTCCATTTGCTCTACCTCGAGAATTTAAAAAATAGTTGAGTTTCCAAAATTGGAATTTTATGGTTTAGGACAATTCTAAAGAATCCGTTTGAATTAGATGTCATTGCTCATTGAGATGAAAAACGCTTTTATAAAATTTAATTCTTTGGACAATGAGAGCGGTAAAAAATCTGTTCGATTCCATTTCTGTGTCCTGGAATCACTCCTAATTTTGAAACTTCCCCACTTTCTTGGACAAAAGTCCCGGTTTCTATTGAGAGAAACGGAATGGAATATGTTTCTCTTTCCTTCTCTCTCACTTTTTATAAAAATTTTGTAGTTTCTTTTGATTTATTTCAGTCGTCTTTATTATGGTTGAAGTTTCTCAATAATAAAACTTTTTATAATTTTTCGTAATTTTTGCCATAATTCAGTAATTTTTGCGACTGAAAAATAGAAATCACACCAAAAGAATTTAAGTATTGCTTCAAAATAGAACCTTTATGAAACTAAACTAATATATTATCTGACTTGTTATTTATCTTCAAAAATCAACGGGAAAACTTTGATAAGGTATAAGTGACAGAGTTGCATGAAAAAAAGTAATACGAAAAATGTAGTTTCTTGAATATGCATATAAGCTGAATTCTTTGTTTGTGAAAAAAAAAAAAAAAAAAAAAAACATTGATGTTTAAAATATTTATTGAAAATCTAAAAATCAATAATCCACAAACAATTGAATATAGAAGAAGACATTTACGCTGAAAAAAAAATTGAAAGGAAACTGGTTTTTTTAAAACAAGAGACTAAAATTTATTATATCGAAAGACTAATTTTAACTATGAGGAGGTTTTATAGTAATCTAAGCGATGTATAAAATGAAAGAATATAACAAATGGCGAAACGATTTATAAATGTTCTGTGGATCATCTTACATATAGAAATGAAGATATCAGATAAGAAAACAAACACAATTTTCACAGCAGTAAACAGCATTTCCATGTTCAAATTCTATCATACCACCGGAAATGGTTGTTAAGACTGAGAAAAGTGTGGTTTCTCATCAGACAGTCTGCACCTAAATAGAGGATTACCTTCTGAACATATTAACAAAGTGGTCTTCATTCATCGTCTTATTTTATACAAAGCACTGCTTGGAAAACTAAATTTCTAAACAAGTCCCAAAAGCTTAGTTTCTTTAGATGAGGAAACAGGTTCCATTCTCCATGTGTACAGGTATCTTCTCTCATTTCGTTTTTCACTCCTCCTTGATTCATGTTATAGGCTGCCTATCTACTCTCCATCAAGTGAATAACTCTCTTTGAGAAGAAGTACTCGCTCTGCATTTTCAAAATTCCTCAAGTACAACAAAAAAACACATGTTAATCGAGCTGGAAACATGGTTAGTTTGCTGTGGATTGACCCTCTATTTGGTGGAGTGATCTGCTAAATCCTATGTGTATATTTTGAGTTCCTCCTAAAAATCCGTTGAATATTTTCTTTAGTTCTATTAGTTATCTTCATAATTCAGTAAGAAAATATGATACTCAAATTTCAGCGCCAGTTACTTATTAACTAACGCTAGAAAATGCATTTATGATCTGGAAGGTCGCCAAGCCTTAAATCGCAACACTTTTTCCCCCACCTAATATCTATTTATTGTACACAATTTTTATGTTTATGCATAATGTATTGAATATGGGGGATTGGGTTTGTGGGTTTTAATAGCGGAAGAGCCAGTTTTAATTATATTGCACCAGAAGTAAAATTTAGAGATAAAAAATATTTTATATGTAAATATTGAATAAAATTCAAAATGCACTAAAATATGTTTGAAACTTTGTTTTGTTGTTTTTTAAAAGAAAAAAGATATTTAAATTACATCATGATAAAATATTAGATGAAATGGTAAATATCAATAGCATTTTAAAATTAAAAAAAATGTTTTGATGCAGATGTTCATCCACTAGTATGAGAACGTTGTATCTAATATGAGCAACCACTAGCACGAGATGCTCCTTCACTAGTAATGCCACTGAAATGGGAAAAAAATTCTTGTAGAATTTCATAATGATTTCTTAAAATTTGATTTGAATTAATCTGTCTTGATTTGAAGAGGTCCATTTGGAAAAAGTAGTTTTGTATCATATCAGGTCTTATGATGATTACTATAGAAATTTGTTAGTCGCAAAGATTATTCAGATCTTTTCCAGTGGCCAAACTAGATTTACGACGTAAAGTAATCATATAACTGTCTTGAAGAGAAAAGTATATTCATAGTAATCTTAATAGTAATATATCATAGTAATATATTCATAGTATATTTTAAGTAGTTCTCAACGAATCCGTAATGAAGAGTCTGGCTTTATTTACTGATATCAAAAAGAATGAATAATAATAATAGTAATAAAAAAGACGCCAAGAGAGGTGTTGATCTTTTCAACGTCCAGCTGAAGAATGGCATCAAAAAATTGTTCTCCAATAGATATATGTGTTGATGGTTGAACGCATCGAAATTAGATTACTAATTTATTATCATCCGTCACATTGATTGAACAATGAAAGATTATTTAATTAGATGTGACACTCTTCTATGCTTATATATTCACCCCTCCCCGGGGGAAGGGCACCTCGAAATGAAAATGAGATGCTTCCGGCATGATGGTTAGATATCGCCACCCTACAGGGTACAGAAAATGGTGGTGGTCTAGCTCCTGACGTGACGTACATCCTTAGGAAAGGGTTGTAGCCTGACCGGTGATGGCCCTTAGGACTCAGTCACAGTTCCCGAAAGTGTTGCTGTTGAGACTGGCCTTTTCATTCAGTATTTATTACTCGTGGGCTTTCTGCCGTGTCGATGAGTCATTGATATGACTTCTATGTTTATATGAGAACATACTCTATCCGAAACTCTCCAATTCGTGTTATAGCTCTTTGAAACAAGGGTTTTATTTTCTTCTTTGATGGTCATAAATTAAAAATCTGTAGATCTGGGAAGAAAGATGATATTCGGGGAATGATATTTGACATTTTTATGCAACTTTTTTTCACACCAAAGTCAACTCTACAGTTATATTAGCATTCGCTGATAAATGTGCAAAATCAATAGCATTTTAATGAAAAATATTTTATTTCTCTTATTTCATATTTATTCTAATTCTTTTATTTTATTATAATTATTTAATCATTTTATATGAGAATATTCTCAATCGAGAAGTTTTCCAACCATGTGATAGTTTTTAAAACAAGTGTTTTATCTTCTTTGATGGTCAGAATATTATGTGTTGTGTCTTATGGCACATACAAGGCCGCTCACAGTTTTCTGTAAGCGATTTATTCCGAGGGGCGTCTCTTGTTTTTTCAGTAGTGTCAACTAGGGTCAAGAGCACGACTTAGCTACTCACGTCTCACGATCCTTTTCATGGGGCGGATTTCATTCACTCCGCCACTGATCGCGATTTAGATCTACCTGAATCAGAGAACGATCACCTCTGAACCAGTACGCCCGGGGTATTACTATTGATACGGAGGACATTGTGACCACGAAAGATTTATACGTGCACCAGTCACCACACACACGGAGAGTCTTTGGCCGGCGAGTTCGAACTTGCAACCTAAGGGATGCGAGTCCAACGACCTACCATCCTACCAACCAGATAATCCCGGCCTCTTAGAAGATTATAATAATATAAAATGCAAAGTGGCCTCAAAAATGGAATTGGGGGGGGATGTGTGAATCTGAGACGGGCACGACATTTGGACAATAATATCTGATATACGCATTTTTTTTTCTCACCAAAATCAACACTACAATTGTATTAGCATTCTACGTCTGTCTATGTATGTAGCATCTGTAAATTTTATAGCATTTTAATAAAAGTTGTTTCAATTCTCTTTTTTCATATTTTTTTAATCTATTAATTAGTTTATAGAATTGCAACAATGTAAATAAAATAATAGTAAATAAATAGAACTTCATTGCGACAGAAACTAGCGTAATAGTCACAGATAGATTAATAAAAGCAAATATTCCATTCCAAAGGAAAAAAAAATGCTTTCCCTAGAATTTGAAAAATAATATTAAAATCAAATGAAATAGAAACGTTTGAGAGCAAAACTAAACGGCCGAATTCCGTTTAGAGAATACAATACTAAAAGGTAAGCAAATGAATGGACAGTTGTTTGGATACGAATTCAATACCAATAACATCAAATGAAAATTTTCTCTTCTAGGTGAGCTAGAGTTGTTTCGAAGTCTTCACTGCCTTCCTAAATGAAAGAAAAAAGTATTTTTTTTTTTATTTTGATGAGTTACGAAATGTTGATTTTCTAGGTATAGGATTTCGCGTGGGCATGCAAAAGGAATAAATAAAGATTTTCCATTTGCTCCAGCTGCCCAGAGCAATTTATCTTTTTTCTACATTCAGGTAACAAACTCCACCTTCAAATTGATTTTCACTCACTTTCAGAATCAATTCATTTACAAAAAACTCTCTTTCTCTACGTTTTGGGGTACGATAATGAACTGAGAGTACTTGCAAGAAACAGTTTTTATTCATTCGTCATTTTACTCATTGTCATTTAAAGTCATATGAGGATGACGTCATATCAAGCTGATAAATGAAATAAAAACATTTAACTTAAAAGCAATTTTACTTAATGTTCAAAAAAGTAAATATATTTTTTATTGTTGTTGTTTTCTATTTTAAATATGGGATTTTTATATCATTATTATGAATTTTTGAAGTAGTTAATTTTTAGATTCTCCATCATGTGCCATGTTTATAGAATCAAGATTTATTTAAAATTATTAATTTAAATAACTTTTTTTGTGCTAAATCATTAGGTTCTGAAAATATTAAAATAATTCATAATTACGAACAATAAATAAGTTCAAAATTTTAAAATATTAAAATATTAAATATTAAGAGAAAAATACTACAGAACTTGGCTAAAATTCTTTTCACTTATGCAACGACAGAATTTCCTATCGATTTTAATAAAAGCTTATGAAACACAATAAATTGAGAACAACAATCTAGACTGCAATTTTAAATTGATAAGCGTCTTCTTTCAATTGTAGGTTTAATAGACATATGCAATTAAAATAAAAAAAACAAAAGCATAAATATATTTATGATTAAATTTATTGTGCAGCTGCAACTGAAATATTCGGGAATTCCTCTGCATTTAGTGGCGATGTGTATTATTGTAATATATGTGTCAGAATAACTTTAATATAAATATTATCAATTGACCAATCATCTTTTATCTTAAAAAAACTGTAACTGTAACTGTTAGATATTTATTTACAAAACGCATACGTCAAAAGATGGATAAGAATTTGGTACTTATGAGTTTCTTAAGCAAAAATCGGTTGTTCCCAACAAGTACCTACTTGCACATAAACGCAATAAAATTCTAACAAGCATAATCTTGGAAAGGGCCTACTTCCGGAGCATGAGGGAGTTACCAATTTTGATTTCAGTCAGTTTTTTCCTTACTAGCAATAGATAGATAGAATCCTCCAGGAAGTCGTTACTTGGCAAAAAAGAGCAAGATGCGCTCTATGGACCCATAAAATTGTTAGGAAACGTTTTAGGAATGCCTTCAACGGTGGAAGCGAAAAATTGGAAGAAAAGTCCGATCTTTTCTCTTTCTTTTTTCTTCTTTTTACTTTGCATGCAATCGAAATGGAAATATTTGTCTGTTGATTGAAGCACTTTGCTGCGAATACAACAATCTTCAAAAAAGGTTGGTACATATAAAGAAATCGAGGATTTATTTAGTTACGTTAGAAATATTTACATAGCCCAAGTGAAAATTATTTTTATTTACCCTTTTCCGATACCCGGCAGTATAAAGTTTTTCAATTGTTTTCACTTTTGATTTATAAAAGAATGTTTGGAACATATATTACAAAAATATATTACTATACATTCAGAAATTGAATAAAAGAAATATGGTTAAGCCTCAAGCATGGAATGTTTAGCTAGAATAATTTTTCTGAATATTTTAAACAAACGCATAAAATTGCTTTTCTTGAAAAATCAAATTTGTGTCTTTCATTTGAATTTAACTGTCTTAATTCACACTAAGAAAAACGTTAAAAAATATTTTTAAATAACACGATTTGTGTTTTTATTAGGCTTTATTTAATTTAAGATTTTATGTGCGTACAGATTGGATTTTTACATTCGCTTTCTGAAATGTTAGATAAGATAATTTTCCAAATAGAAAATTTTGGTATTTGCTTAGGATCGTACCGATAAGAGGGAGGAGGGTGGAATAAGATCAATTATAAAAGACTATTAGCTTTGTTACTAATCAAATAATTTTGAAAAATAATACAATTTCTATAAATTATAATTTATAAGTATACGATTAACATTTTGCAGAATTTAATTGGTCATATTACCATCTCAATAGTTTTATTTACTTATTAAAATGTATAAAAAACGAAATTTGAAATAATATGGATAAATGCAGATTCTGTACACTCATGTGTTAGACTAGCTAAATTATGATTGTCAAGTTCTATATCCGTCTTGACTTTGTTCAAATCCAAAAGACGTCTGATAACCTAAATAATCAAGCTCTTTTTGTTCATTATTCATTGGTTACATTTTAACATACGGTGTTATAGCCTGATAGATTGTTTGAAATCGGTATCAGTTTTGTAAATAGATTATTCTATGTACCGTATAAATAAGTAATTATTTTATTGAGTAATAATAAAATATAAATATAAAAGATTTTTCATAATGCGAATGACATATTTAAAAGAAAATTGAAAAAGGTAAGAAATAGGACGTATTTCGAAACTGTGAAAATTTTTTTTATTATCTTGATTGATTTTTAATTGGTACGGGTATCTACAAGGAAAAGTAAAGATGGTGAATCTTCAAATTTAATAGCAAATATATTTCATCATGAATCATACATTCAAAGTTGAATTAAAAAAAAATATATAGTTAAGCTGCACATGTGGAAATGCTTAGTTAGAATAGCTTTTATATATTTTAAGAGATTAATTTAAAATCTTTTTATCTGGAAAAACGTTAGCTATATGCATTAACCTATATGTATGGAATATATAAGCTATATGCATATGCATGGAAAGTTAAGCTATATGCATGGAAATATTTTGTTTAAACAACTTCTTCTAGATAATTTAAAAGAAGAAAAACGCTTGCCTAAAGAAGATATAAACTTTTTGTGAATTATCTAATGGAACAAGACAGTGGTAAAGTGTTATTAAAAATTAGCAATTATGATGAATGTGAAGTTTCTTTAGGACCCCTTCAAAACATAACTGACCAAAATCTAATAACTTCTTTGATGTTGAAATTAATTTAACATTTAAAATAAATCTTCTACTGCATATCGTGTAAATTATTTTTTCAAAAGAAACTCATTTTAAAAATATTTAGCTAAATGGATAGTTATATCACTGACTCTCCGACCTGCCCGAAGGTACACGGATAAAGAATACTGAATGACCGGACCGCCGCAACAGCAACATTAGCGGGAACTGTGGTTGAGTTCTAAAGGCCATCACCGGCCACGGTACAACCTTCCCGAAGGAGGTAAGTCCCGTCATCGATGGGAGGAGCCAGATCCCCCCCCCCCTTATTTATGCACCCATTAGAGTGGCGAGATCCAACCACCATACCGGAAGCATCTCATCCTCATTTCGAGGTGCCCCCGGGGGTTAGCTAATTGTATAAATAATATCAGATACACTCGTATACTCTTATATTGTTTAGCTAATTGGTTAAACACTATAAGAGTGTAGAACATGGAAAAAGCGTCAAATATAGAAACAGACTCTGAAAGGCAAATATTTGGGTTTAGTTTAGTTCAGTTATATTAACGCCCCGTTTGAAGCAACACTAGGGCTATTTTGGGACGGACCTCGTAATTTTGAACCTCGGTCAGATGACGAGGACGACACCTGAGCTTGCATCCCCCTCTCCACACCACACCAGCAGGAGGACGTTTGGTCAGGACCGATTTAACGTGCATCAGACCCCCCCCCCTTACACGACGGTTCTTCGGTGGAATCGGGTCTCGAACCTGAAACCCTCCGGTTCCGAAGCCGAGACCTTACACCAGGCCACCGCGTCCTCGCAAATATTTGGGAAAAATTGTTTTCTCAATGCATCAAATGTATGCAAACGAATTTGAATAATGTTACAATGGTTTCAAACATGTTTCTAAAATTAGATTTCTCTTTATTAGGAATTCAATATTTGATACAGAGGAAAACACAAATCCTTTAGATGACATGACAATGAACATTTTTAAGAATTTTTGATGCAGAGTATGACGAGAATTAAAAATTATCAAGCATGAAAATATCATTACGTATTTTGCTCAAGGTAAAACCAATAATAAAAACAAAAAACCATGAGTTGATCATATAGATTTTACACATAAAAAAGTAACAAATAAAAATAATTCAAAATCTAAAACTAAATAAATAATATTGACAATTATTATGATTACCCAACAGATCAGTAAATAGTTGTAGTTCAATGCTTTTCGTCCAATATTAATCTAGTAGAAAGACCTATTAAATTCATAAAATCAAGTAATCATAAAGCAGTTGAAATGGAGAATTTAATTAACAAGGCCCAATTTTAATTGAACTTTTCATTCAAATACATAATAAAAAATCTTACAATAATATTAATAATTTTTATTGTCAGTAAATGGGTTTTACTATTTTATTAGAATTCTCTGTTGATTGAAACTGCCATCTTTGATTAGATTCTTTGGCAGGAGATCTTTGATTAGACTTTTGGACTTGAATTTGGCCGGTGCACATACTGTCATTTGCTTTCTCCAAGGGACTAAAATAATTTCGTTTTACAAGAAATGCACATTTTTCTAAATTCATCGAATTCTAAAGAACAAATTATATAAATAAATGGCAAAAAAGTTGAAATAAAAAATGAAGGCATAATAATCTGTAATATTTAACATGGCATGACGCAAGAGCATTGGTTATTCTTTACTGTGACTATCTTGATACATCACTACAGAATGTAGATATGTAACAGAGAAACCAGAATTAAGAGCGGAAACAAATGAATTTTTGGCAGCCGTTTCGGAAATTAGAAACAATATTTTTCTAATTTGTTTTTGATGTTTTCCAGTAATTTAAGAAAAAATTAGCGGTAGTGCAGAGAGGCGCTGCAAATTTCTTGGATATATGCGGACTGTTCAAGAAGATGTCTAAAATGTTAGTTTGATCATCACGAGTTAAAAAAGAATAAATCTTTTTAAACTTAATTGTTACAAATTTTGTAGTTATATATGAAAGAAAATGTTTTTAAAACAGATAAGAAAATGACGATCATTCTTTTTCATCCAGACAAAATGGAAAGGACAGCAGGAAGATAAATTTATTCCTATTTATTGTTGATTAATTTATTTGAAAGCTACATTGTCGAAAACTGTTTTTTTCTTGAAAGTCTGATGAGAATTTTAGATTTTGTATATATTTTAAAACGTTGATAATGAAAAAAAACAATTAGAATGAATTATTCATGTGAATTCAAGAAGAGAGTGGCGTACTTGAAAAATCTATTAAAATGACTTATCTGAAATGTTTAGTAGGGATTACATTTATTTCAAAAGTTTACACACGCATTTGAACTTGATAAGAAACGCTCATCATAATCCTTGGGAGCTTCTTTTTTCCAAATTTAAAGTTGTTTCCATGAATGATATTAACGCATCTAATGAATGATCTTTTAAGTGATTTTTAGAAGAATGAAGAAATGCATGAGACTCTTCCACAGAAAATGGACTTTTAAGTGTAGCATTATTCGTTTCTCTATCTTCAAAGTATTGATTTCAAAGATGTGATTAATGATTTTAAGGATTTAGAGACCTTCCGAGATGTAAAATTGATTACTATTTGCACATCGAATTTTTCTGAATCATTATTAAGTTATAGAAAGTATAACTAAATTTGTATTTCTAACATTTTTCCCATGTATGTAATTATATTATAGACAGGTCTTGTAAAGTAATAATATGTAATATTTTTTTGCTATTTATTTTCTTTGTTGTAATTTTGTTATTCACTTATATTTTATTGTATTAATTAAAGGCTTTTATTCATATAGGTATAAATCACTAATTTATATTTAAGATGAAATTTTTAAAAACTTGATTGATTCATTTTTAATATGATATATATGTGTGCTAAAGCATATCCCGCGCGTTGATAAGTTTTGGGAAGTGTGAACATTTATGCTTTGTTCTAGGCAAAATAATATTAATAATTCAATAACTATTCATTTTATTCATTAAATGTTCATTATACTCATTAATATATTGATTATTATTAAATTAGCATATATTTTATATTTTTAAATAAAGTTTGGATTTTTTAAATATTTATTGTACGATCACTGGTTTGTAGCTGATGTACATGCTATCTGTTTTTAGGGTTTATTTGATACTCCTTATATTCATAAAAGAATAACTTATTAATGCAAATTTCATAAATTTTAACTCTTGTATATTATATCTTTTCATTACATAAATCGAAATGTGTTAAAAAATTATTATAATGGTTTTTTGTTTTTTTATTCTTAATATGTTTTGTTATTCATTAAATATTATGGAAATATTACGTTAATTTTTAAAAAAATATTTTCAGCTTTAAAGAATGAAACTGAAATTATTTCTTCAAATAATTGTTTGTTAAATACTAAAAATAAAAAAAAATCATATATTGAGACCGAATATTTTATTTACAATGACAATGAAACATTTTATTTACGATGACATAGAATTTAGGACCACCTTAATTATTATAAGTATTATGGAATATTTGAATGGATTTAGAATTTTGGTGCTAAGAGGCGCTATATTTACTGAAATAATAAAAAAAAATTAGTCGATTAATTGATAATTAAGACCAAAAAATAATGTGGATAAAAACGAGAACACATAGGAGTGGAAATTTTTAAAATAAAACTCTATAAATTCCATTATAAAATTCAATATAAAATAATTCTATATATAGCAAAAAAGAAAAAGAAAAAAGTGAAATGCAAACAATCCATTTTTTTTTTAAATCAGGCAAAAAAATATTGTTACTGAAATCGTTTAGTGATGGCATCGTGAGAGGCTCAATTAGACAACCGAAGGTAAAGAAAAACATTTTATTCCACTCAAAAAAATGTAACAAAAATAGTACACGTAGAAATCAACAACAAAGAACTTGTTATTGAAAGACAGCAACAACATTACAGAGCCACTTACATATTCGTCGAACTGCTTTTCAAATTCTCTAGGAGGATCTACGAATCTTGGTTTTTGAAAGATAGTGCCAAAATTCCCACATTTTATAGAAGCTTAATTTTTTTTCTCCAATTCCGTCCAAATCAAGTGGTAATTAATTAGTATCCAATCAACATCTATCAAGGATATCTGTAAAACTTTATTTTTAGTGATAGGACTAACATTGGAGAAAAAAGGTATTACATTTCTGTTAAGATATTAAGTTTTCTAAGGACATTTTTGTGAGTTTTCCTTTAAAGGTTCCTTTAGATACAATCTTATTTCTAGGTCAGACAATAGTTTAAAGCTTTACTATGACCTAACTTTGTGCAATAATAGACTGAACTTGAGTACAAAAAAGCAAGAAAATGGAAATATTACCAACTTATATTAAAAAAATTTATCTTTTTTTAAAAATCTTTCCTAGCCGTTCTTCTTTTTACATAGATAAAGGAAAAAAGAGACAAATTAGTATTGTTTTGGCTTAACTTTCATTGCTTATAGCAGCAATGAAAAGACTTTTTTTAAAAATAAAAGAACATTTCGTATTATGCAGTAAAATAGAAAATCAACACAAATCTATAGAATTTATGTAGTATCTGAATGAATAAAAAAAACTTTAACTGTTCTTTTAAGAAGGCATTGTATCTAAGAATAAGACCAGAAAATTTATTTTTACTTTATTGATTATTCTGCCTTTCTACTCATTCTATAAAGATTCACAGTTGAACATTTAAAGCTTCAACGTTTTATTTGCGATAACAACTTTCAACTTGATTGCAACTTGAAATAGTTTTTTTCCTGTATGTTACTTTTTTCTTCAATTCTATGATTGAAAACTGTTAATGCATCCTGTTAATGCAGGTGTTTCAAAATTTTTGTACATGTTTGTTATAATAAATGATGCACCCCTTTAATAATACATCGACTGCTGCTATTTATAATATTAAAAATAAACATGTTCTTTTGATTGTAAAAAATGATTTAAATGATGTAAACACTATTTTTTATGTCGCTTCAATTAAGGAATAAACTGCTGAAAAAAAATTACGAAATTTTTTTTTAAACCATTCGGTTTTATTAGACACAATTAGCAGATTATTCTTTTTAAACTGAGATTTTGAGCCAAGAAAGATCCGCTTTTCTATGACAAAAACTGATAGAATTATGAAGCGTTAGGTTATTTCCATTTTAAAGTATTTAAATGAGCAAGTCATGCAAAATTCACCAGCTAATTTTTAATGATTCTTTGTTGATATATAATAATAAAGCTATAAGTTTCCTAATTCAATCAGATTGCGTTTAAGAAAAGCGGAAATTTTATTGTAATATCAGGATGTTTAGAATAGTTTGTTACATATGGCTAAAGATAATAGTGGCTTGTACAAAAATGTATCCCATAATTTTTTTCATCACTTTTTTGAGAAGAGCAGTGTACAACTCGTTACATCTGTTAAATAATTTTTCCAACAGAAAATGTAATGTCTAATTCTTATGAAATAGTAACCGTGCTACGATTAAAGTGCGTATAAGTGTATCTCTGCATTTTCTGGGTTATGGTCACCTAAAAATCTTTGGAATTATTTATAGCATGTCTGGAAATAAAAAAAAAATTAAAAAAATAGAAAAAAACATATAAAATTGTGTGATAAAAAAATATTTATTTACAAAATTTATTCAATGTGAGTTCTGAGAGTATTTTCTTAAGGAAATTAAATGAAATCAAGGCTCCATAGTCACCAGACAAGTTTGCAATTATTCGTCCATTTTTAGAAATCGTTCTCGCATTTTAGCCTTGATTTTTGAGAAAGCCGAAAATAAAATTTCACACCATCATGAAGATGTAAAGAGCAGAAGAATTTTAATAGCTTTCAAGGGTGATTGACGGGTACAAGTTTTGAAAGAACGGCAGAAATCATCCAAATTTTTCTTGAAGGATGTCGGATGGTAAAACGTATTGTTTCTTAATTTCATGAGAAATTTCTGCTGTGAAATTCGGTGCCCTCCAAATTACAAATGGATTCATTAACCATTCATATTCGTCAGCTGTAACGAAATGACAGACGTTTTTAATTAAGATTTGAAGTTCATGTAACGTTCTCATAATTTAGTCTGCATTTTTTTATGAAGATTGATTTATTGCCACCTGAAAAGCAGCCTGAATTTCTATTCGATATTTCAGATTTCCACAGTATTAATTTTTTTTCAAATGAGTTCAGTTTTGATGTTTATGGAGTAATCCAATCGGATGAAGTTTTGAAGATTTAAATTTAGAGACTTCAGTTTTACAAAAACGGCGAAGATACACCATATATTGAAACATTAAATTTCGCCATTAAGAGAAAAAAAATCAAGATGTACTTTTTCGATTTTCAAAAGCAAAATCATCTCTGCATTCAAGAGTATGTTTAATCGATAGCAACTCACAGTTGAGAGAAGATTCGGGAATTCAGGTCACCTACTGTTGAAACTGAGCATATGGATTATTTGTTATGTAACTATAATAAGAATATCAGGCGTTAAAGATGTTGAAACGAAATTCTCTGTAAATCATGCATTTGACACATACATTATTTTGATTCCTTTGGCCCATAATTGTGATAAATTTTTTATTCTATTATTGATGGGCTTCAGTGTGTGCAATCGCCAAAGCAATGTTTTTTACAGTAAAAAAATATTTTCACCTTATCAATACGATACCATGCAATTTTATTCATTTTAATGAAAAAATCTTCGAGGTAAATTTGATACTGTGTCTTTGAATATTTGAGAGAGGTGCATTGACGCGAGGCACACATGTTGAGAAATACAGATATAAACCAGCAGCTTATATATCGAATTCTGTGAAATTGTTTGTTAAGGGTTTTTGCCACGATAAACAGTTTCATGACTTTTTATAAATGATTATTTTTGCATAGAGAAATAATGAGGCTTTTCACATGAGATTTCTTTGAATTCCTGAAGAGATGAAGCTCCCTCGCCCGTTCTTAAAATATGACTTTTTTAATTTTCTTAACAATAAAATGCGTAGGATTTTCTACACTTTGATTGTTTTGAACCAAATACGGATACATATCAACCATTTTGATGCTGCAAAACCAATTTCATTCACGCGACTTAGTTTATTTTTAAATTGTCACGTTCATATACATGCAAACAAAAGAGACTGGCAGATAATCATACTTAATCACTGAGTCAAATATTAATGCACATCTGTATTTCTAGAAATAAAACCTTTTGCAGAATCGCGTTCGTAAATGTTATCGACTTGAAGTAATCATGTTCACATGTGGATAGTCAGACAGATAGACTTTCTGTAGTTAGATTGCTTCCAAAATTTGAAAGATAGATGCAGTTTTAGTTGAAAGGCCTTGCATCAAGATTCTCTTAACTTATTTATAACTTTTCGTTTTATTACGCTTGCCCTATTAGCTATTGTACGACATTTCCACGATGCTGTGAGATTTTCTTAACGTCGGTCAATACCAGGAAGATATCGCAAAAAATATTGTTAGGCGTTTTGTGGTAATCTCTTTTCAAAATCAGATGAAAATCATTTCAAAAATGATTTAGAGAAGACAAGTAAAAATATTTGAAGTATTCTGATGATCATTAGGAGTGTGCCAAAAGTGGTGTTACATAGGTAAAAGCTCATAAATAAAATTTAAAAAAATAGAATTTAAATAGCTATAAAAAACTAGCTATTCAAATTTTTTTCATAATCTTGCGTACTAGAAGCTAAAAACAGCCAAAGAAAAAAAAAGGCGCTGACATAAAAATAAAAAGTGGAGAGGTCTAAATAGCACAAGCAGAGGAGTCTACATATTTGAAGTAAGAAGTCGGATTAAAGGAGGCCTGAAACTTATGATTCATCAAAAATTAGATGCAGACTATTTTGAAGATTAGAGTATTTTTATTTTCTATAGATCACATATTACAGATTTAAAAAAAAAGAAATATATTTTCTTACTTAATGAAAGAATCATTACGAAATAATAGTTTCGTGAAGGAATTCCTTGAAAAAATATGTTTAACTGCGGATTCGTCTGAACAGACTTTGTATTTAAAAGAAATTTTAAGTGTCTATGTCATTTCATCGACAAGCCAAGCAGCATGTTAAGATTTTCATCAAAATAAGGAAGTGCATGCATTATTCTGTTCCCTTTCTCTTACTGGAACAAAATCCTTTTCGTTCCATCAAAAGTGTGCCGGCAAATTTTATTCAAGGAATAATGTTTGTAAGCAGTGGGAGTGGCCTTCATCTTCCTCGCATACCCTCCAATTACGGTCTTACATCTTCCCCATCATAAAATAATGAATCTCGGGAAAAGCCGCAAATTAGTAATTTGCATGGAATTAGCGAACAGCCATTTCCAAATATAGATATTTGACGTGAATCTAAAAGTTTTACTGCATCTATCGTGTTAATATGTATTTTAAAGGTCAGTTTGCTGAAAAAATAAAAGCCAAATTTTTCACGAAATTTCAGCTGATGCCACAAGATATCGTACCGAATTTCATTGATTTAAATCATTCAGTTTATGAGATATTGACAGATGGTCAACTCTTTTTCCCATTTAATTGGTAGGAAAATTTTTTTGAAATTTGATAGAAAATATATTTTAGATGAATAACCTGTGCACCAAATCATACTTACTTATTTTTGTGCGTTATGGAGCTCACTTGTAACCGAGCAGCCTAAGTAATTCAACTACGAAGTTTACTGCAGAAGAAAATGAATAGTGTAATTTTTCTCTGCTATCCTTACTTCACTATAATGGACTTTATAGAATAAGAAATGTATTTAAATGAAGGAAATACAATGAAATTCAATCTAAAATGTGCTTTATTTAATGAAGAGTGGCCAAAAATGAACACAAGATTTTAATTTGTCACCATTCGGGCAATAAAGTGTTGCCAACCCTATTAAAAAAACCTTTGACAGCTGATAGGATTAATAAAATGGAGTCTTGCACTATAGTATATCATGTAACGCAAGATTTAAATTAAAAAAACACATACATTTTCTTTAAATTATTTTATATTTATTTAATGGTGAAGTACAGAGGACAAGGTTATGTATGGAATAACACATAGGAAAAATGACCATGATTTTTCTGTCTCATACCCATTCTTTTTTTTTTTCTCGAATTTTTTCATAAAAATTTTGCATAAATGTGGCTAAATTTCGTTGATGCAGCGTAGAATTTCCTCCATCAATGCACGCTTGCTAAGGAGTTTGTTAGCATAGACCTTCGACTTCAAATAACCCCTTAAAAAGAAATCTAATGGTATTAAATCACACGATCAAATTCTCAAATTTTCGAACTGTGGTCGCCCGATTTCCATTATTTTTTAAATGTTGTTCAATAATTAAAACACGTTGTTCTATCGTGTAATGCATCATTTTTACTAACCCTAAACTATCAAATTTCAAATGGTTTGTTTGATAGGGTTTCCAACATTTTACTGCACGAATGGTGGCAAATTCAAATTTCGGGTAAATTTTGAAACACCCTTTACAAAGTAATAAATAATTTCTTATTTCGTAAAATAATTATTTATAACAGAATATAATAAAAAAAAATGAGCTTATAATTAATTTCAAAGTTCAAAAGCTTTATGAAAGGAATCCCATATTTAAAGAGTCATTCCATTATATTATTTCCACTATGTTTAAAACCATTGAGGGTTCTACATTATTAGATTCGGAGCATTTAAGAGACAGCGTTTCTGTAAATGAATCTGTTTAGTTACGGATTTTAGAGTAATATGCGCAAGATGGCCATAGTCACTGAGGAAACTCCATTCCATAAATATGCTAATTAGTCTTAGTCATTTCCACAGAAAAGCCCTTTTGAGGTCTGGAATGAATGCAAATGAGGTTTATTTTCACTTCAGCTGACTTTAGAATCTCGCAGTTACCTGAAATATTATTTTAATCTGAGAGTCAACTGAATTCTGATGTAACATCTTCAATTATCAAATATCATTATTGAACTGAAAATTCGTTTGTAATATTCCTCAGTTTGCTGATAAAGAAAATCTGAATCTTTCTTTATGGATTTGATTAAATTTTGCAAAATAAACAATGGGTACTGATACTGTGTATTCTTTTATTCTGCTATTCTGCTTTCAAATTAAATATGTTATTTTGTATTCATCTTTCTACAGTATTTTAATTATTAGCATCACAGACAGGTTGCGCTGTTTTATCTTATTCTAGTGGAGGTTTTCGCTTCGGTTGGTTTAGAATCTCGAAATAACTCTCAAATATTATTAAATAATAAACAATGGGTACTGATACTGTGTATTCTTTTATTCTGCTATTCTGCTTTCAAATTAAATATGTTATTTTGTATTCATCTTTCTACAGTATTTTAATTATTAGCATCACAGACAGGTTGCGCTGTTTTATCTTATTCTATTGGAGGTTTTCGCTTCGGTTGGTTTAGAATCTCGAAATAACTCTCAAATATTATTTTAATCAGAAAATTAATAGTAAATGCAATGGTGATGTAAAATCTCAGTTATTATTATTGCATAAAGATTAAATATTACTGCTCAATTTATCGGCAGCAGGTTTCTTTTATTAATAAAGCATATTAAAGATTCTTATTATTCATTATAATAACTAAGCTCAACGAAATGTTTCACTATTTATGAATGCAATACAATTTGCAAACTAAACAGAAATGAATAATTTCATATTTTTCCCCTATTATGTTTTTAATTCATGCATTATTTGTGTTTTTAGCTTCCCTTCAATGCCTTCATTAATAGCATCACAGATAAATGATATTATGTTATTTTTATAAACAGATTTAATTTTATTAACAAAAAACAGATTTTTACAAAAGGACATACATATACAATTATGACAAGTAAAGACGATTTCTATACTTCTGTTCTTGTTGGTATAATTCTTCAAAACAAATCTTTTTGTTGATTTTTATTGTACTTAAATATATTTTTTTCACTTGTAAATAAGGGTTTAAAAAACATTTTGGCATTAAAAGTTTTGTATAATTTAACGTATAACTGAGAGATTACTGTATATATTTAATTCTGTTTTCACAGCTTTTTGCATCGAGCATATTGTTTGTAAAACCGTCTGCACTTTAGCGCATGCATTAGGATGTTCTGAATTCCGCATTGTGTTTACAATTATTATCAACAGATGCGGACTGGATTTAAATTATTTTTAGGTTCGTTGTATGCTTTTGTAATTAAAATGTCTTTATGTTAGTTATATATATTTTGTATATGCTTATAGTTTTAAGTACATCGTTTTTTAAGTAGTTTTTTTAAAACCTGTTTTCAACCGTTTATTTTAAACGATTCGTTTTATTTTCTTAGTGTTTGATGCATTTAAATGAAACATTGTTAATGAATCGATCTGTTCATGATGAATCTGAGAACATTTTGTTGACAAATTCTTGAGATATTACATAAATTAAAAAAGATATTCTTTAGTGCCCATAAAGTTTAAACGCTGAGCGATTCTATTTTCAGTACTCAGATTATTAAAAAAATGCTTTGTTTCAATAAAAAATATTATTATATTAATTGAAGATTAATTCTTTCCGCTTTAATTTAAAGCATAAATTCTACGGGTGCTAACAGAAAATGAGAGAGATACATATTACGTTATAACTGAATGCCTTTATAATATTGTGAATGAATTATATGACAATCAAAATTTGAAGCTTTAAAATATTTTGATGAAGAAGCTATTAAAGTAGGAATTACATAAAATATTTAATTATTAAAATTTTAACGAACATTAAGATTGGCGAACCGGCTGGTCGCCAAAGGCGGCTAGTTTAACAATAAAATAATCTCGGATTATTCACGGACTGAATTGAAATAATACTGCCAGAAACGACACATTACTGACATATGCGTGAAAAAAAATTAACAAAAAAAAGTATCTAATAGGGTGAAAATCAAGGTCAAAGAATGACGAAGAATTCGCTCATCCTTCCGCGTCTCTCCCCATAATGAGATAGAATCTTCGAAAAGTGGTTGTCTCAGACTACTGAAACGAACAGCAACAGATCTATAAAGATCTGTTACAGTTCAATGTGATATCTGATCTTCTACAATTTTTTAATATTCGGGAAATAAATTGTTCCTGTGCTAGTACAGCAAAACAGTAAACAAACTAATGAAATATTTGACTGACCTAGATTAGTGATTTCTTATAGAAATATAAAATTATATTTGGTCGGTGAATAATTACAACAAACAAAAGGTAAAGTAAATTACACAGGAGAGGATTACACATAGCTCCACATTCGACAATTTTGAATTTGATTTATGAAATCTCGTAAATGTATTCGTTTTATAATAGAATAAGGTTACGCTTGTTCTTTAAAATGTAAACATTTAAAGTAGCTCCTGACTGCTCAGGACCAAAACAGGTTTTTTTTTAATACATTCATTTTGCATTTTGTATTGACAAATGTCTGAAGAGAAAGTTGCTAATGATCTATCGGTCATTTGGTGTTCTTTTTTTAAATTGTAGAGTAATAAAATATTGCAAATTTTTTGTATTGTGAAGTATAGCGGAAAATAAGACAAATATATAATCGTGCATTTCTTATACGATTATGATGTAATAAAATGTTTTCATTTGATTTATTACAAGCAGAATAAAAATACGCTATTCAGTAATTAAAGTATCCGTTTATAAATTCACATTCTAGCGAAAAGTGAAATTAAAAAATGGTTTCAATAGAGAATATAAAATATCAACTTATTTATTAAACATTCCAAAGAACTGAAAATAGTCACTAATCTAAATAAGACATTCATGAAGAGAAATCAAGACTTGGTTAAAGTTCAAAAGTATGTACAAATTGTGACAAAGAATGTGAACGATAAATAAAATGAAGACTTTTATTAGTTTCCTAATTCATTTTAATTAAAAGTAATTGGAATGCAGCCATGCAATCTATGTATTTCAAAATACATTTAAGACATGAGTGCAATTCAATATTTTTATGACATGTCTCCTTTCACATGGCATTCATATGAAGAGGTTGTGAAGCATGAAATTATTCAAAAGTGACAGAAACGTGCCGGTTCGTCTATTCGCAGCTTGGCAGTTCGTATTTACCGAATAATTTAGCTGAGAATAAAATAGTCTTTTGTGCTCCTCAAATCATTGCGATAACTTTAAATGTCTTGAACTCAAAGCTGTACAAGTTTTCTAATTTAAGAACATGAATACATTTTATGAAGCATCGAATTATAATTAGCTCGATTATGAAGTAGACAGAGACAGAAAAAAAAGAAATTTGACTGAAATAAAAAGCTATTGCGAAGTGAAAAATTCTAATGGTATTAGTTTATTTGTCAAATAGTACTTAAAACCCTTTATATTAAAACACGAATATCGAGATTTTGACTAATATGATCGTTTAATTTTTTGCGAATGCTGTTTCAAGTGGAATTAAAAAATATATATTCAGTCTTAAGAATTCTTATTTTCTTTAGGAAAATAATAAAGAAAAGAGTGCAAAAGTGGTATCCAAAGTCAATATAACTCTTAATTTCTATAAATAAGGAAACAATATCAATACATCATTGTCTCATAACTGAAATTTTATTTTATCATCAAATTTCGGATTCAATGAGTCTGATTATTGTAAATTGTACAGTTATCTGGTATTGTTTTGTATTAGTCTGATTATTGTAAACTGTACAATTGTATGGTATTATATAGTATTAATCTGTTTTCTTTTTAAATTATGCAGTTGTCTGGCATTATATACTAATACAGTATTGTGTACAAATACAGTATTTGTGTATTTGTTGGCATTCTATAACAAGAACAGCACCATTCCCCTCCCCCCTTAAGAAACGATGTGTGGGGGTTCGTGCGTGTGTGTGTGTGTATGTATGTCTTTCTGTGTGTGTGTGTATGTAAGTAGGTAAATGCATAACACATTGAACAGAATGTTGTAATGCTTTCGAAAATTTCGAAAATAGTTTGAGTTATATGACTATCATAATTCGAAAGAAATATTTTACTTAAAGAGTCAAAAATACCAAGTTACTTAAAATATTTAATTGCAAATTATAGCGGCCATGAATCCTGGTGAACCAGCTGGTTTCAACCAGTATATCTTAAATCATAAGTTTATGGGGACAAAAATTATATTGTGGTTCTTACTTAAATATAACATTTTACTTCTTAATAAAAACTTCTATTGAGTGTCAGACGAATTTCTTTCCTCTGAATACATATTAATTTGTTTTAACTGTTTTGATTAAATTTTCAATTTCCTTATAAGCTTTCGTCTTATGAAATATATAAATAATTAGGCACACATTTCGAAAAATATACCAATCTAATGAATTCTCAAGATGAGAAGAAAAGAGACTCTTTTTTTTCTTAAAACAAGCATAGAAGGAACTAAATTAAATTTGATGTTACATCACAAATCTTAACAGAAAAAAAGATTGCTAACGTCTGCAAAAAGGTTTCTCGAGATTCGCTAGAAAATACAATAGCCGTGTTTAACTTGTAGTCAGAAGATTTTTTTTAAATAAAAGACAACCCTGGAGAACAATTTCTATTTCCGTAATGCAAATAGAATCACTTTGAAAAATCAGAATGTATTTATTTTTCATTCCTTTTGTTTCTTCTGAAGATACAGTGTAAAGAGCAGAGCGCAATTTTAAAACTTTACCATTGTCTTTTTGCTTTAGGATTTTTTTTCGTAAGTTCGAATGAAATTCAAGCCCCCCCTTTTTTTTTTAATCTGTAATAAAATTCGGAAGTGAAGCAGCAGTTGGTAAACTACATTTATTGCTTCTTACTGATTAAGGTGTTGAAATTTTTCATTATTTGTCCATCATAATCTGCAAGAAATAATATTTTACATTTAAAAATATATTTTTAACAATTCTTAAGTTATTTATTATACCATAAAAAAGGTGAATATGAATTGATCGTCTACAAAACAGGTCTTTAGAACAATAGATATCGAATTTGGATAAAATATGCTGTAAAATCTGTAATAACATCATTTGCCAATCTGAAAATGCTGTTATAAGAACTTCAACTACAAAAATATGTTAACATAAAAAAATACTGGACCTCTTAGCATGAAAGAAATTGATCACTTATTTTCGTCATAATATACATGACCAGCCTCGTTAATAAAAATTGTTGTAAAGTATTTTTTTGGGTTGATATAAGCTGCCTTGCTGGTTATCAACATAAATGATCTATTCATGATTTATCAGGCATATCATATATGTGATATGGAAGTTTGGAAAGAGATGAGACAGCACAGATGTCGTCGTCGTCATCTGGCAGTGGTTTAAATTTACTAGGTCTGTTTCAAAATCCCCCTAGTGTTGCTCTTAAACCAAGGCGTTTCCCACAACACAGTTTAGCAGATAATCATTGAATTGGTATAAAGAGAGAAACACTCCAAAACTTATATACAAGTTACAATATAAGGGGTATTTTAATTTTTAATAGATGTTTAATTGCATATCTAAATATTAAAAAACTAATTAATTATGATTTTATGGAATTTTTCGACGATAACTATCTAAAATATTTATTACAAAATTATTTCTTTACATTTTTAGAATTTATATAATTCTCGTTTCAATAATATTAATTCAGAAATTTTTCAGCTATTTCTCCAAATTTTAGATAATTTTTATAAATATTTATCAGAATTTTCAATGAAATTTATCCATGATTCAATATAATTCCAATTTATTTTATCGCTTAATGAAATTGTGTTATCCTATTATTTTTCCAGCATTAGAGCAATGCTTAATAAAGTTTGCTTTCTTTGATACACAATTTACATTAAATCCGAAGTAAGTTTTTCATAATTTTACAGTTTGGTATTATACAACTTGCAAAATGTATTTCCCCGATTATCCTCACTGAATTAAAACGAGATCGGGCTGCCATTGATGAATATCTACATTTTTAACACTTAAATTAAATTAATTTACCTCAATTTAGCTCATGATCCTTTTCACACTGACATCTTTGATTTAAATATGTAATTTTGGAGATTTAAATTAAATAAATCTACATTGATCGGTCACATAATCACATTCACCCTGATATTTTTGATTAAAAATTCTATATAACTTTCAAGGATTAAGTTAAATTAAATTAGATAAATTTGCATTCATCTATCTCATGATCACATTCGCACTGACGTACAGAACACTCATATTTCTTTTAACATTTGATTGATATCTGTCTAAAATGTATCTATAATTGTGGTGTTGAAACCAGTTACATAATTTTTCCTTCTGGATTTTTCTGCATTTTTTCAGAGACAAATAAATATATCCCAAAGTATGGTATTTTGAATTCAATGGGAACTAAAATGTTGATATTTATTGAATTTTCGATATCGTTTTTTTTTTCACGACAAAAGTACTTTCTCTTTGTATTCTCCGCTTCAAAGAATCTAAAAATGATATTTAGGAACATATAAAGGTAGTTATCTTAGACTACTCTTGAAATTTCGTTGTCATGTGCCATTTATTTACAATGTATTTCATGAATGGCCAACCAGCATATGAAAGCACTTTCTCATCTAAATCCTGAAATTGACTATATTCATTTGTGCATCAATCCATAAATTGACTATATCCACCTTCGCATCAATGAATGCCGACGAACAACTCTGCTGACAAAGCTTTCATTTAAAATTTCGATAGAGGATGTTGCTCGTGGATTGTTAATTCGTATCCATCAATAAGAGATTAATTACAAACTCAGGAAGGCTGTTTATTCTAATCAATTATTTTGTTCTAGAAGAGGAGTGATAGAAATATCTTGCGCGCAACATTAGAAACGCTTTCAATAAAGTTTTAAAAAGACACAAAAGAAGATATTGCGCTTTGAATATAATTTTTTACAAGAGAAGATTTTGAAAACACAATTTTATTTGTGTCCTAAAGCCTATTATTGAGTTAATAATTCATTATTAGATTTTTATGAAATGTTGAAATCAGTTTTCTTCTTAAAATGACCATAATAGGGCGCCATTTGTAAGGAATAAAAATTTCATGAAATCAACCCATTAACCGATATTTGAGATTTGAAAATATTATAATAATCTTATATCCTAAAGAAAAAATACCAATAATGTAAATTTATATTTACATTATTGGTATTATTTATTCCATATTTATTCTACTGTTGCTCGCACAAACACGATTTGAATGATAAATATAACTAGTTTCTTATCATTTCTAGTCAGTATTGCTTCACACAGCACACTGCATTCTATTAACCATAGAATGACCGCCACTTCTGAAATAGTGTTAGAGATCCAAAACACAGTCTGTTTTAAGTCATGAGTGTATTTTTTATTTATTTAAAATTTTCTATTAATTTTTTTTTACATTTGTTTTGTTGTATGATGTCAATTTTCTTGAGAAGTCAATTCCATTTTTTTTTTAAATTTTGAATCTCTTTTTTCCTAAGATTGTTGCATTTCAATAATTTCAAAATATTGGAAACCAAAGTGTATCTTTCAAATATAAATAAAAAATTCTCTATCGTTTCAAAAGTCGCAATGGCTACCTTATCCTTTATGAGTTTAAGTACAAAAAAAAACCTTAATTGTATCTTGTGACTTAGTAAATAAATGTATTCTTGGATATCCTTAAGTGAAATGTATCCTTGGATATCCTTAAGTAGTGAAAAGAATAGGAAAAGTCCCGAGCATCCTTCGTAGTTTCTTTAAACGGTTATGTGGGGCTTCTCATCACCATTAGAGATAATATATTTAATTTTTGTTTATTCTTAAATCACAAAAATAATTAGGAGCTATATTCCAAGTCATTTTCTTCTCTATACATTACATACAAATCACAAGTAGCTTTAGTTTTCTAAACCCTTCAATTGAAAGTTCAATTTCGACAAGTAGAAAATTATTAGATTTGAGTACTTAGCGTTCCATGTAAATTAACAGAAAATAAACAAACGTTCTTAAAATTACTAAATCAATGTGCCCATTTTATAAAACATTATATTCTCTCTCAAATATTAGTATTATATGTGCTAATATGCTGTTCCAAATATTATATATGCGAATGCGTTTAATCCTGCCTGAATTTTTAATTCTGAAAAAGAAAAATATCATGAATTATTGAATCTAATATATAAACGAAATAAATTTATAACAATAGTATGGACCCAGGGAAACTGTGGATAATTAATAAGAATTTCTACTTAAGTTTTTAATTCCGAAAGAAATTGATCATGGGTTATTGAACCTAATATGCAAACGATATTTAATTTATAACAATAAAGCAGAAACAACGAAATTGTAGGTAAGTAATAAAAATTTTACTTATAGAATATTCGTGGTATCCTAAAGGTTTTGTTGATTTTTTTTCTAAAATATATTTTTAGCAAGGAAGAATGTTGATATTTAAATCGACAGCAACAACAATTTGAATTTTTTTTTAAATCAAGTTTCAGTATTAAAGCTTTGAGGTATATAAAGTATATCTAAAATAAATTATTAGTTTGAGTGACCAGCTATGAATTCAGCTGATTTTAAATTGCCTAGGGTGTTTGCTTTTTGAAGTTGAAAACTATAGGCAATGAAAGGGATCATTAACGGAAAGAGATCTTCGATTACGTTTCCATGTTAGTTCAAGTGTCCTGAAATTACACTTAATTACGAAATCTCTGTTTTCTAGGGAAGAGGCTTCGACTGCTAATGAAAAGAAGAGAAGAGAACATGTTTCTCGCTTTTTTGGACAAAACTTTGTGCCATTTCTTTTGCTTTATTATTTATCGCTCTCAGTCAACAGATTTCCGACAAAGCAAACTGGGTCGTTGGATTAAAGGAGGATGGAAACAGCTCGATTATAAACAGTATTTTATTTGTCAAATAAATGAGTTATTTTTAATTATAAAGTGTTATAAATCAAGTATTTGAGCACAAACTATTATTAAAATCATCAATTAATGTATAACTCCTCTATAGTACATTGGAATGTTCATTATTCCTTAACTGGTTCACTTTTCTTAATGGTCTTCTTAATGTTATACTGGTTGAAATTAATTTTGTTCAATAATCGGATGATTTTCTAAATTTATATTTCTCAATTAATCATCAATTGACAATTATAATTAAGTTTTCAAGAATTTTATTAGATTAATTATATTTTTCTATGATATGCATATTAAAATAAATAAATAAAATAAAATATATATTCTTGAAGTCACAAAATTAAGAAATTAAAAATAATTCTTAATATGTTAATTATCTTGTAAATGAAAAGCTCCTTCTTCATTTTTATAAATATAGAGAGATTTTAAAATTTATTGCGGATTGAAAAATTAACAATTAAACAGTAACTGATGATTACCAGATACATTATTTTCACTGAATAAATATTGCTAAATTCTGAGTCAATGAATGTCTATTACGACCATAGATGCATCATGGCTTCCTCATTCTTTAACGCCGAAAACAAAATTTATTTTAATAAAAAAAAGTTTGAAATTCAAAATAATTATAGAAATGAGACTGGTTATAAGTGTATTTGCTTGGATTTGTTATTAGAGACAAAGTGACGCAGTTTTTGAAATTCAAAAAAATTCCATTCTGTAATTGTACTGAATGGAGAATGTTACTGAAATGAAGAAAGATGCGTCACTCGGGAAAAACTCGAAACAACTAGAGTTGAACTTCTTTGGCGAAAAACAACAAACTTAGAGATCACAAATCGTTTAATGAAAAAAAAAAAAGACCTTCCATTCACAAGCAATAAATTTTGCTTTAACGAGAATTTGGAAAGTAAAACCAAAATTAAACGAAAAAGAAGCGTTTGAGAAGAAAACTAAAAGGCTGAAATCCCTTTAGAAAACAAGGTAGGCAAATAAACAAGGAACACTAAAAGGTAGGCAAATAAATGGACAATTCCTTGGATACGAATTCAATGATAACAATACCAAAGGAAAAAGAAACAGGCGAGCTAGAATTGTTTCGAATAAAAAGTCTTCGATTTCTTGCAACAACAAAGGAAAATGGTCTTTTGTTTTTTCTTTAATGAGTAACGAAATGTTCATTCTGGAGACAAAGGATTTCTCGTGTATATGTAAAAAGTAAATAAATAACACCAGCCTGCAAAAAAAACAAATTTTTTTTTTTTTTTTGTAAAATCTTAATTGATTTATATCAGCAATGATGATGTCATTCCAAAATGCAAACTAAATTTTATGTAACACGTAAGGATTTTTTACAAATGACGATGAAAAAATTAACAAAATGCAGTATAATGCATACAGTTGCAACTGTAGTTACTATTAACTAAACACAATAATGCTGTTCATTTACAATATTATGATAACTTTTGTGTTTTTCTTGAAGTCAAGAAGCTTCTTTTTCGGGGTTTTCGTTTATGGTCCACATCACTGTCTCTTTTTAAAGACCAACAGTAATCGGCCATCATGTTAACATCCCACCCTCCTTGATATCTACGTTCCATCTCCTTTATATCCTGGTGGAATCTTTCCCCTTGCTCGTCACTCATTTTTCCTAAATTGTCTGGGAAGTATTCCAAATGCGAGTGAAGGAAGTAAATTTTAATGCTCATATTGCACCCCAAAAGATGATAAGTACGTAATAACTCAGTTACAAGATCTTTGCAATTTTCTTTTCTCTCATTACCCAAAAAACCTTCTACGACATCTTTAAATGCAACCCAAGCCTGCTTCTCTCTATTTGTCATACATTGTTCAAAATTGGAATCTTTAACTAATTTCTTTATTTGTGTTCCATCAAATACACCTTTTTTAATTTTAGCGCTAGACAATTTTGGAACTTCGATATAAGATACTCAAAACATTTTCCACCTTTATCCAAAGCTTTCACAAACTGCTTTATGAGTCCCAATTTTATGTGAAGTGGGGGCAATAAAATATTTATTAAATATTCATTTAAAATATTCTTCTTACCAGGAATCCATTCATGTCTCTTCGGCTATATCTTTTTTTATCCAATGACTTTCTCTGTCCCTGCTATCCCATTCACAAATAAAGCACGGAAATTTAGTAAATGCACTTTGTTACCCGAGAAGCAGACCTATAACCTTTAAGTCACCACATATTGCCCACTTGCGTTCAGTGTATTTTATTTTAGTGAGAAGCATCTCCATACTTTCATATGTTTCTTTCATGAAAACGGAATGTGCAACTGGAACTGATGCAAGTTTAGATTCATTATGCAATAAAACTGATTTTAGACTCCTCTTTGAGGAATCTATAAATAGTCGCCAATCATTTGGATTATAAGGAATATTATCTTCTAATCCATGTAACAAACCAGGTATGTCAGCACAATAAACCAAAAAGTTATCAGATTTGAAAAATAATAAAAATTGCTTTTCTCGATTCATGTACCAACCAACTAGTTAAACCTAAATCACGAATTAAGTCATTTAATTCTGCTTTATTAAATTTTTCAGGTACTTCATTTTTCACGGTGAAATCCAACTGCCATCTATGTTTTGAATTTTAAAATAAAAGGTTTTTTTTAATATAATTATAAGTATTTATTCAATATAAATGTATTATTTAATTTCAATGAAGTAAGAGGTTTTCAGAATTTATTTAAACAAATAAACATACATACTTTATTAATTTATCCTATCCAGATCGCAAAAAATCTGTGTATTTTTACTTATTTAAAAAATTTACTTTTCAAAAAAACTGTACGTGATACGGAAAAACTGATATTATTTTTGAAATAAGCATGCGAAAATACATAAAAAACAACTATTACTTTTAAAACAAGAAATTGTTGCAGGCTGGTGTAATTAAAGATTTTCCATTTGCTCCAACTGTCCAAGTTGATTTGTCATTTTCATGCTTTCAGGTAACGGACTCCACCTTTAAATTGATTTTCACTCACTTCCAGAGCAATTTATTTATAAGCAGGATCACGCTATAAATATCTATTTGTTGTGGAGAATTAAAATAAACTCTGAGCACTGCAAACGAAATGCTTCATTTTTTCGTTTACTTCCTATGTTTAATGTTCTGCCTGAAATCTTAATCTTATAAAAATTATGATAATCTAAGAATTATAGTTAATCTTATAATAATAATAAGAATTTTAAAATTATAATTAATTACATAATATTTAATTTATAGACATGCAATAAACATTATGTATTATATAACTTTTTTCTGATTAAACCATTACCAGAGTATTCCACATTTATAGAATTACGATTTAATCAAAATAAGTGATTATTTAATAACAAGCTACTGAAAACATTAAAAGGACATATTATAACTAAGAACATATAATATACCAAAACCAAACTCTAAATTATAAAACTCAAAAAAAAATGGATCAGCATTTATTACAAATAATTTGTTTCATTCTTGCGAAGATGACCTATGACATACTCCACATTGATGGATTTATCTTAAAAGGTGTATAACTTAAAGACTACATATTGGTAAAAACTATATTTTGCTATAGATATTAATGAAATTGTTAAATAAGAATTTACAAAAGGAATGCTTACCTCCGAAAACTATTGTTTTCTGATGCACGTATTATTTATCTTTTAGTTTTCTGCAAAATGGTGGGCTGATAAGATGATGATAAAACAATTAAGTTAATTCTGTGCAATAGGGTGGAAAGAAAATTTTTTGGGCCTTAATTTTTTTTCTTCTTTTTTTTTTAAGATTTTAGTTTAGTAATAGTGAGGAAAAATTGCCTTTTAGTTCAAAAACAATTTAAACAAATTTCCTTGTAATATTACATTATTTTGAAGTGCCACAAACAGCCTGAAATTTGCAAAAAAAATGGAAAAAATGGAAATTTTTTAAAAAGGATCTTTAAAAATGTTCCTTAGATATTAGTTTGGTAATAGTGAAAAAAAGTAAGTTATTAGGTTCAGAAAGGATTTAAAAAAAATCTGGTTGTAATACAACAATATCTCAAGATGCCTCGAAAAAATTAAAGTTTGTAAAAAAAATTATTCAATATTTTATGATGCTTTAATTTTTTCTCTCAATATGAATTCATTGGATTCTACGAATTAGAGTTACGAATAATATTTAAGTCTTTTGATTTTTTTTGTTATATTTTATCCAGTCAGTTCCTGGAACCAGAACTTTAAACATTATCTTGAGTGTCTTAGAAAATCAATAATCTATAAGGAGCATTGTCTCTAAATATGTTTCGAGTTTACATATTTACTCAATCACTTAAAATACTTCTATTCTACAGTCATCTCTGTCGTACCGTTATTTTGCATATGTTCAGAGGAATATAAATTATTGCTCTGAACTCTCCTTTCCAATTAGTTTAATCGTCATTTTGCCTGAATATAAAATCCAATTTCTCACCTGAATCCTTTCTTCCCATTTTAAACTTATTAATTTCTCATTGAGATGCCACTTCAATGAGGCTACATATTTCTGTTTCATTTCATGTCAACGGAAGAGTTCAAACACACTAAGATGATGGAGTTTTGGCGACTCAAAAATATTAGAATTTTCTTTTATTATAACATTCGTTGCCATCGCATATAATAGTTTTTATTAAAATTACAGTTAAAACCATTTTCATGAAGCTAATCATCGATTTCACGAAATAAAATAACAAGCGGATATAGGAATTGAGAAATAAAAGTGCTTCCATCAAGCTGCCCCTTGTTCCAAATGAAAGAGAATTTTTCTATGCAGCAAACACTTATAATTTTAAAATAAGAAAATACATATAATATTTGTATATAATGCTACTCATTGTGTATTTTTTGTTTATATAAATCGAACAATATTATTTTTTTTTCGTATTCCTTGAGCTTGAATCCAAGAATTAAGGACTTTCTTAAAATATCAGACATTTTTTGTCACCTGTTTTCATTTTCTGATGGTCTGAATTTGAATACTTTCGGATAAACCTATTTTCCATTTAATTTGGATAATCAGAGTTAAGGATGTGTGAAAAAGTGCAGAGTCAGTTGTAAGGATGTGTGAAAAAGTGCAGAGTCATTTTAAATTAGGGTCAAATCATCGACTCATCTAGAAGATATATAACAAACCTTTAGATTATAACTCTAAATTATCAAACCTATTACTACTATATCTGTCTATAAGTTTGACAGAAATTTGAACCTAAAACTACATAAAAAATGTATAGGCATATTTATGAAATAATATATAAGCATACTAAACATATAGGCATAATAATAAATAGACAGAATACTTAAATAATAAGCATATTATGAAATACGCTTAACCGAGGAACTTGCAAGTTGGTTTGATGTGTTTTATCATTTGGATTTGCTGGTTTTATCAATCATAGATGAACGCTGGTGACATCTAAATGAAGAAATAACATAACTCTTAAGGTATGAGTCTCTCGTGACCATTTCACTAAAAAAACGAAGAAAGGGGATATGAATTTGATCAGTGTTTTTTAAACGGAAATGGATTATTTTCTTCGAGATGCTATTTCCAGATAAACCCTGTAAAGCTCTAACAAGCATCTATCTTCCTGGAGATACTTCACTTCCTGAGTCTGAAGGAGTTCTTATATTTTCTTTCCCCACAATAAACTAAATCCTTCATAAAATTGGTAAGTGGAAAAAGCATCAAGATGCATTCGATAGGTTCATAGAATCGATATGAAACTATTTGCTAATACGATCAATGCTAGAGGCGAAGATCTCGAAGAAAGATCTGATAATTTTATTTCTTTGTATGCTATAGGAATTGAAATAGTTTTCTGTTGACTGAAATACTTCAATGCGAAATGTATCATACTTTTAGAAACGATTGCTACATGTTAAGAAATAGAAGTTAAGTTTTTTTGGTTAAAGTCGAAATATTTGACCAGCCTCGTATGCCGTTTATTTATTTTTTTTTCGGTCGCTTTTATCCTTTACTTATAGAAAAATATAAAATTCATCATTTGTTTACGATTTTTTTTTGTACTCATGAATTTTTGAATATATTCTACAGAAATGTTTGATTATGCATTTAAATATTTAAAAACTGAATAAACTTATGGCTGCTCTTCAAGTGTGGAAAGGCTTTCTTTTCTTTCGAACTTTTTATTGAAAAATTATTTATTTGACGTGCAGTTAGTTATTGAATGTAGAAGATTTTATAACATACAATAAATATCTGCAATATGTAATTTTACAGTGTTTGTTTTAGTTTGATTTTTTGTACATAAAAAGATTTCACTTTCTAAATGATTTTATACCCGTTTCTTAAGTGGTAGCAGTAGCCTGTTTTTAAAGAGGCTGTTGAAGGTGTTGCTTAAGATTGGAGAGCTAAGGGGGCACGATATGCTTAGATCATTTAAAAATGCTATTTTCCTCTTATCAAGTAAATAAATTTTTACTAAATGCAGTTTATTTGAATTATAAGTATTAAAATTACTTTAATTTTTTTAAATATGATTGGCCTATTTATATTATTATTTATTATCTATAAATTATCTATTTCGTTATTATCTATTTCATTCCAATTAGATATTAAATTTTTAGCTTTTTTTTTATTTGCCAAGTGATTGCCTTTTTTTTTTATTTAACACGTTTACGTAAGAGTGTTTTTAAGTTATCGATTTTACATGCCAAAGACCAAATAGCGTTTACGTGCATAATAGACTACGAATTGCCAATGCCTTGACGAATGTATTTCCAAATTCTGTATGGATCCACTCTTTAGGTGATAAGTCTATAAACCTAAATTTAATCATCCAGCTCTTTCCGTTTTGTACATGATGATGCACTCAGGCAATCATTCAAACAGATTTCTTTTGAAAACATTTCTTTCAAACTGTTTACAAATCTAAGAACTCAGAATTAAGCTTATACAACAATCAAACATCAGTTTTTTTCTATAACTGAAAGATATTTTGACTTTTTGAATTCACAGGCAAACATTTATGGACTGGTAAATCCTGAACTGTTAAGACTTCTTCATGGTTGACGTAGGTGGAAAAGATAGACATATTATTAAAACTTTAATATAATTATTATCAATTGGTTGGTCAACAAGTATTTTTTAAAAATAAAACTGTACTAAAGTTATATATTTAAAATAAATATATGTTAAAGGATTGATAAGACTTTTATACTTAAAAGTTTTTTGAATGGAAATCGGTTATTTTCTTCAAGAACATACTTGCTCAAAAACGTAATAAAGATTTAACAAGCATATTCCCGGAAATGGTTTACTTCCGGAGCCTGAAGGAGTTACCATTTTTGATTCCGCGTGTTTTTGTTTTTGTTTTTTCAGAAATAAACGAAATCCTCCAGGAAGTCGTTACGTGAAAAAGATCATGATACGTTCTACGGGTCCATAAAATTGTTAGGAAAATTTTCAGAAGTGCCTTTCCTGGTAAAAGCGAAAAACTTGAAGGAAAGTCCAAGGTTTTTTGTTTTTTTGCTTTGCTAGCTATCGAAATGGAAAGATTTATTTGTCTGTTGACTGAAGAAGTTTGCTGTCAAATGCAACTGTCTCTAAAAACTATTTGTACATACAAAGGGATAGAGGATTTGTTTGATGAGGCTGGAAATATTTGCGTAGCTCACATGAAGATTTACTCTCCCTTTACTTTGTATACCCGTCTGTATAAGATTTTACAATTGTGTTTACCCATGATTTATACAAGAATGTCTGTAATATATATATATATATATATATATATATATATATATACATTACAAAAATATATCTTATATATTATTCTTATATATTAAGAAACTGAATTTAAAAATAGGGCTAAGAATCACGCAGGGAAATGTTTAGGTAGAGTATTTCCTTCCGGATATTTTAAATAAAAAAACTTAAAAATCTTTGAGCTAAAAAATTATATGTATTTCTTTGATTTGAAGTTCACTGGCTTAGTTCACATTCAGGACATTTTAATTCATCTTATTAAATAGCAAGATTTGTGTTTTTATTCGATTTTATTTAAGATTTCACGCGTATTTAGAGGGGATTTTTCAAGATAGATTTTTATGTTCAATAGATTTTTATATTTGCTTTTAGAAGTGTTAGCTGATATGAATATCTACTTATGAAAGTTTAATAGTTGCTGAGGGCCGAAATGCTAAGAGGGAAGGGGGTGGAATTAGGTCATTTAGCAATGCTACTGCCCTTGTTACCAAGCAAATAATTTTTAAAAACTAATGCCTTTTCTATAAATTATAAGGATACAATTAAACTTCGCTGAATATAATTGGCCACATTACAATATATTAATCCTATTTACTTATTAAAATGTACATAAAAATGAAAATTTTAAATATTGTTTTTCATTTATTAAGGAGAAAGTTGTGGTAATGCAAAGTGCGGCTGCTGATTTCACAGATATATGTAAGCTGTGTATGAAATTTGCAGATGAGGTAAGATCTCTAAGCGATTGTTTTGATCATTATGAGTTAGAAAGTATAATTATTTTTTTAAAAAAATGCTACAAAGTTTGAAATTATATCAAATGAAACATTTTTACTGCAGATAAGAAAATAACAACCATTCTTCTGTTTTTAAAGAACAGCGTGAATATAAATTTATGCCTATTTATTGTTGATAAATTTATTTGAGAACTACATTATCGATCACTGTCTTTTTTTCCAAGTCTGATGAGAATTTTAGATTTATTTATACTTCATTAAATGTAAAAGTGGAACAAGAAACCACTAGAATAAATTATTCATGTGGAGTAAAGAAAAAAATGAAGTACTTCAATCTATCAAAATGACTTATTTGAAACGCTTAGTAGGGGAATATATTTATTGTAAATGTTTATACACTCTTTTGAGCTAGATTAAGAAAAATCATAAATTTTTCTTGGAAGTTTTTCTTCCCAATTTGAAGTTATTTGTAGGACGAAATTAATGCATCTAATGAAAGATCTTACCAGTGACTTTAGAAGAATGAAGCGAAACTCTTCCGCAGAAAATGGAATTTTAAGTGTAGCATTGTTCGTTTCTAAATCTTCAAAGTTTTGATTTCAAAGATGTTAAATATTTCACTGCTTTAGAGGCATTAACGAGATGAAATATTAGATAATAATATGCACATAGAAATTTCAAAATCATTGTTAAATTATAGAAAATATAATTAATTTCTTATTTCTAATATATTTTGCTATGCATATAATTGAGAGGTCTTGTAAAATAATAATTTGTAATATTTGTTTATTTGTTTACTATTTCTTATACTTGTTTAAAATTTATTATTCTGACATATTCTATTGCAAAAATTAAATGTTTTTATTGATATCATATATATATGCAAATCTTTAAAAAGTAAAGTTAAATTGATTTGTTTATTAAAAGAGAGGTTTTACATTAACCACGGCACTGTTTTATATGTGATGGAAATCTTGATTATTTATGTTTTGTTCATGGCAAGATAATAATAATGATCAAAATAAATTTTCATTTTATTCATTAAATGTCCATTGTATTAATTGAATATTGATTACTAAAAAATTAACTCAAATTTCATAATTTTATGTAAATGTTTAGGATTTTCTTATATATTGGTATATATTATTATATATGTGTTACACACTGTTATTATTTTTTGATGCTCATATTTTTGATGAAAGAATATCTTACCATTATAATTTGTTTTATAAATTTTAACCCTTCTATAATATAAATTTCTATAACATATAATTCTATAACATATTCCATTCCACATGTATAGATGCAAAATAAACTTTGGTTTAGGGAGAAGTAGGCATGGAGTTTTGTATAACAATATCTTTTCTTTTTGCAGAAGTTACGATAAGAGCTCAATTTTTGATGACTGTTCTTAACAAGAACAATGACCATTAGGAAACACATAAAAGTTGCAGAAAGTAGGAAAGATATACCGTGAAAGCATTTTGAAATGCTGTAGCTTACAAATGCAAATTTGAAGCAACAAATTTCTGGTTTCAACATGTGAAAAAGCCATTATGAGAAAACAACATACCTGCAACTCAGAAGTTAAAATGAAGCATACACTCAAGAGATTAGACGCTAATTTATTGTAATTATTACAAAAATATACTTTAAAATTATTTATAACTTCAGCTTTTTATTCAAAACATTTTCAATATTAGACGTTTTATCTGAAATCAACGAATATAAAAAGAAGGATTTCAAAATCAATATGGAAGCACAAGTGGTAAAATGCTTTTTATTCTTGCTGAAAATCGCATTTATTTCTGAAAGACAAATTATAAGAAAATTACTCACAAATTAAAAGAATCTGTATTGTTCGATGACTTATAAAAAATAAGATAAATCGTCGGAAAACTCGAAATCAAAATAAACCTACGTTTTGGAATTACTAACGAAAACCTGATGTTCATGTTCAAGATCTATTTTATAATTCGGAAATTTTCTTGTTATATCCATAAACATATTTGATTGAAACTCACAGGTTTTCCGATAAAGAGATGAAAATCAAACAGTAAAGAACCGATTTAGTGATATATTCTACGATGCATGAACTCTGCTGTTAACTCAACTATAATTATTTCATTGCATAAGAGCTATCGGCTCATTTCTATAACTGATCAACAGAAGCCGGTAAAGGGATTCGAAAGGCTAGATTTAAGAGAATGGGCCTACAATATGTCCCCGCATGAACCATTCATTATCTAAGTACCTTATCTGAATGACCGATACTGAGATCTTTGGATCGGTGATATAATAAGGTTGCCAAATCGCCAGCTTGGATCAATGGTTCGTGCAATGTAACTTGACTAATGGTTACTTGTATTCAATGGAAAGCTGTTATTCGTTGAATATGTTGATCAGTTGTAGAAACGATACATTTGGAAAAGGTTGTTCGCTGGTAGTTTTGTATAACTCTCTATTACGAGAAGAGTGAACATCTATATGGCTGATGAGAGTTCAGTAAACTGATACTATGGGTTCACTAATCTAATAGCTTAACATATACTCAGGATTTATGTGCTTGATTTAAACAACGATTGCTTAGAAAGTTGGATTAACAAATTTTATTATATAGATTTTGATCCTTCAGTATAAGTAAAACGTATGGTTTCGCATTGGATAACGACAATATTAATGTGCACTTGCAATCATTTAATTGAAAGTGCAAAAACCTGAAATCATAAATTAATAAATTTATTTATTCCTTACTACGTGTATATAGATTTATATTTATTTCCTTTCAAATATGAATATTTCATTTTTTTGTTTACGTACCAACTGTATATAAATAACGTAATGAACGAGTTCAAGGTGTCCAGTCATTTTTTAGAAGTCGCAGATGATAATCTAAAATAAGTCATCGTTCTTAAAGTCTTATTGTATATTTGAGAAAGCATATTGGAAAAGGAAATCTTATTGTATATTTGGATCATCAGATTTCTCAAAATTTAAAGTAATGATAAAATTTGCTTTTTTGGACATTAATTACAAAGCAAAATTTGAAACCATTGCAATGATTTCTCAAAATTTATTTCATATGAAATATCATGACAATGAGGGACGTAATCAATTTACCCTGCCTTATAACTTCCCATGTCGTTTTCCATTTTCTAGAGATATCGTAAAATAAAAATTTACGAAATTTATAAGAATTGGGTCGATTATGTCATTTTAATTTAATAATTTTAAACCGCTACCATACTTCACAAACTAATACATTCAATAATTTCTATGCTTATTGTGCCATTATAATTTAAATAAATGTATACATTTGCGACATTTAGATACGTCATACTTTCTTTTGATGCAATTAGATATAGTTCATTAAATCTGGAATGAATAAATAAGGCGAACGCATTGTTGGCGAAAGTTACTAGTTAAAGAACAAACATTACAGTCATTTTATTTTTCTTTCTAAAAACGAAGAAAATTTAAAATAAATTTTCCTCTCATTAAATCAATTTTTATACAATCCTTCTAATATAAAATATTTCATCAAAGTTGGCAAAAATAAATTATTGGCATGAGTAAACTAATGGCATTAATAAGGCGAACTCATTGTTGCTAAAAGAATAAAAAATATCGTCATTTTATTCTTCCTTTTCTTTCTCTCATTTAACCGATATTCATACTATGCTTCTGATAAGAAATTTTGAAAAATTAGAGATCTTTATTTTCTCAATTACTCACGCTTATGAGATTTCGATTGTTAGAACTAACTTTAAACTTTTTAAAAATATTCATGGACACTATCAAAATGTAATTGAAGAATGTTCACTACAGATTATATTTTTATTTGAAAAATTAGAGTTCGTTTTCAATAATAAAAGAATTAAAAAAGTAACAATATTTCCCAATAGAAAAGTTACGGTTAGATAGTAAAATCGGAAACAATGCGTAGTAAAATCACTCTTATTTTTTTTCCATCGTTTATCTCTGATTTTATTGGAATTAAAAATGCTCGCGATTTGAAAGTTTTTGGATTCAATCGTATTTTGTTTCCAATTTAATGTATCATTCTTTTTTAAAAGTCTTCACATTTCTCTATTTACTTCGTTTAATCGCAATTTTTATATCCACGTTTAGAAGCTTTTTTCCCCCTTCAGAAATCTATTAAGATGGAAGGTAAGATTCAAATTGTTTTCAAAAGATTCCTAAATAACTCGTCATTTTTCATACACGAGAGGAAATTTGCGAAAAAAAAATTAATTTAAAGTATTATAAATCTGATATTAGCACGCCGGAGAATTGGAAGATTAAATCATCTTTTTCTTTCAGCATTGATTTCGCAAAATAATTTTTCCGCGTTCCAAATTCCAAAAGAAAGTACATTTTTAGATATGAAAGAAAATGTATTTCTTGAACTTTTAACTACCGCTTTTTGGACACCTCGTATTTATTTACACTCATTTTAATTTGCTTAAAAAATTCATACATAAGGAATATTAAGGCTATTTATATATGCATGTAATTTTGATTTTGTCATGGCATGTTGAAAGATTTTATTCAATATTGATGTTTTATTAGAAAAAAAAAATCGACATGCATGTAGAAGAAGAAGCAAAGATTTTGTGTAAATCAACCATCGATTTGAATTTCTTTATAAATTTAATAAAAAACGTTGTTTGCAAACTCTTGTTTTTAAAACAAGATCGTATAAGGGTACTCATATTTACAATATTTTTTATTATGTTATGATTTACATTTCTAAGTAAAATGTGCTTCATTAAGCAGGAGATGCATTTTTCATTATCCTTTCAATAGTTTCGAAAGGATAATGGATGGATAATTTCTGAAAGGAAATGAACAGAAAATTTTAAAATAGAATTTTTTCTGCTTTTTATTTACAGTTAAATGATACGACGATAGTTATTTCTAGAAGTGATTAGTATTGAAAATACACTGAAAGTAGTATCCAAAATGCATAATAGGTTTTCTTTACTGTGAAAAAAGAAATCTACGCACTTGTGTCATTTACAGCTACGGTTTTATATTAGAGGGTAAAAATTTCTTTATTAGTGAAAATTAAGAAGCTTTTCGGGGAATCCCGATTTCTTGTTGTGTGAAAACACTATTATAGCACAATTTTTTAACATTATCTCTAAAATTCAAAGATATTACCTTTTATATGTTTTATCGTAATTCTTTTTCTTATATATTTTCTTATATAAATTTGAAAATATTTTAGGTAGGTATTACAATTTTTTTATTGCGGTAAAGAAAATCAAATATTATTCTTTTTGACTACAATTATTTTCGAGGTTTCCGTTTTAAATGTTGGCTTTAATAAATTTTGATTCTTTTTGTAAACTTAAAGTAATTTACAGATAATGTTGGACTTCAAAAATGTCAGAAAATGATCAGAGAGTATTTCTTTCATTTTATAAAATTCGAATAATTATAAAATTATTCGTAGTAATATAAAATATGCGTAGCTTATACTTATAATAATGTTCAGTGTGTGTGTGTGTGTGTTGACGCTCTACAGGCCAGACCGTTTAACCTACAGCTACAAAATTTGGTACATGTATACCTTGGTGGTCGGAAATGTGTACCTGGGGTCACTTTTTTGAATATTTTAAATATAATTTTATTAATTAAAAACTAACTTTCCCGCCAAAAAATAATTTCCCCAAGAGCAAATGAGTCAGATTTCAGTTTTTTCCCACGCTAAGGAGACTAGGCTTAACATTTTTCGACCGATTATTTCAAAGGATTCTGTTTATTTTTTTAATGTTTGATGCATTGAAAATTAAACATTGTTAATGAATCGATCTTTCAGATTCATTCTGAAGTACTTTTAAATTAAAATAAAACAGAATAAAGGAAATTAAAAATTTCTAATCTGTATAGCGTTACCCCAATTGGCATAGAAAAATTCACTCATTTGCGTTACCATAACTGGCGTTGAAAATTCGCGTATGCGCATTGTGCTCTGATTGTTGACAACTATTTTCAACGGATTTGGACTTGGTTTAAATTATTTTTAGGTTAGTTGTGTGATTTTGTAATTAAAAATTGTATTTATGTTAGTTATATATTTTTTGTATATGCTTATAGTTTTAAGTATATCGTTTTTTAAGTAGTTTTTTTTTACCTGTTTTCGACCGATTATTTTAAAGATTCTGTTCATTTTCTTAGTGTTTGATGAATTTAAAATGGAACATTGTTAATTAATCGATATGTTCATGATGAATCTGAGAAAAATTTATTGACAAATTCTTGAGATATTACATAAATTAAGAAAGATATTCTTTATTGCCCATAAGTTTTAAATGCTCAGTGACTCTGTTTCCAGAAGTAATATTATAAAAAAATTATTATTATATTATTAATAATATTATATTAATTGCAAATATTATAAAAATAATATTATTATATTAATCGCAGATTAATCATTTTCACTTTAATTTAAAGCATAAATTCTAAGGGAGCTAACAGAAAATTAGAGACATATATATTACGTTATGACTGAAGGCTTTTATAATATTATATGACTATCAAATTTTGAAGTTTAAAATATTTTGATGAATAAGCTATTAAAGAAGGAATCACATAAAACATTTAATTATTAAAATTTTAACGACCATTAAGATTGCGAACCAGCAGGTCACTAAAGATGGCTAGTAATTTAATATAAATAGAATATCGACTCTATTCAGTGCAAAGCAACTAATTTTTTAAACTTTATTAATTGGTATATATATCTAATAAAAATAAGCTAAATGGAATGAATAATTATATTTCATGCAGTTTTAACCAATAAATGTTCCGATGAATTACCAATTTAAAATTTTTATGCAGATCCTCGGTTTTTAGAGTCATATTTAATAAAACATTCTATAGTCACTAATATTTTAAAAATAAAAAAATGTCCTCTCTTTTTTAATGAAAACAAATGGGTTATCAAAATTTGAATGCCCCTATTCTATAAAAACGCACAATTTTAGGCCTCTCCATCGACCGTCTTCAGGAAAATACGGCAGTCAGCATTTGTACTTTTCCGAGACTGATTGTTTAAAATAATGAAATTGTTGATTGTCCTAAATGAATAATATTCAAAATTATATAACTCGGTCAAGCTTGATTGCAGAGGTTTGAAATGTTAGTTTGTCAAGATTATTTTATTAATATGGTTTATAGGATCGAAAGACTGTATAAAATTTAGACTTCATAATTGTTTTCCGAAGTACATTTATTGATTGAAATAAAATAAATAAAATATTGTTTATCGCATTTAAATCTGTTTGAAAGTAAAACTGTATTTTATACTGAATCAGAGGAATTTTTATGGAATAATTTTTTGAAATATTGCTAAAATTACGGAAAAAAAATAATATTTTATAGTATATATATATATATATATATATATATATATACAAAATATTTTTTTATATATAATTTATACTCAGGCATATTCTTTCTACTCGGGCAAGTTGCATTTTTTAAAAGCAAAAGCGGTGCAAAAAATTTGTAGGTCACAAGTCCTTTCAATTTCAACAGATATTGCACAGTAAACAAAAAAAAATTGTGTTGTAATATTTAATGAAGGGAGTAAATGTTTGTAACACCGAAATGTATGTGTATATCTTCAAGACGAAAAAAAAAATTATAATAATAATTACAATTTTTTTTCCAGATTTATTAAACATTCTTTATTTAAATTTTTTGCTGAGTAGTATCTTAGCCGTTTGCAGTTCCAGAGAACTGCCCCGTTGCACGACATTCGTAAAACAATGCCTCACAACTTATTTGTGAAGTTACACGGATAGGGTAATTGGCTGCCATGAGCAGAATCCCGCTTTCTTCCTTGATGTTCAGGTATATTTTAAATTCACTTAAAAATAACTTATTATTAATATTAAAACATTTACCTTGCATAAAATTCAAAATTATTTATTTTTTCCCTGTGTGAATAAAAGAAATGGAATGGTAGAAAATCTTAAGGTCCTCTATAGCTTATTGACCATTTAATAACTTTCAAACTTCATTTAATAACATTTAAATCACAATGTAAATTTATTTTATATATATTAGGGTATTATTGTTAATTTTTCTTGTTTTAATGGAGATTTTTTTTATTTTATTAAAAATCATTTTGTTTTTTCTATGGAAATATTCTTTAAAGCTTAAAATTAAATTAATCTAATACTTTTTAAATTTATAACTTTAATTTTTTTTAAATTTATAACTTTAATTAAATTAATCTAAAGCTTTTGATGATTTTTTTATTGTAATGACAGGTAAAACATGTATTTTATAAGTTAACATAAAATTGTTTACTTCTCAAATTATTTATGAACTTTCAAATTAAATATTAATGTATTTAATATAAAATTTAAATTTTACACCAACTAATTGTGTTGATAAAAAAGAATTACTTTCACAACTTTTTTTTTCACATTAAGAATTGTTTTCATTTGATATATAAGTAATTAATACAATTTAATAAACTAGCTTTTATTATATCTGATTTTACATTTCAATGCATTTATAATTAATTTCAATTCAATCTGTAGAAACAGTAAAAGAAAACACAAATAAAAAAATCACACACTATTTGAATCATAACATTTTATTTACAGAGAGGCAATAACAAAATACATTTTGTTTTCCAACTTTATTATAATTTTCACACAGACAAATGAAAATAATTATAATATTAAATAAAGTTAAAATACAAACTTACAAATTACTTCTAATTTGGAAGAAATTAATAAAGAATGACTTACCTTAGGAGCTTGAGAAGTGCCTAGACAAATAAAAATTATTTTGTTTGCTTTTTGAATTATGCTCCATGTATTTTATTTAAAGTTTTTAAATTTTAAAATTAAATCAGAAAAAGTGTTGATTTTTTCTATCTCCCCTATTTTTGCTATGCCCTGGAGACTGCTATTTAAAGCTGCTTTTAAGTTTTCCCATTTTTTATGTGTTTCCCTATTTATTGGAGTTACTCTTCTTGCTTTTGATTCTGAGCAAAAGTATCAGGGTAAATTAGGGAAAATTGAAGGTATATCATCAGGTACAAGCCTAGAAAAATAGAAAAAAAAGTGGAATTCTTTAGATAAAAAAAATTAGTACTTTATTAAAACTTAAAATCAAAAACAGAATAGATATTTTCTTAATACATAAACTAAAAGCTAACGTATGTTGGGCAGTATTAAATAATAAAATTTAAAATCAACAGAAACATTCATTCATCCAAAATAAATACCTAGTTCAATATTATGTTGGAATATCTACAGTAATTATTTATACTATCATTCAAGTAATACAATATTCTACATGAATTTATCAATTGATTTTACACGGTATGAAAAATTGATTTAAAAACAGTAACTTTTCATTACTTTTTTAAAAAAAAGTTTCAGATATTTTGTAAAAGTTGCATTCATTTATAATTAAAGATTGTGCATAACTAATGATATTTAAAAATAATAATAAATATTAATAGTTTTATATATAATCTGATGATTTATAGATAAACAAATAAAAACTACATTTTCTAAACCTATATGAGCATGCAATTCATATTTTATTACAACTATATCTTAGTACTATATCTTACTACTTACTTATGATATCTTACTACTTACAAATATCATTCATATTGTTTTTACAACTATATCTAAGTTTTTTACATAATATTTTAGAATAAAATATGTTTAATCTGCTACAATCTATAGTTATGAAATATATAATAAAAAATTAAGTTTTATTATTCATTAGATGATTTTAAACTTTTTTATAAGAGGATAATAACAATAAATCACTTAAGTACTTTGTAAGGTTTTGGTGATAATTATTAAAAATTTCTTTAAAAAAATTTATCTTTTACACTCTAGTGGTACTTTAGTTCTCCTGTACTGGTATTAAACGCTTCTCTAACTGTTAAAAACAGATTTTTTTGAAAATATTTTAGCACAGACCTAAATGTTAGCAACAAATATTAGGCCTAAATCAGATTTTTAAAAAAATATGTATGAAGTATAATTAAAAAGATGCAGAAACAAAACATTTTAAATATTAAGAACAAATAAACAAAACACTATGAGAAGTAACAATAAAACAAAGAAGTTTTTTATTTAGCTCAAGCAAACCATACCAAAGTAATTTTAAGCATAAGCAACTAAATGTAGAGCAAACAAAAATGACAGAAGATAAATGGAAGTTATACATAATTTTTAATGTTTCGCATTTCAAAAGAATTAATTAACTAAAAATTGTACAAAAAAATCAAATTTACCTTACTATATTTAGTTGATACGAAATCGCAGATTTATTGCAGAGATCCATGCTCTTCTAGTGTTTTCATCGCTTGGAAACGAAAATACAGAAACCTTGGAACTATTTTTGTGTAATTACTTTTACAATTGGGAACACAGCACGCACTAGGCATCTTCATTACGATAAATTAAAATTAATATGCAAAAAGATCAGAAAACTTTCAAACAAACCAATAACACATTTCCCGTTCTTTACTACGATAACGACTACCGTTTTCTACAGAATTCATCCAACCTCATGACGTCATGGACTGAAAGCGTTGTGAGTTATGAGGCCTTGTATTACGAAGGTCGAGCCCGTTGGCCAGGGAACACCGCGTGGAGGTGAGCTACTCTCGTTCCCCGCCCGCCAACCCTCCCTTCATCGCTGCATCTGACGGCTCTCGATTCGAAGACAGTATATTTAAACTGACGACAGTCTGTGAAAGAGCATTTTGTAATCGATGACACTCTTTGAAACCGCATCTAGAAGCCGATGACAGTTTTTGATGCAGCATTCGGCAACCGAAGGCAGTTTTCAACATTATTGGGCAGCTGAAGACAGTTTTGTTGTTATACTGCATTCTGCCGTTGTCTGTACTCAGCTGGCAAGTCCAGGCCATGCAAAATTGGTAGAACGCATAGGACTCCACAACTGGGGTTCCTATAGGGGCACATTTTGTAAATCGCAAGCGATTTTACAATTGGAGTCTCAGTCTTCTAAACTTGAATAGGAACCAGTTCAGCAGGTAACTCCAGAGCCTGGCAGATCTTATAAACTGTATACCAGCTCACAACAGCAACTCGTTGAACAGGCGGATGAGATGGTGCATCCGTATCAAGATCCAAAACTATATCTGAATCAACGTCCCCAACAGGTGGTGCATCGGGGAAAAGGAAATATTCTAGTATTTCCCAAATCGTTATAAAAACGAGGAACACAACGATGGCCGAAACCTCATTGAAATTCCCGAAAATCGCACTAAGCTTCATTACACAGCAAAAAAAAAAAAAAAAAGTCACACAACGTTCGGTTGCAAAACAGCAAATGAATTTTAATAGAAAGCAATAGAGCAGGGATTCATTGTTTGTTCTGTTAGATTGTTTGCATTTGTAACTTTGTTGAGCATTTAAACAATTTTGCTGTTGTTTCCAACAATGACAGCTGGTGACTATTGATATATTTTGAGTTTGTTAACAACTGAAATATGGCGAATAGTTATTACCATCTAGTTACTACCAAAAGAGGAAAGATGAGTGAGTAATGAAGCAGATCGTTTACGAATTTCAAATTCACGTACTTTACAATCTTATTATCAACATCGAAGGCAATGTTAATGTACTACCCGATTGCGCACATCAGAATCAGAAGACCAACATGCGGCAAAAATAGAGGCAGCAATTCTTAGCGGAAATTTGAATGGAGAAGATATGCTCATTCCACGCATTCCCATTATTCCCACCGACATACATTTTGATTTCAAAGGACTGCAGTTCCCCATTCGACTTGCATTCTCGATGACCATCAACAAGGTGCAATTACTTCATGTGTGCGAATTGAACCTAAAAAGTCCATGATTTTCACATGACAGTAGTAAGCCGGATGTTCACGAGTCGAACAGTCAAGAAATTTATTTATTTTTACTGAAGACGGAAAAACAAAAACTATTGTCTACCCTAAATCACTTGAATAACAAATTATAACAAATTCAAATAATAGAATAAATATTCTTTGTACTTATCCCTTATATATCATTCAATTTCAATGAATATATTCATTATCGAGAATAAAACAAATATCATTGTTTCTATCATTCCTAATTAAACAAGATAGCTATTTCAAATTTCCAAAATTATTTCTTCTGTAGCAGCAACGCGCCGGGTACCAGTTAGTAAATAATAAAAGAATGGAAAGTATTTTATTCCATTTTTAAATCAATAAAAAAATATTCTTAAGATATTACAAAAAATAACAAAATATTTTTGGGATTTTTCAAACATTTTGGTGTTATATGTTTTTATTTATTATCCTCACATATTTTACAAGTTAGTTTCAATTCTGCAAGCAGGTTCTTAGAGTAATTGGAGTGTATTAATTTCCCATCTCAGGTTAAAGCTTTAATTTTAGATGAAATTCCAGATTAAAAAAATTGACAGGACATAGGACAATCAATGAAATAGGTTATTAATAAAAAAAAAATTTAAAATAGGTTATTAATAAAAAAATTTTAAAATAGGTTAAAATTTTAAAAAATTAAAAGATTTAGATGAAAGATCATTTAAGTAAATTTAAGCACGCAAGTTTTTACTGAAGTTTTTCACTAGTAATTATCTCGACAAATTAATTGTGTGTAAAAACGACTAGTTTTGAAATATATATATATATATATATATATATATATATATATATATATATATATATTCCCGTACAAATGTTTCCGGTTAGGCTGTTTGAATCAATTTTGAATTTTAGAATTAACCTCTTCTGTTTTAATGACTTGTTGATACGTGCTTCTATTTATAAAATTCTTCTAATTGAAATGTGAAAATAGGTCATTTTAAGCACAAAATCAAAAAAAAATTGACAATTTAAACACAAAGTCAACTTGTTAAATCCTTAATACTTCGAGTGTCCTTTATGTTCTTAAAGAAATTGGAATAATAATAAATGTTGTAAAAAGGATGTGCCGTCTCATTTGGAGGCTAAATAAATTCATGAGATGAAGAGGTTAATACTTCGTAAGGATCATTTTATATGATATCTATGTTACAAACTTAATTTATGGGTATGTTTAGATACATATATCATTGTATGAAAAGAAATAAATGTTTAATTCAATGAGATCAGAGAGCATTTCGAAAATAATCGATTCTGAAAGAATTATTTAGACCAGACTATAAATTTTACGGGAACATAAGAAATTAAAGATTAGTACTTGGTAAAGATTTGGCCGGTACTTTTCCGTTACGGAAAAGTACTATTCCGCTAGCCGGGCGCAAGCGAAAAATTGCCAAATAATGTGAAATTCCGACAAATTTCTCACGGCCGCGTGCTCTATTCTTAGCGACTTGGCTCGCGTTTGGTTCACAAATGGCGACATTTGCACCCGGCTAACAGAAAAGTACAGAATAAACGTATTTTTTTCGACTCACAAGAGTTACTAATCTAAATCTTCAAACTTTCTTTGTAATTTTAAGTATCAATAATTAGTCGATAATAAATAAGTTGCCCTCCTTATAAAAAGTGACAAAGAAACCTGGTTTCTTTTTTATCACTATATAAGAATTTATTTCATACATTGTGTACGATATATAATTCTACAGCTGTTTCAGCGAAAAGGTGCGTTTGGATAAGAGAATGGTTAAGTATGAAGGCTTGCAAATACTTGGTTTTGTTCATTTGATTGTATAGTTGTCATATGAATTTCTACACAGTATTTAGCAGGAATTCAATTATAGTGGCCTTTCATATCATTGGAAGTTGTATTTAATGCTCCGAAAAATATGGATGCTCAACCGGTAATATAATTCCTGTATAAAGGATGAGAATCGTGCATTTGTAAACTGGGTCTTCTTTCATTATGCCTTTTATCTTTTTTTTTTTTTTTTTTTTTTTTTTTTGTAATGCTGATGTCTTATCCTTTGCCATAATGATGTTTTATCTTATGTAATGATAATATTTTATCCCTTGTAATGCATGACTTGAATTATTGCCGAATCATTTGGCCTTTTAAATGGTAAAATACTAAAAAAATGGGAGTGAAATTTTCATCCTTTATGTTCAACCAACATTTTCTACTTTTGATTCTTTTGCAAACTATTCACTTCTAAATTTTCTACCAGAAGTATTCAACATTAACGGAATAACTTACTTAGTTCTAGAAATAAATGTTATGCTACTGAATTTAGATAAAATGATGCACTTTCACGCCCATTTTGTACATATAGAGTAATTTAATGAGGTTCAACTGACTGTGCAGAAATGAAGTAATTAAATTAAATCTCTTCATAGCTGTTCAGAAGTTTTAATGAGAGTTGTTACATGAATGTTAAATTTGTTTCAATATACTTTAAGTGGATGAAGTATAACTAATTAAACATTCAGAGAGATATCGTGGTTCTTCTATAAGAGTTACATAACATAAAGCTGTTACTCTAATTTATTTACATATGTAAAAGTATTGTTTTCATTTTTATTGCTCTCATTTCAATATTTATCTTATAAATTATATCTTAAATTTGATATATTTATTCCATTTCATACTTTTCATTAAAAAAATTATAACTATTTATTACTTTTGAATAATGGCTGATGTTTAAATTCATTATTTTTATTAAAAGATATTTTTTATGAAAATTTATAATTAATATTATAATAATTAAGAATCAAGGTAAGTTCAGGTACAGAGAACTTAAAAATTAATAAACGTAGAATTTATTTTCATTATTATTAATCCCTTAGTAGATTTATTTTATTTAAAATTATTTAAATTTAAAATGTCAATTAGATTTTATAACTTTCAAGAAAATGTAAAAGTTTTATTTAATTTTCCAGGCTTATAAGATTTAAAATGCATTATTTTCATTTTAAAATGCTTTATACGCAATTTTATGGTAATTAACTTAAAGAATTAAAAAGAAATTTATAAATGAATTATGCAACTAAGCATGATTGATGTTATTTACAGGTTCTGCACTTGTATATATATCTTAATTTGTAGGCATTGTGTCCTTGCAAATAAAGTTATCTTCGGATATTGTATGTGTGGAAATATTCTCATTTGCAGGAATTATACTTATGGAAATATCGTTATTTGTAGTTACCGTACTTTAGGATATATCATTATTGTCAAAAGGCATTATTGACATTATTTATCATTATTTTCTGTCTGCGGTTAGAAAGTTATTTATCAGAAAGGTTCTTTTGAAAGCCTCTTTATATGTAAATGTTGCAACTGCGAAAAAGTTTTTTTTGTTGACACTCTATTAGAAGACAAAACGGTAACTACAAAGAGATATTTTGTAGTTACCGTCTTCTCGGATAAACTCAAAATATTACAATTTTATCAGCATTCAAGTTAGGATTCATCTACTTTTCAGCTTAAAATATTTATATGCATGCAATTTTAGAGAGGATTAAATTAAAATACGGTATATTATAAGTGCTAGATAATAAACAAATCCTTGTATCAAAAGATCATATTCGAATTATTACATTAATTTTAGAGTACTAACATTCAGAATTGAGTAGTAGTTAAGATTTAAATCATCTAATAACTTAGCATGCAATTGGAGAGTTCGGTGAAGACAACATTCCTATGGAGACGAAAACAGAATTTGCAATTCTTTAAATGAAAGATTAACTTTTTTCTTAGTGGAATCTTAGCATTTGGAATATATATATATATATATATATATATATATATATATATATATATATATATATATATATATATATATATATATATATATATATATATATATATATATATATGTTTAAGCTTTATGGCTTTTGAATAGGCCTTCTGGATTTATAAAAAACTTAAGGTAGATGTTTTTAATGAAAATAGGCATTTAACTTCTAGGTTTATGAGCATTTACTGAAACATTCGCAATCATAACTCCTTCTGTGATTCGGACCTTTGTTCCTTCAATTGTTCTTTCTCTATTAAGAGAAAAAAGTATTAATAGGAAAAGTATTCTCTATTAAGTAGTAAAAGTATTCTTGAGAAAAAGTATTTTAATTTAGTAAAGAGTGAGTCAAATTGCGTATTGATCTCCGTGTTAAACTGTTGATTTCAAATCTTCGGTATTTACTAAAAATTATTTAGGTTTTGCTTAGAATTAGAACTTTGGAATTTCTTAGAACTGGAATTTTAATTATTATCAAAATCAATTTGATTAATAAAAGTTGCATAAAGTTTGCGATTTCTACACAAAATATTTGAGAAAATATAATCTCTTTAGTAATTTTAAATCAAATTGATGGAAAATTGCTATATGAAACTAGATTAAATGGAGATGAAACTGGTTAAGCGTTTTCGATACAATGAAACTCTTGCAAATCGACTTTAAAATTGATCGTCTTAAATATGTATGACTAAAGCAAAATTTGTAATTTCAAATAAAGAATGTAACTCTAGTGGTAAATTTCTGCTCCAACTTATTTTCCGAGCAATCTCGATGAGCTCAGTAAAAGTGACAAGTTAACTAAATTGATATATTTAACTTGATCAAAACTAAAACTCATAACTACAAAATATTGTTACGGATTTACTCTTACGTCGAGGTTCTTTTTGCTTTGTTGGTCGACGTAATGAACTGTTCTTTAGTGATAGACGACGAATTTTATCAATATGCAGCCGAGACGAACACAGGAATCACACAGCAGCACACTAAAATAAACATTAGTCCTCAAGTAGTAATCAGTAGCAATAGCAACCACAGTGCACAAAGCGGCCAGACAGAATTCAACAGAAGGAGGAAATTCTGGTAACTTCACTATATGGCCTCTCCAAACGTCTGCGTATCTCCACTGTCTTCTCTCTTTTGCTGTATCCAACTGCCGTCTCACTACTGCACAACTAGCAACTCCACACACGACACAATGTTCATTCTACAGTGAACAACAGGACTTAGCGCACAGCTCACTTCGAAAATCGCTTGAGCTCTTCCCTGGACTGATCCACTAATTCCCACGATCCACGATTGATTTCGTCTTGTGACTGCCATCCTTTTATAGTTCCCGGAGGCGGGTCGAGAAGTCTCTGGACCAAACAAGAGCAACTTGGTTCCAATTGGTTGAATCGCTAAAATTCTAGAAATTTCCAGTAATATCTATTTTGTCGTCAAAATCGCCAAGTTTGCTGCCAAATCGCTAAATGATCGCCGAGTTTCTCGCCAAACCCTGAGATAACTGATTATGCATCCGATCAGCATCCAACGGAGATGATTGTAAAACGGTCTTCTCAAGGATTAAACTAACCATGCTGGAAAGCAACATCTCATATTTGTAACAATATACTGTTTTTAACACTAAAATCAAAAAGAAGGAGAAAAAGATTCAAAAACAATATTTGAGTTCTTTATAATGTTAGAAACGTTTTCATGAAACACGTAGATGGCACAGACAGAAGGCAGTAACACTATGTCATATTTGTACGATTATTTGATAGCCATTGGCAATTCAAACTTTTATTGCAGATTTTCATTTAAGCTTGTTATTTAAATATGACTGCAAGTAAAGTTTTTTCAATTTTATAATTTTATTTTTTTATAAAACTGTATTTTCATAAACTCTACAGTACTAACTCGAATTTTTCTTAGAAAAATGAGCTCTGATATCTTCGACACTTTTGTGCTCAGAAACATTATCACATATTTCCATTTAATTTAATTATTTCATGTTTATAGAGATGGAAGTTGAAAAATGATTTTGCGCTAAGTGTCAATGTTAATTATTAAATAATTATGAAACCTTTTGCGCTTTTTGGGTTTTTGATGACAATATATTATTTTAAAATTTTCAGATCTTCGTTAAACATCAATTGATTGAATGATTAAAATAAATTTTCATTTTTCAGAATTGAGGTTATCTAACTGTGAGTTGAAAACAAATTATGTTAATGCTCCATAACTTTTAACAGTAATTAATAAATTAAAGACTTCAGGTAGAAAATATTTGAAATAATAAATTCTAATTTTTTAAACCTTATAAAAAAGGAATTTTTACAAACTATTTTGATAAATACATTTAGCTTGTTATTGATATTATATGTAATCGTTCATCTTCATCAAGCTGATTGGCCGCTTAAACTAAATTCAATGCAATTTAATGTATTCAACTGGTCAATTTTTAGTTGATATCTTGTATAAATTTATAAATTACTGATTCACAAGCAAATGCAATTTTTTTCCTTAATAACAGAAGATTGTTTCGTCAATAAATTTCCATGGTGGCTCCTATTGATCGAGATAAATCTAATTTCGGTATGTAGAATACAATGTGCTTTTACTAAGAGTGAATTCGCATTTCGTGTATTCACTGCATTGCAATTAAATGTACATGGGAATGACCGGTATTTTCCCGTTAGCCCAGCGCAAGCGAAAAATCGCCAAATAATGTAGAATTCCATCAAATTTCTCACGCCAAATTCGCGTTTGGTTAACAATTGGCGACATCTGAGCCCGGCTAACGGAAAAATACCGAATGACATTTTACGAATATTATATTATGTTCTAATTCATTTATACTTAAGCATAATTTAAAATACTTTCCTTTAACTTTAATTTTTTTTCATCTTTAGAGAAAAGAATTTTAGAATTGATTTTTTTACCGCAATTGCATGACTTCATACAATAATTTCAAATTTTATATTGTTACGAAATTTCCCGGGGTTCGTTTGGATAGTGGATGCTATATGGTGTGGAGAACACTCAATCACCATGCGGCAGTAGAAAATAAAACAACAACGTTTATTTACACGAAGATACACAGGACAGCACAAAGATGACAACTATATACAGCACAGAAGACGATTATCTTCAGCCGAGACGTGCAGCATACAACAGCATGCACAGCAGCATACAACAGTATACACAGCAGTATTCAACAGTATACACAGCAGCTCTCTCTCTGCTCCGCTAGTCCTTGAAAGACGAGTTCTTCAGCGTCGCTTCCGACTACTCTTCGCCTCCACTGGTCCACGACTCAATTCACCATCCGTTCACCACTACTGGGTCACGACTCCAATTCACCACTGGTTCACCACTCGACTCGCCACTGGTTCACACTACTCTGCTCTGCCGCTTCCGACTTCTTCTCAATTCACCGTCCCAGTTCACCACTGCCCGGCAGCTGCGGCTGCTTCCTTTTATAGGTCTCAGGAGGCGGGGCTAGACGCCTCCCAACCAATCAGGAACGTGCGAGGCGTATCTCCGTTCCTACTCGACGGATCAGGAAAATTCTCGATGTTTCGGATATAATCTATTTTGGTGCCAAAGTCGCCAAGTCGCCAAATGGTCTCCAAGTTTGTCGCCAAGCCCTGGGACCTCCTATGGAACCGACTATGCTGGGAAGCCACCTCACAGATTCGTAACAATATTCTTATTTTGTTTTCGGTAACAATACATTATTTCTAAAATTTAATAAAATGTTCATTTATTAATATAAAATCAATTATTGATTCAATACTAAAGAATTAAATTATCGATTTAATATTTAAAGTTTGATTCCTTATTAGTTGGCAGACACTAAAAATGAATTTTGTAAAAACATTGCTCTTAACATTTTATAATAAGCCTAAAAATGAATTATAAGCCAAAATATAAAATAAAGAACATGTTTCAAGTGACAAAAAATTATACTTTTAGAACGCGAACAGCAATATGTTTTCAAAATCTGTAGTTTGAAAAATATATTTAAAATTTTATTAATACTATGTATAACAATCTCATTCAGGCCTCATTAACATCAGACTGGTTCATTAGACTTAATAGCTTGTCTCATAATGCAGCTGATTCCTTGTTTATCGATATGAATTAATGTTCCGCGAGCAGCTGCTGTTTCTCTTAATATCTGATATGCTTTGTCAGCAGAGTTGTTCAACGGATTGTATTGATCCAAAGGTGGATAAACACAGCATCAGGATTTACGGGAGAAAGTGCTTTCATATGCTGCCGATTCTGCTTTCGTGCTTTATATTCATTGTGAGTAAATCATACATAGGCAATGAAATTTCATATTTTGATGTGTCCACCTTTATTTGTTCCCTAATATTATATTTATTTCTTCGTATACGAAGTATACAAAAAATAAGTATTTTGATGGTCGAAGAATTCTATCTTGGAATTTTGATGGATCTCTGAATTCAGAAAGTCATTCTATGAAGTATGTACTTCTGTCTGTGAATGGAATAAATCAAACTTGGAAAGAATTAGATGAATAAAATGTTAAAATGAATATAAGAGGCGAAATCATTGGTCAAATCTCCATACTTCTTTCAAATCTTTTGGAGAATTTACATGTATGAGAAGTCTCCCTCCTAACAGTGTGTATGTGACCACAAGATAAATAGAGGGTAAATTGGTTTAATTTAATCAGCAGGATTATAATAATTTGTCATATTTAAACAAATTGCACCTTCATTCAATGAATTTAAGATGAAAAATATTTTTTTCTTTCAAAACTTATAATATCTATCTACATTATACTTCGGATTTAATGTATTTAATATATTGTTACTAAATTTTCGGGGTTCGTTTGCATAGTGGGGTTTATATGGTGTGAAGAACGCTCAATCACCAGGTGGCAGTAGAAAATAAAACAACGACGTTTATTTACACGAAGACACACAGGAAAGCACAAAGACGACAACTATATACAGCACAGAAGACGATTATCTTCAGCCGAGACGTGCAGCATACAACAGCATACACAGCAGCATACAACAGACTCTACTGCAGACAGTAGCACACAGCTTAGTTCAGCACTAGCTTCATTCCATCGCTGCTCCACTTATCTCTGGAAGGCCAGTTCTTTATCGTCGGTTCCGACTACGACGACCCTGGCAGCCGCGGCAACTTCCTTTTATAGGTCTCAGGGGGCGGGACTAGAAGCCTCTCAACCAATCAGGAACGTTCGAGACGTATCTCGGTTTCTACTGGACGGGTCGGGAAAATGCTCGATGTTTCGGGTATAATCTATTTTGGTGCCAAAGTCGCCAAATTCGTCGCCAAGTCGCCAAGTTTATTGCCGAGCTCCGGGACCTCCGACGCGACACACGGACTCCGTCCAATATAGATGACTGTAAAACATTCTTTCCGATGGTGGAACCAACTATGCTGGGAAGCAGCATTACAGATTTGTAACAATATCAAAGACATCAAACTTTGTCAAGGAATATTCTAATAATGTAAAAAAAAATATTATGATTAAAGGAATTGATAAACAAAAAAGTAGTTCAAATTGAATTGAAACAATGATAAGGGAATATATTTATACACATTAGCTAAAATTTGAAATTAAACCTTAAGATAACCAAAATGATAATTTTAAAAAATATGAAATTATTGAGATTTTAAAATTGTACCCAAATATATTTCATCAATAATATTTTAAAATATGATTGCCAAAAATTCCAATATATCATTAAATACTTGATAAATTGCAACAGCGATTTAAAAAAAATTAAAATAACGATAAAATAATTACAACATCGATTTTGAAAAATTAACTTTCTGGTGTTCACATCAATATTTACGATTATATGTACATTTCTCCTTACCGTGGTTTACCTCTAAATTGCTAATAATTCACAAACTGGAATAAAAAAGACTCAAATAATCGAAACAATTTCATTTATATTCGAAGGGGTTGTTATGTATATAATTGCGATTTTATCAGATGCATTTTTTTATTATTATTAGCTATTATAAATATTAATTATATAATAGCTAAAATATATATTTTATTGAATATTGTTTAGTGTAGATTGTTAAACAGATAGAACTTGTATCTCAAACATGATTTCTCCATCATCAATAAAGAACAATAAAGAAGTTTAGTCTGTCGTTGTTCCACTTTTGAATTTTAATATATTTAGGAAGATAAAAACCGGTGGAATAGCATTCTATCATGTAATAAGAAATGTACAGCAGAGTAAGATATATGAAAGATCTTAAAATTGAACTATGCTATTTGCATTTCTTTCGGAAAAAGAAATTGTTCTCCAGTTTCTTTTCTTTAAAAGGAATCTTCCAACTGCAAGTTAAATACGGCTATTATATTTCTTTTCGAATCGTGAGAAAAGTTATTTGAGAAACTCATGTCTTTTTCTTTATACTGACAGAATCTGTGATGCTTAATTTAGTTCTTTTCGTGTGAAATTTAAGAACACACTTTTTCTCTCTTCACATCTTTACACATTCAGCAGAATGGAATGTTTTATTTAGAAAATAATACTATAAATTACTTATATATCGCAAAAATCAAAATTTTACACAGAAATCCAGTGTTTAATAACAGTTGTTAGAGAAAATTATTGCATCAAGAACCTGAAATTTATCTGAAACAAAATAGTAGTTTTTTTTGACATTTTCTTCTTTAATTTTTCTTATGAACTTTTGATTTATGTTCTATTTATGGTGACCATTCAGGAAACATTAGTTATCTTTAATTCGAATTGAATTTCTTATGTGTAACAATGTCGATTCTTTCATCAGAGTATTTTAAGAAATGTGTTTTACATTTAACAATAGTGTTTGCATTTAAAAAACATTTATTTAATTACAATAGTGTTTTAAATTTAAGTCGCCTTTTTAATAGCACTTCATCTATTTTGCTTATTAGGTATAAGAATTTTAATAATGGTTTCAATGTGAAAGCACCATAATGCTATTGAAATCGCAATTGGATGGTTCACCTGATTTCTGATTTGATGTTCCTTTTCACTTTGTAATTTCACATTGTAATTTCACTTTCCTATCCTGCGTGTAAACTGCGTAGGCATTAAACAAATTAAATTTAGATGAGAAATTGGAATTTTGAATATTTCTCCACTTGTAATGTGAGTGATACTTTGCTGTTCTTTTATTCAAATAAAGATGTGTTGTTGACTTCTTAGAGTTTCGTCCTGTGGTCGCTTCGTCTGTATTTTGTTCCATTTTTTTCATGTTTTCGAGTAGAATTAAAGGGTGTTATTCATTTCTGAACTTCTTGAAGCTTCAAATCTTATTTTTTATTTTCTGTTACAATTAAATTTAGGAATGTGAAAAATCTATTTTGGAACTAAATTTCACATTGTATCACAGACGTCAAATGTTCTTAAGTAGTCTGTAATAACAGAAAAAAATAATATGATTAGACAATCTTATTAAATAACGACACAAAGCTGAATAGCATTAAAACAATGGCTAATGCTTTCGAAAACTATAGGGATATATTTCTTTCAAAAAATAGGTAAAATTTCGAGATATGCTTTTGGCAAATACTTTTTTGGTATAAATTTTTACTAAATTCGGTAGCCTTAAATTGAAAGGCCTGCGAAGTAGAGCAACATTAAAGAAAGACTTACTACTTTAGTAATAGTAGATATACTGTTATCCAAAATTCGTCGTGTTTGTGTTGTCATATTTTCTTACTCTTTTGTTTATTTGGTAATTAGCCGTCTTTGAAGACCAGCTAATTCACCGGGGATATTAGGTTTTATTAATTTCAATTAAAATTCCATGATACCATCAACAAACGCGTGTTATTTTAATAATTTTTACATATTTATGTTTACGATATATAATCCTAACTTGGTGAACAATCTTATGACATCATAATACTATTGGAAATTTAAATACCAGGTTCATCTATCTTCTAACGTTTGAGGCCTGTAACTTGGCGTTTTTTTATTCGTCGTTTTGAATTAAAAATGTTTTAAAATATCCGTTTTCTTTAACGTTTATCTATGGAAGCATTCAATCAATTAAGCATAGTGGAAAAATGAAATTTTTTTTATGTTTCAGGGAAATTATAGACTCTATTATTAAAAGGTATCCAAAAACTTTTAAAAAATATTTTCCAAATTTCAGCAAAACCTTACATGTTAATAAATTTTACATCATCAAAAAGCCATATAAATTTTAAAATGATGCTGAAATCAGTCTAACTTTGCTATACTTTTGAAAATTTATGTGAACAAAACTTCAAAAAGCCTTTTTTAACTGATTAGAATTCTAATCAAAATTTCAAAACTTTGCTCCGAGGATTACTTCTTGCATTTCAAAATATATATTCGACATGCTTGGTTGCTCTTTGTAAAACGTTCTGACATGCATCAATCACATATATGCATGCATTATTCTTTATAATTAGAAAATATGACGTTACTTATTGCATTCGATGAGGTACTTTTCTGTTCCGTCAATCCGTTAATCGGGCGCAAGCGAAAAATGGCCAAATAATGTAGAATTCTGCCAAATTGTTTTCGCCAAATTCGCGTTAGCCGGGTGCAAGCGGAAAATCACCAAATAATGTAGAATTCCGCCAAAAGCCAAACAGGGGTATAAGATAATCGTCACCACAAAGCAACTACACATAACAGAAAGACACCATTTCAATATCGAAAATCGGAAACAGACCTTAATTCCGAAGTTATCCTGGAGAACTCGCCAGATGTTTCAAGTAGAGTAAAAGCTACCTTAACCACATCAACATTACCAATATAAAAGTCAACTTTCCTGGAAATACTTAAACAAGTCTAATAACAATAGTTACAATGCCCTAACAATACAACAATAATCGCTATACAATAATAGTCATGCAATACAGTTATACAATTCACAATAATAGTTACACAAAAATAAAATAATGCAATAAAACCGAAACAATTATTAATTTCAATGATAATTTTTGAAGAATATCAATGAATCAGTTTTTTACAATTTTCAAAATTTGTAGTTGCCAGCCGAAAGGTTAGTCATTCGTCAAATTATCCCATCTAGAGATGCTTCTAATTATAGGATCCACAATTTCTTATGAAGTTCCATATAGACAAAATATTTCCTTCCCAAAGAACCTTTGTTGGTAGGTATATCCTGAATATACCATGGCCAGAATAAATTTTATTTAAAAAGTCTATGCTATTTAATTTAACTTTGAGAAAAAATGTCTTTGTTTTAATAACTTTATTCGAATTTTCCCAGAAAATTTTCCAAGCATCGACAATTATTTTATATGTTTCTGTTCTCAACGTTATTTTAGAATTATCATATTACTTGTTTATTGCATCTTTCCTTAATGCTTTATTGGCCAGATAATTAGCTCTTTCATTTCCATAATAACCCTGATGAGTTTTTATTCAAACCAAGTTAATATCTAAGTCAGAATCTGCATTTTTATCTTTCATATCTAATAAAATTTATCATACTTCTCGAGTTGACTCTAGTGACCTTAAAGCCGACCTTGAATCAGTAATAATATATAATAATAATATATCAGAAATAATATATGGAGCTAGATACAATTCGTCTTTCCTTAAAATATACATTATTAAAACAGAGATTGACTTTTACAGGGGTTCTTTTAAATCATTTAAACTTCTTATAAATACTTTAAAAGCATTAAGAAATGCAATTTATCTCTTGTTAAGCTATTTTATAAATATTTCATGAGCGAATACCAAATTGAGAATGAGCAAAATGGATATTTTCTAATTCTTTTGTATAATTTCATGCTTTGTAGCTTCTTCACAAGGACATTTCAAAAAGGATAAAAGGATATGTCATAAATCATGAATACCATTTGTTCCTTAAAGGGAATTGGAAATTTCTATATTACATGGCTTCACTCCTATTTCTTTCAATTATAAGTTCGAGAGTTGCCAAAGGATTTAATCTATTCTCTCATTGGCATTTTATGCAAATTTATCATATTTGTCCCCTTTAATAAACAATTTTTTGAATTAAGTCTGTCTTTGTGATCTTATTACCGATACTTTATTTCCCTATTATCAAAAAATATCTAATGTCATTTTACTCTATATTTACTGTATTATCCAGCATTATGAATGTAGATCAACATTATTACATCGAAATATCGAACAATTTTTGAATCTAATAGGGCTATTACTAACTAATCTTGAAACTAGCTTGTTCGCTGCCAATAGTGACTAAGCTTCATTTCAGTTGAATCGCTTGAGCATAAGTTGATATTCATGACTCAAACAAAAAAAAAGCATTAAATTCTATTTTATAGAAAATAAAAATTTATAAAAGAATACTTTATCTCCTGAACAAGGAATTGCTTTGTTAGTGATAATTTAACGAATACAATGATATAAAACAGTAAATGCGTACGCCATTTAATATTCCCTGCATTACTTATCTTGTATAATTTTACTTCGGTTTACAAAACCTTGCAATATCTTATTATTCTGTTAAAAAATTCGAATTCAAAATTCTCTTGCAACCTTCTTTTGAGACATTTCACTGGGACAATGTGATGGAGATTAGCATTTCTGAAACAAGAACAATTCTGAAACTATTTGTGCTTTAGTTAGTGCATTTTAAAACAGATGGAATAAACTCATTATGTTATTAAAAGAACACATTTTAAAGATATTTCAACCTCTAATGTCATTTTACCTTTAAATGCCGAATTATTAGTTGACACCTTAAGTCTGTTGAAGATTGTGATCTCCGGTTAGTTTCATTATTACCTGCTGCCGCACATACACAAACATGACTCTGTGAAATAAAATTCACAATTAACAATCAGTCCTACTTTAATATTTTAATTACAGTAAGGTTGAATATTAGGGAACTTTAATTTTTTAATCTAATTATTCATCTAATTATACATTTCATTTATAACTCTTAAGACAATTTATTTTTTAAGCACATCTATTTTGTTCTTAAATTGTAATGATACTTTCTCATATCAACGACGATTCTTGGATATTAAGAACCTTTGAACTCAAGACTTCCGTGAACCCTACCTCGGTGAAATTGTTAATTGCTGAGAAATTTGAGAGACCGATGACAATGGGTACGGGACTGTTTTGAATATAAAATGTCCCTAGAGTCGGGAGAAGAATATGATGTCCCTTAAGAGAAAGCTAAATTAGTGAAAATTAGCCAATGATCTAGCTGGATAGTGGTTGAGACAACTGTCGACCATACTAGTTCTGTCAATGCTCTGCTGTTCATTTATAGCAGGGTTATCGAATGCATTTCACTGTTGAGCAATATGATATACTCCTCTGCCAAAAAGTCTTTTTGCTCTTTTTTTTATTTTTTTATTCAATGATAAAGGATGAGGTGATGAAGGTGATGAGGTGGTGAGGATGATGAAGAAGGGCATAGGACTGTTTTGAACGTTCTATGCCTCTAGATTCAGTGGAAGGTTCGAGGGTTTCTTAAGAGTCAATCTGAAAAATTAGCCAGTGTTGTAAACAGTGTTTAAACAACGGTCGACCACACTAATTCTGTCAATATTGTTCAGTTCATATGTGATAGGGCAGTTGACTACACTTTATTGTTGAGTAATATTATATAAGGCTTTCCCGAATATTTTATTACGCTATTCGTTTGTTTCTATTACTCATTGACAAAATTTATTATCATAATTCAATTGCAAATATTAGGTTTTAAAAATAAAACTATAATAAAAAAAGGTGAAATGATACATTTGTATTTATTGTTTTACTGTTTAATAGCATAACAATAAATTAATAAAAAATTACAAAACTGCAGAGGAAGAAAATTTGCAAGCTACATTCTGTACCAACAAGTTTTGAAGTTAGAAATAAGTAATAAATAAATGCATAGAATAAGCATTCGAATATCTAACAGCGAATTATCCGCAACTGATATTCTTAAAAGGTATAAAGTCTCGATATAATATTACTGGTGATAATCTGAAACAAAATAATATCACTTTAACAACTGTTGTTGTTGTTTATAATGTCATTTGCCATGGACAAGCTCGCTGAAGAAGTTACCGATTTTAAGCCATGGGAGCGTCTCTTGTTTTAATAGCGCCAACTAGGGCCAAGAGTACATCTTAGCTTCTCACACGTCACATTCGTTTACACAACCCCTTTTTATAAAGGGCCACATTCACAGATAGAATAGATGAAGAACAACCATGGCCTAACCGGGACTGGAACCTAGGACGCCCAAATCACTGGGAAGACGTGCTAACCCTATGCCAGGACGCCATCTTAACAAATGTAATACTATTAAATTAAATATTTCAGAAAGTAGCATACAAAATATTTATTCTCTTTGTTTCATTTCTAACATTTAATGAATGCTTAAAGAAAGATTCGGTTTTTCTTAATCAGTAAACTGGGGAATGAAAAAAAAAATGGTTTTTCAATAAATAATAATAACTGATAATTGAAGATTGTTTAACATTATAATTCAATTGATTCTAAATGTAAAATATTATTTCAAGTTATTGCGAGATTATAAGACATCTGAAGTGAAAACTGATCGCATTTGCATTCATTCGAGAACTCACAAGAGTCTTGCTTTTGAAATGACCAAGACGAATTAGCATATTTATGAAACAGAGTTTCCTCTGTAACTTTTAGCCTTTTACATATTGCTCTAAAATGCATAACTAAGTATGCTCATTTACAGTAGCGCTATCTCTTAAATATTCAGGGCTCAAATGAAATGGAACCCTTTTATAATGGAATGTCTGAAAAATGTAAGGTTTTATTTTATTTGCCTTTCTGAAATTTAAGAGTGATTCTTTCATTAGAAAACATTAAAATCTTTATTTTATACTGTTACAAACAATAATAAAATGTTTTGCTCATGAAGTAAAATATTTTGAAATAAATTGTTCCTTAAATATATCATTTATTCTATAAAGTTCATTATACGCCATTTACTTTTTTTCATGTGACAGAATAAAAGCTGCATCATTTGCAGATATTGTTCATTGAATAAAAGTGGGTATGTTTAATAACACAGATTTCAAATTAAATAAACAGAGTTATTTTTCTTTTATTGAAAAAAAAACGTAACAAATTTGTTTTATGAGAAATCATACTGTTTTAAAAATTTGAAGATCTTAGTCCATTTTCTTAGTGAAAATGATTAAATAAAAATTTCTCTTTTGAATCTTTTATTTTTACAAATAATCGGAAATATATTTCCTTTCTTTCACTCTCTTTTGTATGAAATTCAGAAAGGGAAATTATTGCTAAAATGTTTCGTATTATGGTATTGACGAATCTTCAAATTTCAAATATTCCTGCATCCGATTTCTTTTATTGATGTCTTACGAATCCTTTTAGAAATTAAATCTAACTTTCGATAAACAACTCGAAAACACTATAAGCAAGGGAAATGATATTAGGTACGGGACTTTCGAAACAAAATTGTAGTTGCCTTACAAATTTTGATCAAAATTCTCTGAAGATTGGCTCTCTATCTGTCTAGTTGCCCTTGTGCACATGATTTCAATACAACAATCAGACATGCATCAAACAATTGTCCTGATGCATGTGATTGCATTTATCCAAAAGCTCAACTAGATATACGGAAGAAATTTCACAAAATGTCTTGTCTGTAGAAATGCAGATTCGTCAAAGTTTAGAGCAAATTTAACAAAAACTTGGATAATGTCTCCCTCGCTTTTGCAGTTGTCATATAATTCGATTGTAAATTCGATTTGCAACACTGAAGTTGTATATTGGTCTGAAATAATTAAATGTCAGAAAGCCAAATTATACTTCTTCATCATGTCACAAAATTCAAAAGCGCGTTATTGTATGAAAGTATATGAGAAAATTGATAAAAGGACATTTTTATTGATTATTCAAGCTATTCAGGCGGAAATTGTCGTTCGATACAAAAATGAGATGTAAAAAAAATCTTACATTGTCTAATATGACCAAAATATTTGTATAAGAATAACGAATTAGTATAATAGTCAAATTTGTAACTTGCGTTGTATATTTTCTGATGCATTGCATTGATTCTTAAATTATATAAAATCTAATAGCAATAACACCAATTAATAAATTTGCAATAACATCAATTAATAAATTTGCAATAACATCAATTAATAAATTTGCAATAACATCAATTAATAAATTTGCAATAACATCAATTAATAAATTTGCAATAACTTCAATTAATAAATTTGTAATAACATCAATTAATAAATTTGTAATAACATCAATTAATAAATTTGCAATAACATCAATTCATAAATTTGTAATAACATCAATTCATAAATTTGCAATAACATCAATTAATAAATTTGCAATAACATCAATTAATAAATTTGCAATAACATCAATTAATAAATTTGCAATAACATCAATTAATAAATTTGCAATAACATCAATTCATAAATTTGTAATAACATCAATTCATAAATTTGCAATAACATCAATTAATAAATTTGCAATAACATCAATTCATAAATTTGTAATAACATCAATTAATAAATTTGCAATAACATCAATTAATAAATTTGCAATAACATCAATTAATAAATTTGCAATAACATCAATTAATAAATTTGCAATAACATCAATTAATAAATTTGTAATAACATCAATTAATAAATTTGTAATAACATCAATTAATAAATTTGCAATAACATCAATTCATAAATTTGTTACCCAACAGTTAATTTTCAAAATATTAGAGGCAGATGCACACTTTCAGCTGGAAAGATGCTGTAAATATATAAACGCACGCTGCTTTAAGTTGTCACTAAATAGGCTGCTGAAAAAAAAATTGCGTCTAAATTTGTATACATTTCTCCATTCTATTAGTTATATTTAGTAAGATAATTCTAGCGCATTAATATTTTAAACAAAGGAAATTCTATGCTTTAGCAAAATGCTTCATGAAGTTAAAGCTTTTAAACTTTATTGTTTTAGGCCAAGTTACTGCTATATTACGAAACTATCTTGAATTGCTTTCATTAAACTCATTTCAATAATTTGAAATCGTCAAAATAAAAAACACGCGGACCATCATTAATTTATGGGTTATATCACTGAAGGATGGAACTTTTTGTTTAAATGTTACTGTGTTACAAGAATGTATTATCATCTCTCGCTAACAGGAGAGGAAATTGGTTTGTATATATAATGCCTAATGCAATATCTGTAATGTTTTCTGTAGAGCAATTGGTGTTCAAGTAATATAAAAATATAACATCTACATCTTCATACAATACTTCATCTATAGTATTTTTATGACCTCTTTCTGTCAAATTAACTGTTGGTCAATAATGTGTAAGGATGAACATGGACCAAAAAATTTCAAAGCCTTATCTTCAGTGGGAAGCATTCGAGATTTTAAAGCATGGAATTGAAAAAAAAAAATCTAAATTGGAAAACAACTAATTTAAAATTCTTATTTCAAAATGTATTTCATTTGTCCTTATAAATAAAAATCGAAATGATTTCGAAAATATTATCAATGCAACATTGACATTTTGATCAAAAGAGTTGAAAGGCAGAAGGTAAAAGATAAATGAAAATAATAAATGCCGATACTTTAGTCATCTTTTTCAATGATGCGCTCCCTTTACATGAGATTTAAAGATAATGTTTTCCCTCAGGATATAAATTCAACTGTGTTCTGATAATATTGAACTTCAATGCATAATCTCCAAAAGCCTTTATATTATTTTAAAAGATTTTATATTGCAACAAGAGGCAATAAAATTTGAGCCTAAACATAACCAAATTCATTTATTTTTCTGTCAGCAACATAAACAATGAAAATGTGGATAAATTTGTATTCTAAACTTAAATAATATTTGAATTTTCTTTACTTTTATTGCATTCCGAATTATATTGTCTATAATGTTCAAAGATAAAACAGTCAACGAAGATAGAATTATTGACTGACCCAGAAAAGAAATATTAGAAATACATAAAAATATTTATTAGAAAACAAAATTATTTGAATGTCCTTAAAACCTTTAGAAATCTCAATATTCTTTTGGACTTAAATTGTTTTGATGGAATTGAATTGTTTATATAATAACTTTTCAGTTGAATTTGATTCTATTTGAATTTGAACATAACTTTTCAATTTTAATTTGATTTATTTCTTTACTTTAAATACTTATTTTTGTCATTAAACTTACAAAATGAAATTTCTTCCATAAAAGAACATAAAATGGACGCAGGATATATAAGCACATTCAATTTATGTTCTTAAAAATAATTGCTACTTTATCTTGACTTCAGATTTAAATATCAAAAATTCTGTAAATGGATGCCCAAGTCTGTTTCGTCATTACAGTTGAAGGAAAATGTTAAATAAGCTCAAAAAAATATTAAAAACACTTTTACTATGAACGAAATATAAATTTGCATTACTTCGAAACTCTCGCATTCAGTGACTGCATTCTTTTAACACATTGTTTTATTTATTTTCAAAGTAGACAACGTGTCAATGATTTATTTAGAATAATTTTCTTAACACTAAAATTATTAATCAATTATTTCGAAAGATTTAATAATAAATAACATGAAATATTAGCCAATGATTTTAAATGAATTAAATTACTTTAATAGGGCATAGGGAAATAATAAATGTCAAACAATTTATAATAAATCGAAAACAAATATTAGAAAAATATTAATATAGTTCCTGTCTAGTGTAATATAAGACAGTTATTTATAAAGCTAATTAATATTCACTTGCATTATAAATAATAATTCATTCTATATGTTGAATTCCATCTTATATTCAACACTTTCTATGATAGTTTTCTTTTCTTCTAACGCCAATGAAAGCTCTCTCATCAGATTTATTGACAGTCATGATACGAAGCATCCTTTTTAAAGCAATTCTTAATTTGGGGAAAGAAACTTTTCAGGAAAATAATGAGTTGTTTCATATTGTTCAAGTGCTTGTGTAAACTGTTTGGTATTAAAACATTCTTCAATAGACTCTTCATCAATGTCAGTTTGATAGAATTTTACAAATAATCCTTTCTTTTCTTTTCTTTAGTCTTCACTCTTTCAGATGACTTCATTATTCTTTTTCTTGATTGTCTTCAGCATTTCGTAACATATAAAAATCTTACATTCTTGTCAAAATTTGGAATAGGTCTTCACGGAATTTCTAGCTTTCAAGTCAATTTACCCCTTGTAAATAGAAATGAATGCTTCCTTTTGTTCCATTTTTCATTAAATTTTGCGAAGAATAACAGTTATCATTGTTTTTATTCAATGTAAAATCTTTCCTTTTGATATTTCCGTGTAATGTCACTATAAATTCTTAACAGTGAATGCATTTGCTCTATTCATTTCTATCAAAAGTATTAAATGAATATCTTAGAGATTTTGCTAGTCTTCAAGTCTCACATCCGCAATGACATTTTGCATAGATATAATTTCTGTAGTTATTAAATATAAAAATGGAAAATAACCAGGTGAATAAATTTAGTTTCATAGATTTATCATTTAAAGACAATATACGTATCAAATTTCGTAATAAATTCGTCAAGATATTGACTGCTTCTCGGTATATAAGTCCTGATGCATGTAAAGGCAATAACTCAAAAGCGTCATATCATAAATATGTTACATAACATATTTACACATAATCACATACTAAATAAAAAATATTAACTAATAAATTAAATAACTAATCAGGATGAAATGGAGAGTAACTTGATCAATTATATTTGGCAAATTTTTATAGTAAATATACTAAATTTTAGTAGAGATTTTTTAGATAAAAATAGATTTTTGTAAAAATAATCCAAATACACTATAATTCACAAAAACTGCATTTATTGTAAATTTATTTGCTTGGAAATAGGAAAATAGTACTTTTAAAGTGATCTAAGCATATAGTTTCCCCTCAGCTCTGCAATACTTAACAACTGCTTTAATTGACTCTTTATAAATCTGCTACTGCTATCATTTCAGAAAATAGGGTCAATTCGATTAAAAAATTAAATATTTTTGCATATAAGAAATCAAGTTAAAGCAAACACTGTAAAAACACAAATTGTACTGTTTATTGAAAGTTAAAAACCTTCGACAAGTAATGCGAAATTCAACAGCTAACTGATTGTACATCGAATAAATATTTTTTTAAATAAAAAGCAGTAAAAGAAAGGAAGGATTTCCACATATGAATGGCAACCAAAAGTTTTTATTCAGTTTTTAAATATTAAAATGTGCAATGAAACATTACTGCTGTATATATTCAAAAATGCATGAGTACAAAAAAATCGTAAACAAATGATAAATTTAATATTTCTCTATAAGCAAACAAACGATAAAAGCGATCATAAAAATAAACGGCATACTAGCTGGTCAAATATTTCTACTTTAACCAATAAAACTTTTATTTCTTAACATGTAACAATCTTTTCTAAAAGTTTGATATATTTCGCATCAAAGTATTTCAGTCTACGGAAAACTATTTCAATTCGAATAGCATACAAAACAAAACAAAAAGAAAGTCTGAGATCTTTCCCCGGGATCTTCGCCTCTAGCATGTATCGCATTAGCAAATAGTTTCATATCGATTCTATGAACCTATCGAATGCATCTTGATACTTTTTCTACTTAACAATTTTATAAAGGATTTCGTTTATTACAAAGAAAGAAAATTTGAGATCTCCTTCAGACACAGGAAGTGAAGCATCTCCAGAGAGTTGCTTGTTAGAGCTTTACAGGGTTTACCTGCAAATAGCATCTTGGAGAAAATAATCCACTCCCAGTTTAAAAACTCCATTCTAACTCATGTTCCCTAACTAACCTGAAAAGAATATACGTTTTTTAAAGTATGAAATGGCCACGAAAGAATCATACATTGAGAATTATTTTATTTCTTCATTGAGGTGACATTAGCTTTAATTTGTGTTTAAAAAGACCCGCAGACTCCAAATTAAATAAAAAGTAAGTGGATTAAAAAAATATTAAAATTCAAGTGATCAGAATTTCAAAAAAAGGAGAAAAAATGCAAAATGTTTTTAAAAAATCTCAATTCTTGAAATTAAACTAAACGAATTCAAGAAACCGTAAATATTATTAGGTATACATAAACAGAAAATGCACATTAAATGCTTATGAAGTTACATGTTATGCCTACATATATACAGTGGCTCAAAAAATTGAGAGTACACCTTACTTTTGCTTCATAAATCCGACTTTCAATATAAATAACACATTACCGGGAAGTGCAAACATGATTTTATTTTTACACCTAACAAATGGTTTAATTTAGAGGAAAAATAAAGAAAAATCAACGAAAAATTTCTAAATTGAAAAACTTCAGAAGCATTTTAAATAAACATACGCAGAATTTTGCCTCAAAAAATTGAGAATACACCAATGAAATTTTTGCAATATCAAGCATAGAAACAAAGTGTCACTATTAAATTGCATATCTTTTGGCTCTTATAATGGTCTCTAAACGTCATGGTAACGATTTGACCCATTTTTGGTGGTATTTGAGGATATTTTACCCCGTTCTAATAGCACCACTTGTTTTAAATGGGTTTTGTTTCTAATTTTGTGTCTTTGAACCCCTTTTTTTGGGTATGGTCCACGAATATTCAATGGCATTGATGTCGGGGTACTGTGGTGGTGTGTGTAACTGCTATTTACAATGAAAAAGACACCACATTTTGAAGTTATGTGCATTCTGTTTGGGGTCATTGTCTTACTGGAAAATGAAATTTCCATCTAAACTCAAATTTTTAGCACTTTCCTTTAGATTGCTGCGAAATATATCCAAGTAAACCGTGTTATTTATAATGCCATCTACAAAAATTAAATTTCCTACCCCAAATGAAGCCATGTAACCTCAAATCATCACGGAGTCACCATCATGTTCAACTGTAGGACGTAACTTTTTTGGATACAAAGCACTATTAGGCTTTCTCCATACAGTAAGATGGTTGTCACTGATAAAAATGTTGAGGTTTCTTTTATTACTAAATATAGATTTCTTCCAAAGGTTATTGGTCTTCAATTGATGAGTTTTTGCAAACTTCAAATGCTTTTTCTGAATTTGCAAGCTGGTGAACGGTTTCTCTCTAACAATGCTACTTTTATATCCAGCGTGTTTAATGTCATTTAGCACAGTTTCAGCATTTACACTTCTGCCTATGATTTGAAAACTTTCTGCAAAAAGTTGGATTAACCATATGGTAGCAGCAATCTAAAGGAAAGTGTTAAAAATTTGGGTTTAGATGGAAATTCCATTTTCCAGCAGGACAACGACCCCAAACAGAATGCACGTAACGTCAAAATATGATGTCTTTTTCATTGTAAACAACAGTTACACACACCACCACAGTACCCTGACATCAATGCCATTGAATATTCTTGGGGGATACTCGAAAAAGTGGTCAAAAATACAAAATTAGAAAACAAAACCCATTTAAAACAAGTGGTGCAAGAAGAATGGGGTAAAATATCTTCAGATACCACCAAAAATTGGTCGAATCGGTACCATGACGTTTAGAGACCATTATAAGAGCCAAAAGACATGCAATTTAATAGTGACACTTTGTTTCTATGCGTGATATTGCAAAAATTTCATTGGTGTATTCTCAATTTTTTGAGGCAAAATTCTGCTTATGTTTATTTAAAATGCCTTTGAAAATTTTCAATTTAGAAATTTTTCGTTGATTTTTCTTTATTTTTACTCTAAATTAAACCATTTGTTATGTGTAAAAATAAAAACAAGTTTACACTTTCCTTTAATGTGTTATTTATATTGAAAGTCGCATTTATCAAGTAAACGTAAGGTGTACTCTCAATTTTTTGAGCCACTGTATATACTTAAAAAAGGAGCAACTTTCGCTTAGAAAATGAGACACATCAATGAAGGCGATTTAATTTCTCAATTTTAGCATTTCATTTGTCAAGAAAGTCTGATTAGTCTGATTTGACATAATTGATTTTAACGATATATATTTTTTTAAATATGATAAGTTTCATCCAACTTCAACGAGCATTACAATGGAAAAGAATACTAATATTTTTGAGTTATGAATACTTCATTATTAGAATATGTTTAAATTATTCCCTTGTCATGCAATGAAACAGAATTTTTCCTTTCATTGATCTGACATCGCAATGAAGAGTTAATCAGTTAAAAATCAGAAGAAAAGAATCAGGCGTAGAAGTGGATTCTATATTCGGTTAAAAAGACGATTAAACTGAATGGAAAGGAAGTATTCAGAACAATAATTTATATTGCTCTGAACATACAAAACAACGGTATGACAGAGATAGATGTTTGTAGAATAAAACATTTTTAAGTGATTTCATCATTAGAATTATTAGAATTAGAATTTTAAATGAAAAGAGAGCAGACATGTAAATTCATAACGTAATTCATATAAAATGTTCGTATTTTTCTTAAGGATAAAAGTGCAAAGATGTTCTAGAACATGCTAAGAAATTATTTTACACTCTGATTCCAAGAACTGACTGAAATAATGATGATAGAAAATATCACCTGGATTACAAATTTAATATTGAAAAATATTATTTACAGTAAAATTATAATCCATTCGGGAAGTAGAATACATAATTATATTATATTCTATTTCAGAGAAATAGTCAGGAATATTCTATATTCGTACAAAAGTATTCTACATTCGTACTGTTTATATATCGGGAATCTAGTAGAAAAATTCAATGGAATAATTTATAGTAGAGATATAGTATAAGTTATAAATACATTTTGGATAAATATATCTAGAATCAACATCTTTGAAGTCGTTGTTTATTGGACATCTCCTAAAGGAACGAGAGAAAGTTTACAGTTTGCAAACTCGAACATTTTCAGAGAAAATGTGCCTTATAGATCATTGATTTTCTAAGACAAGTGAAAATATTGTTCAAAGTTTTGGTTCCAAGAACTAAATAAAATCTAACAAAGAAAGGATTAAAAGGCAATGGATCAAGCTTACTACCATAAAAAGGTTTAATTCACAAACTATGATTCATAAAATACAATAAATTTATATTGTTAGAAAAAAATTAAAACATTACAAAATATTGTAATGATATCAATATTGCAAATATTGTTGACAAAAAAAATTTAATACGTATTTACAAGAATTATTTACTAAGCCAAAACAACTATATTTCTTTGAAGTATAACTACACTACCTAAACTTAATATTAATTTAGAGAATAATGTCTCTCAGTAAGCCACTAAAATGATGCATAATAATCTCACTGATGCAATAAATTTTTTTTTGAAATATTATTTACGTTTTGAGATCAGACACATGTCAATAAAGAATGGGATTCAATGTAATTATACTTTTTTTTAAATAAAGCATTTGATAAATGCTTAGTTATCATAAACTAATCTTTCGCCTATAAATTTATATGTTTACCATCTCATGTATAAACATATATTTTAAATGAAATTTTGACTAGATGGTAAAATAAATAATTGAGATTTATAAGATTTGTCTTTTGCTCTGAATAGTTTTTAATATTTAAATTTAGGTTTTTTCACCCTCATCTGACAATATTTTAATTGAAAATCTACATGCGGTGTTCAAATAAAAAGGTACGAAACTACACTGTGGGTATAAATGAAGACTTTATTCAAAGTATACACCATAGGCCTGAGCAAAACGATCCAATTGATTAATGAACTCAAGGATTCCTTGTTCCCAGAATATCTGTGGCCGTGACAAGACCCAGTCTTTCACAACGTTCTTGAGTTCGCCACCCGAATTGAAACACTTCCCTTTCAGATATTTTTTCAGGGGACCAAACACATGAAAATCGCAGAGCGACGTGTCCAGGCTGTAGGGTGGATGGTCAAGCTACTTCCACTTAATCAGTTCTACGTGTGTGACCCTGGGGATGTGTGGATGCGCATTATCATGGAGCAGAACCACTTCCTCCGTGAGTAGCCCTGGTCTTTTGTTCTTGATGAACCTGCGTAGTCTTCGATGTGTCTCATAGTACATATCGGAGTTAATGGTTCTTCTATGCTCGAGGAATTCAACAAGTAATGGACCTTGCCCGTCGTAAAAAGACGGTGAGCAACACCTTGCCTGCTGACGCCACGGTTTTGAATTTTTTAAGAGAGGTGATGACGTATGCTTCCACTGCATGCTGTCCCGCTCTGGCTCGTAGTTATGGCACCAGCTCTCATTACCTGTGATGATCCACTCCAGAAAAGCGGGGTCTTCATGATACGGAAACAGATGTTGAAGTGTTAGCCCCATACGCAGTTCCTTGTGCTGGTCGGTTAGCTCCTTCGGAACCCATTGCGCGCACAACTTCCGATAGCGCAACCTGTCTTGAACAATTGTTCCAACGCTGACATCCACATTCACCACCAACATTCGCATTGTGACCCACCGATCACTTCTCACTAGGTCGTTCACCTTGTCAATGAGATCAGCCATGATGACTGCGTTTGCCTGGCCAGGTCTCGGATTATGAACCAAACTATAATGACCTGCACGGAAACGGACACTCCATTTCCTCACTAGCTTGTCTGACACACAGTCTTCCCTTTATATGTGACCATCCCGCAAATGAATGACGGCCGGTATAACACCTTCCGCTATCAGAAAATGGATAATGCCGTACTGCTCAGTAATCGTCGAATTTTGCAATGTGAACCCCATCCTGTATTCACATGCACTGATACATCAATTGGAGGGCGCTCTTTATAAGAGCCTTTGTTCTCTCCTGAGCATGCGGACACCCACGCATGCTTCGATCTATACCGGAGACTCCAATCTTATCACTAGATTTCTCGCTACGTTCTCCCATAGCGGTATAGGCAAATATGTTAACGGTTACGTTGCTACGACATATCGTTCTTTTCATTCGAACACCCCTTGTAGTTTTAATGGAAAATAAATAACTGAACTTTGTAATATCTATTTTTTGTCACTGAAAATATGTTACCTTATCTTTGCAAATTCTTATTTAAATTCACCTTTTGATATTCATATAGCTGCATATTTGTTGAGAATTAATTTAAATGTTTTCTCATCATCTCATCTCAACTCACCTTGTTTCGGAAGATAAATAAGGCGTGCATCACAAAACAACAGTTATCGGAGATAAATTTTGTAATGTCTTATTTAACATTTTTATTGAAATCCATAGAAAATTATATCTTTACAGAAATGTAATCTTTAAGTCATAAGAAATTTAGGGTAGAGCACTTGTTGTGGAATATGTTATAAGTCATCTTCACGAGCATGAAACTATAATTTGTAATTAATGGTGATAAATTTTTTATTGAGTTTTAGTATTTAGTTTTCTATAGCTGTAAAATTTTGATATATTATATGTTCGTGTATATATCTTTTTAATGTTTTCAATAGCTTGTTATCAAATAATAACATATTTTAATTAAATTGTTATTCAATAAATGTTTATTATTTTGATAATGAATCATACGGGAAACAGTTCCATAATACATAATATTTATTATGCATTTATAACTTAAATAGTACTAGGGAGACCAAGTTTTCACTTGGCATTTCTTCGTAAATTTTTTTTGAGAAAATTTTCACATCCTGATTACATATGAATATTTTTCAATTTTATCAACATATGAACTGATTATTTAATAAAAAAATAATGAATAAAAATAGTTTAACACGTTATTCGAATTTGTTAGCACAATAATTGCATTGTTGGTATTAGATGTGAACTTAACACGTTCGAATTAGGGTACTGTTATACTGCGTCATCTCACAAACTTTTGAGGTGCCATTAGGTTATCATCTTATGTCAACAATGCAAAGTGCCACAAAAATTTACGAGATGGCGCTGCATGACATTGCCAGCATAAGTTCAGATAGAAAAACTCTCTAATATTTAGTAAAAAAGTGTTAGAGTAAAATAACACTTTTTTCAGGAAACTTACCTACATAGATAAAGTTAAAAAGCGGATATCTAAATATAAAATTTGATCTACATCTTCAGGGCCGTTTCCGAGATATATGAAATAAATTTACATCTATATAAATATTTCTTGTTTAAAGTTATATTATGAGATTAATTATAATTCTGATTATTATAAGATTAAAAAGTAAACGAAAAACCAAATATAAGGAATGTTTCCAATACAGGCAGAACTTTAAACATAGGAAGCAGACAAATAAATGAAACACTTTGTTTCCAGTACTTTCAGCTTATTTTAATACATCAAAAAAATTAGATACAAATAGCATGAGCCAGCTTATAAATAACTCATCCCGGACGTGAGTGAAAATCAATTTAAAGGTGGTTTTCGTTACCTAAAAGCGTGAAAATGGCACATCATCTTGGACAATTGGGACAAATGGAAGGTATTTATTTACTTTTTACATACAAACGCAAAATCCTTTGTATCGAAAATGAACATTTCGTTACTCACCAAAGTAAAGACAAAGGACCCTTTTCCTTTGTTGTTGCAAGAAACCGAAAACTTTTATCGAAACAATTCTAGTTTATCCGATTCTTTTTCTTTTGATGTTGCTATTATTGAATCCGTATCCAAGCATCTGCCCATTTATTTGCCTACCTTTTAGTGTTGTGTTTTCTAAAGGGATTTCAGCCTTTTAGTTTTCATCTAAAAACGTTTCTGTTTTGTTTGATTCTGGTTTTATTTTTCGAATTCTCGTAAAAGTAATATTTATTGCTTTTGAACGGTAGGTTTATCTTTCATTAAACGATTTGTGATCTCTAAGCTGTTTTTTTTTCCTGATGAAGCTCAAATCGCTGGGAATTGTTTCGAGTTTTTCTCGAATGGTGTATCTTTCTTCATTTCAGTGCTTAGTTCAATTGCAGAATGGCATTATTTTGGATTTAAAAACTGCATCACTTTATCTCTAACAATAAAGTGAAGAAAATACATTTGTAACCAGCTTCATTTCTATAATTATTATGAGATTTAAAGCTTCTTTTTGTCAAAGTAGGCTTTGTTCTTAGCGTAAAACAATGCGGTAAAATTTTCGATATGATAGACATTCATTGACTCCGGATTTAGTATTATTTATTCTGTAATAGTGCATCCGGCAATCAACATATAATATTTAATTTTTAATTTTTCAATTTGCGATACAATTTAAAAGCTCTCTATAATTATAAAAATGAAGAACGTCCTTTATTTTGTATGTTTATCCTGTCCAACTGCATTTTTGGCACGTTATTTGCTTTATTATTTTCCTTTTTTCCAAAATTCTTCGGTATTTTTAGAAACTGAAAATAAGAAAGAAGAAATTATTACTGAAAAATACTCAGCCTTAATGAATGTATAATTATGCCTTATTATATTTAGTAGCAGATTTAAGTATTTTGATATCAGAGGCAATAAATTTTAAGGAGCTCCTTTTTTAAATAACTAATAAGTTTTGTATTTAAAAGTTAATTAACATATTAAAGGCTTTTTTATTTCTTATTTTAGTGATTTTATGAAAGTGTTTATGATTTTATTTATTTATTTTTTTAATATGTAAATTATGGAATAAATATAATTAACCTAATAAAATTCTTGAAAATTTAAAGATAATTAACAGTTGATGATTAACATTATAAAACATATACATATATAAATTAGAGAAATTATTAGATTATGGAACAATAATAAACTCCAACCAGTATAACATTAATTTACAGAACTTATCATGTGGAATATGACATAACCAGTTAAAGTATAATTAATATTCTGATATTATATAGGAAAGTAATTAGTTACATTTTAATTAAGGATTTTAATAATTGTTTGTACACATAATTAAGTTCTAGCATTTTATAATTAAAAATAATACATTTATTTGACAAATAAAACATTGTTTTTAATTGACTTCCAGTCGTTTCTCTTTAATCTAACGGTCTGCGTCTACTTTGTCGGAAATTTGCCACTTAGAGCGACTGAGAATAAAGGAAAAAAAAAAGCACAAAATTTTGAAAAAAAAAGAGAGAGAGAGAAAGAAGCATTTTCCATTCTTTTACGTCCATTAACAGTCGAAGTTTCCGCTCAAGAAAACAAAGACTTCATAATTAAGAGTAATTTCAGGGCACTTGAACTAACATGGAAACGTAATCGAAGAACTCTTTTCGTTAAAGATCCTTCTTATTGCCTAAAAGATAATTCGACAGGCAATTGAAAACCATCTGAAATAGTAATTGTTAATTCAAGTTTATTATATGATTTAGATTTACTTTATATATATCAAAATTTTAATATTAAAAATTGAATTATGTTTTCAAATTCAAATTGCTGTAGATTCAAATATTAACATTCTGACCGTTAGAAAGATGTTTTACAGAAATAAAATATTCAACAAAGGGGGCCCGCAAGCTTTTCTGTAAGAAAAATTTCTGTTAGTTATCCATAGTTTCATTGACTCTATATTATAGTTATAAACTGATCAATTTTGCAAATTAGCTCCAGTAACTAGTGATCTATTTTTTTAGAATTAAAAACAGAATTTTAACAGAATTGAATCAGAATTAAACGCATTAGCATATTTAATATTTCAGAATAATGTTAGCATATTTAGATGTAATAATATTCTTATGTTATTTGTGACAGAATATGAGGATTTATAAAATAGACAATATAATTTAATAATTTTAATACATTTTGTGTTTTTTTCGGCTAATTTACGGAATACCAAGCGTAAAAATTTGAGCGTTTTTTTTTTACTTGCCGAAACTGAACATTCGCCGGCGTCCTGACATAGGGGTAGAGCGTCTTCCCCGGTTCGGGCATGGTTGTTCTTCATCTGTGTTCTATCTGTGAGGTGTGTGAATGTGCCCAGGGGGAAGGAAAAAGGGGTTGTGCAGGCGAATGTGTGAGTTTCATCTTCATATGAGCTAGAAGTCAGACTTTTGCCCTCGGGTGCTCAGGGGTCTTTACCCTCAGAAGCTACTGCACCCCGTTTCCGTGGTTGACACGACATCATTGATCATCAGCGCTTGACACGACATCATCATCATCAACTGAACATTCAATTGAAGTATTAAGAAAACTGAATCTACTTGCGATTTTTGTGTTACGTTTGAAGAAAAAACATCCATTCAGAATATTGTTCCCCATTAGTTTTGTGTTTTAAAAATGAACTAAAATTAAATACATTTTCTCTAACATGAACGAGATGCCCCGAATGACCTTTCAAAGAAACTACGATCGATGCCTGGCACATTTTAACATTCTTGTGAACTTCCCTTCCCCTTTTCGTTAAGTGTAATTAATTGAAAAACTATGGTGCGTGCTTTGTTTGCTATGGACGATCTCCAAGATGGGATTAGCATGCAAAATAATTTTTTAAGAATATCCAAAAATACATTTGCTTAGTAATAGTTAGGAAACCATCATTTAAGTAAATGTTTCGTATATAAAGCCCTAAATAGTACATATTCCCACTGCGATTTTTGAAAAGATAGGAAATTCTACTGTTTTATGAAAGAAAAACTCATTTTTCAATATTCTCAAACAATTGAATTCTTATGATTTTAGAGGAAAAAGGGATAAAAAAAAACAATGGAATAGAAAGTCCCGTCATACAACAAAATAAATGTAAAAAAATTATACATAAATCTATACATATATAAACCTCAGTGTGTGTGTGTGTGTGTGTGTGTTGGCGCTCTACAGACCAGACCATTTGACCTACAGCTACCAAATTTGGTACGTGTATACTTTGGAGGTCGGGAATGTGCACCTGGGGGCCCTTTTTTTGAAATTTTAATTATAATTTTAATTAGTATTTAAAAACTAACTTTCCCGCCAAAAAAAATCTTCATTTCCCCACCGCCAAATAATAAAGGCTTCAGCATTTTTTCCCACGCTAATGAAGCTTAGGCTTAATATTTTTCGGCCGATTATTTCAAAGGATTCTGTTTATTTTCTTAATGTTTGATGCATTTAAAATTAAATGTTGTTAATTAATCGGTCTTTCAGATTCATTCTGAAGTACTTTTGATTTAAAATAAAACAGAATAAAGGAAATTAAAAATTTCTAATCTGCATAGCGTTACCCCAACTGGCGTAGAAAAACTCATGCATTTGTGTTACCGCAACTGGAGTTGGAAATTCACGCATGCGCATTGTGTTCTGATTGTTTACATCTATTTTCAACGGAAGCGGGCTAGATTTAAATTACTTTTAGGTTAGTTGTATGCTTTTGTAATTAAATTGTATTTATGTTAGTTTAAGTTCACCGTTTTTTAAGTAATTTTTTTTACCTGTTTTTGACCGATTATTTTAAACCATTTTGTTTATTTTCTTAGTGCTTACTGCATTTAAAATTAAACATTGTTAATTAATGGACCTGCTCCTGATGAATCTGAAAAAAATTTGTTGACAAATTCTTGAGATATTACATAAATTAAGAAAGATATTCTTTAGTGCCCATAAGGTGCTCAGTGACTCTAAATGCTCAGTGACTCTGTTTTCAGTAATCATATTATTAAAAAAAAAGCTTTGTTTCAGCAAAAAATATTATTAGATTAATTGTAGATTAATCATTTCCACTTGAATTTAAAGCATAAATTCTACGGGAGCTAACAGAAAATTAGAGATATAAAGATTACGTTATGACGCAAGGCCTTTATAATATTATGAATGAATTGAAATATGAAAATATTTTAATGAAGAAGCTATTAAAGTACGAATTACATAAAATATTTAATTATTAAAATTTTAACGAGCATTAAGATTGGCGAACCAGCTGGTCGCCAAAGGCGGCTAGTTTTAAATAAATTAAAAATACACTTATGGCTTAAAACAGATTTTGACTCATGGATCACTAGAACTGATCTCAGAATTGTCAGTCATTCTGTGGTTAATTGAATGTAACATCCTGTATAAAGCAATGTTAACTAGTACTCATTAGAAACCAGTTATTTACCACTCAGGTCGTGTTTATGAAAGCAACTATGAAATATATATCAGAATTTTTTTCTTGATATTTTTCTGAAAAACACAAAATTATTTAAATATTTCAAAACTTAAATATCGGTTAATCGGTATGATTTGATTAAATTTTTATTCCTTACAAGTGGCGACCTCTTATAGTAACTTTAAGAAAACAAATTTTAACATTTCATAAAAATCTAGCAATGAATTATCAAGTGAATAAAAAAAAAAACCCTAAAAAAAGTAAAACAAAAATACGCTTTAGGACACGAATAAATGCGTGTTTCCAAAATCCATTTTTTCAAAAATATCTTTAATTAGCTAGATCGATTTTGAATAAATTTAATTTAATCCTCAAAATTCTAGATTTTAAGCAGATATATCAGTCTGAATCTGATCCTGATCCTGATCGAGATTGATTGATTTGATTTAATTTATTCCCACAATTATAGATTTTAATCAAAGATGTCATTGCGAATATGACCATGAACTAGAGTGATGTAAATTGATTTAATTTAATGATCAAAGTTTTAGATATATATCAATGATGCATCGATTACATGTTCATCCGGTAGGGTTAATCTGAGAAACATATTTTACAATTTGTACAATATCAAACTGCAAGAATATAGAAAACTTGTTCAAACATTGGAGAAAAATAATAGGATAAAAATTTTGATTAAACGATTAAATTAATTGGAATTGTTTTGAATTATTGATAAATATCTTCTAAAATTGTAATAAATGCTCGTAAAAATTAGAAAAAAAATGTGAAGAAAATAGCTGACAAATTTTTTTAATTAATGTAATTGAAAATATAATTATTTGAATTTTAATAATTTTGGGATTTATTAAATGTGAATTATTTGAAATAAATTTGTTATAAATATTTTAGAAAGTTATTTTCGGAAAATGTCTAAAAATCATAATTAATAAGAATTGCATTAATTAATAAATAATTTAATCATAATTAATTTAATTGCATTAAGAATTAATAAGAATCTTATATGCCTAATACATCCTAGTCTTTGAGTGCCCCCTCTAAAAATCTATTGAAAGTTTATCGGAATAATTGTGTTGAATCGATGAATTTAGTCTAAATATATCAATGTCCTGGTTTAAGAGCAACACGAAAGGGATTTTGAGACAGACCTCATAAATTTACATCGCAGCCAGATGACGATGTCGACATCTGAGCTGGAACACTTTTCCACAAACCTTCGGCATCATATAGCTGATTCACGTGGTAAATCGGGAATTGATCAGATATGCTGATACTCCTTAAAAAAACACAAATCAACAAGAAAATTATTTTGAACAATTTTTATTTAATTTGCTACATTATGACAATAAAGAACGATCAATTTCTATTCTGCAAAAAAGTGTAGTATTTTTTTTAATTCCTCTTTTTCTATTTATGATTAAAATTTTTGTAACAACATTTTCAGTTTGGCAAATTCAGGTATTACACATTATATACAGCTTAATTTTGCCAAAATTGATAATTATTAAAATATAGATTTGAAAAAAGGTCAATGCTTCAGAAAAAGTCCTATTTTGTTGGCAATAAATTGATAAACACTTTTTTGGGATAAAATAAATAACTTTAAAATTTTAAAATAGTCATTTTAAATGCGTAATTTAATATTATTTCTTGTAGATAAGAACAGACAAATAATGAAAAATTAAAAGTTCATCATCATTAGAAAGCAATGGAGAAAGTTCCGCATTGGTTGTTTCACTTCCAAATTTTACTATAAATACAAAAAAAAAAAAAAAAAAAAAAAACCCTGCTTCAATTTAATTCCATCTTGTGACAAAAAATTTCCTAAAGCAGGAAGACAATTACAAGATTTTAAAATTGTGCTCTGCTCTTTACACTGTATCTGCAGCTTTTTCTCCCAGATAAAAAAAGGAATTTGTGGAAAAAAAATAAATACATTCTGATTCTTCAAAGTGATTCTATTTGCGTTACGGAAATAGAAATTGTTTTCCAGGGCTGTCTTTCCTTTAAAAAAATTCTTCCGACTGCAAGTTAAACACGACGATTGTATTTTCTGGCGAATGGTGAGAAACGTTTTCGGGGACATTCGTAACATTGTTTTTTTATGTTGCGACGTAACATCAAATTTAATTTAGTTTCTTCTGCGTTTGTTTAAGGGAAAAAGGCAATTTTCTTCTAATCTTCAGACATTCGTTAGAATGGTAATTTTTTCGAAATAAGTGCCTCATTATTTATATATCACATAAAACGAAAGTTTATAAGAAAATTCAAAATTTAATAAATACAGTTAAAGTAAATTAATATGTCTTCAGGGAAAAGAAATTCATGTGCCAGAAGTTTTTATTAAAGTGTAAGAAGTTTTATTTAAGTAAAAACCGTAATAACATTTTTCTCACAAACTTTTGATTTAGGATATACTCCTTTGGTAATTAGCTGGACAGCCGTTTTAATTGTCATTATAATTTTAAATTAAATAATTCGTATTTATAACTTCTCCAGTAAAATATTTTTAAACTTCAAATTATGATAGTCATATCATTCATATAATTCTTCATGTAATCGTGGTAAGATTCCAAAATTTTGTTTAATATCTAATTAAAATTCGAATTTTCAAAAGTGCACATTTTCACCCTCTAAAATATATATGTACGAAGTTTGGTACTTCTAGGGCTCAAGTCTGTCTTGTGTCAACGCTTACACAAAAACACATTCATCTTTATTATAAGTTAAATAATAACAAATCACTTCGGGCAGCAAACAGTTTCCTAGTTAATATTGGTATCATTTAAATTGGTAGCAATCTCTTCTCATGCATTTTTTTGCTGACTCCTTCAACAAACTATTTAAAAACATGAAATTGTGTTACACCTTAAAGCCATTATTATTTAAATACACTTACTCACTCACCATTTGTTACGTATATTGTATGGAAACATTTTTTAAAAAAAATTCAAATTGATCACATTGCCATTTAAATTGTGACTATAAGATAGATTTTCAATTAATTGATTTTCTAATTTCATGTTGCCTTTAGTAGTAACATAACTTCACTTTATTTTTCCGAGTGATAATTGTACACGTGATAGCTGCTATCACATCCTGTATGGCGCTATGTTGCGTCATTGATCACATGAGGCTTCCCTGCCGTAAGTAGCAGACGAGAGCTTGACGGTGAGACGGTAAGACGTGCCGCTCACGCTCATGTATCTTTTTATATGTGTTATGTAAGTTTAGTAATGTTTTGCCCTTCTAATCCTAATAAATATATTGTTACGAAATTTCCGGGTTCGTTTGGATAGTGGGAGTTATATGGTGTGGAGAACGCTCAATCAGCAGGCGGCAGTAGAAAATAAAACAACGACGTTTATTTACACGAAGACACACAGGACAGCACAAAGACGACAACTATATACAACACAGAAGACGATTATCTTCAGCCGAGACGTGCAGATTACAACCAGACTCTACTGCAGACAGAAGCAAATAGTTTAGTTCAGCACTAGCTTCACTCCGTCGCTGATCCGCTTATCTGTGGAAGGCCAGTTCTTTATCATCGATTCCGACTACCCTACTCAATTCAATTCAATTCACGTCTACTCTCTCCGATCTGGTTCACGACGACCCGACAACTACAGGCTGCTCTTTTTTCAGGAGGAGGGGCTAGAAGCCTCTCAACCAATCAGGAACGTTCGAGGCGTAACTCGGTTCCTACTGGACGGATCGGGAAAATTCTCGATGTTTCGGGTATAATCTATTTTGGCGCCAAAGTCGCCAAATTCGTTGCCGAGTCGCCAAATGGTCGCCAAGTTTGCCGCCAAGCTCTGGGACCTCCCATGGAACCAACTATGCTGGGAAGCAGCATCACAAGTTCGTAACAATACTTTCATATTAATGCTGGTTGTTGCCTTTCTCCCGTATTTTTGTGGGGGCTCTACCTTTCTCGTGAATACCTCTAGTAAATCCTGCCGAATCGACGAAATTCTGTGGACGTTAGTACAATTTACTTAAGACGTTAAATTGATGCTAAAATTTTTCCTAAGAGTGAATTTTTGTTATGAATGATTTACTGGACTGATGATTGGACGTTAGTGCCTATTTTTGATGGAACATGACTCAAGTGAAAAATTCCAAGGTTCAATTACTTCGTGTTCTTATGTAACTATGATGACATATGCTAGCTGCTTTTAAAAAAGGAACATCATCCTGTTCGACATTTCTAAATTAAAGAAGAAATTGAATTATTTGGAAATTTAGGAGTGAATAGTTCGACCGATGCCAATTCAGGTAGGCGCAATCTTTTGCCCACATTCTTTTCCTTTTAAATAAACGTTATTTCTGATAACTTTGTAATTTATAGTGCATTGTTTTATTTCATTCCCCCATTAAATTTTAATCCCGATTGAATGTGTAGTTCTGTTTTAATTCATTAAAATGTCTTTAAAATTAAGCTATATTCCATTAATCGCTAACTCCTTTAAATGTTCTAGAACTAATTGAGTAAAATTGATTAACCCTGTGTTAGGTTACAGTCATTTTGACCATTCATCCCTAAAAAGCATGATAAATTTTGAAAGATTTGAAAATTTAGATATAGAGAAACATAAACAAGAATTGTTGAAGAATGTTTCATTATCTGATTTTATCTCCGTTTCTGATTTATTACACTTAGAAGTAACTGAGAGCGACAAAGATGCTTTGTGTGAAAATATTTTTAAAGCCCTAAACAATTTAACTGAATTTTAGAACTCGCTAGATGCTAAATAGATAGTTTTACTAGAGGAAGAGGAACTTTTGTCTCCTCAACAGATTTTGCAAACCGAAAATGAAACCCATAATATTTCTATTTTGCATATTATTTTTTCTCTGTATTTACTATTTGTTTTATAATATGTTTACTTCAATGTACTGTATACCTTAAGACGAGATCGCCTGTCTTGTCATGATGGTCGATGTGGGAGCTGCTAACAGTTCTCATATCCTGTATGGCGCCATGTTGCGTCATTGATCACATGATGCTTTCCCGCCATAAGTGGCAGACGAGAGCTTGACGGTGAGATGGTAAGTATGTATGTATCTTTTATCTATGTATATCTATGTATCTATATGTATGTATGTATCTTTTATCTATGTATATCTATGTATCTATATGTATGTATGTATCTTTTATCTATGTATATCTATGTATCTATATGTATGTATGTATCTTTTATCTATGTATATCTATGTATCTATATGTATGTATGTATCTTTTATCTATGTATATCTATGTATCTTTTATCTACGTATATCTATGTATCTATATGTATGTATGTATCTTTTATCTATGTATATCTATGTATCTTTTATCTATGTATATCTATGTATCTTTTATCTATGTATATCCATGTATCTTTTATCTATGTATATCTATGTATCTTTTATCTATGTATATCTATGTATCTTTTATCTATGTATATCTATGTATCTTTTATCTATGTATATCTATGTATCTTTTATCTATGTATATCCATGTATCTTTTATCTATGTATATCTATGTATCTTTTATCTATGTATATCTATGTATCTTTTATCTATGTATATCTATGTATCTTTTATCTATGTATATCTATGTATCTTTTATCTATGTATATCTATGTATCTTTTATCTATTATATCTATGTATCTTTTATCTATGTATATCTATGTATCTTTTATCTATTATATCTATGTATCTTTTATCTATGTATATCTATGTATCTTTTATCTATTATATCTATGTATCTTTTATCTATGTATATCTATGTATCTATATGTATGTATCTATCGGAGATCATGCTCATGTATCTTTTTATGTGTTTTTTTGTTAGTTTAGCAATGTTTTGTCCTTCTTATCTTAATAAATATATTTTCATATTAATGTTGGTTGTTGCCTTTCTCCATAGACATATAATCAGATCTTTATTTAACTTTCAAATGAATAGACTTTACATGAACAGAGTAAAAATATATTGTCAGATTTTGTTGGGAAATTTGTTTCATTTGCTTTCTACTATTTTGCTTCTACATGTTTCAAAAGAAATAACTACAGAAACATTTTTTTTTATATCAACAAAATTTAGATAGACTGAAATGACTTAATTCTGTTTCTTTATTTAAAGCTATTTTTAAAATTTAATTCAGGCGCAAACAAAACATAAATATAGTATTAAACATAAATAAGTAATATAAACGTAACATAAATAATATAAACATAAGGATAAATACTAACATAAACCTAAATGAAAGTCAAATTATAAACTTTCGAATCCACTGTTGATGTTATTGTGTACCTTAACAACTTTTTAAACAATATCTTACTACTTTCATTACGAGAATTTAACCTGTGACATTTTTGGAGCATTTGCGATGTCTTTAAATGCGACAAAATCCTTTAATCGAAATATTTACAAATAGATAATTCACAATTTTGAATTCGTTCCGACACATACAATGTTATATCTCAATCTGCAAAAAGACAGTGTATTTTTAATTAGAAATGAGAAATATATTAGAAACCAAACATAAGCGACATAAATAAACTTATTTTATTTTATTTTAAAATATAATAAATCTGAACATAGTGATAACAGGTCTTAATAACATAAATGTAGTTGAATTTGGCTTTGTGAATATATATATATATATATATATATATATATATATATATATATATATATATATATATATATATATATATATATATATATATATATATATATATATATATATATATATATATATATATATATATATATATATATATATATATATAAAAATTTCCTTGTTATATTATACAAACCTAATTCTAATAAACACTCTTAAGACTTTCAAAACCTATTCTGAAATATGATGGTGCACATTTGACTTTTAATAAATCGCTGTGAACTGAATTTTCTTTCGGAATCACAAGTTGTCCCTAACAGAGTGCATGCATTTTCTAATCTATTTTTTCGCTTCAAAAAATGAGTCATCAAATCAAGAAATGTTTTTTTTTCAAGTTGTTACTATGTTTTAATTTAAATGTACCTTGCTTTCTTGTATTAAAACTCAAAGCATGTTCTCCATATTTGTTTTTAAATTTTGTGATTTGCTACAATACGATAGAGCAGAAGCAATGGTCGTGGGAAACGTTGGTGATCAAGACTTTTTATTTCTAACAGTACCCATTAATTAGCTAGCCATGTGTGCAAGATAAATCTCGAACTGTATCTGCAAAATAAAGTTGTCAATAAGAAGAAAATGGCAAAACAATCTTCTCGAAGGAAGTTTCCGCAACACGAGATTTTTTGCCATGACAGACAACCATATCTTTTGCTATGGAGGAAGATTTAGTGCTATCCTTGTTATAAAATGACAACAAACACATACATATTAGTGTATTAATAGTGGAAATAGCTGTTATCCAATATTTATCGTGTTACTGTTCTAGTGTTCTTTCTTACGACTAACCAGATTAATAACAATACACTAACCAATCGTATTAAGAATAATACAAATGTAATAACACAATACCAGGTAAATGGACAATTTTCAAAAACAAAGCTAATTGGATCCAAAATTTGATTATCATATACTATTATAGTAACAAGACGACGCATTAAATTTTATTCATCTGTGCCATTGTTTTCATGTTCTTAACAAAATGAGAGACATGGGGCTTTCGAATACCACTTTTTCACCTTTCTCTTTATTATTTTCATAAAGAAAATAAAAATTTATTAGATTGAATAAATATGTTTTATCATTCAACTTGAGCTAGCAATCAGAAAATAACCAAAATCTTTCTTATTAGCCAAAAATATCGATATTAATGTTTTAACATAAACAGTTTTCAGTATTATTCTATAAACAAACTAATGCAGTTTGAATCATTTGTTCAAAAACAGCTTTTTTATTTCGGAATTATTTTTCTTATCTTTTTCTTTTTCTTAATAGAGCTAATTACATTTCGATATTTCATAAAATGTATTCATCTTCTTCAATTAGAAAGTTTGTACAGCTTTACTTGCTTTAGATTTAGGACGTTTAAAAACGGAAAAAATTTGAAAAGCACAAAGGACTGTTTTATTTCCAGCTAAATTATTTTGTAAATGTGAACTGGCAAGCTGTGAATAGAGGAACTGACACGTGTCTGTCGCTTTTGGATAATTTCATGCTTCGCAATCTCTTCATACGGATCACATTTGAAAAGGGATATATCATAAAATCATGAATAGCACTCTTGTCTTAAATGTATTTGGAAAATACATAGATTGCATAGCTGCATTCACATTACTTTTAATTAAAATAAAATAGAAAATTAATAAAAGGCTTTATTTTATTTCTCATTAGCACACTTTGTCCCAATTCGTTCCTTTTAAATAAATAATTTAAACTTTAATTTAATCTTTGCGATCTCTTCATCAATGCTTTATTTATTTCTATCCATTTTTGTTAACTGGCCTTGGATGAGAATAGCGACTATTTTCATTTCATTTGAATGTTTTATAAAGAAGTTGATATTCATGGTATTCTATTAAATTATTTTGAATTTTCATTTTGTGGTAGGTGATACGAATTTATAAAGTGACCCTTTAATTACTGAATAGTGAATTAGTATTTTGCTAGTGATAAATCTAATGGAATCATTTTGCGTGACGTCACAATCTCAAAAGAAATACATCGATATTTACTTGCTTTGTTTTCGCTATACTTCGCTCTATAAAAAAACTTGCAATATCTCGTTATTCCTCTATAAAAAACTCGAAATAACCACTAGTTTATTGGTAAACCTTCTCTTCAGATGTTTCTTTCTTTTATCTAATACCTAAACAAAATGTTAAAAAATACCTATTCTAGTCAAGGAGCAATCAAACTTATTCTGTTATAAAATGAATGTATTGAAGAAATTTCATAAAGCGAATTAAAAATTGCCTTTTTTAAGCAATTTAGTTTTCATTTGTCGTAATTGTTCAATAACAAGATTTATTTTCATATCTTGATTAGAATTTTACAATTTTACTTTGTTATGACTTTACTGTAGTTGCACAAATATATTCAATTTTTTGAATATTAAAAATTAGCAGAGGTTTGGATCTTGCAATTTATGTCCAAAGCTGTAGACTTTAGAAACCGAAATATATATATGTACACAGTAATCTGTCAATTATTACTTTAAGTTATATGCATTTCTTAATGTTAACATGTTGTCGAAAAAGCCTGGGGTGAAGAGCTTATAAGCCAGTTAATAGCTACGAAACACGGGCAATCGGTTTTGTTTTGTGGTCTTGTTACTCGGCTGTAAACCACAAGACCCGAGGTTCTATTCTCGCTCATCACATTCCGCTACAAGCCTTTATTGAGAAATGAAAATGAAAAGTTTCAGTTCAATAAAAATCAACAAAAAGGTTTTTTGTGAAGAATTGAATCAATAAGAATTAAAGTACAGAAATATTCTTTTCTTTTCATAATTGCATGTCTTGTAAAAAAAAATTGTTTTGTAAATAAAATAAAATTTATTAATAAAAATATCATAATATCGTTTAACTGTGATGCTATTAATTAAAGCATTGTTTGCCGCTGGAAACATAACTAATTAATTAATTAAAAACAGAATAGTGAAGCAAAACATGCATTAACATATCTCTTTCTCTTTAATTTGCAAATTGAACTGCATTCATAAATAGAGGAAAATTTCGATTAGCTAAACTGTTATAATGGATAAAAAGAATATTTTTTATTCTTTAATAATAACTGAAAATTCCTTTGCATAAAATTAACACTAATATTTAATCTTTATGCAATAATAATAACTGGGATTTTACATCGGCATTAATTTTATAATTGATTCACAGATTGAAATAATATTTCAAGTTATTGTGAGATTTTATGCCAACTGAAATGTAAAATAACCTCAAATAAAAAAGCTTCGCCAAACTGCGATACTTTTAATGAAAGTATTGTGGAAAGATGGACACAAAGTAACATTTTTAATATGAAATCAGAACTGCGGAATAATAAGAAACGCAGTATCAATATTCATTGTTTAATTTACGAAATTTAATCAGATTCAGATAGAAAGATTCAGCTTTTCTTTGTCAGATAACTGAGGAATATTAAAATCGGATTTTCTGTTCAATAATCATATTTGATAGTTGAAGATGTTTACATTAGAATTAAGTTGATTCTCAGATTAAAATAATGTTTCAGGTGATTGCCAGATTCTATGTCAGTTGAAGCGAAAACAAACCTCATTTGCATTCATTCCAGAACTCACAAGGGATTTGCTGTGGAAATGACTCGGACGAAGTAGCATAATTATGGAATGGAGTTTCTTCAGTAACTTATATCCTCTTGCAGTTAATTTCTCACAAAAATAGGGACAATAACAAAAATAATACAATAATGAAAATATCAAAATGCATCCTTAATTCTAAGACCAGAAAACCGAGAAACATCTTACTCCAACCCTCCCCTCAACAAATTAAATTAGAGCTCTCATTAAATTCAATAGTCTTTCCTATATTTGTTTATAAGAACCGAATTAAACTTAAAAATCTCTTACACAATAATACCACACTTCTTCAAAAAACTCTAAGTCCAAAGGTATCCCCGCTCCCCACACCGCTAACCAACCAATCAGTAGGAGCTCTCCACCTCACCTCCTCCTATTACATATTTAGGCAAGAGCACCAGGCCTTAAGATCATTTCTAGAGCGCATCGCAGATGACCACGGCAATGGATTGACTGTTAGGCTCTCTGTAGACTACCTTTACCGGAGATAAGCCCCTCTCGGAGCTAGGTGCCCCGTCAACCTAACCCATAGGCAGTAACTACGATCCTCTTACACATGTTACTTTAAAATGCATAATAAAAGGATTCATTTAGAAAAACTCTGTCTCTTAAATGTCATGAAATCAAATTGTGGAGAACCCTCAATGGTTTCAAGCATACTGGAAATAATATAATGGAATGACTCTGAAGTACGGGCTCATTTTATAAAGCCTTTGAAGATTTAAATTAATTATAAACTCTTTAGAAACCATTAAATAAATTTTATTTTATTATATCTGCTATAAATATTTACTTTACGAAATAAGAAAGTTTTTATTGCTTTGTAAATAGTGTCTCAAAATTAACGCAATTTGAATTTGATACCATTCGTGCAGTAAAATATTGGCACCCTATTATAAAAACCATTTGACAGCTAATAGTTGAGTGTGATAAAAATGGAATATTACACAATAGAACAACTTGTTTTCATTGTTGAACAATATTTCGAATATAATGAAAATCTGGCGGCCACAGTTCAAAAATTTGAGAATTGGCCCCTTAGATCGTGACATTTAACACCATTAGATTTCTTTTTTGGGAGGTTATTTGAAGCCAAACGCCAATGCCAACAAGGCCATAAGCACGAGCTCATTGAAGCAGGAAATTAAACACAGCATCCACGAAATTAAGTCCCATTTATATAAAATGGTCATGAAAAATTTCGAAAGAAAAAAAAATGTGTATGTGCCAGCAAAGCCCTGGATTCGATTGGCCCTATGTTTTATTCCATACATAACCTTACCTTATTTATAATTCAGTAAAAATATAACAATTTAGAGAAAAAAACAAACGTTTTTATTTATTTATTCAAGTCTTGCATTAACGCGTTCTTTCGTGTAACGATCCATTTTTACCCTTAACTATCCCTTTTAATTTTTTCCCCATTTAACTAATCCCATTTTAACCCTTAACTATCAACTGTCAAAGGATTTTTTTAATAAGGTTGTCAACATTTTAGTACGTGAATGGTGACAAATTAAAATTTTGTGTTAATTTTGCTACACCCTTTATTAAATAAACTTGTATTTTGGATGAAATTTCATTTTATTTTCTTACACCATTGATTTTCTCGCACGGAAAGCTTCATCGTTGATTTACTTAAGGTGTTCAGTTACAAGTGAACCAGATAACGCAACAAATAGGTATTGAATTATTTTGTGCACAGATTAGTCATCTAAAACATATTTTCTACAAAATTTCTGAAATTTACCTAATAATCAAATCTCTGAAAAGAGTTACCCTCTGTCAACCAATACTTCCGCATGCTTGTACACTCAATAACTCATAAACATAATTATTTAAATCGACGAAATTCAGCATGTTATCGTGTGACAACAAATGAAATTCTGTATCAAATTTTGTTTATTTCGTCAGAAAAATGGCCTCCAAAATACATATTCCCATTGATAGTTCAATAAAAGTACTAGATGCACGAGAAATATCTACATTTGAAAACTATTTTTCAGTAATGCCACGCCTTTTATAATTTGCTGTTTTTCCCGAGATCCATAATTTTATGCAAGGGGGAAGGCAAAACCTTAATTGGAGGGTGAGAAAGTTGAAGACCCCTCCCGCTGGTTACATTGTTCTGTGAATAAAATTGGCCACACGCTCTTAATGAAATGAAAAGCGTTTTCATTCCAGTAAAATAAAAGGAACAAAATAATATGCATATTTCGCTTTTTTAAAGGAAATCGCAATAGGCCTGATTTCTTGACAACAACACAAATGCACTTAAAATTACTTATAAATATAAAGAAGTGTTTGATAACTTTATAGTGAAACACTCTTCTTTGAATGAATTCCTTCACTAAACTATTATTTCGTAAAGATTATTTTATGAAGCAAGAAAATATATATCTCTTTTTTATTCTGAAGTGTGCGATTTATTGACAGAGAATGAACTTTAATCTTCAAAACGTTTTGCACCGAAATTTTAATTAATCTTATGTTTAAAACCTTCGTTAATCCGACTTCTTACTTTCAACTATTTTTAATTCTCTTCACTGAATCATTTTTGAAATTATTTTCATCTATTTTTAAAAACAGATTGGCACAAAATGCCTAGCAGTATTTTTGCGATGTCTTCCTGATATTGGTCGACATTTAGAATATAGCACCACATCGTGGAAATGTCGTAGAATATTTTGAGTTAATAGTGCATGATAAAGCAAAAAGTTACTAGCAAGTCGAAGAACACCTGATGTGCAGCCCTAGCACTAAAATTGTGGATGAAATCCATCTACAGAAAATCTGTCTGACCATCTACACGTATGTAAACACGGCGATACTAAGTTTCGAAGACATATATGGACAATATTCTGCAAAATGTTTTATTTCTAGGAATACAGATGTATAGTAAGGTTTCTGTCAACCTAATGTATGATTATCTGCCAGTCTCTTTACCGTATTTGAACTTTTCAACTTAAAACTCAGTTGCAACATTAAAGAAATTTGTATTGCAACATTAAAATAAATAATATATATTGGAATTTGGTTCAAAACGGTCTGTTAAAAAGTCTGTTTTTGTAATGAAATTTAAAATGTACCATATTTGAGAACATACCAGAAAGTCGATGGAACTCCGTCTTGTTAAGGATTGAAGTATTCCACAGAAATCTCATGTAAAAAGCCTTATTATTGTTCTGTGCCAAAATAATCATTCCGATATAATTATAAAGCTTCAAATAATATTATTTCAAAAATATTAATAATATTATTCTTCGCAAAAATATTATTTCACAAAGATTCTTTCATTAAGTAAGAAAATATATGAATAAAATGAAAAGCTATAAATAAGTTAACAGAATCTTGATGCAAGGCCTTTCAACTAAATCTACAGATGTCTTTAAAATTTTGGAAGGAATCTAACTACAGAAAATCTGTCTGTCTGACTATCCACACGTATGTAAACAAGATTATTTCAAGTCGATAACATTTACGAATGCGATTCTGCAAAAGGATTAATTGCTATAAATACAGATGTGCATTAATATTTCAGTCAGTGATTAAGTGTGATTATCTGCCAGTCTCTTTGTCCGTATGCGTATGAACGTGTCAGTTTAAAAATAAACTAAGTCGCATTAATGAAATTGGTTTTGCAACATCAAAATGGTTTATATGTATCCGTATTTGGATCAAAACAATCAAAGTGTAGAAAAGCCTACTAATTATTTTGTTATGGAAATTAAAAAGTACCATATTTTAAGAACGTACGAGAAAGTCGAGGGAGCTTCATCTCGTTAGAAATATTTCAAAGAAATCTCATGTAAAAAGCCTTATTATTATTATTATAAAAGCCTTATAAAAGCTCTGTGAAAAAAATAAATAATTATTCCGATAAAATTATAAAGCTGTTAATCCTGACAAAAACCATAAACAAACAATCTCACCGAATTCATATAGAGAGTATTGGTTTATATCACCTCACTCAATTCACCTCACTCAAATGTTCGAAGACAAATGCATCACATTTACATGGAAGATTTTTTAATAAAAATTAATAAAATTGTATGGTATCGTATTGTAAAGGTGAAAATATTTTTTTTTACTGTGAAAACATTGCTTTGGCGATTGCACACACTGAGGTCCATCAATAATGGAAAAAAGAAAAAAAAAGCTTTATAAAATTTGTGCACCAAAGAAATCTAAATAATTTAAGTGTCAAATACATGATTCACAGAGAATCTCGTTTCAACATCATTAAAACCTGATATTGTAATTATAGTCATAAACAAATTAATCCATGAGCTCAGTTTCAACAGTAGATGACTTGAATTCTCGAATTTTCTCTCAATTGTGTGACACAATCGATTGAGAATTGAAACGATTCATGCACCTGAAAACAGAGATGATTTTGTTTTTGAAAATTGAAAAAATACATCTTGAATTTTTTCCCTTAGTGAAAAAATTTAGTGTTTTAACGTTCAACTTCTCATCGCCATGCTTGAAATACTAAACTCTCTAAATTCAAGTCTTCAAAACTGCATAATTAAATAAACATCAAAACTGAACTTATTTGAATAAAAATTAATACTGTAGAAATCTGAAATATCGAGTATATGCTGCTTTTTAGCAGTCAATTAAGCTTAATCAAAAGAAAAACATGCATGCGGAATTATGAGAACATCACATGAGCTTCAAGCCTTACTTAAAAGCTACTTTCAGTTATTTAAGCTGACGAATATGAATGAATGAATCCATCTGTAATTTGCAAAGCTCCAAATTTGACAACAGAAAAAAAAATAATTCATTAAATTGAGAAACGATAAATTTTGTCGTCCAACATTCTTCGAGAAAAAATTGGATGAATTCTGCCTTTCTTTCAAAACTTTGTATCGGTCAATCATCTTGAAAGCTATTAAAATTCTTCTGCCCTTTGCATCTTCGTGATTCTGGGAAATTATATTTTTAGCGTTGACAAAAATCTAAAATGGGAGAAAGAGTTTTAAAAACTGAAGCTGAATTACAAACATGTCTGTCGACTCTGGAGAATCGATTTGTTTTAATTTGTAAAAAAAAAAAAAAAAAAAAAAAATGGCTCCTTATTCTAGTTGAATAAATTTTGTAAATAAGTATTTTTTATCAGACAACATTACATTTTTTTTTTATTTAGTCATACCACAAATAATTACAAATAGGCCATCACACAGAAAAGGCTGCAAAACACTAATAGACATTAATTGTAGCTAGTTGCTAATTCATAAACTATAAGGGTTAGGAATACATTTTCATTTAGAAAAACTCTTTAACAAAGGAAAAGAATTTTAATCTGATCTTCTAAAAAAAAGGCCACATGAAAAAATTATGGTCTAAATTTTCATATAGGCCACTCATATCTTTTGCTATATTTAGCGAAATATTTTAGACACTCTGACATTACAACAAACGCACCAATTTTTTTAAAAAATGTAATCTGACTGAATTAGGAAGTTTTTAGTTCCATTATTATAAGTATGTCAACGTTTTCTTCCAAGAATCAATATGAATTAACTGACTAATATTACATAGTGTTGTCATTTAAAGAAACTAGAGATTTCCAAAGCTTCATATCTCAATCAGTTTTTGTCTCATGAAAGTGGTTCTTTCTTAGCTCAAAATCTCAGTTTGTTTATACTATATATACTTATACTGGTACACTATTATTTATATATTATTTATACTTTCTGTAATGTAATAATGTGTTTGAAAATTCAATATAAATATCGTAATCTATATCTCTATACACGCCTCTAAATCAGGAAAACTATTAATCACATTTTTGAAATCAATACTTTGAAGATACAGAAACGAAACATAAGTCCATCTTCTTTGGAAATGTTTCGCATGCTATTTTTCATTCTTCTAAGGTCATTTAAAAGATATCTCATTAGATGCATTAATATCTTCATAAAAAAAATTTAAATTGCGAGAACGGAATTTTCCAAGATCATGAAGAGTTTGTTTTTATTTAGTTCTAATGAGTACGTAAACTTTTGAAATAAGTACATTCCTCACTAAACTTTTCAGATAAGTCATTTTGATAGATGTTTGAAGTAATAATTCATTCTGGCGATTTCTTATCCATCTTTAGCGTTTAAAAACATATACAATAATCTAAAATTCTGATCACAGTTTGAAAAAAAAAATAGTAATCGATAATGTAGCTCCCAAATAAATTTATCAACAAAGGAATAAATCTATGCTCGTGCTGTATTTTCCATTTAGTTTGGATAAAAATGAATGGTTGTTATTTTCTAATTTGCTGTAAAAACCTTTCCTTTTATATAACTAATAAAATTGTAATTAATTAAATTTTAAAAGATTTATTCTTTTTTAACTTATGATGATCAAGTTAATCTTTTAGAGGTCTTACTTAATCTGTGAATTTCTTGTACAGTGTACATATATCCCTGAACTCTGCAGCGGCTTTTTGCATTACTACGCTTTTTTTTTCTTAAATTTCTGGAAAATGTCAAAAATGAAGGTATAAAAATATCAGTTTCTAATTTGTGAAACTGCATGCAAAATTCCATGCTCTTACTTCTGGCATCTCTGTTACATTATCTACAGTCATTTGTTTTACATCTCAGTAATATGGCCGGGATAGCCTGGTTGGTAGGGCGTTGGGTTCACGATCCTTGGGTTGCGAATTCGAACCCCGCCGGCCGAAGACTCTCCGTGTGTGTGTGGTGGCTGGCGCACATATAAATCTGTCGTGGTCACAAAGTCCACCCTGTCGAGAGTAATACCACTGAGGGTACTGGATCAGGGGTGATCGTTCTCTGATTCAGGTGTAGATTACGATCTGTGGATGAGTGAATGAAATGCATGAATGAAGTCCTCCCCGTAAAAAGGGTTGTGAAGTGTGTGTAGCTAAGTTGTACTGTTGGCCCTAGATGGCGCTGCTATAAAAACAAGAGACGCACCCTTTGTTTAAATCACTGACTTCTAATGTCAGTGGACTTGTCTATGCCAAGTGCAATTAGAAACAATAACATCTGGATAGTCATAGTATAGGATAACTAACACTCTTGTGGCATTTCATTTTGAACATTTCAGTCCCTTTTCAGATTATCATGCCTTTGTTTTTCATTTAAGATTAATTTCATTTTTAAATATTTTTTGCATGATTTATCCTTTAGATGCCGATGCATTTCGAAAAGCGAGCGTTTATTGAAAAAAAAAAAAATTAGTTGTCTGCAGACAGCGAAATTGGCAATATGCGCACCGACCAAATTCAAGTTCAAAGACATTATTAAAAATGTTATGCCAAAAAAATCTAGTTAAAGATGGAAATTTCGATCACCACAAATATCGAGATTTCTAATAAAATAATAAAAACCATATAATGGCAATACAAATTACTAACATTATTGTGACACTTGTTTGTTATGTACTTTGACGAAAAGTTCAACTAAAAGGGGGTCTTTAAAATTAAATTCCACCTTTCAACTGCTCTATAATTATTTGATTTTATGAATATAATAAATCTCTTTATAAGATTACTATTAAGCAAAACGCATTGAATTACAACTGTTTACTGATTTCATAGGTAAATACAGTAACATATAAATCAACACTATTTATTTAATTTTAATTGTTTAATTATTTTTATTTATACTTTTTTAATACGCAAGCTCAGTGAGATCAATTCACGTAGTTTTTATAAAACAACTGGTTTAATCGTGAGGTGAATCCTAAACAATATTTTTCAAAATGTTGAAAGTTTTCATGTTTGAAAATTTTGAATACTCGTCATATTCTGCATCTAAAATTCATAAAAAAAAATCATTGGTATGTGATGTAAAGGATTCATGTTTTCCTCAACTCCTAAAGACAAGAAATTTTCTTATCTAGACAACATGTTAAAAAGCATTATGCCATCGCTCAAATTCGCTTTTATACGTTTAACTTTTCAGTAAGCAATTTTCCCCAAAACTTTGCCTCCCAGAATAAAGGAAATGCGCTGTTTCGATGTTTAACACATTTCCTATGTTTCGCATTCTTAAATTGTTTATCCAGTTCACTAAAACTCTTATAAAATGAGTTCCTTTTCAAATTAAATAATTTTCGTGTTAGGCAGTAGGCGCTTCCTTTTCAGTTCGAATACATCATTCATCTCTAATCTGTCAGCACACTTTTCTTGTTTAGAAAAAAAAAATCCTCGAAAATTTTAGGATAATCAAAACAAACAAATTCGAACAGTAAAGCATTATAGTTTTTTTTAAAACTTTTATTAAATTATCGGTGTCAAATAAATAATAGTAATAAATAATTTCAATAATAATAATAATATAATTAAATAATAGTTTTAATAATAATAATAATATAATTAAATAATAATTTTAATAATAATAATAATAAATTAATAATTTTAATAATAAAAATAATAAATTAATAATTTTAATAATAATAACGATAATAAATTAATAATAATAATGATAATAAATTAATAATAATAATGATAATAAATTAATAATTTTAATAATAATAATGATAAATTAATAATTTTAATAATAATAATAATAATAATAACTTAATAATTTTAATAATAATAACGATAATAAGTTAATAATATAAATGATAATAAATTAATAATTTTAATAATAATAATAATAATAAATTAATATTTTTAATAATAATAACGATAATAAGTTAATAATATAAATGATAATAAATTAATAATTTTAATAATAATAATAATAATAAATTAATATTTTTAATAATAATAACGATAATAAGTTAATAATATAAATGATAATAAATTAATAATATAAATGATAATAAACTAATAATTTTAATAATAATAATAATAATAAATTAATATTTTTAATAATAATAACGATAATAAGTTAATAATAATAATGATAATAAATTAATAATTTTAATAATAATAAATAAATAATTTTTATAAAATATGGTGACAAAATTTGAAACTTTTATTAAAATCTTAATATATTTATTAAAATACAAATTATTTTAAACTTTTCTTTAGCTAATTCAAAGCATTAGAATTCAGCAGACTCCACATTCCGGCAATGCTAAATTAGATTCAGTTGCTTTAAAACTGGATTCTTCTGAGGGGTTTCAATTTTACTCAATTATGTTTTGAAGGGCTCTGAAGAAATATCAAGATTGCTAATTTTTAATAATATTTTAACTCTGTTTTGTTCAATTAATTTATTCACTATAAGTTTATATTTTCTTTAGCTAAACCGATTTTTTTCTTTTAAGATATTCAGACGAAACTATTTTAACGAAATGTGACATGTTAAACTTGTAGGCTTGTGGTTTAACATTTTTTTTATTGGGTAAAAAGATTTTGTTTTTCTTTTAAAATATATAAAAGAAGCTATTTTAACTAAATTTTCAGTTTAACTATAAATTTTTTTGTTCACTTTTTGAATATGTAATTTACAATAAAATATATTTACTTTCAAATTTTATGAATCATTGTCTTTACTCCTTCTCGTATAAGCTATCTGTACCATTTAAACGTCAATCAAGATAATAAGATTTTTTCCACGATTTAGGATTTGGTTTTATCTCTTTCTTTCTTCAATTTTCTTTTATATATACTATTCGCATTATGAAAATTCCTTTATATTTTAGTTTTATTGTCGTTTAATAAAACTAATATTTATATAGTTAAAAGATACAATCCACTTACAAAACTAATATCGATTTTAAACAATCTTATAAGGTACAACATCATATGTTAAAATATAACAGTAATGTTAGATTTTGTATAATATTTTAATGTCGTATTTAAATAAGAGCAATAATGAAATGTAACAATAAAATGAATGACAGGCAAAAAGATTTTGATTCTTTAGATTAGCAGACAGTTTTGGAATTGAGTAAAGTCAAAGAGGATAGATTCATAAAATTAAATAAGCTAACACATGAGTATATGAAATCCACATTTAGCCACAAACTTCAAATTTCGTTTTTTTTAAATATATTTTTTAATAAGTAATCTGACTAATTATCACCAGCAAAGCGTTCATTGCATTCTTATAATTTATTGAAGTTAAATTATCTTTTCAAAATTGTTTGCTAGGCAATAAGGCTAAAAGCATGTTTGAATTGACCTAATCGTACCTTCTCACCTTCTCTTAGCGTTCCGGTCTTAAACAGCTACCAAAATTTACTATTTGAAAATTTATCCCAGCTGACACTTCTGAAAACTAATGAAAAAATCCATTAATAAAATTCCATATGAGCACGCATAATAGCTGATATTAAATAAAACTGAATAGAAACACAAATCGTATTATTGAGTGAGAATTTTTAGCATTTTTCTTAATGCGAAGAAATAGAATTAACTTTAAATCAAAAACAAATTTATTTTTTCAGGTAAAACAATTTTAAGTTAAGGTTTTCATTTAAAATATTAGGAAAAAATATTCTACCTAAACATTTCCATACGTGAGGCTTAGTATTTTTTTATTCAATTTCTGGATATAATAATATATTTTCGTAATATATATTCCAAACAGTTTCGTATAAATCAAAAGTAAAAATAGTTGAGAACAGAAACAATCTGATACTCTCGAGTATTCAAAGAAAAGGGCAAATCAGAAAAATCTTCATGTGGGCTACGAAAATATTTAACCATGTAAATATTCTATTTCTTTATATGTACCAACCGATTTTAAATATTGTTGTATTCCGCAGCAAAGTGCTTCAGTCAACAGGAAAATCTTTCCATTCCGATAGCATGCAAAGAAAAAAAGGAGGAAAAAAGCAAATCGGACTTTTCTTTAAGTTTTTCGCTTCTACCAGTGAAGGCACTTCTTAACGTTTCCTAACAATTTTACGGGCCAATAGAACATATCTTGATCTTTTTTTGCCCTGTAACGACTTCCGGGAAGATTCCTTTTATTGCTGGTAAAGAAAAAAATAAGCGGAATCAAAATTGGTAACCCCTCCAGGCTCCGGAATTTGGCCATTTCCATCACTATGCTTGTTAGAACTTTATTGTGTTTATGTGCAATTAGGTTCTTGGTGAGAACAAACGATTTCCGTTTTAAAAACCACTTAAGTATCAAATATGCTGTACTTCCTTTATAATTTATCAGTTATATTTTTATCAAACTTAAAAGTGTTGGAAGAAGTTTAATGTTTTAGAGTTACAATCCGAAGTCGTGTTGTATATTTTTAAGACCAGTCAATGCCTTAGTATTATTTTTAATAATATTGAGCTTTTTCAAATATATTTGCGAGTTACAATAGATCTCTAATTATGAAAATTAAACGCAATGAAGGGTGATTCGAAAAAATTGAAATTCAGAATAAGTAAATAAAATTGCCTTTGTTATTTTTTTAATTTTTTTTATAGAAAATCTTTAATTCTTCAAGGAAAAAATAATTAATACGCTTTCTGTAAATTTATAACATTACAGAAACCGTAAATATTATTAGATTTTCGCAATTAAAAAAGACAATTTAAGTCATGTATAAAGTTATATGACATGTAAAATTATATATTAAAATTCAATCACAGCGAATTACATGCATGTGTTATGTATTTTCGTATTCTAATTGCTAAGAAAAAGAACCTATTTCGTTTAGGTAAATATATGCAAAAATCATTTAAAACGCTTTTATTTCACACATTTCATTTTTTCACAATTATTTATTCGATTAAATTCGATTTGTATAGCTTGACTTCACGTAATTGGTTTTAACTGCAATTAAAAAATTGTTATAAGTTACATCCAATAGCAATGGACATTACAAAACAAAAGAACATTTTTAACTGTGAAGACTTCATCATTAAAATAAGTTTAAATTCTTTCGTTTTCATTAAATGAAACAGAAATCTTTACCTTCATCGAAGTGACATAACCATAAAAAGTTAATCATTTTAAAATTAAAACAGAGGACGTGGATTCTATAGTCAGACAAACAGAACATCAAACTGATTGGAAATGAAACATTCAGAGCAATAATTTATACTGCAAACTTATAGAAAACAACGATAAGGTTTGTTTGATAATATGTTTGTAGAATCAAACTCTTTAAAGTAAATGTGTTATTAGAAATCTTCGTAATTACACATCAGATCCCTTCAAGGAATTTTAAATGAAAAGAGAGCAAACTTATGAATTCGAAAGTATGTGGGTGTTTTGGTGTATAAGTGCTAAGGATTTTTAGAACTAAGACATTATTTTGAATTATAATCCCAAAAACAAACGATTTCCGTTTTAAAAAAAACCACTTAAGTATCAAATTCGTATTCATCCTTTAATGCATACGTATTCTAAATAAGTATCTAACTTTAGGGCAGTTTTTTTCAAGATACGTGATGACCATTCAATTGATAATAATTATATTATAGTTTTAATAATAACTCTAATATGTATATCCTTTCGAAGTACACTTACTTACTTAAGACCGCGAAGCAGTCTTAATAATTCCAACTTCAGGTGTCTACTGAGGCATAAAAATCTGACTGTGAATTCCAAAACTCAAAACCTCTTAAATTGTGTTTTTAATAAGTATAAATGTAGTTTCATAAATTATCCTCTAAAATGCAGATCCATATCTAATCTGGAAATAAATCCATGTGCACGTTAACTGTAGTCTGTAATTTTACATGAATGTAAACTTGATACCACAAAATAAGCCATGGCATGCTCATGCTAAATAAAATATACACAATCAAATGCCAAATAAAAATTAGCAACTAATAAATTTAATAACTAATTGGAATGAAATAGATAGTAATGTGACCAATTATATTTGTCAATTTTTTAAAGTAATCCTAATATGTTAATAATTCACGGGATCTGCATTTATAATAATTTTTTTTTGTTTGATAACTAGGATAGTAACATTTTTGGAATGATTTAAGCACGTCCTTCTCCCCTTAGGCTTGTAATCACACTGAAATTGCTTCTTTGAATATATATATATATATATATATATATATATATATATATATATATATATATATATATATATATATATATATATATAGATATATTGCTTCTTCTATATATATATATACTAGCCGCCTTTGGCGACCAGCCGGTTCACCAATCTTAATGTTCGTTAAAATTTTAATAATTAAATATTTTATGCAATTTCTACTTTAATAGCTTCTTCATCAAAATATTTTAAAACTTCAAATTTTGATTATCATATAATTCATTCATAATATTATAAAGGCCTTCAGTCATAACGTAATATGTATCTCTCTCATTTTCTGTTAGCACCCGTAGAATTTATGCTTTAAACTAAAGTGGAAAGAATTTATCTTCAATTAATATAATAATATTTTTTACTGAAACAAAGCATTTTTTTATAATCTGATTACTGAAAATAGAGTCACTCAGCGTTTAAACTTTATGGGCACTAAAGAATATTTTTTTAAATTTATGTAATATCTCAAGAGTTGGTCAACAAAATTTTCTTAGATTCATTATGAGCAGATCGATTCATTAACAATGTTTAAATTTAAATGCATCAAACACTAAGAAAATAAAACGAATCGTTTAAAATAAACGGTTGAAAACAGGTTTTAAAAAAACTACTTAAAAAACGTTGTACTTAAAACTATAAGCATATACATGTTGTCATGGCAACAATCAGAACAGAATGCGCATGCGTGAATTTTCTTCGCCGGTTACGTAACGCAAATACGTGATTTTTTCTACGCCAGTTGGGGTAACGCTATGCGGATTAGAAATTTTTAATTTCCTTTATTCTGTTTTATTTTAATTCAAAAGTACTTCAGAATGAATCTGAAAGATTGATTCATTAACAATGTTTAATTTTAAATGCATCAAACATTAAGAAAATAAGCAGAACCGATTGAAATAATCCGCCGAAAAATTTTAACCCTAGCCTCATTACTGTTGGGAGAAAAAAACAACGGAAGCCTTTCTCGTTTGGCGCTGGGGATAATGGAAGATTTTTTTGGCGGAAAAGTTGGCGGTGGGGAAAATGGAAGATTATTTTGGCGGGAAAGTTAGTTTTTAATTAATAATTAAAATTCTAATTAAAATTTCAAAAAAAGGGACCCCAGGTGCACATTCCCGACCTCTAAGGTATACATGTACCAAATTTGATAGCTGTATGTCAAATGACCTGGCCTGTAGAGCGCCAACACACACACACACACACACATTGAGCTTTATTATAAGTATAGATATAGATATAGATATATATACAAAACTATTAGAATCAAGTTAATAGGAAAAACAAAAAATCAAATAAAAATTAAACCAAAAAAAATTATAAAAAATATAAAAAAAGAATCCGGCCTGAAGACTTTTTCAAGGGTCACCCTCAGGCAGGGATTCAAAGAAAGGGATTTTTTCTGTGAGGTCATACAGACATTGTCTAATAATGATTCCTCGTGACCCGAAAATCCCCTGAAATTATGCTCAAGAGACAGAACAATTTAACAGAAACATTTCATTTTAACAGAAAGGAAATACAAAACAACATATATATATATATATATATATATATATATATATATATATATATATATATATATATATATATATATATATATATAACGCAAAATTTTACAGTTAAATGCACATCAAATAAATATTTTTTTTTTAAATAAAAGGTACGAAACACACGAAGCATTTCCACACATGAAGAACAATCATAAGTTTTTATTCAGTTTTTAAACATTTAAATGCATAATGAAGTATCACTGTAATATATATTCAGAAATTTCAGGAATACAAAAAAATTGTAAACAAACAAACGATAATTTTTATGTTTCTCAATAAGAAGACATTAAAAGCGACGAAAAAAATAAATAAACAGCATACGAACTTGGCAAATATTTCTAATTTAACCAATCAAACTTCTATTTCTTTACATGTAACGATGTTTTCTGAAAGTTTGATATATTTCGCATCAAGGTATTTCAATCTACAGAAAAATTATTTCGATTCCAAAAGCATATAAAGAAAAATATATATATATTTTAATCGGAGATCTTTCCTAGAGATCTCCGATTTAATCCTGAGATCTTTGGTTCTGCCATTGATCGCATTTGCAAATAGTTTTATATCAATTCTGAAATTATGAATTCAAATTATGAACTTATTGAATGCCTCTTGATCCTTTTTTCACTTAATATTTTTATGAAAGATTTCTCTTATTACGGGAAAGAAAATTTGAGAACTCCTTCAGACTCAGGAAGTGCGGCAAATATGCTCGCTATAGCTCTATTACAGCGTCTACCTCTAAGTAGCATCTTGGCGAAAATAACCCATTTCAATTTTAAAACTCCGATCAAGCTCAAGTTATCCAAACTTTCTTCAGTTTTTTGAAGTATGAGATGGCCATGAGAAACTCATATATTACGAGTTATTTTATTTATACATTTTGATGACACTAGTTTTTATCTATGTTCGGAAAGACTAACAAATTAATTTAATAAAAAAAATCAAACCAATACTCAAGTTTCTCTGTTGTAGCAACAAAAAATTGCTACTTTGTTCATAAATATGCCTTTACTTCCTTTATAATTTATTAGTTATATTTCTATCAAACTTAAAAGAATTGGAAGACATTTAATGTTTTGTTGTTACAATCCGAATTCGTGCTGTATAATTTTAGGACCAGTCAATGCCTTAGTATTATTTTTAATAATATTGAGCTTTTTTCAAATATTTTTGTCAGTTACAATAGAACTCTAATTATGAAAATTAAATCCAATGAAGGGGGATTCGAAAAAATTGAAATTCAAAATAAATTGCCTTTTTAATTTTTAAAAAAATTTTTTAGAAAATCTTTAATTTTTTAAAGAAAAAATAATTAATATGCTTTCTGTAAATTTATCACATTACAGAAACCATAAATATTATTAGATTTTCACAATTAAAAAAGACAAATTATGTCATGTATAAAGTTATATGACATGTAAAAATATATATTAAAATTCAATCAGAGCGAATTACATTCATATGTTATGTATTTTCGTATTCTAATTGCTAAGAAAAAGAACCTATTTCGTTTAGGAGAATATATATATAAAGATCATTGAAAACGCTTTTATTTCACACATTTCATTTTTTTTACAATTAGTTTTTTCTTAAATTCCATTTCCATAGCTTGACTTCGCGTAATTGGTTTTAACTGCAATAAAAAAAAATGTTACAAGTTACATCCAATAGCAATGGACATTACAAAACAAAAGGACATTTTCAACTGTGAGGACTTCATCATTAGAATATGTTTAAATTCTTTCGTTGTCATGAAATGAAACAGAAATCTTTACCCTCATCGAAGTAACATAGCCATGAGAAGTTAATCATTTTAAAATTAAAACAGAGGAAGTGGATTCTATATATAGCCAGACAAACGGAACATCAGACTGATTGGAAATGAAACATTCAGATCAATAATTTATACTGCAAACTTATAGAAAATAACTATAAGGTTTGTTTGATAATAAATTCGTAGAATCAAACTCTTTAAAGTAAATGTGTTATTAGAAATCTTCGTAATTACACATCAGATCCCTTCAAGGAATTTTAAATGAAAAGAGAGCAAACTTATAAATTCGAAAGTGTGTGGGTGTTTTAGTATAAAACTGCCAAGGAATTTTAGAACAGACTAAGATATTATTTTAAATTCTAATTCCAAGAACTGGTTAGAATAATGATGATAGAAAAGATCAGGATCACAATGTTTATCACGAAAAATATTATTTACAAAAATTATTATTATTTATCGGAGAACTGTTCAAGAATGTTTAACATTCGGACAAAAAGTGTATATATGTAAGAAACCGAGCAAAAGCATTCAATGGTATAATTTATAGTAGAGATGCAATTGAAATCTTGATTAAAGTTTCGAAGAATATATCTAGAATCAACATCTTTGAAGTCGTTCTTAACTAGTCTGATCTCCTAAAGGAACGAGAGCAAGTTTGTAAACTCGAAGATATTTAGAGAGAGTTCGCCGTATAGATCAATGATTTTATAGGTCAATGAAAATAATGCTTAAAGCTCTGGTTCCAAGAACTGGGTAAAATATAACAAAGAAAGGAACAAAAGATTTAAATATTATTCGCAACTCTAATTCATGGAATCCAATGAATTTATATTGAGGGAAAAAATTAAAGCATCATGAAGTATTGTAATATCAGTTTTGCAAATGTTATTGACAAGAAAATAGTTTAATACGCATTTGGAGGCATTTTTATTAAGGGAAAACAGTTATCATTCTTTGAAAAATAACTCCACTACCATAAACTTAATATTAAAATATTGAGTAATGGTACTATGAAAGGCCCCAAAATAAGGCAAAATAATCTCGTTGATACTTTTATCACAACAATAAAATTTGTATTTGAAATATTATTTATGATTTGAGAGCAAACGTTTGGCAACGAAGAATGCTATTTAACATAGTTATATATTTTTAAAAAGTATTTGATAAAGGCTTAATTAATATAAACAGATAAACCCAATAAATATATGTGTTTCACATCACATGTCTAAACATATATTTTAAATAATATTTCGGCTAGACTGAAAAATAAATAATTGAGATTTATAAGATTTGTCATTGGCTGTTAGCAATTTATAATATTCAAATTTTCAATTTATAAAATTCACCATCATCTGACGAAGTTTTTCAATAAAAATCTAGTTTAAATGGAAAATAAGTAATTGAGATTTGTAATAACTATCTTTTTCACTGAAAATATTTTAGCTCACCTTTACAAATTCTTATTTAAATTCTCGTTCTGATATTCAAATTGATTCATATTTCAGGATAAATAATTTAATTGTTTTCTCGTCATCTTATCTACCCACCATGTTTCAAAAGACTCAACAGATAAATAAGTTGTGCTTCACAGTTATCCGAGGTAAGATTTTCCTGTAATTTTTAAATCGATTGTAAATTCTAATTTAATATTTTTATTGATATAAATGGCAAAATATAAGCTTTACAGATATGGAATTTTTAATTTCTTCACCCTTCAGGATAGATCCGTCGTTGTGAATTATGTCAAAATTCATCTTCACAAGCATGAAACAAAATATTTGTAATAAATGGTAATCCATTTTTGTTAACGATTTTTAGCATTTAGTTTTATATAGCTATTATATTTTTATAAATATTCTTGGCTATAATATATTCTTTTAATATTTTCAATCACTTGTTGTCAAATAATCACTTAATTTAATTTAATTCTATAAATGTTTAATACTTTGATAATGAATCAAAAGGAAAAACAATTATATAATACATTATATTTATTTTTCATTTATAAATTAAATAGTACTATCAAAATCAAGCTTCATTGAACACTTTTTTAATTTTGTAAAATTGTGTTTTTTGGAGAAAATTTTTACATGCGAAACACATACTAATTACATATAAATATTTTCCAATCTTACATACATATGAATTGAATATTTAGTTAAAAAATATAACGAATGTACATAGTTTAACATATTCGAATTAGTCAAAACAGTAATTGCATTGTTGATATTTGATGTGAGCCAAATGTATTCGTATTCGGATAATGTTTTATAGAACCACCTCACAAAATTTTGAGATATCAGATGGTAATCTTCTTATGATAACAATTCAAATACAATAAAATGTGTTATGTGCAAAATCGAAATTTTTTAGTAATAACACTTATACAAATAAACTAAAAAAGCGAAACATACCTAAATATGAAATTTGATTCAAATCTTTTGAACCGTTTCCGAAATACTCGAAATAAATTTATGTATATACAAGTATTGATGGTTTAAAGATATAAGATTGTTAATTATAAATCTTGCATTATAATTATTATAATATTAAAAAGTAAAAGAAAAACCGAAAATAAGAAACGTTTCCATTATAGGCTGAACATTAAACATAGAAAGTAGACCAATAAATAAAACATTTCCTTCTATCTGAGCTTATTATAGTACTTGAAAATAATTAGACACAGATATCGTGAGCCTGTGTCTAACTAATAAGTAAATCTTTCTGTAAGTGAGTGAGAATCAGTTTAAAAGAGTATTTCGTTGCCTGAAAGAATAAAAAGGGCAACTTATCTTGGATAGTTGAAGCAAACGGAAAATCTTTAATTATTTATTTACTTTTTACATACAAACGCGAAATCCTTTGTGTCGAAAATGAACATTTCGTTACTCACCAAAGTAAAAACAAATGACATTTTCGTTTGTTGTTGCAAGAAACCGAAAACTTTTATCGAAACAATTCTAGTTTACACGATTATTTTTATTTTGATGTGGTTATTACTGAATTTGTATCCAAGCATCTGCCCATTTATTTGGCTACCTTTTAGTGTTGTGTTTTCTAAAGGGATTTCAGCCTTTTAGTTTTCATCTAAAAACGTTTCTGTTTTGTTTGATTCTGGTTTTATTTTTCGAATTCTCGTAAAAGCAATATTTATTGCTTTTGAACGGTAGGTTTATCTTTCATTAAACGATTTGTGATCTCTAAGCTGTTTTTTTTTCCTGATGAAGCTCAAATCGCAGGGAATTGTTTCGAGTTTTTCTCGAATGGTGTATCTTTCTTCATTTCAGTGCTTTAATTCAATTGCAGAATGGCATTATTTTTTATTTAAAAAATTGCATTACTTTGTCTATAATTTCAGGGTAAAGAAAAATCATATATAACCAGTTTCATTTCTATAATTATTTTGAGATTTAAACCGTTTTTTTAAAGTAAGTTTTGTTCTTAGTATTAAACAATGTAGAAGCCATTGTGGGTCTTTGATCATGGCAGACATTTATTGCCTCCGAATTTAGCATTTTTTCAATTAAAATAGTACATCCTGCTAATATCTTTTACTATTTAATTGCTAATTTTTAAATCTCCGATTTATTCATATTTGAATCTTCGATCAATTTTAAAAGCTTATAAAAATGAAAAAGACCTTTTCATGTATGCTTAGCAAGCTAAACTTCAATTTTACTCAAGACTTTGTTATTTTAATTCTTTGAAAAATTCTGCGAAAATTTTTGGAATTATCAATAAGGAAAAATAAATTACTACTACAGATAATTTAGAATTAATGAATATATAATTATGCGAATATTAGATTTAGTAGCAAATTTAGGTATTTTGAATTCAGAGGCAATATGTTTGAAGGAACTCTTTATTTAATAACCAATAAATTTTGTATTTCAAGTTAATTAACATATTAAGAATTATTTTTTATTTCTTATTTTAATGGCTGTATGAAAATATGTATGATTTCTTTTATTTATTTTTAATATGTATATTACAGATATATATAATTAACGTAATTAAATTCTTGAAAACTTATCAATAGTTTTTAGTTGAGGATTAACTTATTTACAAATATAAATCTAAAAACTCATCCGATTATTGAACATTAATAAATTTGAACTAGTATAACATTAAGAATTAGTTGACACAACTTGTCATATGGAATATAACATAACCAGTTAAGGAATAATTTATATTCCAACATACTATAGAAAAGTAATCCACTACAATTAATGATTATAATAATTATTTCACATATACTTGAGTTTTAACATTTTATAACTAAGAAAATACATTTATTTGACAAACAAATCTTGTTTTTAATCGACTTGCTTCCGTTCCTCTTTAATCCAGCGGTCCGTATCTACTTTGTCGGAAATTTGCCACTGAGAGCAACTGAGAATAAAACAAAAGAAAAGCACAAAATTTTGAGAAAAGAAGAGAAGCCTACTACTGCATCCTCCCAAGAAAACAAAGACTTCATAATTAAGAGTAATTCAGGGCACTTGAACTACATGGAAACGTAATCGAAGATCGCTTTACGCTAAAGATCCTTTTCATTGCCTAGGATGTTTAACTTCTAAAAGCAAACTCCTTAGGCAACTGAAACCCATCTGATTAAATAATTGCTCAGTTAAACTTATTATTTACATTAGTAATATTTTACCTTTATATATCTCAAAACTTTAATGCTGAGACTTGAATTGTTTTTTAAAACTCAAATTACAATAGCTGATATTTTAAATATCAACATTCTTCCTCATTAGAAATATGATTTAGAGACATTTTTTTCAGAAAAAACCTTGGATTACCACAGCTATTTTGAAGAGAAATTCTTATTAGTTACTTATATTATTGATGCTTCTGTATTATTGTTAAAAATAGAATCCCGTTTGCATATTAGGTTTAGTAATTCATGATCAATTTTTATATTGGTTGGCATATATATTTTTTATATTGGTATTGGCATATATTCCTTGCTTTTGAGTGCAAATGAACACACATATTACTTTATAAATAGTGGAAATTGCTGTTATCCAATATTCATCGTGCTAGAGTTCTAGAGTTCTTTTTTGTGACTAACCAGACTAATGATGACATCACAATAACCAGACTAATATAATACAATACGAAATCAATTGGACAATTTTTAATAACCAAACATACTGGATCCGAAATGTGATTTATTGCCAATTATTGTAAGAAGATGGCACATTCAATTTAATAAATCTATGCCATTGCTTTCTAATTATTAGTAAAAAAAAATTTTTTTTTGATTTTGGGTACCAAGTTTGCACTTTTTTCTTTATAATTTTCATAAAGAAAATAAGAAGAACTTATAATATTGAATAGGTATGCTTTTTTATAATTCATTTTGAACCATAATTCGTAAAAGATTGAAAATTATCATATTATCCAAAACTTCAATATTAATGTTTTAATATAGAGTTTTAAAAATGATGCTACAAACAAATTAATAAAATTTGAATTATTCGCTCAAAAAAGGTTTTTATAGCCAGTTTTATGTTGATTTTTTAATCTTTTTCTACTTTATAATCGAGAAACTTATGAATATATTTAAAGAAGTATCGAACTTATGATTCGATACTTCAAATTATTTACCTCGATATTAAATATATTCATGTTCTTAAATTAGAAAACTTGATCAGCTTTACTTACCGGATATTTAAAGATCTGGAAATGATTTGAGGAGCGCAAAGGACTTTTTTATTTCCAGCTAAATTATTCTGCAAATGTGAACTGACAAGCTCCGAATAGAAGAACCGACCACGTTTCTGGCGCTTTTGAATAATCCCATACGGATCCCTCTTAATACGGATCACGAGTGAAAAGAGACGTGTCATAAAAATCCTGAATGTCGCTCTTTTCTTAAATGTATTTGGAAATGCATAGATTGCATGGCTGCATTTCAATTAAATTGAATTTCCATAATAATTTGCATTTCAATTAAAATGAATTAGAAAACTAATAAAAGCCTTCATTTTATTTATTATTGACATTCTTTGTCACACTTTATTTCCTTTAAATAAATAATTTTAAAATTTAACTGTGTCTAGAGATCTTTTAATCCATGTTTTATTTATTTCTTGCATTTTTGTAACCTGCCTTTGCTGAAAATGGTAACTATTTTCCGTTCATTTGAATGTTTCATAAATAAGGTGATATTCAGGATTCTCTATTGAAACCATTTTTTAATTTCACTTTTTGCTGGAATATGAATTTATAAACGAGTACTTTAATTACTGAGTAATGATTTTTTTTTCTGCTAATAATAAATCTAATGGAATCATTTTATGTAACATCACAATCGCATAAGCAACACACCACTATTTATTTGCCTTATTTCCTTCTATACTTCTCAAAACAAAAACTTGCAGTATTTTATTATTCTACTATAACAAACTCGAAACAACCCCTAGTGTTCCGGCAATTTTTTCTTCAAACGTTTTTCTATCTGAAATGCAAACTTAATGTTTAACAAAAATACCTATTCTGGTCAAGGGCCAACCAAGGGCTACTTTAAATTCGCATATTGTTACGAAATTTCCGGGTTCGTTTGGATAGTGGGAGTTATATGGTGTGGAGAACGCTCAATCAGCAGGCGGCAGTAGAAAATAAAACAACGACGTTTATTTACACGAAGACACACAGGACAGCACAAGGACGACAATTATATACAACAAAGAAGATGATTATCTTCAGCCGAGACGTGCAGCATACAACAGCATACACAGCAGCATACAACAAGACTCTCTACTGCAGACAGTAGCGCACAGCTTAGTTCAGCACTAGCTTGATTCCGTCGCTGCTCTGCTAATCACTGGAAGGCCAGTTCTTTCACAGGTCTCAGGAGGCGGGGCTAGAAGCCTCTCAACCAATCATGAACGTTCGAGGCGTAACTCGGTTCCTACTGGACGGGTCGGGAAAATTCTCGATGTTTCGGGTATAATCTATTTCGGCGCCAAAGTCACCAAATTTGTCACCAAGTCGCCAAATGGTCGCCAAGTTTGTCGCCAAGCTCTGGGACCTCCCATGGGACCAACTTTGCTGGGAAGCCGCATCACAGATTCGTAACAATATTTTATAGAAGACACTTAAACTTATTCTGTTATGAAATCAATACATTTCAGCAACTTCATAAAGCGACTTCAAATTAGGCGATTGCTAAACAATGTGACAACCTCCTTTTTTGTGTAATTTATTTTACCATTCGTTTGTTGTAATTATTCAATGACGAAATTTATTCTCGCAAATTGAATATAATTTTACACTACTATAAGAAATCATTAAATTAGAACATTCAAATACAACATTAGTTTGTTCACGGTTTTGTTGTAGAAGCACAAATACATTTAATTTCTTGAATGTTAAAAATTTGAAGAGGTTTGGATCTTGCATGTTATGCCCAAAGCCGAAGGCTTTTGAAACAGAAATAAATACATGCCGCGATCTCTCAATTATACGCTAACTTGTCCACAACTTTTAAAGTTAAATTGGTGTTGGAAAACTCTTATTCACTAATGAAAAAAAAGAGAGATTTAAATACTATAAAAACGAACAAAACATTTTCTTGAAACATTATCTTTTCTAAACCAATTAAACCATAATAGGGAAGCTAAAAATGACAGATAGCACATTAATTAAAAAACAATAGTGGATCATTAGATGTATGAAAATATTCCTTTCTGTTTAATTTGCAAATTGAATTACATTCATAAATAGTGGAAAATTCCGTTCAGATTAGCTATTACATTGAATAATAAGAATATTTTACATGTTTTAATAATAACTGAAAAATACTGTGTTTAAACCTCAAATAAGTTCAATGAAATAGCGACGCTTTACCGAGATACTACTAATTAAAATATTGAACAAAGATGGAAAAAAAAAATAACATATTTTAATAAGAAACCAGATTAGCAGAATAATACGATACGCGATATCAATACTCATTGTTTAATTTACAAAATTTAATCAGACCCATAAAGGAAGACTCAGCGTTTCTTTGTCAGTAAACTCAGGAATATTAAAAACGAATTTTCATTTCAATATAAATATTTGATAATTGAAGATGCTTGCACCAGATTAAAATAATATTTCAGGTGATTGCGAGATTCTAAGTCATCTGAAGTGAAAACAAACCTCATTTGCATTTATTCAAGAACTCACAATTGCTTTGCTTTGGAAATGACTAGGATGAAGTAGAGTATTTATGGAATGGAGTTTCCTCTATAACTAAGATCTTCTTGCAAATATTATTCTAAATTGCGTAATTAAACAGATTCATTTACAGAAATGCTGTCTTTTAAATGTCCCGAAATCAAATGAAATGCAACCCTTATTGATTTCGAACATAGTGCAATTAATTTAATGGAATAACTCTGAAATGTGGTTTTATTTTATAAAATTTTTGAAACATGAAATTAATTATAGACTCATTAGGAAACATTAGATAAACTATACCTTATTATATACTGTTATGAATAATTATATTACGAAATAAGAAAGTTTTTATTACTTTGTAAAGGTTATTCCAAAATTAACGTTACATTTGAATTTGCCTCCATTCGTGTAGTAACTAGTTGCCAACCCTATTAAAAATGACAACTGATTGTTTAGGGTTAGTAAAAATAGATCATTACACGATAGAAAGAAGTGTTTTCATTGTTAAATAGTTTTTCAAATATAATGAAACTCTTGTGGCCATACTTCGAGAATTTCTGAATTGGGCCCCTAGGTCGTGTGATTTAATGCCACTGAATTTCTTTTTAAATATTTATTTGAAGTTAAAGGTCTATCCCAACAAACCCATAAGCACACGTGCATTGACGGAGTAAATTCAACACTGTATCAACGAAATTCAGCCACATTTATGCAAAATGGTCATGAAAAATTTGGGAAAAAAGAATACGTATGTGTCAGTAAAACCATGGAGAACATTTTCCTATCCGTTATTCCACACATAACCCTGTCATTTACGACTCAATAAAAATATAATAATTTAAATAAAAAAAAAACCTATGTGTGTCTTTTTAATTCAAATCCTGCGTTAATGCGTTGTTATATCATGTAAATCTCCATTTTTTACTAACCCTAAGATAACAGCTATCAAAGGGGTTTTTAATAGGGTTTCCAACACTTTACTGTACGAAAAGTAACAAATTAAAATCTCTTGTTAATTTTGGAACACTCTCTATTAAATAAACTTGTATCTTGGATTTAATTTCATTGAATTTCCCTTCTTTAAATATATTTCGTATTCTATAAAGTTCGTTACAAATGGTGTAACATGTCTTTTTGTAAGAAGAGTAGACAAAAATTATACTATTCTTTTTTTTTTTTACGATAAACTTCGCCGTTCGTAGCTGTTCGATTATAAGTGAGTTCGACAATTCAAAATAAATAAATAAAAAGATAAGTATGATTTGGTGCACAGATTGGTCGTTAAAATGTATTTTCTATCAAATTCCAGAAATTTCCTGACCAACCAAATATAACTAAGGCTGATCGTCTGTCAGTCGGTAATTCGGCATGTTTGTACACGCAACAATTCATAAACACAATGATTTAAAACAACGAAACCCGGTGTGTTAACATGTGACAACAATCGAAATTCAGTATCAAATTTCGGTTTATTTCGTCATCAAAACTGCCTTCAAAATATATATTTCCACGATAGATTCGTTAAAAGTATTAGATTCACACCAAATATCTATATTTTTCGCTAATACCATGCAATTAAGAATTTGCGGCTTTTCCCGAGATACATAATTTTATGCCGGGGGAGGATGTAAGGCCTTAATTGGATTGCACGCTAGAAAGCTGAAGGCCACTCCCGCTGCATACAAACATTGTTCCTTAAATAAAATTGATCAGACGGTCTTAATGAAATGAAAAGTGATTTCATCGTTCCAATGAAATAAAGGGAGCAAATACTTGCATTTCCTTAATTGAAGAAAATTGCAATAAGCCTGCTTCCCCTATGAGATTATAAAGCATTTAAATTTACTTTTAAGCACTTTTACTTTTGCACTAAAATTGCAGATGTCTTTCAAAGTTTGGAAGAAATACAACTACGGGAAATCTGTCAGCCTGACGATCCATACGTACGTGAACATGATGACTCCAAGTTTCGCTGAAATACATGAAAGAAAATCTGTAAAAGGTTTCTATTCTAGAAATACCGATGTATATTAAGATTTCTGTCAGTCTAAATTATGTTTATCTGTCAGTCTCTTTGTCCGTATGTGTACGAAAATGTTAACTTGTATATATATGAAAATGTTAAAACAAACGAAGTCAAATTAATGAAATTTATTTTGCAACATTGAAAAATTTATATGTATTCGAATTTGGTTCAAAACGTAGAAAAGCATACTCTATTTCGTCTGTTATGAAACTTAAAACTTTCAATATTTTAAGAACATACGAGAAAGTCCAGGGAACTCCACCTTGTTAGGAATTAAAATATTGTAAGAAATTCCAAGTAAAAAGTCTGATTATTGCTTTGCACAAAAATGAATATTTTTAAAAATCATTGTCTGATAAAACATTAACATACGTATAATCTCACCGAATTCGATATACAGGATTTATCCACTGTTTCTCTTTCATGCACCTCTGCACACAAAGCTGCATGGATAGATTATCAAATGTGCCTCGAGAAATTTTTGATAAATAATTAAAATTGCATAGTGTAGTATCATAATGAAGAAACGTGTTTTTTTTTCTGTGAAAAAAACTGCTTTCATATTTGTTTGGCATGTTTCCATCAATGTTGGGAAACAAACAAAACGTGATTTAACACAATTAACGCCAAGGAAATATAAAAAATATTAGCGTAAAATGGAAGATTCACATAGAATCTCTCATTTCACCATCTTTAGCGTCATGTATGTTGTTCTTTTAGTTATAAACAAAGTGATCAATTTCAACAATAGTAGACCTCAACTCTCCAGAATTTTCTCTAAGCCATGTGATGCAATGGATTGCGAATATAAAATTCTTTTACATTGCAGCAAAATGAGCTGGCTTTTAAAGGGAAATATTTTGAAATGACTCACACACCTGGATACAGAGATAATTGTATTCTTTAAAGGTGAAAAAAACATATCTTGGATTTTTGAATTAATGACGAAATTTAGTGTTTTAACTTTCAGTTTCTCTTCTCCATGTTTAGAAAACCAAACTCTATATGTAAGTCTTCAAAACTGCATCTGAGTAAATTGTGACATGAACATCAAAACTAAACTCATTTGAATAAAAAATCAACACTCTGCAAATCTGAACTATCAACTTATGCTGATTCCCATGTTTTAATTAATCGTAATCAAAAAAAGTCAGATGAAATTGAGTACCCCATATGAGCTCTTAATCTTACTTAAAAGCTACTTTCATTTGCTTACGACTGACGAATATGAATGGTTTATGAATCCATTTGTAATCTGCCAGACACCAAATCAGAAAGAAACAAGAAAAGAATAACACATTAAATTGAGAAGCTATAAGTGTTACCGTTCGCAATTCTTCGAGAAATTGCGGGCAATTCTTCTGCCTTTCTTTCAAAACTTTGCAGCCGTCAATCAACTGAAAAGCTATTAAAATTCTTTTGCCCTTTACATCTTCATGATTCTGAAAAATTGTACTTTCAGCATTGACAAAAATCTAAAAGGGAAGAAAGAGTTTTAAAAATTGAAGATGAATTACAAAAATGTCTGTCGTCTATGGAGCCTCAATTTGATTTAATTTATTCAAAAAAAACAAGCTCAACACTCTCATCGCATAAATTTTGTAAATAAATATTGTTTTACCACGCAACGTTATATTTTTTTATATTGTCATGGCATAAATAATTCCAAATATTTTTAATAGACCATCATGCAGAAAATGCTAAGAAACACTAATGCACACAAATTATAGCCAGTTGCTAATTCATAAACTATAAGAATTAGGCATATATTTATAGTTAGCAAAATGTTTTATCAGACGTAAATAATTGTATACTGCTCTTCTCAAGAAAATGCCTGATTAAAAAAAATCTGGCATAAATTTTTATATAGTATATTAATAACTTTAGCTATTTTATCACTAATACAAAATTCTTTTACACTGCATCAAAATGAGCTGGCTTTGGAAGGGAAATATTTTGAAATGACTCGCACACTCCTGAATGTAGAGAGGATTTTTTTTCCTTTAAAGACGAAAAAACATATCTTCGATTTTTTTTTTCTTGGAAAAGTTCTATTTCTCTTTGAATTGTTTGAAAAACTGAACTCCTTGAATTTAAACCCTCAAAACTCCATCCGAGTACATCGTTACATGAAGATCAAAGCTAATCTCATTTGAATAAAAATTAACACTTTGAAAATACGAAATATCAAGCAGAAATACGAAATATCAAATAGAAATTTATGCTGTTTTCCACTTCTCAATTACTCTTAATCATAAAAAATGCAAACGAAATTATGATAACCTCAAATTAACTTTTAATCTTTTTTTAAAAGCTACTTTCCTTCGCTTAAATATAACGAATATGAATGGTTAATAAATCTATTTGTAATTTGCAAGGCACTAAATCCGACAACAACTGAAAAAAGAATTTCTCATTAAATTGAGAAAATATAAGTTTCACCATTCGCAATTCTTCGAGAAAGAATGGATTTCGTTTAAATTTGGTTTGAAATCTACCAATTTAGTCGTTAAGTTCATACACCAATTTTCATCCATTTTTCTTAAAACGCATTTGAGTTATCGAGACAGATATATATAATTAAAAATATTCGTCTTGTGGGCTGAGATAGGAATGCGATATGGAGATTCGGTAAAATATCGAGTTAGAATTTTTTGAAATTCTTAATGCTTTCATTTCAAATGCATTGTATAAGAGAGTAAAATTATTTAAAAGTCATATAAATGGAATACATGATGCACATTTCGCTCTAAAACGTTTCTCTCTCTTAAGACCTATAGACTAAAGTTAAGATGCTCAAAGTTATATTCGATTATTGTAACAGCTTTTTGAAGCGTACCAAAAAATGCATCACCTTAATTCCAAACGTCTTTGATGACCATCAGGTAAAAATACGTGAATAATAATTGCGTTTAATTTTCATTGATTCATGATTTTTTTCTTGAGGCATTTTAATCATAAATGGTTATAGAATTCATATGTGTTCTATTTTAACGACCTATCATTTTTTTGTATATGAACCCTTTTAATGTAGTCGATTTCCATAATGCCATTATAGGCTCGTCTTCAAATTGTACGTTGTCTTTCACAGAATTATGACTTAACTTTCTAATCTCTCAATGACTCATCGGATAAAAATAATATTTTTTTCAATTTGAAGCAATGAAAAAATCTATTTAATAATTAGTGAAACAATAAAAACTGTTCGAATTTCATTTCATCAATGAGATATTTTATATAAAACATTTTTATGCTAATTTTCAACAATTTCATTCCATCTCACCTTAAGAAATTACCTGCAATTCAAATAAATTTTAACGCAAAAAATACATTTTAATTTTAATTCAATAATTTCTTTTTTGCGACGCAAAATTTTCGAAAGCTGTAGAGGAAAAACTCCAATGTCTCTTACTTTTTAATTAATTATTTTTTTTTAATTTTTTCTAGGATTGCATTGCCGCCCACTATATTATATTTGAATCCAATGTAATTGATGTACAAGAGAAAATTGTATGAAGCATTCTTATTGGTTTTGTCTTACAAAATTTCTAGAGCTATCTGAAATTAATTATAGAACTAAAAGGATATAAAAATTCACTTTGTAATGATGTAGTGATGCATGAATTTCAAAAGCTTTTGAATGAAAGGAATCATTTAATCATAATATTCCAAATTTTAAAAATATTTATTTAGTAAAATACATCAGATATATATTTTCATTTATAATTAGAGTGTATTATATCTTATTTGTGATATAATATATTACAAGGCAGAAAAAATTGTATTACAGAACTAAAATTACTTTCCATATTTTATATCAATGATAAATTTAAATAAAAAATATATAATCAAACATTTTTGCAAGAAAACAAACTCTTTCAATGTTTTCTTAAAATCCTTAAAAATTTACATTTTTTAATTCTTTTAGAAGCTAATTAATAAAATCCGTTTCCATATACGGCCTCCTGTACGAATAAAAAATCCTTTCTTGAACGACCCACTACAGTCCTTTGAAGCTCAGGAACAAGCATAATTTTTCATCATGACACGAGAAAAGAAAATAATTATGCGTTGGAAAAAACTAACATCATTTCGATTGACCAAAAATGGATGGGACTAATGAAGGTTTTTTTTTAGATGATTCCTATAATTACTACTTTTTAATAACAGTAATTATGTCCAAAATTGAAAAACTAATTCGTTCAAAGATTTTTAGTTTATCGGCCTGAAAAATTTTGGAAAATATTTCCCTTTGTAACCAAAGTTTTATTTTGGTTGAACTGAAAATGATTTGGAAAAAGAAGCAAAATGCAAATGTAGTTTTTTCCCATTGACTGAACTTTTAAAAATATTACTATTCCCATCCGAAGTAAAAAGAAGTTCAAATTCTTTAGAGGTGAATTTGGCAATCTTATTTGTAAATATAATATTTAGGTACTTATAGTCATACTCTAACCAAAGACATCATTAGACATCTTTGATTTACAATGTTTGGTATGTTTTTCATAAAATGTAGCAGTGATGTTGAAATTTTGTAATATAACTCTTCCGATCTATCATCTTTCTGAACGAATGTGGCTTAGTTACATGACACTTTCATTGAATATACTTTTCTCTCTTAATTTTGAAAGGTCTTATGATTATCAAAGGAGTACGCTTTGGAGCAAGCGGAAAATAATTTCTCGCGAAAATGAACAATAAGCCTCTATTTTTGTAGTGTGTCACAAGAAGAAAGAATACTAAAATATATTGCAAAAAACGTTGCCAGGAAAGAAAGTACTTATGAAGAATTGGAATGAGTATTTGATAAAAAATAGTTTTGATTTAACATAAAAAAACTAAGCAGTGATGGTGATGTCGGTAGTTGAGGCACTTCTGCCATCCTTAATTAAATATCACCAACTACAACAACAGGAACAGCTGCAGTTTCAGAATTTCGAAGCATATTATACTTTTTATTCATCTCTCTGAAGTTTTCTATAGGTGTATGAGTATTAATAAAAACGAATTTACATATTGATGGTTGTTTCAAAAACTTTGGGATAAGCTACTAAACATCTGGTAATAAATGACACTTCTTTTCAATGCTTTCTAAAATTTAGAGAAAAAAGATACACATAAATTGAGAACAAATTTAATCGAAATTACTGCCAGGAATTAAAGCTGCACAAGCACTAAAACATGTTGCCAACATTCGCAGGTATTGAGAAGACCAATGGATTAGCGATAATTGCAATTATTCGGAGTTCTTGAAATTTCAGTATCTTGAAGTAAAGAGCAAGACATAGTTCTCTATCAGATGGTCTAATCAATTAAATTCAAGCATTTACTTTTGATACGGCAGCAAGCAACATATATCGAATAAATTATACCTGAACAAATCAGAAAATTCCTTCGAATGTAATCTGTCATACTACCCTTACAATCATAACCTTTTTCGAGGTTTCTGGGTGCAACTTTTGGTTGAGTTATGATGCTTTTTAAAGAGTTTGAAAATCAGGACAAAACTTGTCAAGAATATTTATATCCTCTCCTTTCTTGAATAGTTAAATAATAAATGTATCTTCTAATGCAGATAGAACAAAATTATAAAATATTTTTTAAATCAAGCCTAAGCTATACAAGAACGTTTACATAATTGAAAGTAATGATCAGATGCAATCCGACTTACCATTCTAGGGTTTCCTGAATACCACATTATTGCTCAGAAAGAACAGTTCAGTTATATTATTACCAAGAAATGTCATATTAAGTATGATATTCAGTAGTAATATTTCGAACAACGGGATATCATTTCGAATAAAAGGAAGAGTGAATTATGCTAAGTGGAAAGAAAAGGTACCCACAATTTTAGAAACATTTATGTTACTATATTTACCTATTTCAAAATCTGTTTCAATTATCTAATAGAAAAGAAAACTCCTCAAAAATATCATGCATTTTCTTGCTGGAGTGTATGTTCCAGCAAGCTTTTTATCATCAGAAGCAAATAAAACTCATTATCTTGGTTTTCAATTCATGATAAATTGATGAATCTTCATGCTACTGATCCAGAAATATTAGGTACTTAGCTCTCAAAACTCCGACTATATCCTTATTTGACGATAATATTCCAGCCACGGATAAGATAAATATGGCGCAGGTTATAATAGTAGACAGACATAAAGAAGAGCAATAACAACAAAAAATGAACTGAAGATACAGAATCTACACTAAAATGATTTTTCTTCCTTTACAACTAGTGAGTCTTCGTCGATGTAATTTCCACGACAAAAGGTTCCTTCACGAGTTTTCTATCAATACCAACTTCAAGCCAACAAAGACTGAGAAAGACCCTGCAACATAGAAAGCTGAGTCTCGTTCAAAAAGTAAAATTTAAACATTTAAAAAAAATTAAAATTTAAAAATTGTGAAGGATGCTTTAAAAACTGGAATCATATAAATTCAGGAACAAAATAATAATCTCACAAAAGATGAAAATGAAAAAAAAAATAATCCTTATAAATTCTGATCAAAGACTGCGAAGAGTACCCAATTATTAGTAAATTCTTTCTGTCCTATTTGACAAAAAATAAGGCCCAATATTCTTTCATTCACATTATGTTTTGCTTAAAATAAAAATATGTTTCTCTTTTAAAAATGGTTAGGTTATTAATAAAATAATTATTTATAAAATTTAAGCTATTTCAAGGATTATTCAGCATTTAAGGAGTTTGCAGATCAAATAGCAGGTGTAAAAGGAAATTATGTACATCTTGAATAGTTTTTGTTAGGATAAGATTAGGAGATGGGGGCAGCAAAACTTCAATATATACATATATATAAATTTGGATTCTGAGATGACTAGATTTACTCAACGTGGGAAATAAATTTTCAATTTCATGAGGATTTAAGAATGTGTGACCGGTTCTCAAAAAATAAATAAATAAATAAAATAAAATAAATTCCTAAAATGCTTATAATTATCTAAGCATACTTACACAGTTCATCTTAACACTAAGTTCATTTTACCTAACCACTTAACTGTTTTATTTTCTTTACAATCTAATAAGATGACACCTTCTATTTTGGGAATATTTTCTTATTTTGACTCAAATGGAAATCCATTGAATAATTGACTTATGTATGTATTCCAAATAATTTTGATATTGAATTATAACCGTTATGAATAATTTATTTTTTTCTTACAACTATCAAAATTTGATAAATCGATGTGCGTATGGCATTTTGGCAAAACAGTTAAGCGGTTAAATTGGTTTAAAATAAAAAAAAAATAGGAATGCAATTATTTTTTATAGAATTGTGTTCCTCGGTAATGAGAGTCGACAATGAACCAACGAATTTTCAAATTTAAGGGATAAAACAGTAAACTTTAAACTAATGCTTTATAGATTGAGTCGAACTTAAAATAGGGAACAAAAGGAATGACAATTCATACAAAGAAATGTTTGTTTTTAAATCAGTAAAAGTAATTAAGACTATTTCGAATGAAGCAAAAAGTTTAAAAATATGCATGTCATTACAATATCAAATTTCGAAATAGTTGTCTTATTTATTTTTCTATGTTTATCACGCATTTTCAGTTTACTTCATCTTACCCTGTTGCTTTAATACTACCATATTATTTTAAATCAGTTTCTGATTCAGCATTTTGATCAATTAATCCAAATGTGGAAATAAATTGGCGAATGAAATTGGAGATACTGATCCAGTTATTGAAGTTAAGAACTATAATAATGATTTATTTTGAAAAAATGATTTTTGCAATTTTTGATTATTTCTTAAATTGGACAAAAACATAGAAACAGAATATTAATGAATATATTTAGTTACAATACGAATCCACATGAAAAAAATAAATCTTTTTAAATTGATGAAATGGTGAAAGACTGGGGAACTTTACCCTGAATTTTCTCTTTAAAGAATGCAAACAGGGTTCAAGAATTTTTGGTTTCTCCAAAATAGGAGAAATAAGGAGGGTAAAAATGTCATTTATGGCATATCTAAAGTTCACGACATTGCATAAGAAATAAAAATTACGAAATCAGATCATTATTTGGGGCTGAGTGACACGATAATTAGATTTCTTTATTATTTTATGTATAATAATGGTTTCTTTGTCAACAAAATTTTTTAATTCCATCATCTCATGGTCCTTTTGTTTTATGAGCATCTCCATTTTCAACTATTTATTTGGAATTCCTTATATATATGTATCACAAAAAATTAAGAAAAAAAAAAGAATTTCTAAAACATAATAATTTTTTTTACTTCATTTTGATATACGTATTATATGTTTTTTCCTGTCATCGAGGTTGTTAACAGGGAGGAACAGTAAAAGTTTTGTAAAATTCCAGACGTAATGATTGAGTAGAAAATTCTATACTCAGATTTTATTTTTTCTTGTTTTCTATCGTTTATCTTTAACAGCTGTTGTGTATACGTAGGGTTATTTTCACATCAGACTTTTATTCTTAGTTGCGCTATATGATGAAACTATATGATGAATCTGTAATATCAATTTAAAAAAGTTATACCTATAGTAATATATTGGTTATTTAGCAAGATATGTAGTAAAGATAAACTTTAAGTAATAATAAACTTTAAAACAAATGTATTCTAGGCATTTATTTCTACAAATTAAGATTAATGATTTGTGAATAATGAAACATGCAAACGATTTGAAGTATCGCTATGCCTGATGGAAAATTATAGACAAGTGGTTGATAGACATATGCGGGGAAGGGGGAGTCACCTAAATGTATAGGTACAAACAAAGTATTGGAGAATCCGATATGATGATTAATTAATGAAAGCCTCTTACGACTGGAACTACAGCATGATCAAACCATGAACATCATCATGGCATCCACATTGTTTAAATTTAAGAAAAAATACTTATCTTGAAAAAACTTTTGATATAAAAAGATTTAAAATCTCTAAATAATTAAAGAAATTACATTAGTTACAAATGTATTTTATCTACTTTTTTTGTTAAAAAAGAATCTCTCCTTTAAAAATTTAACTAATGCTGTAACTGCACCAATCGAAATAATGCTGCTTTCTGTAACTGCACCAAAGTGCTGAAATAAAGAATGATACGTTATTCGTGAAAATCTCAGAACAATTCGTTGCGAATTGAATTTCATTGCGTCAAACATATCTTAGAGATCACAAATCGTTTATTGAAAGTTAAACCTTCCATTCAAAAACAAAAAATATTGCTTATATATATATATATATATATATATATATATATATATATATATATATATATATATATATATATATATATATATATATATATATATATATATATATATATATATATATATATATATATATATATATATACATATATATATATATATATATATATATATATATATATATATATATATATATATATATATATATATATATATATATATATAGTAACCAATCTAAAGTAAGAAAAAGTTTGAAAACGAAACTAAAATGAAAACGAAACAAAACAGTTTCGAAATCGCAACTAAAATTTATTACCTATTTAAACTAAAACCAAAAAGGAACTTCATAGTATTTAGAGAGCGCAATTGCAGCTACTTCTAAAACACAGATGAATTGATACAAAAGTATTAGAATCAAGTTAATAGGAAAAACAAAAACCAAATAAAAATTAAACCAAAAAAATTATTAAAAAATATTAAAAAAGAATCCGGCCTGAAGACTTTTTCAAGGGTCACCCTCAGGCAGGGATTCAAATAAAGGGATTTTTTCTGTGAGGACATACAGACATTAAGTCTAATAATGATTCCTCGTGACCCGAAAATCCCCCGAAATTATGCTCAAGAGATATACCATTTTAACAGAAAGGAAATACAAAATAACAAATTAGAAAAAAACCACAAAGTAAAAATACAATAAAAACAATAACAACAACAACAACAAAAAAAAAAAAAAAAAAAAAACAGCATTAAAATTAAAATTAAAAACGAAAAGGCCAAGACATACCATCCAACAGTGAACGAAACTTTAAACAATCGATTGTGATTTCCTGTTTTTGAAAGTTAACGGTAAATTATGTAAACAGAGGTAGGCACCCAGCGCCATCTATTGAGTGATCCAATATGCAAGTAAATTTCTATTTTTATTTAAGCCAAAAGATTAATCCCAAACCATACCTTGTTTAATTAAAAAATTGACATTACAGTAATTTCTAGGAAAATCATTTTTAATTAAATTTTTAAGGAGGATATTTGATGCTTCAATATAAGAATTTTTATTATTGCAAACTCTTTTGATCCTGTTAACTTGTGAGAAAATAAGATTTTTGAAAATTTTAGAGTTTAGATTGGAATGGTAGTTACATAGTTTTGTTATTTTAAAGTTGAAATCATCCCTTTTATCGTATATACCAACTATTGTTTTATCATTAGCAATTTCGATTTTTAAATCTAGAAAGGTAGCCTCAAGTTGATTTATATTTGTATCTTTTAGAATTAAATCTAAAGATTTCAATATTTTTGAATTCATCTACTCTCTACTTACTTCCAATAATTAGTGCTCTTTTGTAACCCTTAAGAATATTTGAAAAAAAATTAAGAATTTTTAAAAATAATACTAAAACTTCGACACCTCCTAAAATATACAACAAACTTTTAGATCTTCTTTGTAAAATATAAATTTCTTCCTATACCCTAGAAATATACAACAAACTTTTACATCGTACCTGTGAAATATTTTTCCCATTTCAAAAATGTCTTCCCATTTTATTTATTTTTTATTTTGACAGAAATATAAATCTAAAATTACATAAAATAAACATAGACATCTGAATTTCAATATTTTTGAATCCATCTACTTTCCGTTTAGTTCGGATAATAAGAACTCTATTGAAACTCGTAAGAATATCTACAAAAAATTACGATTTTTAAAAATAATACTAAAGCATCGACATCTTTTAAAAATATACAACAAATTTTCAGATCGCAATTGTAAAATATTAAATTTCTTCCTATTCTTTTACGTTTGACAAAAATACAAATCTAAAATTATATAAAATAAATTTAGGCATCTGAATTTCAATATGTTAATTCGAATAATCAGAGAACTTTTGTAACTTTTAAGGATACTTACAAATTTTCAGGATTTTTACAAATAATACTAAAACACTCTCCTAAAAATATACATATCGTTAAATTGAAACTTAATTGAATATAATTCTAAAATTATATAAAAATATATACATATTTATGAATTACATGTGTATGAATTGCAATTACAACTCAGTAACTTGTGCATTGGTTTGAAGTGTTTTATTGCCTTGTCACATATAGATTAGAGATAGTGTCATCTGAATGAAGAAATAAAACTGCTCTTAAAATTCGAGTGATTGACCATCTCAGACTTTAAAAATCTGAGGAAAGTTTGGGGAAAAGAATTTGATCATGGGTTTTTAAACGGAAATGGGTTATTTTCTCCAAGACGCTAGTTGCAGCTAGACGCTGAAAGCTATAACAAGCATGTTTCTAGAGATGTTTCACTTCCGGAGTTTGGAAGAACTCTCAATTTTATTTCAGCTCAACTTTTTTCCTTATAATAAATGAAATTCTTCAAAAATTTATTAAGTCGAAAAAGGATCAAGATGCGTTCGATAGGTTCATAAAATTGATATGAAATGGTGCAATCAATGTTCGATTCGAAGTACCTGAAGGAAGATCTATTTTTTTACCTTGTATGCTATCGAAATTGAAAGAGTTTCTTGTAGACTAAAGTACTTTGTTGCGAAATGAAGCAAGCAACGATTGATAGCTTTTAACAACGATTGTTACATGTAAAAAAATGAAAGTTTTATCGGTAAAAGTAGAAATATTTTCGTAGGCCGAATGCAGTTTATTTTTTGTTGGCCGTTTTTTATAATTTGTTTAAAGGGTAGTATAAAAAATATTATTTGATCAAGATGTTTTGTAATCATGAATTTTTGAAATATATAAAACATAAATATTTCATTATGCATTCAAAAATTTTAGTCACTAGAAAATTATAACTACAGTTCAAACATGGAAATGCTACGTTCCTCTTACTTCGTTTCTAAATACTTTTGACTTAATTAAAGGTTTGTCAATTTGATGAGAAGTTAACTGCTAAGTTTCACATTTTGTGCAAAAGCTTTTAATTTTTAATAAATAGCTTGATCTGTATTTTTACAACGTTTGTTTTAACGTGACTTTTTTCATACATGTAATGATTTAATTTTTTAATTAATTTTACACCCTCTTTCTGACGTTCTAGTAGTGACAAAGTTCTAATTAGACAATTTAAGCAGCTGTTTGAATCAGCAATGTTAAGAAGGAAATGCTAGCTTGGATCAATTAAAAAATGTTATTTCCTAGCTACCAATCAAATAAATTCATAAAAATCTCAAATTCTAGAAATTATAAGATATTGGGATGACTTAAACAATTTGATCCAGTTACTATTAATTTAATTTAAATAATTATTAAGATATAATGTATATATACAAACACCGAGGATTTGGAATAATATTGCGTAATATATATTTTTAGATAAAAAACACTCTTTTGCTCATGAACCTGGAATCATTGATTTTACCAAAATAAAAGCAAGATTAAAGATAGAGGAAGTGATGTTTATATTTTAATTATTAGTTCAGAACTCCTCAGTTATCAGAAAAATAAAATAAAAATGTATTTCAGGATAATTTGCAAAAAAAGCTATTTTAAAAAATGCACAAATTTCCAATAAATAAAATATTCCATTTCAAAATGACAATAAATAAAAAAAGTAGAAAGAAAAAGAGCAGAAGAAATGTATCTGATGTGACGAAAGTCAAAGAATATACAAAGAAGCCAGGAACTTTACTGACCCTAATAGGTGCAGACTGTATCATGATTCAGAATAACTCCTTTGGTTGAATCGTTTATTTATTATTAATTTGTTAACTGATAATGCGATAAAAATGAGACAGAACAGAATTTTTACAATAATAATATCATGGACAAATGGAAACTAAAAGAAGGAACTGAAGAAACATACCAAAATCCTGGAAAACACTACGTCCTGGAATTTGTCTACGTTAAAACAACTACTATATGCTGAATTTAAGATGGTAATTCATCAACTTTTGCGGCAATTATAGCTAAAGATATATTTTCTGTAAATAATAAATCAAGAAAAATGTTAAGCTATACCTACAGTTCACAAAGATAATGAATCTGAAATTTCCTTAGAGATCATTCAAAGCAAACGCGAGTTATAAGTTGATAAATCCCTGAAGAATCGACTGACAGGCCAATTAAAGTTAAATGATCCTTAATTAGCTTAGGAAAGTGGAGTCTTCAAAAGCTGATGCGTCGGATAATTTATTAAGAATAATAGTATAGATTTTAATAGAAGTAAACTAACCGTTGAACTCTTTCTCAAACATTCTCGCCTACATTATAAAGTTTTATCCCTTCTCCCATATTAAAAATTTAGAATTTCCGCAAAGTTGCGATAACTACGAAGGCACAGATTTTTTTTTTCGGTCATGAAATTTATGTACATTATAGAATAGTAAAAAAACGAATCATTTGTGTATTAACTGTCCATGTTTGGCGAACAAAAATTATGAAAGATTGGCCCTTGGCTTGAATCGAAGATTTTAACTGAATCTAGCATATGAATTTTGGCAATCAATCTCTAACAGAGACACTAGAAAATCAAATATGCATTTTCTCCTTTTTTTCCAACCGACCGAATTTAAAATTTGACATACATTTACAATTATAATCCCATACATATGCAATTTTCTTTACTTCGTAATGGCATTTTTGAGTTATCTCCATTACATGCATGTGAAATTAAAGACAAACAGAACCCCCCCCCCGACTGATTTTTTTTCTCAAATTTCATACAAATCTATACTTTAGATAATAAATCTATTTTTCAAATGTTATCCATCTAACTCCTCCTGTTTTGTAGTCATTTTATCACTCGGGCAGCCTTATTTCCTTTGAATGGATTTTGTTCAAAAAATTTTAGAAGTTTATCATTTTAGAGTTAAGCTGTATACCGAATTTTATTTGTCTAGGCCAAAGTTTGTTTGAATTATCGTGTTCCCAGACAGACAGATATTTACGCTTTAGTAAACACTCGAACTGATAGTTTTAAAGTTGCTTGTCGATTCACTGAGTGAACGTGGAAAAACAGTCAGACAGGCGTGAATAGTTCCTAAAATATGTTTTTCTGAATAAAGTCTGGGTGCAATTCGCCACTCTCTTACGTTTAAATTTCTTGGAAAATACAAAACCTTCTCCTTTTGCCCTTCATTTACAAGGACATTTTTAAAAATCAGATTTTTTTTAATCGCCTTAATTGGCTTATTTTTACTGTCCTTGTTTTTCGAACAAACATATGTGTATTCTTAACGCGAAAAAGATGATTTAGAAAATATAAAGTCGTTTATATATTCGGAATAAAAAAAGTTATGCATATTGTATTACCAAGCAAATTGTTTTATAGAAACATTTAGTGACTTGTGAAAGAATATAAAAATTGGAGCCCACAAAAAAATTGTTGAAATCAAAGAAAGATTATAAAGATTTGATCCTATAGCTAACAAATCTTTATACTCTTTCTTAAATAAAAACAACATTTGATGAATTTATAGAGTTTGTACTTAAAAAGTATTATAGAAAATAAAACAAATCAAATACCAATCCCTAAATGATGATTGTATCCCAGACATTATTAATTTAGATCAGTTAAGCTTTGTAGTTCAAAGCGTTTTATTTAATCATAATCTTGAAGAAATATTTATTAAATTCATAACATCTAGAAATCATATATACCAACATTTTTTCTTTTTGTTAAAAAAATAAGTTTTGCAGTCTCCATTATTATTTAAAATTTTAGTTGAAAACATGATAGGTCAGTATTATGATAATACTAGTAACAAGTCTTCTCATTATAATGGGCTATTTTCTTTCAATAGAAACTCTTACCGCTGAAATTATAAATAAATTGTTATCAATCTATTGGTTATCCTTTAGTATAAATATCATGATGTTACATAACGGATTGCAGATAATGCAACAGGGAAGTCAAAATTAAGAACAGAAGCTAACAGATTTTGCTTATAGTTTCACAAGTTGGGAACTGTAATTTTGTTATCTTTATGTTTTCAATCGATTTTAGGAATAATACATTTTGAATCGATTGTTATTAATTTAATAGTAATCATTTACTTTGACTATCATGTTGCATCATAACGAATTGTAGATAATGTAGCAGAGAAGATGTAATTAATAGCAGAAGATAACAGATTTTATCTACAGTTTCACAGACAGGAAACTACCATTTTGCTATCTTTATGTTTGACATTTTACAGAAATTTAAGAAACAAATTTGGTAAATAATACAAAGTACTAATGTAGATAGACTTATTTTAACATAAAGCTAATACTGAGTTCGATTATTATAAAAGATTTCATTATTTGGTTTGAATACCTTATCTCTGACTGAGATTTCCATCTTTGATTAAACCTTTAGACGTAATACATCTCTCGAATTTGATTGGTATACATTGTCAGTATAACAAACAAATTCGAGGGTCTTCAAAAATTATTTACTTCACACAGTTCCAGATCTTTTCTTTTTTTCTGAGTGCAGCAACTGCTAGATAGCAAATTATAAAAAAAAGAATAAAAAAAATATAAAAAAACCAAAAAGCATGAAAAAAAAAAACAGAATAAAAGCAGATAAAAGTCAAATAAAGAGTAAAAAAGCAGTAGAATTAAAGCAGAAAGAAAGTCAAATATAAAAATGAAGAAAACTGATAGTCGGCCACATAGCATGCCTTAAGTGCCATACTTATTCATTACTTAACCACTATGACGCACCATAAGTAATAATAAAGAATATAATAGAGAAGCTAGACGTGGGAACAAAAGCAAATAGATTGTCACGAGAGTTTTGTAAATTAAAAATTACGATTTTACAATCGTTATGGTTATACATATTACATAAATATATTAAAACAGGTGTGGCAATTGAAAGAATTACTGCCTTACGATTCAGGCCGTAAATATTTCACAATATGTTTAAAGTATTCATTTGATGCTTGTAAGTCCAAAAGGAATAATACATTCTAAAACCAATTGTTATTAATTTAATAGTGACAATAAACGGAAATATGAAAAGGAAAGATTTCAGAGAGAATGGAAAAATGATAACCGTGTTCCTTCGTAACATTGAATGGGAAAGGAAACAATAGGATGTATTCATTCCTACTTACCAGAGGAAAATTGGTTAAATAACTAGAAAGCCAGGCAGTGTTTTTCCAAATTTACTGAGAGATTCAACTTTTGTATGAGTTACGAAATACGAAAGACGATCAAGAAAATGAGTGATGAAATGATGAAAAAGAATAAAGACCAGAAGAAAATAATGGATAGCTTGTAAAAATCTATCAAACATACATACCCCAAGAGTCTCTTGAATAATACTTTAATATAAAACAGTTTACACATGCACTTGAACTAGATGATACGACTCATTATGTTTCTGAGACGTTTCTTTTTCGAAAATTAAAAATTGTTTTTAAAAGATTGCTTTGTTTGACGACGGTCAATGCATTTTGATGAAAATTCTTTTATGGTCCTTAGAAAAACAAAACATCATAGAACGTCTTCAGTAGAAGTTGGAATTTCAAATGTAACATGCTTGACTCTAAGTTAGTGAAATCATAATTAATTATCATTTGTTTTATAATAGAAAAATAATTAGACGTATAAATCGCTGTCCTACATTCAAATAGAAAGGTATGACAACAAAATTTCAATTATATTTATTATATTTGATTGAAATTTATTATTATTCTATTTATTCTATATTCTATTATTCGTTCTATATTCTTTTATAGTACCAGAGTTATATTTATTTATATGAAGCAAGCACACTACAGAGATTGTCTCCATTTACAGAATCATTAATCAAAAACACACAAGAGAACTAACCACAAAGCAAAATAAAACACACATAAAAACAGAATAGCAAAGAATATAGAATTACAAAGCTCTAAACCATATACAAATAAAAATGTAAATATCTAGCAAAGGTCAAAAAGTAAAATAATAATACTAATAATAATTTTTTGATGCTAAATATGTTTTAACGTTTTAAAACGCAATTGTCAGATAATTATTTAAGCTGAAAAGAACGAGCCAAGTAGCGCATGAAATTACTGAATCTTTGATATTTAAATATGTATTTAAATTAAAGTCGCAATTATATTAAAAAACAATTATCACTTGATCATACTTATGCCTTCTACATGTCATTTAGGGCCGCATACCCTGGTTAGTGCGTTGGATTCGCGTCCCTCCCACCGGCCGAAGACTCCTCGTGTGTGGGTGGCTGGTGCACACATAAATCTATCGTGGTCACAAAGTCGTCCTCCATGTCGAGAGTAATACCACAGGGGGTATTGGATCAGGGGCGATCGTTCTCTGATTCAGGTCTAAATTGTGATCAGTGGATGCATGAATGAAGTCCTCTTAAAAAGGGCTGTGGTGTGTGTAGCTATGTCTATTCTTGGCCCTAGATGGCACTATTGAAAAAACAAGAGAAGCACCCTTGGTTTTAAATCACTGATTTTTTATGTCAGTAGGACTTGTCTATGACAAGTGCCATTAGAAACAACAATAACATTTATGTTCTTTTCTGTAAGAAAATAACGATAAAAATCTCAAACGAGTCATCTAATTACGAGTTCACACGATATCTGCATTTCTCAAGGTTAAGAAATTGGTTTGGTTAAATATTAAATTTAGATGAATATGGCAACTTTGTAGAGAATTTGAAAAAAATTATTTGCATATTCCAAATAATATATATAATAAATAAATATTAACTGCTTAATGTAATAAATAGCTAATAAATATACTTTTTAGTACAGTAATAGCAGTGCCTTTTAATAATTGCCACTAATCTTGTGCGAAGCAGAATGTTTTTCTTCCACTCTTTAATTTCAATTGTGGGTCTCTAAAACTTCTTCGTGTAGATTATATTGCATCGAAATGTTTCGTTAAAAAATAGCTAATGTACATTGCTCAAAAAATAGAAATTTTAACTGTTTTTCTATGTTTAGATATTAATTTATAATTTGAAATATTTTTTAATTGAAATTGCGTTGGGTGAGTGTACCTTGAATACCAACAAAAACATAAATGGAAAAATTGAACAGTCTGAACACCACGACAACATTGGCGGGAACTCTAGTTGGGTCCTAAGGACCTTGAGATAACACGGTACAATCTTCCCATAACAGGCACGCCTCCGTAGGGAGCAATAATCCCCACAAATTTATTAAAATCCACCAGGGTGGCAAAGAATAACCATCGCATGAGAAGATTAACACCCTCATATCTCAGGTTCTTCCAGGTGCCACTAATTAGAAAATTCAACAATTAGGTTGTTGCTATTATTCGTCAAGTAAACACGAAACAAAGGTGCTAAAATATAGCAGAAATAAATAAAAAGACAAAATTTGTAGAAATCAACAACACAGATCAGGCGTCAAATTTCTAATAAATAGCAATGGAACATGACAGCATTCAGATTGCAGATAGAAAGTTCAATTCTTGGTTATACTCTAATTACCATATTCATTAGACTGACACGTTTTAGCCTCTCGCGCTTATATAGCTTCTGGAACAGGATATCCTCTACATGGATTCGAGATCTTGGGTGGATGGTCATGGATCTGGTATCTATACACTCTCCATTAATATATCTGAGAAACGTTCTACTATTTGTGTACAGAAGAAAATAGTACATACTTTAAACAATATTATGCAATTTCTGATTTAATTTTTTACCTCAAATTCTTTTTTTAAGAGACACTATATGTATGGAATCGAAAATTTCGTTAAATTTAATGATAACTGATCACTAAAATAAATCTAATATATTCAAATCTAGAATACGTCCTATTAAAAAATTTCTTCCACTGAAAACATTTTTAAGGACATTCAAACAAATGCAAATGCTAAAAAGCGTTTGTATGAATAATATTCTATTTCTAGGTCACTAAGCAGCTCCATCCTCTTTGATCTGGTTTATCTTTCAATAATGTAGAAAATGTAGTTGGGAGTGCCATAAAAGCATGAAAATTCAAATATTATTTACGTTTAGAATACAAACTTATTCATATTTTTACAGTTTAAATAAAAATAGATTATTTGATTTTTGTTTATTTCTTATTGTGGCAATGCAGTCTTTTACAAGAATGTGAATGTATTAAGTGAATATGCATTGTAGTTGAATACTAAAAGAATATAGCCGAATTTATATCCTGAGAGAATACATTCTTTTTCAATCTCATTTAAATGCAGTACATCACTGAAAAAAGATCGAAGTATATTTTATTATCTTTGTTTATCATTTATATTTCTGCCTTTCTACACTTTGTATCAAAAAAGGCAGATTTGTATCTTTTTTTATTTATGATAACAAATGAAATATATTCTCAAGTAACAGTTTTTAATAGTTTTTTTTTCCTCCAAACGAGATTTTTCTCTAATCACATGTTTTAAAATTATTAATATTTCTCATTTCAAAAAAAAAAAAAAAAAAAAAAAAAAACTTTTAATTTTTTTATGCATGTTCAGCCTATCATATTTTTAGCTCTTTATCTATATACTTATAATAAAGCTCAATGTGTGTGTGTGTGTGTGTGTGTGTTGGCGCTCTACAGGCCAGACCGTTTGACATACAGCTACCAAATTTGGTACATGTATACCTTGGAGGTTGGGAATGTGCACCTGGGGTTCCTTTTTTCGAATTTTTAATTAGAATTTTAATTATTAATTAAAAACTAACTTTCCCGCCAAAAATATCTTCCATTTTCCCCACCGCCAACTTTTCCGCCAAAAAAATCTTCCATTTTCCCCACCGCCAAATGAGAAAGGCTTCAATTTTTTTTTCTCCCAACAGTAATGAGGCTAGGGTAAAAATTTTTCGGCGGATTATTTCAATCGATTCTGTTTATTTTCTTAATGTTTGATGCATTTAAAATTAAACATTGTTAATGAATCGATCTTTCAGATTCATTCTGAAGTACTTTTGAATTAAAATAAAACAGAATAAAGGAAATTAAAAATTTCTAATCCGCATAGCGTTACCCCAACTGGCGTAGAAAAAAGTCACGTATTTGCGTTACTTAACTGGGGAAGAAAATTCACGCATGCGCATTCTGTTCTGATTGTTGCCATGACAACCGTTATCAATGGATGATTTAAATTATTTTTGAGTTAGTCGCATGCTTTTGAAAGTAAATAGTATTTATTTTAGTTATATATTTTTTGCATATGCTTATAGTTTTAAGTACATCGTTTTTTAAGTAGTTTTTTTAAAACCTGTTTTCAACCGTTTATTTTAAACGTTTCGTTTTATTTTCTTAGTGTTTGATGCATTTAAATTTAAACATTGTTAATGAATCGATCTGCTCATAATGAATCTAAGAAAATTTTGTTGACAAACTCTTGAGATATTACATAAATTAAAAAAGATATTCTTTAGTGCCCATAAAGTTTAAACGCTGAGTGACTCTATTTTCAGTAATCAGATTATAAAAAAATGCTTTGTTTCAGTAAAAAATATTATTATATTAATTGAAGATTAATTCTTTCCACTTTAATTTAAAGCATAAATTCTACGGGTGCTAACAGATAATGACAGATACATATTACGTTATGACTGAAGGCCTTTATAATATTATGAATGAATTATATGACAATCAAAATTTGAAGTTTTAAAATATTTTGATGAAGAAGCTATTAAAGTAGAAACTGTATAAAATATTTAATTATTAAAATTTTAACGAACATTAAGATTGGCGAACCGGCTGGTCGCCAAAGGCGGCTAGTTAGTAATAAATGTAAAAATAATAAGTAATAAAATGAATAAAATATTTTACCGATATAATTGTTGATAGTATGAAATAAAATCTTCTAATATCTTCTAATCAGTTTAAAATTAAAATCAAGTTTCAGAAAGGCAAATTAATCTTATATTTTTGAGATCACTTATCACATTCTTTGATATTATTTCCACAGTATCCAGAATCTATAAAGATCCTAGTTCATTTTAATCTTTAACATTGAATAGTTAGCTATTCTGTAAATGTCTAGTTAGCTACGCGATTTAGAGTAATATGTGCAAAAGTCTAGAAGTTACTAAAGGGAACAGCGTTTCATAAATATGCTAATTAGTTTTGGTCATCGCCAAAGCAGAGCTCTTTCGAGTTTCGCAATGAATGCGAATTATATAAGTTTTCACATCAGTTGGCTTGGAATTTCGCAATAAGTGGCACTGAGAATAGGTTGAGTTATGTTATGAAATCTTCAGTCATGAGTTATTATTATTCGTGAATAGAAATGCAGTTCCCAATATTCGACATATCAGTAAATAAGCAAATAAAGTATTTCTTTCTGTATAACTATAATTTGATTTTGCAAATTAAACAATGAGGATTGGATTACGCAATATGTTATTCCGCTATTCTGTTTCCCTATTAATGCATTCAGTGTGATCTTGTTTTGTGTGTTTTTAACATTGAACTGTGATGCTACAAATCGCCTTATTTTGTATATCTTATCGTTTTTTTATCTTTTGTATATCTATTTTCATCGCAGGTTTGTATCCTTATATATTACTTTCTTACCTTTTACAAACGCATTTAACTTCCGATTTTCGACATAGCTCTTTTCCTGGACGAATATGGATAATCCCTAAAAGAGCCGAAGTCGGAGACAAATCTACATGAAAAAGCTTCTGAAAAGTTTAAAATATTTTTATTTACAAAAAATATCAGCAAAAATAATTATAAATTTATAACACTAGATATCTGCATTTGCAAGTATTGCGTTTTAATTTTTTTTATAGAAGAAAGAATAATTATTTATTTATCGTTATTATGTTAAAACTTCTTCATTCGTGGATAATGTTTTAAGAAGATTCTGATATTATCAACTGAGGATAATCTGATCGTATATAATCGCGCGTTAAGGACATTTACTTATTTAAAACATACTACTGTAGAATATAATTTTTAAGAATTTTTTCTCTTGCAATTTTGGATATAACACTTTACCCGTAACTAGAGACATGAATAGGTTCACGCGGCCAGAGACATGGAATCAAAAAGACTTCGTTCTTATTTGTCTTTTGTAAACAGCATTGGAATTTATTTTAGAAATACAATACATTCTGGAAATCATGTAATTACCAAAAATGTTAATATTAAAAATGTTAAATGTTATAATGTTAAATGTTGGAAAGATGCTATAAGAAAAACCTAAGCAATATTTTAATGAATATTTACTTCGTTCAGATATTACGGAATTACATTAATGTTAATAAATATTAGAATTTTACAAACAAAAATGGGAATAAAATATTTTAAAATATTATTTTAAGAATATATCTTTATTCCTTTTACGTCAATCAAATTTAAAAGCAGCAATGTAAAACAGTAAACCTATATAACTGCATAATTTCACTATATCCAAATCAAGTATATCTGATTTCTCTTGGTCTCTATATTTTTGCTTAATAGCAGTAAATTATTGATTTATATATTTTAAAATCATACACAACATACCGGTGGAGAAAATGTAGGTCCAGGTTTCATTTCCAATTAGATATAGCCGATGGAAATTAGGATGAATTTTGAGCAGCTTCAAAAAATATTGTGTTGAGATGCCAGGAAATGTGAACTCACTTATGGCTTTTTGGATCACTTGAATCTATTTTTCTTTATTTTTCCCTTGAACACAGAAATAATTTTCCATATCAGTCATGTCGTCATCCTCTTATTCTGAATCTACGCCTGAATTTTCTACACACTTTTTAATACATGATCGCTTATAATCGTTTCTGTATCGCTAATATCAAAATCCTCTGTCGACATTTCGCATTCTTCAGACCATTGCATTACAGTTTTATTAAAATCTGGATCACGTGGCCAATTTTTTCTTCCTGTAAGATCCTGGTTGAGTATTATTAATTCCTTTTTAAACTTGAATATGTTATTTTAGACAAGGAAAGTGAATTGCAATATGCTAAATACGTAGAAATTAACTTAAATACGTATAAAAAATGTTATACATTTGTTCGATCGAAATTTTAGAGACGAGGAGTTAACGACTCCATAAATAACAACAAGTATTTGAAAAAAGAATAAATGGGTTATACGCACATTTTCATACTTAGATTTTTGATAAAATATTGCTAAAAGAATAACTTGAATACTGAGGAGATGATTGCATTCAAGCAAAAATAAATAAATAAAATAATCCATATGATAATCAGAACTAATGAAAAACGCCAAGTTATTTTAACTTTCGCCTCCAGTAACAAGTTAATTTTGGAATTAATTTTTAAATAATTGCTCGGGCTTGTTTTCATACAGTAAAGCAGTAAACACAAATGTATCATTCTACATTTTTGAATATAAATTTCTCATACAAATGTAAAATTTTGAAATTATATTTTGTCGCTGAGTAATCTAGGCAAATAAAAAGTTAAAAAAAAATTTAACAGAAGAGTATGCCGTGTTGCTGAACAATCTGCAATTTTGTATAAGTAAGATTCACAAAGTTCTTGAAATTTTTAACACCAGGATATAGTAATTGATTGGAGAAAGTGCCATTAAAATTTAACTACATAACAAAAATGAAAATTCCTTAAAATTTATAAATAAGCACCCAGAATGAATAATTTGATTATAAAAAACTTAAAGTAAGGTTGACTGTTACCCTTATAATATTATTAAAAAATTGGAATTTCGCTCTAAATAATCATGTTGGTGTAGAGTAGAGATTGCTTATTAGCAAGATATTTGCAGACCGCAGTTTTCAGCGGACTTTGGGTATAAATTAACAATACGGTATTAAAGGTAATTTCGCATTTATTGAATAAGAAACTTTTGAAATATGTGAAATATATTCTTTCAATAACATAACGAGATAATTTCATTTACTTTAAAATATAAAGGAAGGCCCATGATCAGAATATGTCTTTTAAACAATTGCTCTCTTTTAAGGTTTGTATTTGAAGAGAGAGTTGCAAATAAAACCATCTGGAATGTTTAAAATCAACCAAATTTTAAAAACATAATAAAAAATGTGTACGTTTTTGTGTTCTTAAGGATAACGAAACAAAGCAAATTTATATATGCTGTTATTTATATTATAACATGGAAACGTCAGATTAAATGAGTCCATTAGATTATTATTATTCAATTGATAATATTATTACAACAACTATTATATAAATAAATTATCTATTTATAAATTATTATTTTCTCCCACAAAGAGAAATTAAAAAAAATACAGGGAGCAAGAATGTCAACTTATGCTCATGATATTCAAAGGAAATGACGCCAAATGGCGACTAATAAACGAGTAGCTAAAGTTTGCTAGTAATAGTTCTGTTAATGCAAGATACTGTGTAATATTTCCAAGACTGAATACTTGAAAATATCGTAAGGTTATAGTTAAAAATATAATGAGCAACCTGTTATAATAGGAAAATAATATCAGTTATAACCTGTGATTGGAAATGGAGTCAAAATGACTCCTAGTTTTTCATTAGATCTGATTATCATATGGTATTTTGTCCTTGAATACAATCATCTCCTCTGTACCTTTAAGCTGTTCTGTCAGCAGTATGTTGGCAAAAGTCGAAATACAAAGTTTTTGTTGTTGTTTAGGGAGTCATCGACTCCATGTTCCTGAAAGTGCTTTTAATTTGAATAATGCAAAAAGAATAAAGAGATATCCTTAAAATAATATTTTAAAATATTGTATTCATCATTTTTCTTTGTTAAATTCTAACGCTTATTAGCATTAGTGTAATTTCATAGTATCTAAACGAAGTAAATACTCATTAAAAGATTGTTTAGGTTTTTCTTATAACATCTTTCCAACTTTTAATATTATAGCATTTAACATTTTTAATATTAGTATTTTTTATATTTTTGGCAATTACAGGATTTCCAGAATGTATTGTTTCCAAAATTAATTTAAATGCTGTTTAAAAAAGTTAAAAGAGAAAAAAAGCAATGGAGTCATTTTAACTCCATGTCTCTGGCCACATGAGAAAATTCATGCCTCCAGCTTCGGGATAAGATCGCAAAAGCAGAATTAATATGCAAAATTGTTTTTAATGGAAACAAAATATGATAAATTTACGTATTATGTCGATGACAGTTTATATTAATTTCCTTGTAATTCTCTAAGTCATTATTATTAAAAGAAATAGGAGTGCAGCCTTGAAATATATACATTTCCAGAAATATATGAATATGTATGAAGCCAAACATTTTTAGGAAATTTATGAAATGTCCTCTTTGACATGTGATTTTGTGAAGAGGCCGCGAAGCATGAAAATATTCAAAAGGGTTAGAAACTTTCCAGTTTGCCAGTTCTAAGTTTTGGCAATCTTTCATGGGAACATTTACAGAATAGTTTAGCGGGATATAAAATGCAGTTCTTAATAATTCTGAAGTCTTTGTTAGATTTTTAAGCATCTTAAAAGAACCGGATACAAGTCAGTTTCTATTTTAAACAGAATAGGTATATCTTATGGAACGATAAATTATATTTCGCTCCCATCTGAAATAGTCATAAATAATTAAACAAAAAAATTGATGGTTGCATTTGCAATCTATAATTGATATTGCCTTGATATGATCGTGTATTGCTTAAAATTATTTTTTGTTAACATATCAATATCAAGTTCTTAATAACTAAGGTCTAAATTTGTGTGACTACTACTTGGATGAAAAATTGTACATTCTCTCTTATGAATACTTTTTATTTTTTATGAAACTGGAAAAGAAAAATGACACAGGAAGTCAGTCTCTTACTTATACAAAGATACAAAGTCATATATAAATGAAATTTTATTCGTCATCCCGATACTCTAATTGCAGATAAGCATCATGTTTTGAATCCAGTTAGTCTATTCATATGTTCTAATAGTAAAGGAGAATGTGTGTGTGTAGATGCTTTACACGATAAATCCTAGAGCTATCAAAAACGCAATATATATATATATATATATATATATATATATATATATATATATATATATATATATATATATATATATATATATATATATATATATATATATATATATATATATATATATATATATATATATATATATATATATATATATATATATATATATATATATATTAAAAGGTGAGATTGCTCTGTTCGGAGCAGTAATTTGAAATTTTAATTAACTAAAAAGAAGAAGTTTTGTGACTGAAACTTCCAAAAATATTGAAAGACAAGATTATTTCAGCACCATTTTAAAATGTAAAAAATTGCCTTATTAATAATATCAATTTTATTAATTTTAAAATTTATCATGAATTTTGGACATATTCTAGAAATTGTCCTTGTATAATTTTCAATAATGGATTACATTGCTGCTCTGAAACACAAAACGTATCCATATTTCCTTCATGATTAATCGCGTAACTGGTTTCCAGCTAAAAAAAAAAAAAAAAGAGAAAAAAAAGGGATCTTGTCTTAATATCTTCAGATGAATTAAAAAGTTCAGTCACAATATCGCCAAAGTTAGAAAATAGATTAAATGGATATTTACATTTCTAATAGTGCTATAGTATCATAGAACTGGCCTCCATTTAGAAAATTCATGCTCCAATGATCGAAACATATGTAATTTATTTTAATATTTATAATATTTTAGTGTAATATTTGATATTACAAAACAATTTGCTGATGGGATTACGGACATAAGTTGCCTTTTAGTGAATTTCAAAAGAAATTCAATACAGTTGATATCCTAGGTGAAACATATGTAAGATAGTTTACAAAGACGGCTAATCAACATATAAACACTATTAAATCACAATTATGAAGAAATTGGACAAAATTATATATATTATTATTAAAATATCATGTACATGCGTATTATTAGTCTACATCGAAGTCCTTTAGACTTAGAACTGTCAACTTTGGTATTAATATATTCATACATTATTTTCTAAAATTTTAAGCTAAATGTTATAAATATTTTCCTATAATTTCCAAAAGTATTTACCATTATTTTAATTCTTTTCAAATTACTTCCAATACTTTATCAAATTATTTATTTCCCATGTTATAGAATACTTTAAAATTTTTGTTTTCTATAATACAGTATTGAACTTAATGCCAAAGTAAATATTTTTCACATTCTTGCAGCTTGAGATTCTTATGGAAAATAAAGTTCCACTGAGTGATAGATTCTAGTAAGTTTAAAAACTGATTACGATACTTCATTCTGTGCGAAAGAGATGTGATGAAACACAAAACGAAGTGTACAGAAGACAGCATTCTCAAAATAAGAAACAACATATTTTTAAATGAATAACAGCGCAACACAATATCGCTCAGATTGCAGATGGGGGAAAATATTCTTAAATATAATCTCTCTTCTCAAATTGTTTAATACCAATGAAGTATAAGAAAGTAAAATTACAGCATCGAGAAAGGAGATATGAAAGCAGAAATTAACGCTGCAATTACGATATTAATAGCACCATTATGCCATAATTAATTCATAATTATCCATAATCCAAATTAAATTCCATGTACCTAATAAACAAAGCAGGTGAAGTTCCATAAAAATACGATTTTAATGTATGACACTATTCCTTGCTTTAAAATAATACTTTAATGAGAGAATCAGCATCGTTAGACATAAGCGATTCAATTCGAAACAAACACAATTAATAATTACTGGATCGTCGCATCGTCGGTTAGTATTACATAAATACAAATTTTATGGGAAATTTTAAAAAATAAAATGCCAAAAAAATGTTTTTTTTTTTAGTTAAAATAAATATTATGGTTTTGTTGCATTCATTTGTTCTAACTACTTTTATTACGCTATGGATTTCTTTATAAACTTCTGATTTTTGCAATATATAAATACTTTCAAAACAGTTAAAAAGCCTTATTCTGATAAAATAGTCAAGATGTGCAGAGCAAAAAAGAATGTTTTTAAAATTAACACGAAAAGAAGTAAATTAAATTTGAAGTAACATCACAAATTCTGAAACAATAAAAATGAGATGTGAATCTTTCTGAAAACGCTTCTCACGAATTTTTAGAAAATACAATAACCGTGTTTAACATTTCAGTTGGAAGATTCCTTTGAAAGAAAAGAAACTAGAGAACAATTTCTGTTCCAGAAATGCAAATAGAATCAATACTTCTATGCAGTCATTTTTCCCCCAACATATTTTTTCTTTCACAGAAAGTAAGCTGGAGATATAATAAATAACATATTTAAATTTTACGATATTATATTTCTCTTCCTCTATTGGCAATTTCTTATCACATGATAGAATGAAATTCCACCAGCTTTATCTTCCTAAATACAATAAAATTCAAAATTGGAACAATGGTTGGCAACATTTTCTTATTGTATTTATTTATAATGGATGAGTCATGTTTTCGGTACTAGTCTATCTCTTTAATAATCTGCAATGCTAATAATAAAAACAAATAAATGTCTCACTTTGCTGTCTACATTATAAACCGTTTGATCTAATGTAAAAGATTTTGCTTTCTCTCTACAGCTATAATAAACATAATTTAAATTGTTATAAGACATAATATTAAAATCTTTATTTATAAAAACATATTTTAACTGTTACAGTTGGTTGTTATTTGTCGATTAAAATGCAATCAAATGTATATGTTGTTGGAGCAATAAATATAAAGTAAACTCCCGATTGTTTACGATTGTTGACTTGAAAGTGCTGTTAAAAAAATTCTACCTCATGTGAAAAAAGATATTTTATTAAAAAAAAATTAAATAAATAACTAGTTTTCTTCGTGTAAAATAAACTAATCATTTATTATCGTTATGTCTCTAATTAAATTATAATTGCATATATATTATTTCCTTCAAAGCCTTTTGATATTGATTCGAGTTTCTTTTTTCTGTTTTTTTTTTCAGATTATCAGCAAATCTTGCTTATCCGTGATTTATTATGCAATAGAATTCTTTTGATATCGAGAATATGGAAGAGAACACCAGCAAACCACTTATTCTCTTTAATCACGGCTGCTATTTATTAACAACGCAATGAAATTTTGAAATTTTTTAACAATAATGTTCTAAAATATTGTTGTAAAAATTATTTGTCTGAATTATTATGAACTCCATAATGCGAATAACTCAAAAATTACGAATAATAATAACTCAAACATTACGAATTATTGAGTTTCACCATTAAATAATTTGATTATTTTTTCGTCGCAATTAAGTTTTTTTTCCCCATATTAGCTTTTATAAATATTTTCATAGTGATTTGTAAAACAGTTATTATTGGTTTAGTGCAGTTCTTACAAATTGTTTGGTTTATCAATCCCTTTAATCATATTTTTCTTCATTTTTAAACCATTAACTTAAACACTTACTTACTTTAACTTTATTTTTTTTTATTTTTTTATTTCATTAAATCCAAAGTATAATTTAGTTGGATATTATATGGTTTGAGGAAAGTTATTTTTCAATGTGAACTCAATTTGGCGAAGAACTTTTATAATTCATATTATCCATCAAAGTTTAAAGACCTGTCTTCATCTCCAGAGGTTGAAAGATTTACTTTTTGTATAATTTGTATATTAGGAAATCAAAAATTAAATTAGGAAATAATAATATTAGGGAACAAATGAAAGTGGATATGTTAGGTGATATCATAAATTTCATTACTACGTATGATTTACTCGCGATGAATACAAAGTACGGTTGCAGAATCGGCAGTATATAGAAGCACTTTCTCTCCTCCATCCCGAGGCTGAATACTATATCCACCTTTGGATCAATGGAGGCCGACGAGCGACTCAGCTGCTCCTTCTCTAAATATCTGATGAAAACATTCATCATATATTTAGAGAAGGGGCAGATGCTCGCGGAATATTAATTCAAATAGATAACGGATCATCTGCAAACTGAGGGAAGCTGTTAAGTCTAATCAACCAGTTTGCTGTTAATGAGTAAGGAGCGAAACTGCTATACTTATCGCCAATAATATTTTGTGTATATTTTTCAGTATACAGATGTTAAAATCATAATAGTGTACTAAAAAGCATAATATTTTTTGGTGATTAATATGTTCTTCATTTTATATATTGGTTTTAAATTCTTTATTAGATGTCTTGTGGAATGTTTGAAAATTTTTTTTAATAAAACACTAATAGACAGTACCAATACTAAGGAATCGAAATTTAACCCTTAACTGGGGAGGTGAAATTTTAGGACTTAACTGGGGAGGTGCGGTCTACGAGACCGCATTTCATTTACACTCAAATTAAATTTTCTAATGAATGTATTAGTATGAAATACTGCCAATATATTTTGCAGATATGTAAGATATGTAAGGAAAAAGTAAATGCGTTGGAAAATACATTTTCTTCTCAAATTACATGTTACAATAAATAATATTCTTGAAAAAGCATATTACTTTTTACTTTTTAAATCATATTTATTTTTATAGTATATGAAGGTATATAGAAGACAATATAATGTAAAATTCAACAATTATATGAAAAATAAAAAAAAATGACAATGGGTAAAATTGGCCTTTTTTTTATCGGCTTGTGTGACTTTCATAGCACGGTTTTCTAACGCATTTTAAACATACAGATTAAGAACTAGTATAAAAATCAACCTATAAATTCTGTATCTATATCTCTTGGTATATTAATATATTTTATAAATTTTTCAAAATACATTATCACTAAAAAAATTGATTATGTTTGAATTTACATATCAAAATCAGTTCAATGCGAACTTTCATCGAAAAACTCTTCTATATAATTATCATTATCACTAAAATCTTTTTCTGCTTCATTTAAAAGTGTCTGGAGCACTGCTTCATAATAGGATCAGTAAACTGGATGATACTACGGGGCCTAAGTTTTAGCGCCATCTGCTAAGCCTTGTTTATCACTGGGACACTAACAGGCAGATGCGGTCTTAGAGACCGTGCTCGAAGAAATAACTGAATTATTTTAAAAAGCATCCGCTGAAATCGGTTGAAAAAGTGCACGTGTATTGAAGGTTACAAAACAGGACGTTACAGGGTCAATCCATTCAGTTGAGCTAAAAATAGAATAGGGGTGATAGAAATCCAACGCTAGCGGTCTCACAGACCACACGTAACCAGTTAAGGGTTAATAAGATTAATCGATTATCCGGGATTTAATTTCTCAAAATATTAAATCTTTTGTGGCCAAAAAATATGGTAAGAATATAAAATTTGAAATTATTCTACTGAGCACCGCAGTTACCGCAAAAACTCTGCTTTGCAATTCCTTTTCTGAAAAATGAAAAACATAAAAGTTAATATCTTTGAAATTATGATTAGATGAAAATGAATTAGAAAATACAAGAATATTCTCAAAAGTTCATCACCATGCGTGGTTTAATTTCAATGAATATCGTACGTGAAACGTGGATTCACGACAAGTGAACTTACTTTCTGTCGAAGCTGACAGTATTTAACTTTGGATCAGTGGAGACCAACGAGCAAATCTGTTGACTGAGATTTTTTCTGATATTTAGTAGGAAAGTGATGCATTTTTCTGATATTTAAAAGAGAATATTCACAAAAGTTCATCACCATGCGTGGTTTAATTTCAATGAATATCGTACGTGAAACGTGAATTCACGACAAGTGAACTTACTTTCTGTCGAAGCTGACAGTATTTAACTTTGGATCAGTGGAGACCAACGAGCAAATCTGTTGACTGAGATTTTTTCTGATATTTAGTAGGAAAGTGATGCATTTTTCTGATATTTAAAAGAGAATATTCACAAAAGTTCATCACCATGCGTGGTTTAATTTCAATGAATATCGTACGTGAAACGTGAATTCACGACAAGTGAACTTACTTTCTGTCGAAGCTGACAGTATTTAACTTTGGATCAGTGGAGACCAACGAGCAAATCTGTTGACTGAGATTTTTTCTGATATTTAGTAGGAAAGTGATGCATTTTTCTGATATTTAAAAGAGAATATTCACAAAAGTTCATCACCATGCGTGGTTTAATTTCAATGAATATCGTACGTGAAACGTGAATTCACGACAAGTGAACTTACTTTCTGTCGAAGCTGACAGTATTTAACTTTGGATCAGTGGAGACCAACGAGCAAATCTGTTGATTGAGATTTTTTCTGATATTTAGTAGGAAAGTGATGCATTTTTCTGATATTTAAAAGAGAATATTCACAAAAGTTCATCACCATGCGTGGTTTAATTTCAATGAATATCGTACGTGAAACGTGAATTCACGACAAGTGAACTTACTTTCTGTCGAAGCTGACAGTATTTAACTTTGGATCAGTGGAGACCAACGAGCAAATCTGTTGACTGAGATTTTTTCTGATATTTAGTAGGAACGTGATGCATTTTTCTGATATTTAAAAGAGAAGTTTGTGATTCATTTATTATATTGACTTTAGTCTAATTAACTAATCTATTGCTGGTTGTCCAACATATAGAACGTTACATATAACAACATCGAGTATATTCATCAAAAACATATTTTAAGCATTTTTATTTAGCCATAAAATTAATATTCTTTTTAATATTTACAGTGTTTCTTGCTTTCAGTCTTTAGTTTATAAATCATTTTTAAGAGCTATGGAATCTTGTTACAATTTTCTTTCACTCACTCAGATGGTGCCAATCCTGAGGAATCAAAATGAAAATTAATCATATATTTAAACGACACGTAACTAAAATCTGAAAACATTAAAATAATATATTGCCGTCAAAAACCTATAAAGATTCCAAAATTTTAAGATTTTTGTACTGAATACTAAAAGCATTCAGTGTAGATAGAAATAATATATAAATAACATTTAAATACGAACCAATCATGTTAAATGAATATGTGTGATAATGTTTTTAAATGCAAAAATATTGAGGTATTAGGGCATTTTTAAGTTAAAAATTCGGCATTATATTGTACAGTTTATTAAACTATAGTTTTCTAGAAAATTATAAAAATGATAAATTTCACTTGCAGGCAAATTCAATTCAAAATCCCACTTATAGAAACTTCAAATTTTCTTTGGCTAAGAGTGATTATAATTGCTGTCACATTCTGCTTCTGTCCTCTGAGCATCCCCCTAATGAGTTCGAAGCAATATAATAAAGCCAAATGATTTGTTGGACACTTTTCAGTCTCCATTTTTTTATCTGATTGTCAACCGTGATATATTTGTACTTTTCATTTTTAGTTTTTGATTAATTCAAATGAATTATTTAGTTAACTTTCCAATTTTTTTTGTAAATTAGCCTTGGTGAAAGATAGTGGGTAATTTACCATTACAGCTGCATTTACAAATTTCGTTTTGAGGATTCAGATTATCAACTTTAAAGCCATTTTTAAAGACTTTCAGTATCTCGAATATATTTAATTTCTTTCAAGTGCCATTTCCCATTAATTTGGTTGAGTTTATTAAAAAAGCTGTATTTTCTCAAACACTGCTGCAGCCCTTATTAAATCAATAGAATCTCGATAGTATTTAACGTTCCATTTCTAAGGAGCTTTCCGAAGTTCCAAATCTAAGAATTCTAAATAAAGTCAAAGAGCTCTTTGAAGGCATCGAAGATCTGAAATCAACAGTTAAAAACATAGGAGATCAATATGCAATATAACTCACGCTTATGATTAAAATCTATAATTAAAAATATTTTCACGATAACAATTCCAAGTTAGTTTAGTTTCATTATGTTAATACTTTGGTCTACTTTGGGGCAGATCTAATTTTGAACCGCTATCAGATGACGAGAAACACATCTGAACTGGCACCCCTCTCCAAACTTCCCAGGAACACCAGCGGAGAATCATTTGACCCCGACGGCGTGCACCAGATCCAGAAACACGGCAGTTCTTTGGAGGAATAGGACCGCGAACTTGGTAAAATTCGATACCCATATCAAAACGTTTCTACCAGCTATTGGCCGTTTTCAGATACCAGAGCAGGAGTATCTATTGAGACAATAGATTCAAACGGCAAATGCAAGTTATAACCGCGAATGTGTTATAAATCTGAATATTAATTTGGCAATGAAATGCATATTTCCATTAGATAATTATTGAATTATGTGTCCCTAAAAATATAAACACGATAAATAAATAATTGGTTATGCAAGTTTATTTAGAACTAGTGGAGAGAAACCAGACTTTCATCTAAAAGATTACACGTTTTGTTATCGCCAATATACGAAAGTTGTCATTATCCACCTCTCTAAATTTTATTCTTTTGTTAAAAGTTTTGTGTCTTATCGAGCATTTAAAATCAACACTATTTTAATTTTATCCTCTTCCGAACGCATGCTATTCCAACTGCGAAATAAAATTAACCTTATCCTGAATATTGATAAAATGGGAAAATTTGTTTCCAAAGATTTAAGAAAATTTATTAAATTGAATTATTTGTAATTAGTGTTTTAACCGATAATGAAGCATCTATAAATAGCTTTTTTTCGAAGTACAACATTTGCATATAACGAGATTTTCAAAGATAAGATATTTTATATCTGCAGGCTCTTCGCTTGTAAATGATGCAATTTCACCAGGCACAGTTCTCCCATGAAACGATATTTCTATAAGCACAGTACCTGTAAATATGAATAGTAAATTCAAAGTATCTGTAAATAACTTTATTTGCGCGGAAACAGTATCTGGAAATAATTATTTGTAAACAAGTGCAGAACTCGCAAATAACCAAAACAATATTCATTTACATAATTAATCTATAAACTTCATTTGAAATTTCTAAGGTTAATTAATATAAAATTTCACATGAAATATCTGAAAATGAAAATAATACATTAATGTTCCAAGACCATTAAGTATTAAATAAAACTTGAATTTTTATAAAAAGTAAAAACATTGATTTGTTATATTAAATTTAAATAATAATGTGCAAAAATTAATGAAAGATATTGAGAAAAGAATGTTCTATTTAATTTAATTTTTGAGGGTTTTTTTCGTATAAATTCATATGAACTGTCTTAATTATTGTTATGCTATTTATAAAATTTAATATCAAATATCTTGCAACAAATGTAACGTATTTACGCATCTTTTGTTAATCAGAATTAGTGAATAAGACTTTGAAAGCTTATGAAAAGCATAAAATGTAATTATATTAAAGTAATAATTCATAAGAAAAATATTTAAATTGGAGAAATAAAAATGAAAAAAAAAATTTTTTTACATATATTCGTAAATTAGCTTAAATACTTTATTACGCAACTCTTATATATGAACGCTACACCCCACTGAATGCTTAATTAGTTATAATTTAGGCATTTAAAGTACATTGAAACAAACAACTTCCTTGTAACAACTCTCATTAAAACTTCTGAAAAGGTATGAAGAAATTTCATTTAATTACTTCATTCCTACACTGTTGGTTAAATCTCCCAACACATCCTGAAAGTGAGTGCGAAAGTGGATCACTTTATCTAAATTCAGTTGCATAACATTTAGTTCTGGAATTAAGTAAGTAATTCTGTTAATGTTACCTCTTTAAGTAACTCTCAGAATTTTTCTTTTAAAAATGAACAATTCGCGAAAGAATAAAGATAGAAAGATGCCATTTAAATAGAAAAGACGAAATTTAAACTCCTTTTTTTGCAATCAAAATGAAATTCTTTGTAATATAAATTGTTGCTTAAACAGCTAAAGGATTCTGCAATTCTTCAAGCCATGCATTAAGATAAAATATTAATGCATTGAGATAAAATATTATCATTACAAAGGATAAAACATTATTGTGGCGAAGAATAAGACATCATCATTACAAAGGAAAAACAAAAGCCATAATAAGTGACGGATCAGTTTACAAATATCCAATTCTCGTGCTTTGTTCAGAATTCAGTTTTGTTCAGATAAAGGACTTACATTTTTCGGAACAATAAGTACAAATTCCAATGAAATGAAAAAAACATTGACATCATAATTCTCGCTAAATTGCGTGTGGAAATCTTGCTTTTCATGTGATAGCAAATGACGGAGGAGCATAAAGCATAGGAAAGCCCTTATTCCAATCATTCTCAGATCCCCCCCCAAAAAAAATCAATCAAACAAACAAAACATATCGCTCCAACAACTTTAGAGGTATATAATATTCAGTAATTTTTTTTTTTAATTTTTACACAATAAACTACAGTTTCGTATTAAAATAGAAACCGAATTTTCATTTTCATCTTTTTTTTATATTTAAATGTTAATGATAGCTAAAATTACAAATAATTTTTGAAACACGCAGTACTTGTTAAATTACTGTAACTTCAAAGGACAAAACTACAATATTTCTTATGTGTGGGTAAAACTAAAAATCCTTTGTAAATAATTCTTTTTAAAATCGAGCATTTCATGGCACTCTGATTAAATTAAATAATTATTTCTTCTTATGCAATGGACTGCATATACATATCTAATTTTAAACTAAGAAGTTCATCGCCTTTCATTTAATTAACTTCCTACTTAAATGGCAAATTCTATTTCGGACATTTATTGTTGTTCAGATTCCTGTAATAACACAATAGATACTTGGAATATTTAAAAATTACCAAATCATTTCTGCATTTTAATTGACGTCATACTTTCATTTAATTTCATATGATTTAAATACTACAAATTCAATAAGTCGATCACACGCCAGACACATCATCAAAGGAGGAAGAGGTGAATTCCAAAAATTAAAATGGATGGATCAAATATACACTTAAAACATTTGAAACGAAAGACATTTTTCAATTCCTACTATTAGCTCACACTCTCTCTATATATAGCTTGTTCAAATTTCCAATCGTTGATAAAATACTTTTTATTCATCCACTCAATATCAAATACATTTTTTAAACTTGTAGTGGATGACACTTGATGTTAATACAGTTTTTTTCAATATTAATTAATTAATTAAATTTGTCCAGTAATTCCTATTTGGTCGCCAAATTCTTCGCCATGTCGCCAAATTTTGTCGCAAGCACTATTTTGCCACTTAATATTGTAATTCTGTCATATGTATATACATATTCATATTAATTGTAATTATTTAATAAAAAGTAACTAAATAAATGTTGACCTAAATAGGAATTGACTTAATTTTTTTATATATTACTTGTTTTAACATGAGCCAAATTAAGACCTATTTAATTTGTCGATATTTTTAACAGTGGGTAATTTTAATAAACTCTTTTGTACTTAACTTTGCCTTAGTAATCTCCTCATCAAAATCTTTTAAATTTTTATATTTTAATATATAGGAAATCTTGTACTGTTTTAAAAATCTTACAACCTATTCTATTGATTGCTTTATGTTTCTGTCCATTTCCTTCGTCTGTCATTTCATCTAAAATTGGAGCTTCAATCTGAGTGTCAAAAGTTTATTACACTATTGGAAAATATATAATGATTTTTGTAACAATTTTATAAAATTTCTTTTATTGATATAAAATAATTCACAGACAGCAATAAAAAACAATGTTTCAAGTTTTAAAAATCATAAAATACTTTTATACAGCCATTTATATTCCTATGAATATTTTTTTGTGGTTATTCGACTGTTTAAATTATAAAAAAAAATATTCATATTTGCTATTCTCACTCACGTTTGAAATTCAATCTTATCTATAATTAATATAATATTAAAAAAAACCACAACATTTATTAAAATTGTATTGATTTATTATAATTAAGGCGACAAGATACCTCAAATTTTTTTCTTTTTCTTTTACTTTTATTTTATATAAAATAGTACTCTCTGACTCCCCCCTAAAAATTTTTTAAAATAATTTAAATTAAAAAAATTGTGTTTTTTTTTCAAAACCCTAAGATTTTTTTAAATATGAAGATTTTTCTCCATTTTTTTCCAGGTAGCTATTAATATATTACATAAAACTTTAGTATGGATTTCGTCCAGTCAACAGTATTTAATCTTTTTATAATTTTTTTTATTGTAAAAAGCACAAAAAAGAATCTGAAAAATGCAGAACTTTGGACATTTTTGAAAATTTTACTATCTGTCTTATAGCTAATTCCATACTAAGTTATATAAAAAATATATTTCTGAACATCCCCCAAAAATTTCACACCCCTATCTCCATTTTTAAGAAAGCCTTAGACTTTCGAAATGTAGTATGTAAGCAAATACACAACATGAAGAAATTTATGCATTTAAAATTTTGATTAATCTACATCATAATATAAAATCTATCCAATTTGCCTGTAACTTTTACAAAATGTGATTCAAGATATTTTAAATCGTTTATAGTTAAAAAATGCATAAATTTATTGAAACAAAATAGTATATTTGTATATAAGATATAAAGAAAAACTAACGAAGTATCAAAACTTCACAAATCGTTATAATAACACCTTTAAAAAATTAATACGCATATCAAAATTTATATATTTCTGCTATACTACTAGCTATTTCTGCTATTCTGCTTGATCGATGCAGTTGTAACTTTTTAGCATTACAAACGACACTGTGGAAAGTCTCATTGAAGTTTTGTGTCATGCGCCGAGTACATCGCTCTAATAGCTCATTTTATTCAAGCCTTTGGTAAATTGGCAATATTTTTAACAAATAAGCTTCTTTTACACGTGTTTGAATCTGACATTATTTACTCTCCTGCCATGCATAAAAAAATCTTCAATAACTTAATAAAAAATGAAACTATAACTCTAAAATTTTACAGGAACATTTAGAAAGACCCAATTTATCACATGAGCCTAGAAAAAAATTCGGATTTTTGATGATTTTTCTAGTTTTTATTTAGAACTAGTCAAAATGAAAACTACTTGAATTCCATTACAGCCGTGGAATTTTTGTAAAATATGCTTACAATATTTAAAATATTATAATATTCATATTTAAAATATTCAAATTTATTAAAGTAAGAGAGAGAAATCGGACAACTAGATTGACAAAAGATTACGTCTTTGAACTTTTCAATTAGTGTAACAAACGGTTTGCTGTAACATAGTTCTGAGACAAAAAAAAATGGCTATTGGGATTTATTGTAATGCTTTTCGCATTGTCATTAATAAATATATATTTTCCTCTTCCAAAATAAAACTGTGGAATTCGGCAAAGTAGTGAATTCTATGAGTGCATGAATTCATATTTTTAGGCTCCCAAACATGAGCGTTGTATATTTCGTAGTATAATTAACAAAATATATCATGCACTCCGTTTTTTCGAAGGAAAGAAGTAAAATTTGACAAAGAATTGCAATTTTTGGAATCTGATGATATACCAAATTTCATTTATATAAGTTATTCCGTTTTTAAATTAACTGTCTTGATTAGTATTGAGCTAATTATAAAATTTCACTTTAAATATCTTTCAATAAAAATAATATTATTAGACATCATTAATTAATCTGAAATACTGAATGAAACTTTTATGAAAAGGAAGTAGAATATTTATGTTATTTAAGAAAATGCAAACTGGGAATTGATTTTGTATGCGAAATCTTAGTGTGTATACCTTCATATACGTACAGGCTGTACATATCTTCGATAAAGCCATAGTTGCATGCAAATACAAACACTAGTAACATTCGTTTTATATATACAGATTTATTTAAAATGAGTGTGAAGAAATCCAAGTAATCAGAAGAACAAATACAAATGATTAAAATTTAAAAAAAAGAACATAAGCATGCATTTTGCTTTAAATCTGAAAACAATCTTTTTAGCAGAACATGGAACAACTATCTTTGCTAAATCAATGCAAAAAAAAAAAATGATCATTTATCTTCCACTTCTCCTTCCATTGAATTCTTTTTCTACAAATTTTCACCCGTGTATGAAAAATGAAGAGGTATTTAGAAATCATTTGGAAACAATTTAAAACTTGCCTTCCGTCTTAATGGATTTCTGAGAGAGAGAAAAAAAAAAAAACCTTCAAAACTTGGATCAAATTGTCGTACTTAAACAAAGTGAGAAGATAAATGAGAAGGCTATAAAAAAAGAGATCATACATAAATACATAATTTGGAAACAAACATATGCTCTAAACGAAAGATTTCTTTTTAAAAAATGAGTATTTTTAATTTCAAAAAGTCAGAGATAATGGATAGAAAGAGATGAAAGCGATATCACAATATTTTGCTTGCTGTTTTATTATCTTATCGTAGTTTTCCCAGTGAGAAATTGATTATTGTACTTTTTTGCTTATCTTTTAATACAGGACATAAATGTGAATTTAAGGACAAAAATGTAGTTTCAAGAATATAATTATATTTTAATGGGATTCAATCATATTTTACAACGTTTACAGTTCAAAAGTTTAGATCCAATAGTCAAAATTGCTTAAGAATGACTAACTGAAAAATAAAATAAAAATTTCTGGTGTTTGAAATTTACTTATCAGAAGCGTAATATGAAAGTGGATTTAATGAGAGAAAGGAAATAAAAGCAAAAATAATTTTCATTCTTTGAATAGTCACCTTCGGTAATCATTTTTTGTTTCATAAATTGTATTAATTTATTCATACATTCGTCTTTAATTAAATATATCTTTTCGCATCAAGTAAAAATGTTATTTTAAATTATATTTTAATTTAATTACAGAGTTTACGTTTGGTTAGGTTGTCATGAATAAAGTGGTTTAAAATTATTGAAAAAAATGTGCTCAATCCATACAATTGCTGAAGGTTTTGAAAATGTTTTATTTTACGATACTGTAGAAAGTATGATGTGTTATGGGGACATGTCAGCTGATGATCTGATTTCTCAAATTTTATTCAATATTTAATAAGATTTGGAAAATCAGTCCAATGGTTGAATTTGAAGGGCTCGGTCTAGGTTTTTTCCCCATAAAGAATAAGCGGCTAAATATTGCTGTTCAGATTTCTATAAAAAAAAATGAAAGGTATTTAAAGGTAAGTAATAACTGAATGAACTTTGATTTGGTAAAACAGATATATTGAAATAAGACCAGTGATTGGGGATATATAAGAATGATAATTTATCATGTGTTTTCCACATAGAACTTTTAAGTAACGTATTGTGATAAAAAATTAATTCTGTTATTTTAATAGCCAGCATCTATTTTGATTATTACGCTCATGTATTTTCTAAGTGTAGTCAAATCAAATGTTGACATATTTGCATAGACAACTCTTTGAACATTTCATGTGACATCGGATAACAAGTTATCAAACTGTGTGACTATCTAACATTCGTATTTCTCATATAACAGGCCCGAATGATGATATGGCACATTAAACTTTTTAAGTGGATTAGAAGAAATATCTTTCTCTTTTCTGTGTTATAACTGATTGTAGATAAATATATTATTGCCTTCAGCTTGAAATACTGCTTTATTACTGTAAGGCAATACAATTTTGTTTGGAAGTTCTTTAAAATCTTACAAACATTCTAAAACTTATTCGATTTTAAACAAAAATTCTAAAGTTAATTCCATACTCTTAAAATCCATATACGATTTATGCGCATGTTTTGATTGAAGAAAAATGTACTGCATTGGTGAAATTTAATCATTTAAGTTGAAGATCATTTTTTAGATTAGCTGAGAAATAGAGAGTATTGGACAAATGTATAATAGAATGAACTCTATATATACACTCCGCAAATAAATGTAGGTAACATGTCTATCGAAATTTGAAATTTGAAAATAATTTATTGAGATAAGAATCAGTAAGATCAAGTAGCGAATCAAGAAAATTTTTGGTTACCAATAAATCCGATGAACCTGCTGATCATGGGATTCGCCTTTCAGCAAACCTTTCAGTGCAATACGAGCTCAATCCTCCATGAGTCAAGGCAATGTTTCAGATTGCGTAAGTACACTTTATTATCAATATTGAAATAAAAAATATTTTATCCTTTTAAGTTTATGGAGTTTCATAGATAATTAAAAAAATAGAAATTAGTGTAAATTCGGTTACATCTATCCGTCGAAAAAAGGTTAAGATCTCAAATAAAGATGGCAATTCTCATCCCTTAAACCACCGTATTCAAATTCGTAAGTATTTATTCTTTTAATTAATTTTTGAGTTTTAGTTACTGTTTTTTATAAATCTTTCTTCCTGGACAGGGTGTATAATAAGAAGTCGAATAAACCTGATAATGGGTAACGAGGTATTATTCCACAAAAAATCACGGAAGTACAAACGATGAGTAAACAAAAGCAACACATCCAGAAATCAACAACAATCAAACATCAAATCTTAATTAAACAGCCGCAAAAATGGCTGTCAGAGATGACTTTGCTATTAAACACCCGTTTTCATTCCATTCATTTTTGTTCTCGCTGTATATAAATTATCCAGCAGGAAAAAGAGCATTCTAGAACAATCCCCGGAACGAAAGCATTGATAAATAAGAATCAAGTAAGATTTACCTTAATTCTTATACTATCAAGAACCTTCGTTTTTGTGGTCAAATCGCCTATAGGTTCACAAGGCCAGAGATAAATGAACTTTGAACTATTTACCTCCACTAGAATATCTGTAAATGATTCTAATTTATTAAGAAATCAACTTTGCTGGGAATCAATATTACAGATTCATAACGATATTTTTGACTTTTAATTATTGTAATCAAATAAAATGAAAAATTAGAAACAAAAATTGGATCGGCACTTCAGAAATTGCGAATGGCTGTCCAAAATTTATAAGACTACAACTACCAATTTTTCTCACTTAAGTATTATAATCCAAGAAAATGCAAACTTTTTGATCAAATAGCTTCTAAGAAAATTAATCATTCTTTCATAACATACACTGAATAAAATAACAATAAATTTTTCCTCTGTTATATAAACATTAAAGAAGAATACATTGTATATAAAAAAACAGTTACAAGCTTGTATTTCATAACATTGGAATAGATAATATATTTTTTATTCGAAAGGATCTTTACAAACTTTGCGCCGAGTTTTGCGTCACATATCTTACAGAAAAAAAAGTGCTAGTCTTGAAATACTACAAATAATAAAAGCGAAAGTAAAAATTATGTTTTGTAATTGTAACCATAAATTTTAATAATAATTGTCCAGCAAATTTTATTATAACCATAAATTTTGGGAACTAAAATAATCTTAATTTATTGCTGTTTTTCTCTTTTAAATATAAGAGGGAGGGCTATAACAAGAAAATCTTCTGATAGTCTTATAGTTAAACTTTTGTAAAATTCTTAAAAATGTCTGTACAACTTCACTTGCTTAATACATAACATATATTTAGAAGATAAACAAGAAAATTTGAAATTTTGTAAGAAAACAAATATTAATTCATATAAATGTAGAAATTAATAAATAGATTTAGAAGTTTATGATTTCATATTTTTAGCTAAATATTTCTTAGATGAACATTAGAACGATTGACATTATCCAGTCTTAAACCATACATCCAATGTATACTAAAAAAGTCGAAAGCTATATAACCAAATTTATTAATCCAGATTTCTAAACAACTGTTGTTTAAATCAAGAACATAAATAAAGAATATCAGTTAAGCTACTAGATTTGTGAAGCCATAGTGTCAGTTAACTGAACTATAATCAGCAAAATAGATGTCCTACCTTGTAGCAATAGAGAGTTACTCAAAACCACCAGTGAATAACCTTTGTCTATTCTATCGTTTCTACAACTGATCAACATATTTAGCAAATAACAGCTTTCCATTGAATACAAGTAACCATTAGTCAAGTTACATTGCAGATATCGCGAACCATTGATCCAAGCTGGCGATTTGGCAGCCTTATTCTGTCACCGATGCAAAGACCTCAGAATCTGTCATTCAGATAAGGTACTTTGATAATGAATGGTCATGCGGGGACATAGCGAAGGTCCGTTCTCCTAAATCTAGGTTTCCAAATTATTTTATCGGCTTCTGTTGATCAATTATTGAAATCAACCGATTGTTCTTAGGCGGGAAAGTATCATTTATCGATCGATCTGTCGTTAGTAGATGACGCATTCTACGATTAAATGGTTTATAGTGTTCATTTAATCGTTGAATAAATTGGGTAGAAACCATATGTAGATTCTTTATTGTTTTACTTTCATCTCTTTATCACGAAATATGTGAGCTTCAACTCAAAATGTTTCTGAATATAACAAGGAAATTGCCGATTTACAAAATAGTATTTAAGTATACACATCTAGTTTTTTTTAAATATTCCGAGCATGCAGAATCCTTTTAATTTCTAATTTTTTAGACAATTACTCCTTTTTTTTTATTAGTTTACCAAATAAAAGAGATTCGTTTAAAAGGTGAATATTTTTTCCTATAAGTTTTCATTCAGGACTAATTCCACTTTCAACAAGAATAAAGGACCTTTTCTGATTGGAGTTTTTCACGTTATTTTTGAAGTCGTATCTTTTATATGAATTAATTTTATTTTCATGAAATTCTGCCACATAGTATTTGATGCAGATGTCTCGTAACTGAAAAGTTTAAATTATAGATCCCAATATCTACATAAGTTTGTAATAATTTAAATGATATATTTTCTGAAACTAAATAGCTTCTAATCTCAGGAATTCAGGCTTCATTTTAACTTCTGAGTAACGCGGAATATTTCTCAAGTTGACTGTAGCAAGCTTTGATATCAAAACTTTTTTCTACAAAATTACATTTTAAGACTAAAACGATTGAAAATATTTACACATGCTCTCTCTCTCTCTCTCTTCCACTTTCTGCCTCCTCTTAGACTTTGCTTCCGCTGGTATTGGTTCTTTCGAAAAAAGCTCACTAATACACACAAATTGAAAATTATATTAAAATCATGAAAATAAGAAATATTGTTAAAGAACTCTACGCCTGATTCTCCCTAAATCCAAAATACACACACATACACACTACACTACACACACACATACTACACACACACATACTACACACACACTACACTACACACACACATACTACACACATACTACACACACACTACACTACACACACACATACTACACACACACTACACTACACACACACATACTACACACACACATACTACACACACACTACACTACACACACACATACTACACACACACAAACTACACACACACATACTACACACACACAAACTACACACACACACACACACTACACTACACAACACACACACTACAATATAGACACACACACACTACACTGCACAATACACACACTACGCTATAGACACACACACTACACTATATATATATACACACACACACACTACACTACACATTACACACACTACACTACACATTACACCATTACACACACTACACTACAGACACACGCACTACATTATATATACACACATACACACTACACTAGAGACACACGCACTACACTATATATACACACATATACACTACACTAGAGACACACGCACTACACTATATATACACACATATATACTACACTAGAGACACACACACTACAGTGCACACACACACACTACACTATATATACACACACTTTACACTACACATGCACACACACTACACCACACACACACACACGCACTCATGCACTCATGCACGTGCATACAGAGATAGAGAGAGAGAGAATGAAATTTAAACTCCCCAATCTAATTTAGAAATGGAGTATTCTATTTCACTTCCATCTGCCCCTCTAATCTCTTCTTTCTGAAACAATCATAAAAGCCCAAGAAGTATTATCCTTAGGATATGAGGTAACGGTTTAAGAATTTTGTAACAAAGGAGGGACAGTGTACTTCAAAATACTTTAGACTTATTCTTCCGGGTTTGGCAATAACAATGAAGACAGCAATTCTAAGGACATTTTTTAGGTTATAGAAAACATAGCATAAAAGACAAACGGTCTCAAATAAAGATGATTTGAAATAATGGAGAGAAATTACTCATACCACAGCAATTAAAGAGATAATTATTGCACATACTTTTTTTGCAGAAACTCTCTACTCAAAAAAAGTTGACACTTCACTGGCGATGTATAGCAGTTCTTCCAGATATAAACAGTGTACTCAAAACTTTAAAACTTTGTGTTAACCCTATATAAAATTTTTATGCAATATTTCTTGTTCAGGAAATTTATTACTTTGAGCGTTGATACAATGAATTTTCACAAGCAAAGGAAGCAGAATTATACTGACAGCTACTGAAAAAAATTCTAACATCGAAAATTTTAATACTAAAAAAGCCTCCTAACTCTTCCAGTACGAAATATACAAAGAAGTATAGCACTCTTCAAACAATTCTGATCTGAAGATTTTGATAAATCCCATTAGTCCATATATCTTCTCGAGTTCAAAATATATATTTCTGGTCTCTTGTCTTCTATTTGCCAAATTACAGGATAAAAATAAAATGAAGTTGAACATTTGTAGGATAACATTTAAACGTGGTACAAAATTGATGGCAAGGCAGACAATGTTATAAAATTTTGACGAAATGCTTCCCCAAAAAGGAACATTTTCCATGAGAAAATAAAAATGTAACTCAGTAAAATTCATATTAATATGAAAATATAATACAGTAAAATAATATGATACATAATTTACATAAAACTTTGTAGTAAAATAATATGAATACATCTTACAATACTCTTTTCTAAGAAATTCATGCGAGTTTTATGGTAGTCAAATGATTTGCGATTTTACTTATATTTTAAAACTATTTCACTTATTTTATTAACCCTGCCATTTTGTGCATGTTTATGTACTGAGAAATACAAAATTATATGTTCCAATTAGTATGTTCTAAAGGTAAGGATAATATTTGCAAATACTTTATTAATACTGATTTTCTTCGAGCGAGTAAAGATTTCATAGACGCACATTTTTATCTTCTAGTATCCAAAGAAAAAATGAAATAATACAAATACAGAGACAAAGCATTGCAATCTTCAAAATATCCCAACCCAGATTTAGAAGAATCTGAAATTTAAGATTTCCCTACTCCTAAAAATTGCATTTTTACAATTATGTCTATTTGTTTATGAATTCGGTAATAGAAAAACTGTTTCAGTGAAATTTGAAATATTGTCTGAATCAGATCTAATGATTTGTAACAGTTTTTAAGCGAAATTCTTGTAGAAGAACTCTTCTGTAGGTTTATTCAAATTTAACTTAACGTAATAATTATGAAACGAAGACAGCTAAATGAGCTAATTGGTATACATACTTATAATTTAAAGTGTAGATATGCATTGAATTTGGAATAAATTTGTTAATGGATTGAAGGTCTGTCGACACGAGTTTCATGAGCATATAAACGAGGTAATTAAAAAATGTAACGTCTTAAATGCCTGAAACTTGGTAAGTGGTTTTGTCAGTGCAGTTGCAGTCCTCGGTAATATCTTGAAAGAAATTTCTTTTCGGATTCAAGGCTAACCAAAATATGTGATTGGTTCTTTTAATTCTTGAGATCGATTTTAGCAGTACTTTTCATACTCGGTTTAGAAGGAAGAAAAATTCAATGGTGCACTTTATCAATTATATCTTAAACAAATGATATCGAATTAAAACAAATTATATCTAATTTTTGAAGACATTTGAGTTGGAAGCAAGAGTTGAGGCCAAATATACACTCTGTCTGAAAAATAAACGTGCTAATATAATTAATTATAGGATTACAATTGAGAAAAGGCAATTATCGAATTAGATGAAAAAAAAAACAATAATGGTTGATGGCGATTTGAAAAGACGCTTTTGTCAATATTATTTTGAATAGATTGCAAATTTCACTAAAGAATTATTTAAACGGTTATCCCAAATTAACTTATGAAATAGATAGTTCCTCACGTTGTCTAATTAAAATTTTGTTAGACAAAAATTCTCTTTTGATATTAAATTCAAAATATATCATTTCTTTCAGCAAAACTAGTTTTCACACCATAATTAGTTTTTTTTTAATTAATAATCCTCTTTAAGAATCTTAGTTCCCCGGAATCTAATCTTAGAATCCCGGATTTCTAAGAATAATCCCGTTAATTAAATTTCATTTCAAAAGAAGTAATGTTTGTAAAAAATATCGTTCCATAATAAAGGAAAGATAAAAGGATAAAATATTTTTAAAATTCGTTTTCTTAAAGAATACAATATTTATATGATTTGCCAAATAGTTACAATTCTGTATAAAGTAAAAATAAATCCATAAAACTCAATGTATGAAATATAAAGAAATATACTTCATAAAACTTTCTTCCCATTTTTATATAAGAATTCCTCGAACAATATAGACTAAAGTACTACCCACACCATTCCAGAGGTAACAACAAAAGAAAAGGGATTCTCGCGCTCCATTTTAGCTCAACAGCCTTTAATTCATTCCTTCTTTCTTCTTATATTCTTTTACAGTACTAGTAATTTATGGTCTTTTTTGTTGAATAAAAGATGTTTCACGTTATTTTATCATTTATTTAGTACTTTCATCGGATTTTGGAGCATTAAGATATTTTTTTCTGAAGAGTATAAAAGAGTCCTTTTTCGCCAAAAGATTTTAAAAAAAAAACACTAATGAACGTAATAAACGTATACCAAGATCAGCTTTCACTAAAGCCGCTTCAGAAGTGATCATGATTCCAAAGTTCACTCATTTATTGGAAGTATCATCTAATTAAATCTGCTTTCTAGAATTTTGATTGATTGATAGCTGAAACATTCAGAATCCTGAATATTCTATGACTTTATTGGGACTCCTACGGACAGCACCGAAAGAAATTTGTATGAAATTTTAGACCATATCCGATAAAAGGTTGGCTGTCTGTTGATTTGTTTGTTCGTGCGTTTGTAAAAGCGTAACTCACACAGTGGTAGTGGTCTCATCTACTTTCTTGCATGCTCTTTAATAAGTGTAGTTATGCTATTATTAACCAAATTCCAATCGCAAACTATAGCTACTAAAGAGTTTACTAGGCACGATCTTTGATAAAAATTCTTTGGACATTAACCGATAACATGACACTAATACAAAAATTCTAGAAAAATCGAATATATATTTTCTACATTGTTTTATTGCAATTGTAATTACAAAATTGCATCGAAATTTCTTATATTTAAGTAGCAGCACTTTTAAGTTATTGCTTATCTGTTCTTGTGAAAATACAAACCACCGGAGGGTAAATTCTATGATGAATTTGAATCTAAATTTAATACGTACATGCTTTTTAAATAATAAATTTGTGTGGTAATGTTTTTCTATATGAGAGTCTTCCTTACGTAGTTACCTTGTTAACTTATATTTGAACAATCGGGCAGACAGACTTCCTTTCACTGTGTTCCATTTCAATTTAGATAGAAATCTATAAATTTATAGTACAGACCTTACATTCGCTTAGGTCGAAATATTTTTGTGTTATTGTATTCACATACCTATAGACAAGAAACTAAAAATATGTTTTTCTGAGTTCTGAAATACGATAATTCTTCAGAACCAGGAGTTCGAATTTTTGACGATTACAATATATTCACTTTGTGTACTTATAGAAGAAAATAATTCATGCTCATTAGCTCTGGTCTTTACAGATGCGAAGAAAATTATATATTACAAAGGTAAATGGCATTACAGATATTAATAATAATAATGATAGCTTTGATAATTATATCAAAAAATTACATTTAAAAAATACAAATTAATTGCTTTTGCAAGAAAATGAGTTAAAACATAACTTTTAAAAATTCAAATGTTCACATTCTTTAAATCTTTCAGAAGCTAATTAATAAATTCAATTTTTATCAAAGGCCTCTAGAACTAATTAAAATTTCCTTTGATGAACAACCCACTGTAGCTTTTTGAAGAGCAGTGACAAAATAATTTTCCATCGCTACAGGAGAAAAAAAAAATAATCATGAATTTTTTTTCAGATAGTTACTGGAGTCCCTGCCTCTTGAAATCAGTAATTACTCCAAGAATTGAAAAACTGATTCTTTCACAGATTTTGAACTTCTTCGGCTTAAAAAAAGTTTTGAAAAAGATCCCATCAGATCTCCCCGAAACCTTTTTTTCTTCTTCGGTCTTCTGAAAATCATTTTGTAAAGAAACAAAATGCTGCTACATATTTTTTTCTCGCTCCGTGACATTTTTAAGGTCTTATTGTTTCCGTTCGATGTAAAATAGTTCCAAATCTTTAGATATGTGCTTTGTATTTTCATTTTTCAAATAGAATATCTAAGTACTTATAGTCATAAACTAAGCAAAGACATCATTAGATATCTTTAACGGGCAATGCTTGTGATGTTTTTTACAAAATGAATCAGAGCATGTTGAATTTTTTTCAAATAGTTCTTCTGTGTTATCTTTTTGAACGAATCTTTCTGTCTTTCTTTCTGAATAAATCTGAATTTGTTATATTATACTTCCAGTGAATGAACTTTTCTCTCGTATGTTTTACGAGTACGCCTTTGTAGGAGTCCCCCCCCCCCCAACTTTTCATTAATCCTTTCGAAACGGCAAAGTTGGATTACGTTTTGAGCGCCCACATTTCTTTTACTACTCCTTATTTCTCACAGAAAATATTTAAAATTCAACTTTTAATCAATTGCCGTGTCTTTACTTTGATGATTGACTGAAAAACTATGAACAAATATTGAATTAAATTCAAGGTAATTATAGGAGTGGTCTTCATTAATTTCTTTTGCATACTCTCTAATAAGATATTATCCACTTTCCTCTATTATGCATACAATTGTTTATCTTGGGGAAGGTCAAAAAAGCAAATTATATTCAGATTTTTATGTTCAGAAATTCGCACAGGAGGGATTCATGTTTCCTAGCATAGTAAAAAAAAATAATTTACACATTTTGATAGATTGAAACTTAGAATTAAGGTAATTTTAATACTAAATTCCCTGCACTTTCTGAGTTGGCACATTTGCATGATCGAATAAGACTTACAGATGGTCAATGATTGGTTATCTTGGTGAAGGCTGTGAAGGCCACAGGAACTCATACTTTTATTTTACTGTACGTTGTAGATGAGCGTTTTATGTTTCCTAGAAAAATCGCATATACATTATGAATATCATTTGTTTATCAGATTAAATAATATTGTCTATCCGATTAAAATAAAAAAAAATTATGGTAATTTTAATACAAAATTTTATTTATTTAAATTTTTGCACTTTTTGAGTTATCACTTTTACATGCACCAATGTTCAAACTTACAGACGGTCAGAACGTTCAAGAATGATGTAAAAAAAATATGACACAGATCTACATTTCAGGTGCTAAATCTCTGTATTAGATTTTATCCAACTGCTAAAATATATCACATAGAATGCATGGATTCATAAAATGTATAATTAGTGTATACATAAAATATGGTGCATAAATTTGATTTAAAGCATGATATAAATATATATATTTGGTTTGAAATCTACAAAATACAATTTCAAAATACAAATTCAATTTTTCTGAGTTATCGCTTTCACATATAGACAGACAGCGTGATAAACAATAAAATACAATTACCAAAAAATAATTTTTTTGAACTCATGGAAATCTGAAACAGGGAGATTCGATAAAATGTTGAGTTCGAAATTTCCGAAGATTACAATACTTTCTCTTAGTGTAACTTCATATACTAGAAAGTAAAAATAAATAGCGACCAATGCTTGTTATTCAACCAAAAAGTGTTTTAATTCGTTAAAATTTTGCTGCGTCGACAAAGAAAGCAAAGAAAATCGACATTTAAGTTTGAAAAGTTTTTTTTACCCATCTGTTGGATCCTAAATTTCTTACAGATTTACAATTTTAATGACAAAAGCTCACTAAAATTTATTTGTCTAGTCTAATGCTGTATTGTGTTCACATATTAGCACATTATACCAGACACTCATTTCTAGAGGTAATTATAATCTTGAAGTCAATTTTCTAATGGTCACATTACTTTGTTTATGCAAAATGCACCCTAATAAAATACAGATATTTTAACTTTTTTTTTTAAATTGATGCATGAGTAAGCATTTCGCCGAAATGAGATTTAATATTCCAAAATATGATAAATGAAGAACATTAGAAAAAAAATCCTATATTTAACAGCCTGGTGTCCAAAATGATGGTCTTCTGATTACGATAAATTTAATCGAACATTTTTGAAATTAAATTATCTCCTTTTTTTAAAAAAGGACTTTACACTGTGTCTTTCTGCCATTCTGGAAAGCCAAATTATGATGCAACTTTTTATTGCATATTGAGAAATTTTAATTTTGAAGTAGGGTTGTAATTAAATTTTAAATTTTTTAACTAATGTGAGAATTTATACTCAAGAGTAAAACTAATATTATCTTATCCGTATTTTTGTATATCCAATTATATAAAATTATATTCTACTAAAGCATAAAATGTTAAATATTTAGGCTTAAGAAAGGATAATATATCTTCATACACCTTGTAATGATATAGAAAAGGACAGAAATATTTATAAATATGCAAAATGTAAACAATTATCTTCATTGTTTAGTCTTGTGTATTAATCTTTCCCCAAATAAACACAAAGTAAAATTTAAAAAGCTTTATGAAAATCAGACAAAAAATGAACGATATGTTTATAGTATATTTGCCAACAATAGAAGACCCCCCCCCCGATAAAATTTTCAGCGTGATAATCAAGGGATTTTGAATTTAATTACCGACTTGAAAAGTATTTTTATAATATGCATGCACAAATATATTTAAAACTTCATTTAAATCAAAGAAAAACATGTGCATCCACAAAATTGGAATAATATAAAAAACATTTTTGAAAATACATTTTTAAAAATATTTTTGTCCTATAATAATATTAGTAATCGTCATTGAAAGATTCCAAAATATCGTTTAATTTGTAAGTAATTATTAAAGCCAATTAGACTAGAGATGTATGTTCTGACTTCTAAATTGAGTGTGTCTATTTTGTAACTTTATTTCCAATAGTTTGCTTTGAATAATGCCAGCACTCTCTTTAATGATAAATAATCTACTGAAAAGATAAAATTTGTTTCAAGAATATTGCAATAATAAATAATAATTGTCTGATATCTGAGAGAGATATATTAGAGGCTTTCTAATGTCAGAATAATAATAATACATGATTAAAACGAAGTTAAAATAGTTTTAAAAAGTGAAACTATCATCCGGGAAAGGAATATTTCTGCAGTTATTTTATTCAATTCCATCTGACAGTGTTTTTGTGATAGTAAGCAATAGTGAAACTGTGTTTAAGGAACAGTGTTTTTGTGATAGTAAGCAATCTGACAGTGTTTTTGTGCTAGTAAGCAATCTGACAGTGTTTTTGTGATAGTAAGCAATAGTGAAACTGTGTTTAAGGAACAGTGTTTTTGTGATAGTAAGCAATAGTGAAACTGTGTTTAAGGAACAGTGTTTTTGTGATAGTAAGCAATAGTGAAACTGTGTTTAAGGAACAGTGTTTTTGTGATAGTAAGCAATCTGACAGTGTTTTTGTGATAGTAAGCAATAGTGAAACTGTGTTTAAAGAAATATTAAATACTTATTTTATTTTTACAGGTATTCCTTTAAGAATAAAGGATAGTTCATAAGTTTATTTACAAAAATTTAGCATAACTGATTTACTTGCCCTAGATAATTACTTCAGAAAACGCTTTTCTAACAAGGCTAATATTGTTAAAGAAGCTGCATTTTATAACAACGATGACTGCTATCTTGACAAGATGTAAGCGTTTAGCTCTATTCTTTAATTAACGATAGAAAAGACTTCGAGGTGGTTTCAGAAAACAAAAGAAAATAGTTTCTTAAAGGCATAAAGACTTTTATTAGTATATTAAAAAGGTAAGTATTAGTAATTATTTTCTTATTTTTTAGTGCTTAATTTATAAAGTACTATCGAATTTCATAGAATCTTGAAATTAATTCTTTTTAATTACTTGCATGCAATCAAACATTAATTATTTGATCAATTAAAAATTAAATTCTAAAAATAATAAAATAACTCATTGTTACAGAGAAAACAGGATTCGATAAAATTTTTAAAACTCTAGTAAATCAATAATTGGCTGTAAAGCTATTCATAAAACCATATTTGTACAAATATGGAAAAATTTAGATTAAAGAGTGTTACAGATTAAATTCAACATATACAAATTTTTTATACACATTTGTTTTAGTTCCTTATCGAACCTCTGGTAGCATATCCTGCAGTTTTAAAATCATTGCCATAGAGTATTTTAAAACAGAACTTTATTAAAAAACAACATTTGAATTTGATATCATTTAAATTTTACATTTGTTCCCAAAACCCCTGTACAATCAATAAAAACTTTCTATAAAAACAAAAAGATAAGACAACCTTAATAATATAATAACATATGGATTTGATATCAGTTAGTTGGATTTTGCAATTGCTCCCAAAATGCATATACAATCAATAAAAACTTTCTATAGAAAGACAAAAAGATAAGACACAATAATATAATAACATATGAATTTGATATCAGTTTAACTTTGCAATTGCTCCTAAAATCCACATACAATAAAAAAAAAACTTTCTATAAAACAAGGACAAAATATTTAAAAATGTTATTAAAAATAACGAAAACATTAGCTCCTGCAGAACATTTAAAAAATACTGCAAATTATTAATTTCTGGGAAAGGAAATACTTCTGACACGAAAGAAATTACACATACGTTTTTAAAAATTACAAAAAAAAAAAAAAATCAATCATCTTTTCCGAACATAATAAAACTAAAATTACAATATTTTCACATGAAAAAAATGGAATCCCTCGAAGCTGAACAAAGCATCAAACGTGTATAGTTTCCTTTTTCTAAGCCTTCTAACTTTCACTTGCTTTTCTTTGATAGAAATAATATTTTAACAAAGAGGAACTCGACAGAAAGCGTTATGTGGAATACAATCGAGTTCTGAGAATTCTATCATCAACAGAAAAGTTCGCTTAAACTTCGTGTTTAGGAAATTTCGACAGTCATTTCAGAACAAAGCTTTTATTCTTATTTTATGCTTTTACGGTGACTTGCCAAATGACAATTGTCCTACCGTTATCTCAAAGTTCATGAAAGTTCTGGTGTTAAATGACCCATTACAGACAATCTTCCGTATTGAATGCATTTTATGCACTCTTCTTTTCAGCTGCAGATTTTTTTTTTCTGATCCTGAGAGAAAGGAATTTTTTGAAATGGTTCGTCATGTATATATTTGAGTGCTTGATTTAACTACTGAACTACATGTCATTTAGATTTTGTTAAATTAACTAACAGTTAATTTGACTTCATACCTATTTCATTGGAGTGGCAGTATTTGGTAAAGAATTAACTAACGATTAATTTAATTAAATTACTATACCAAAGGAGGGGCATTACCTAGTGGAGACATTAACTAATAGCTTATTTAATTAAATTAATATTCCAGAGGAATGACATTAACTACTGAAGATATTTACTAACAGTTAATTAAATTCCGATTCCTTTGCAGTGACACTACATGGTGGAGAAAAGTTAATTTAATGAAATCAATATCCCCTAAGATTAACACTACTTAGTACACAAACTAATTAACAGTTGATTTACTTATATTCTTATTTCAAAGTTGCAGTATTACCTAGTGAAGAGTTTAAGAAAATTGATTTTAAGAATCCATAATACTTTTAATGATTTGTAATACCAAAAATACGCGCTTCTTCTAAGACTGATAATGAATAACAACCAAAAATTCGGATTTACTATTTTGATGTTTTTTTTCTAGACCTATAGGGAAATGTTTACAACTTTATAAAGCATTTATTTCTTCAGATGTTTATCTAAATAAAAACATCAAGCGAATTTCGGCATTTTACTCCAATCATCCAACAAAACCTTGTTGCGAAAATCTAAACCTCTTGAACAGCAAAACGTTGCCATGGGTCAATTTCAGTATTCTTTTTTTTTGGGGGGGGGGGTTATAGAATAATCCAAGCCAATGCTTAGGTGATTTCAAAGTTAAATTTCATCACTTCTACCAAAATCTAGCTTAAAATGGTTATGAGGAGGATATTGTCTTTTCGGGAATATTTATTATCGATGACTTTCTCCTGTTGATTCTCCTCTAATCGAAATTCAAACTTCAGCGCCTTAGCATTAATTTATTTTTAACTTTATTTTGCTGGATTATTTTTAAGGCAAGTAAAAAACAAAACACAAAGAAACTTGATTCTCCATGGCTGCTCCAAATTTGTCCTAAATGTGAAAAAAAATCGAATTGGCCTTTTTTTAATTTTAAGTGATACACACATTATATAATTTAACTTTAAACTTTAAGGAATATCATCTGATCTTTAAGTATTATCATAATCGCTTTTGCTTACTGTTTTGTCAGCATTAGATTGAATTTAGCAATATAAAATGCTGGCGGCCTTGCATAGGGGAGCACATCTTCCGCGTGATCTGGGCGTCCCGGGTTCGGGCATGGTTGTTTTTCATCTGTTTTCTATCTGTGAGGTGCGTGAATGTGCCCCCTTGTAAAAAGGGGCTGTGCAAGCGAGTGTGTGAGTTTCATCTTCATATGAGCTAGAAGTCAGACTTCTGCCCACGGGTGCTCAGGGTACTTTACCCTCAGAAGCTACTGCACCCCCTTCCCGTGGTAACGCGGACATGACATCATCAACAGCAGTATAAAATCAAAGAAATTCGAGCTATTAAATTTGAAGATAAAAACTTTTCTTTCATTCAAAGTAATCTTTCATTCCGATCTTCTGTCTTTTTTTTTTTTTTTTTTTTTTTTTTTTTTTCATTTTTGAAAAATAAGAACTTAATTGGTTTATAAATAAAAAATTCAAAAATACACTGACAAATTTAGTACAAACATTTTAATGATTCAACCGAAAGATTTCTAAGAAGATGGGTAATATAGGGCTGAAAATACTGTGCAGTCAAATGTTGAAGTAAATTTGTAATTGGAGCACTAGTAAAATGAATTATAATGAATAAAATATGAATGTGAAAAATCACTGTTCACTCCGAGTAATAAGGTTAGGTATTAAAAATAAAAGGTTAAAAAAATAGAAAAAAGTAAAAATTCTACTTTTTATGAAGTTTAATGAGACTGTGTTTGTGTTGAAAAAATGTATTTCAATTTATTTTGACAGAATTTATTTTAATTACTTTTTATGACATTTCGTACAAAATTAATCTGTTCGAAAAATGTTAATGCAAAATAGCATTTGTTTTTATCAAATTTAGAATACTTTTCACTGTCATTTCTAGTCTAGATTTAATTTATAAGCTAAGAAAAAGGGGATTTCATTTTAAACGCTTCTTTTTTTTCTTAGGCTCTCTACTCATCTTTTTTTTTGGGGGGGGGATTAAAGAGGCAGATGTTCTCTGAAATCAACATTTTTATCATTTCTTATAAAAGAAGACTGCTTAATACTTCTCATACTATTAAACTGTCAAGACATCTTTTAGATTAATCTTCTGTTTCAAATATAATTTATGTTTTTTTCTTATTCCATTTATTCAAAATGACATTATTTCATGATTGCACATTGCCAATTTCAGATCTTTTAAAAAATCTTCTGAAAAGTTATTGCTTTTAAGTATCTTCGAATAGTAGGTTCATTCCTCATTCGTTTTACTTAATATTTCTTACCAATGATAGTCTTTAAAGCATTAATTGCTTTATAATTTAATTTTTAATATTTTTTGGAATATTTTCTAACTTTTAAATATTTTTAAACGAATATTGTAATTTTATATGTATTTAATAAATTAATGAAATTTGGATTCAATTGATAATTTTTAACTGCTGATAATTTTTTAAAAATTTGTTTAATATTTAAACCTATTTATATAGTAAATATATGATATCCTTTTAATAACAAATTTGAGGATACATCATAAATAATGCTATCTAATTAAATTTTTTAGCATTTTTTTTTCACTTTTTAAGTAAATTCAAGTCTGCATTAAAACGTATTTTTTTAGTTGAACCAGCCACAAGATAGATGTTTCTCTATATCATTATTATTCTTTTGTTTTGTCTGATGTACTTTGTGATTTTGTGATATTTTTGTATCATTCAGAATTATTTATTCTTTTAAAAAAAGATCATTCATTTAAAAAAAAAATATGTAAAATGTCTCTGACCTTTCTGTCAAAATCTCTGTCTTTCCAAAATTCCTTCCATATGGAATTATCAAAACCATGAAATAAATTTCATTTAGAAACTGCCATCAAATATCTGCTCTTGATCTTTGGCAGCAAGGAATTTAAAATAAAGCTCTGTACTGTTAAATTTGCAGTTTTTCGTTTCCATGCCAATTACTGAACTCCAGTCCAGAAATATTCTCTGTCAGTGAAGAGTGGTATAAATGAGAACTTTTAGCATTCATTTAAGTTCATTGTTGTATGTTAGTTCATTTTCAATCAGATCTTTAGCATTTGTTCATTACTCAGCATTTTGTTCTTGTGGATCTCTTCAATATATGAATTATTCAAATTAAAAGTTCGTTGTAGAGATTGATTAAAACAATAACTGCCATCAAATATCTGCCCTTAATCCTTGGCAGCAAGGAATTTAAAATAAAGCTCTGTACTGTTAAATTTACAGTTTTTCGTTTCCATGCCAATTACTGAACTCCAGTCCAGAAATATTCTCTGTCAGTGAAGAGTGGTATAAATCAGAACTTTTAGCATTCATTTAAGTTCATTTTCAATCAGACCTTTAGCATTTGTTCATTACTGAGCATTTTGTTCATGTGGATCTCTTCAATATATGAATTATTCAAATTAAAAGTTCGTTGTAGAGATTGATTAAAACAATAAAAATATAAAAGTTTCAAAGACTAGAGTTTAAAAACTTCTATTAAAAAGTTGGAAATGTTTTAATCAAAATTCAAAGAAAAAGTCATGATCAGGTGAAGAACTAAGAATGATTGTTAACGATCTTTCAACTTCGTGGCAATGGAGTGGCGGCTCATAAACCATTTCATTTTTAAATACATCCAATTAAGATGATCAGCCACGAGTCTTCTATTTAAACTTGATTATAACCCACCCATTCAAGGTGCACGTCTTGCAATAACGTAGCCAAGAGTTAAATGTGGCTTTAAATTACTCCACTCTTGAAGCTTTGCCATTCTCTTCCATTTCCAAAGAGCATTGTATTAAGTATTAGGATTTTAAATTGGTGAAAATTATTTAACATTTTACCTTATGCCGGGGTATATCTGATGATAGCCACTCTGGAATTTAGAAATCAAGATTGCTTTTAGCTATCGGTAACGGCTTTTTATTATTTCGAATATCCTTAAATGAGTTCTTGCAGGTGGATTTTCAATTTTGAGGAAGAAAAATGCCGAAAAAAACAATTACATAAATTGAATTCTAACTAATAAGGATCTGAGTGTCAAAAATATGCTTTTGCTAGCCAAAAGACAATTTCTAAATGACAATTTCAATACACGGCTTGATGTGATACGGTCCCCATTTAGTCTTCAAGTATGATTCTTTTCCGTATTCTTTTAAGCCCTTATTCTTAACCTCCAAGTAAAATTACTAATTCCTCACTTCGCAAGCATTTTTGGAGGATTTATTGCCCATCAAAAAAAGATCTTAATGCTTTTCATCTTTTATAAACATCGTCTCTCCTAAGCACATTTGCTAAGATTTCCAAAAAAATTTTGTGGCACCGTCCTTTTTTTAGTCTCATTACTTTTTTTTGATATACTTTAAAATAAAATATGACAACTGAATGAAACTTTTGAATTCGAATGCTTTTCATTAATTTTAAAACTCCAATATTTATCAAAAGAAACCACGGCATGTTGATATATTTTTGATAATATTGTTAATAAAGCGGATAAATAATGAATGCTTCTTAAAACGAATCTTAACATAAAAGAAGACCAGCTTCATAATGACAAAAATATGCTCAATATTTATTTAAAAATCGTTTTCCAAACAAAATCCGATATTGAATTGTACTTTTAAATCTAACCTAACTGATAATGCTGAAACCAGCTTTTTGACCAAATCTTTTCATTCCGAAATTTAACAAAAAAAGTTAGTTCTTTTTTTTATGTTTTCCTAACAATATCTTTTTGTACAAGAATAAAACTCCCATTTTCCTATTATATGAAAGGACAAAAAAGAAAATTAATTCTTGAGTGTTTTCTGAAGGGTATCCTTTTCAATTCAGGGCAAATCATGAAAAAAATCATTACATGTCTTTATTGTGTATATTTTACTGGTTTTCCGTTTTATGCATTTCTTGATTAACATCTTTTACGCATCATCTAATTCTAATCCTTTTTACTTGAATAATTACTTCCTTGAAAAGCGGAAGAAAAATTTCTTCTTGCATTTTTTTTTTCTTTTTTCTTTTTGCAGGCGAAAGGATAAAATTAATAAAATTAGTAACAACAATGTTGCTTCTGCAAAGAAATATTTTATACGCACCATTTAATTCATAATTACATTGATTCATTCATTTTTTAATTATCCCTTTTGATAGCATTTACACTATTCACTTTCCAGCCAATACTGGTGTCGCATCTATTTTTGAATTTTTTGTGTACAGGTTTTTCTACACACACACACACACACACACACACACACACACACACACACACACACACACACACACACACACACACACACACACACACACACACACACACACACCTGTTACTTCTTCAGTGCAGAAATCAGTTAACCAGCACTTTATATCTAAGGTGATCCGTTGAAGTGCGGAAAATTGTTTCCTTTCTCAAATGACATAGATAATCCTCACATTATTAAACACTCATTTATTTGAGCATCACCCACTAGGCACGCAGCGATAAAATGAAAATAAGATATTTGCTGTAAAAGCAACAACGTTTTTGTATGCTTAAATTAAATGATGTCTATTCATTTATTGATATCTAAAGAATTAAGTTAATACAATCTAAAATTCAACGCATTAGCTAATAGAATCAATCATCAATCGATTAATAAAAATACTTTAATACAAAGAATCAAATGGTTTAAAATATTATTGCAATTAAAGAAATTGACATAATGCTTTTTATTTACTTTTCGAAGCCTAAATAATAACGTTAATATAATCTAACAAACTACAAATCAGTTGATAGAATCAAGTATCAATCGATTGAAAAAATATAATACAAAGAATCAAACTGTTTAACATATTATTGCAAATAATGAATTTGCTAAACATATAATAGTCTGAGATTTTCCTTCACTATAATATATCCCTTCACTTGATGGAAAAACCAACCAGAAAGTGACGGGAGAGTGCCAAGGCGTAAAGAAAGCAAATGAGGGAAACAAACGTTTTAACTTTAATGATGTAGAAGCTGTTAATGCGAACATTATCTAATTAAAATGGAGAAAACTCTTAATTTCTCACTGATTGCCTAGCAAATCAGTTAATCTGCAGATTTGCTAGGCAATCTGTAGATTAATAGCTTTCGAGCTTTAACGGTAACATATATACTCCACATATAATTCGTAAGCAGGAAAATGAGAATAAACTTTCTGATAGAGAAAAGTGTTGTTTTTGAAAATTACCTGCAATAAATAAAATATTTTCAAGCATTCATAAAATATTTTCTCAAGAAAAAAATTTGAATCAAAATAAGTAAATCAGAAGTTTGAAAATTGTTATTTTCTGTATTGCTTCTAAGCTACATGAGCAAATAAAAATTAATCACGTGCTACAATTTCAAAAATAGCGTTTGTCTGTTTAATAGTAGTTAATTTTTCATTGTCTTTTTATGCAATCAGAGAGCAGACGATTTGACGTTACTTATTTCATTTTTTAACAAACAAAAAGGTATTATAAAATAAAATACTACTAATCTAAATATTGCTAAAGACTTTTTTATGTTCTAAAGTACTCTATTCCTTTGGTATTGCTTTTATTATGACTCTCTCATATTTTCCTTGCTAAATTGAATCTGAAGCACCATATGGAGTCTACAAAAGTTAGTTTAAAAGTTGCAATGCAATCAGAGAGCAGACGATTTGACGTTACTTATTTCATTTTTTAACAAACAAAAAAGTATTTTAAAATAAAATGCTACTAATCTAAATATTACTAAAAACTTTTTTATGTTCTAAAATACTCTATTCCTTTGGTATTGCTTTTATTATGACTCTCTCATATTTTCCTTGCTAAATTGAATCTGAAGTACCATATGGAGTCTACAAAAGTTAGTTTAAAAGTTGCAATGCAATCAGAGAGCAGACGATTTGACGTTACTTATTTCATTTTTTAACAAACAAAAAAGTATTTTAAAATAAAATGCTACTAATCTAAATATTACTAAAGACTTTTTTATGTTCTAAAATACTCTATTCCTTTGGTATTGCTTTTATTATGACTCTCTCATATTTTCCTTGCTAAATTGAATCTGAAGTACCATTTGGAGTCTACAAAAGTTAGTTTAAAAGTTGCAATGCAATCAGAGAGCAGGCGATTTGACGTTACTTATTTCATTTTTTAACAAACAAAAAAGTATTTTAAAATAAAATGCTACTAATCTAAATATTACTAAACACTTTTTTATGTTCTAAAATACTCTATTCCTTTGGTATTGATTTTATTATGACTCTCTCATATTTTCCTTGCTAAATTGAATCTGAAGTACCATATGGAGTCTACAAAAGTTAGTTTAAAAGTTGCAATGCAATCAGAGAGCAGACGATTTGACGTTACTTATTTCATTTTTTAACAAACAAAAAAGTATTTTAAAATAAAATGCTACTAATCTAAATATTACTAAAGACTTTTTTTATGTTCTAAAATACTCTATTCCTTTGGTATTGCTTTTATTATGACTCTCTCATATTTTCCTTGCTAAATTGAATCTGAAGTACCATTTGGAGTCTACAAAAGTTAGTTTAAAAGTTGCAATGCAATCAGAGAGCAGACGATTTGACGTTACTTATTTCATTTTTTAACAAACAAAAAAGTATTTTAAAATAAAATGCTACTAATCTAAATATTACTAAAGACTTTTTTATGTTCTAAAATACTCTATTCCTTTGGTATTGCTTTTATTATGACTCACTCATATTTTCCTTGCTAAATTGAATCTGAAGTACCATATGGAGTCTACAAAAGTTAGTTTAAAAGTTGCAATGCAATCAGAGAGCAGACGATTTGACGTTACTTATTTCATTTTTTAACAAACAAAAAAGTATTTTAAAATAAAATGCTACTAATCTAAATATTACTAAAGACCTTTTTATGTTCTAAAATACTCTATTCCTTTGGTATTGCTTTTATTATGACTCACTCATATTTTCCTTGCTAAATTGAATCTGAAGTACCATATGGAGTCTACAAAAGTTAGTTTAAAAGTTGCAATGCAATCAGAGAGCAGACGATTTGACGTTACTTATTTCATTTTTTAACAAACAAAAAAGTATTTTAAAATAAAATGCTACTAATCTAAATATTACTAAAGACTTTTTTATGTTCTAAAATACTCTATTCCTTTGGTATTGCTTTTATTATGACTCTCTCATATTTTCCTTGCTAAATTGAATCTGAAGTACCATTTGGAGTCTACAAAAGTTAGTTTAAAAGTTCTCAAGAAGAATTAAATTGCTGCAGAGATTAGAAATGAAAGTTCCTCAGTTGGTAGAGATATTTTAGATAGAAACGAAAGTTTAAGCGTTAAAATAAAAACAAGAATTTAGAACTACAATTGGAATTTCCTGCAAGATTAAGAAAGTAATGATATTCCTTTATTAAATTTTTCAGAAGTATGTGTGGGCTTATTTTTGCCCTTCTACTTAAATAAAAAAAAGGAGAGTTCTTACTCATTTGAAAGATTTTAGAGGCGCTGTTATTCAGAAGATGAGGATGCTAAGTAGCTGCAGTTTTTGGATAAGAGGATTTGTATTTATTCAAAATCCATTTATGATTATATTAAAGAAGCGCTAGAAAGTGTTAAAATAGTATTGAAAAAATAATTAAAGTAATTTGCAGAAATTTTGTAAACTCATGGAAAAAACAGAATTGCTCTCAAAATATATGAAAATTAAAGAAAAAAGAGAAGAAATAAGAAATATAATTTTTTTAATGAAATTTTTATATTACATAACGAAACTTTTAAAATGAAATTTTGTTCATTTCATGTATTCAAGTTTATAAATATTTTTAATGTCATTTTTTTCAAAAATTGCTGATGCTCAAGTTTTCAATAAAAAAAAGTTGCGAAATATGTTTTTAATAATAAAACTTTAATATATTTTGGTGGTGTTGAAAATTGGGAAAACTCACAAACAGCCAAGGACAAAGTTAAATTTTTATTTTAAAAAAATTGAAAAATAACATATTAGCAATTTTTTACTCTAACACAAAAAATTTATTACTGATTCGTTCATTGATCATATTTACATTCCTTTTAAATGGAATAAAAAAACATATAAAATATAAAATAAAATAAATTAAATAACATATATATATATATATATTCACTTCTTCTTAATTTATCTTTTAGCATTAGGAAACAAATTTTACAATACAATAAAAGAATGCTCGTTTTCTTTTTTTGCAATTTTAGTGTTTAGTTTAGGTTAGCTTAGTTCAGTTATATTAACGTCCTGTTTCAAAGCAACACTAGGGCGATTTTGGGACAATCATCGTAATTCGAAGAGGACGACACCTGAACTAGCATAACCTCTCCAAACTTCCACACCACACCAGTGGGAGGAATTTTGCCTCCGACGGATTTTACGTGCACCAGACCCATTTGCACGACGGTTCTTGGGTGGAATCGGGTCTCAAACCTGAAATCCTCCTGTTCCGTTTCCGAGACCTGGTGATAATTTTAGTGATCATAAGATATGTATTGTGCATATAAAGTTCCGAAATGATATCACATGTATTTTAGTTTGACAACGATGGCTGGCTTAAAATATATTTATTACTGTACCGAACTAAATCTTATATCCCATTTTAATAAAAGCAAAATAAATAAATCATCAAGTTTTATTGTAATTGAAGGCTATATGGTTCGTGAAATAAATTTTGTTAAATTGGTGTCAAAAATATAAATCTAAAAATGACTGAGATATGAAACAAAGAATCTTCAAAAGTGATGTACTGAGAGTACGATATCAGCTCTGGTTATGGTTCTGAAAGTGTTTGAATGAAACGATTGTAACTTGAAATGCAGTACTCTATCAAAATGACACAGTTTGTAATGACAGAACAGATATAACACTAATAGAAACGATAGAAAAAACACAATTAAAGTTAATTGCAAAATGTTATATAAATATAGAGAATTGTCTTTAATTTATTGTATATTTAACTCACATGAAATTCAGTCAATTGTATATCAAATAAGAAAAACCAATTGTCAAATAGTCAAAAACAGTGTATATCCAACTCTAGTTTTCAACTTAAATTTTAACATCCAAATGCATCTTCTAAGAAATAAGTTAAGACAATATAATAAATTTTCTTATACTTATACTTTTCTTATACTCTTTCTTCAACTAAATTCTTCAAAGACCATTTCGTCTAAATAACTGTATACTGCTCGAAACATGTGGACAAGTAGTACATCTTTTGATTTATTTTATATTTGCTATGTCAAGAGATTACCTAAGGGAATCTGACAGGTATCAAAACAGTGATAAAAGAAAAAAGAAATAATCAGTGTGGTCTATTTCTCACTATCTGGCGCGAATGGTTGCGAAAGTATTCTCCCAGAGCTGTTTGCTATCTTTTCAAGCAGCAAACAACGTTGCCAACCGTTCACCAATGATTGCAATGAGTCAATATTCCACTCTTAATAATGCCACTAAATTAATTTTAAAAAACTTGGTTAGGAAATGTGCATGTATGTATTTTACCGTTCAATACAAAGGAAAGTTTAATCGAATATTTTAATTGAAGTTTCAAACTTTTAAAAAAGTAGACAAATTTTTAAAATCTTTAATCGATTTCATTCAGCAGGCAATAAGGGTAATTAGCATAAATATTCTGTTAAAAATGTTTTCGCTGCATAAGACCATGAATAAATCACTTTCTGCAATACGTATTGAAAAACTTAGACTATAGAAGTTTTCTGCGTACAATCTCGAGATGAATGAATTCTATCAGTAATTGTACCAAATTTCCTGAAAATTTGTTTATGAAACACTAAATTGCGATACCAGTTGGTGGAATTTCATTCCTATTATATATATGCAAAAACAGCTTTTTTTTCTATTCGTTTGCTTGTAATTGATTTTTAAATTTACTCTGAATTCAAAAAGCACACTGTATTAACTAATTTCATATAGTTCTGTAAATGGAAAAATGCGATACCAAATATTAAAGTGAATAATTTTGTGCTTCGCTTGGGTCCATTTCAAAATAGCCTTATTGGTTGGTGCTTGTAAGCGAACCGATAACATAAGTAAACAAAACATTTCAAACGCAGATTATTACTCATAACATCTGAATTTTTCTCAATACTGATGAAAAAGTTCATTTAATGCAAATTAAAACTTCTAATCGAAATTTAATATTTAATATTTTTGTAATTATTTCCTTAGTACAAACGTTTATGGTTAATTATAGAGAGGCTGTGTATATTTGTTATAATTTTTATGCACGCAAATCTATCATGTACAGTTTCTGTATTTAAAAATTTCCCACATCAAATATTTGCAAATAAATGATTTCATAATTATTTTTCAAATTGAACTTTGAAATAGTTTTCCAATTCCTTTATGTATTTAAACAATTTCACATGAAATCTTTAATCAAAACGTGATATCAAAAGTATGAAAAAATGATTACAACCACTTGATGGACATTTATATGCACTCAATAGATATTTCTAACCTATTTAACGTTTAAAAATCGAATTTCGCACTTTCACTTCCTTTCATGTAATAAAATTTTAACTTTTAGATATGTGCTATTTATATGTCAATAAATTCTTTAAATATTTGAAAAAAATTAATAATTAAATTCTATATAATATTAAATTCCAATTCCATATTATATCATATAATATATTTAATAATAAGTCATTACATTAGTGAATTAAAAATAGTGAATAGTTAAATTAGTGAATTGTAAATTTCACTATTACAGAATATTTATAAAATGGACTAGAAAATAAAAATAAAAGTAGAAAATAATTATAATAAAAGATTTGATTTTTAAGAACAAATAAAGGCATGCTTTTAAAATCTTTTTTGATTGAATTTATTGAAATATCAATGTTTTAAATGTATTTACCTCATTGAATTCTGAATACGTTTCTTTCCGTTTTCAAAATTTTTCCCAAGTTAGTTTCTTTAGGTGCACATTTAAGGGTAAAGTGGAAAATACTTTCTCGTGAAGATGTATATTAAAAAAAAATCATTTATCGCTTTATCTCCTTTTCAGTAAAAATTGAGAGGAATACACTGACTGAAAATTTTAAGGAATGGTGCTATCGATTTTCAAAGGGGAATCTTTTGGAATTCAAAAGGGTATCTTTTGAATTCCAAAAGCAAATCTCCTTAAGTTCATCCTTTTTGGATTTCTGTGCAAAATATTTCTCCACATTTCGTCGCCTCTGTCCTTTTCAATCGGAAACAAATCCCCTCATATTTTCATTTCTCTGGAATTATTGATATTTTTTATCCTATTCATGTTCATTGAAGCAACGATATCGCATTCGGTAAAGTATAGAGTTTCGTATAAATTCTCATATTGAGAAGAATTATATCTCACTTTGAAACGACTCTCGATTTCTTTCCTGCAGTTTTTGGTGAAACTGAAAATTATTAGAAAGATATAGTAAAGAATTTGAACCGAAATCTCATTTTATATATAGTAATAGTACTCATATTATAATAGTATTATAATATTAAATTATGAGTCAGGTTAAAAAATAAGATGGAAAAACATAAGCGGTAATTTAAGAACAGTTATATCATTTTAAATTCATTTGTAATATATTTATTCTTATCTAAATTTTAAGTACATTAGTTGAAAATTTTACTAAGTTTTAAATTAGAGGGAAGGCTTTTATTTCTTGACTGGCTTGCATAGTTTCGCAGTATATAATGTGTTGCTTATTTAGATTCATCATCTAGTAAATAGTGTCCATTTATTGAGCAATACTTCTTTGACCAAATTATCTCCTTTTGTACATTTATAATACATTTACAGGTCGGACATGTCTGTCTTGTATAAAACCTGGAAATTTAAAAATTACTTGCAGTTTACACAAATGCACAGTAATATAGTTTCTTTCATCATAGGTTTATAAAAAAAATTTCAAGCAGGTTTATAAAAAAAATGCAAAAACGGTTGTATTTTCAATACATTTTGTTTTGATTCATTATTTTTGACCTATCCAATCAAAATATTATTCTCTGTTTAATATTTGAAATGACTTTTTATATTCTGTGAAATGACAAAGATGTTTTTTTTTTGTCAAAATTTAATAAAAATATGTTTGCGTTGATACATTTAAATTTTAGTTGTTTTGACAGGCTTTATTTCGTAGAAAAATACAATGTTCGAAACGTTCCATCACAAAATTGCCTCAACATTTGTTTTTATCAAAATTAGATTTTGTTTAAACGCTTGACAGATTGAATTTTAACATGTTATCTCTCTGAAATAGAAGATTTTATTTTAATTGCTTCTATTATTTTTTCTTATTTTTTCAATATTTTCTTTTGTGAGATTAAGGGAAAGGTAGATTTCGGCTCTTGTAATATTCTTTTTTATAAATTTTATGATGGATAAGTCCTTGATAGTTTTATAACCATTTAATTTGAAGCATTTTCTTTAAAATTAATTTGTTGCATTAATAGATCTTATGTTTTATAGTTTCGAGATTATTTAAATTAAGAATATTTTAAAATTGTATTTGCATTCCTTGTTTATCAATTCATATAAATTAATATTTTTAATCTAGCTCATTTTCCTATTTTTAATTTATAAAAACTCTTTTTGGATATTTACCTCTTTCAACTGCCATTGAGTGTCTGTTTTATTTTTCATTGATTTCCATTATTATTTCTTACAAAATTTTGACCTTTAAAACTTTAATTACGCTGATAACCTAATTTCGTTACTTTTTCCGGATATTTATCTAAACCTTCGGTTATTTTAAAAATAAATTTGTATAATTATATATATATATATATATATATATATATATATAACAAACTAATAAAGTTTGAGTTCGGTTAATGCATGAATAATTTATGTTTATTTATTTTGTGTGGCTTAGTGTTCAAATGAATGTATAATGGCTTCTGGAAAAAAAAGTATGTTAAAATCTAATAAGAACATTTTTATTTTTCATTATCGAGATAATATACAATTTTTAGCAGATTTTAAAATATATTTGCAAAATTTATGGTTACTATTAGATCCATACAATAAGCAGAACAATATGGAAAGCAATAAAAGAAACATGCGAAAAATACATTGACGGCTTCTATAGTTTCAGAAGGGAAATCTCTATAAATCTTATAACGTTCCGTTTTTTTTACAAATGATAATTTGCATTCCAGCCAGATGTAACGTCACTCATTTTCCCACACATAGTGAAGTGCCTAAGGATCGCCAGATGGAATCCTCCTCACTAGTAGAGTCATTGCATCTGATCATTTGTTGTATCCAAATAAAGGCCCGCAAATGTGCGTTTCATCGTATCTTCGCCGTATTCATCAAGGGAGAAGAACGTCAAAACATCCAGATGTTAAACTTTTTTCCATTAAAAAAGGACTCCTCGGATCTTCTAGAAACGATCAATCGCCAGCAACCGTTGTCGTTAAGTGTTCATGTCATGTGGAGTTTAGCCGGTGTTAGTTGTGAATTAATTATAATTAGCATGTATTCCTCAAGGGTCAGCTACAAAGATGAATCATGAACAGACATTCCCACGATCAACTGGAAACCCTTGAGGAAGTATTGTTGAGCAGCTATTGGGTGATAAGAAAATCAACGGCACCAACGAGAAAATCAGAGGCGGAGATTTGATGGAAATAAAATGCGGGATTTTGTTTTGAAAAGAGAGAAGAGCAGTGAGAGTCGTTGAAGGAGGAGTCGGAGAGACGTGAGTGTTAGAAGCTGTTACTTTTTTTTGTGGGAACCTCCGTGTGATTCTGGTTTCTATGTTAGGGTCCACCCGATAAAGATTGGTGGATTTCTGGAGCGGCCCCCTGGAGTAGCCTTTTGAGCTAACAGCCCATTAGCGATTTTTAGTGTCTATTCTCCTATTTGATCAAGGAACTATTTCATTATTAAACTTTCAACTGTTGCGTGAATTTTGTAAATAATGTTAAACAAGATGAGAACAAGTTGTTTTCATGCACATATATAAGGCTGTAAATAAAAGAATTATTTTGTTACGCTACTCCCTTATTTGATAGGTCAGGATCAAGACCTTACAATCTAGATGAACAAAAATTTACCTTAAGTGCATGTCTTCGCTTTATATCATAAATGAACATTTAAAGTTACAATAATACGAAACTGAGAAAATTTTTATGTGCATATTTTTTTATGGTATTAGATACACACCATAAATTCTGCTAAGCTAAATAAAACATTTCAACTCTACATATTTTTCAAAAAAAATCATCAATATTTTCAAAAATTATTTTTCCTTTTAGTTTTATGTCAAATTAATATCAAAATACTTTTATTTTGAATAAAAGGGAGCATGGAGCTTTTTTTTATAATGGTAATTTTTTCACCTTATACTGCAACTCTTGATCATGCATTAGTGCCATTCCGAATTCTTTTATTCGGAAACAAAAGACCCTCAGTTAACAAGATTAAGACAATGAAATGTCAACGACGTTTCCTCTCAAAATTTCTCTCTTTTCCAAAATTCCTTTCGTATGTCATTATCAGCCTCATCAAATACAACTCTTTTCGGCTCTGCCATCAATTACTCGCCACTGTGCCCTTCTTTGACAGCATAGCATTTAAGACGAAGGCCTGCCCTGTTCAATTAATAGTTCTTCCCCACCAATTGCTAATCCCCGGTACAGAAATACCCCCTTGTTAATGAAGAGGTCTATTAATTAGAACTTCAGAATCTATTTAGTAGTGTTGGCTTAGAAATAGATTGAATATTTCCATTCTGATCTGAATTCTTTTAGAGTATGGCCATTCCTCTTCTGCAAGTTCTGGAAAGAAAATACCGTATACATCGTCTTGGTGATTCGGACTACCCCGTCAGCTGAATTTTTTTTTATTAAAGCTAATTGTTTCGATAAATTAAATAATAATAATGAAAAAAAAACGTTTTGGGATTTATGCATTTGTAACACAATAGTTTTACCAATTTTATTGAATATTGAGGAGATCTTTGTATTTTAGAATCATAACGTTTACATTTTCAAGAATATATTGGCTAAAAGACATAAAAAACATTGAGGTTCCTTTTTTCCCCCTAAGTTGGATGGAACGTTTTTGATACAAATGTTTTGTTTCAAAGCTTGATAAAAAAAATGTTTATGAAGTTGAAATATTAAATTTCATCTATCAAAGCTTTACGATTTAGGATAACCATCTTCTGATACTGTAGAACAGACAGAACAATGTGTGGTCAACTTGTTGAGGTATTTAAATACAAATTTGATATTGACTTGAAATTCTAATCAGGAAATGATAATTAAATTTAATTCAATGAGATCACTTAAATTTTGAATTATTGCGGTTCAGATAAGGTTCATAAATAGATAAACTTCATTCATGATATAGTTCAGCGAAATTTGGTAGAGAATCTTTGTTAGGATGATAAGTCAGTATATATTTTTTCATTACTTTAGTCACTTTTATTTCTGTGCTGAGTGATCTTTGACAGACATAATTCTACATATACTTTTATTTTTTTGGAACTATGTGTTTTTCAGATATGAATTTTATCAGAGATTACGAAGTTGAGTGATTACCTATTGTAAATTAAGAAATAGAAATTGTTGTTCGAAGTAAAAAGAAAACCTTTTTTTAATATTATTTGTAATAAGTAAAATAGTTGAAAAATCTTTCAATAAAAAGTCTTAGAAACCTAATACTAGTGTAAGAAGTACGAAATCATTATTTACAATAACATTTCTAAGCAAACAAAGACACCAGGTTTTGGATAAAAAAAATCACTGGTAATACTTCTAAAACCGTTTTTGAAGGACTCTACTCATTTTGTATTGATGCTTCAATGTTCTCTGGGTTTTTCAATGCTCATCGATATTTTTTTATGTTTCCTGGGAGAAATTTCGAAAACTTTAATTCATTGAACATTCTCTTTCTAAATAACTACGTGCTCCCCAATTACAAACAATGTATCGATTCGTATATTCTATTTTCATATGAATGCTTATCATTCTAGATTCCCTATCAATAATTGCCTTCTCTACATCATCTAAATTTTCGGGAGAAATTTTAAAATCACTACTTCACTGCATTGTCTTTATGGATAAAAACATAGACAGAGTCCCTCAATCATACTCTTAAGCGAATTAATTTGCGAAATTGTTTGACTTAATATTACTCACTTAACTTCGTAGGTTTATTTTTTTCCCTAATGAAATGAGATCCAAATAAAAAATATGTTAAGCACGCCTAAGCGTAGGTTTAGAACGAAATGAACTTTCCTAATTTCGAAATTAAAGATACATCATAATTGCATTGTTGTATTTAATAGATAAAGATATCTGTTTTCTACATTACGTATAGTATACTGATATTTCTACATATAATATACTGATTTTCCACATATATTTCTACATATAATATTGTTACAAACCTGCAATTCTGCTTCCCAGCATAATTGGTTCCATCATCAGAAAGACCATTTCACAGTCATCTGTATTGGACGGAGTCCGGGTGTCGTGTCAGAGGTTCCAGAGCTTGGCGACAAACTTGGCGACCATTTGGTGACTTTGGCGCCAAAATAGATTAAACCCGAAACATCGAGATTTTTACCGATCCGTCCATTAGGAACCGAGATACGCCTCGAACGTTCCTGATTGGTTGAGAGGCTTCTAGCACCGCCTCCTGAGACCTATAAAAGGAGGCAGTCTGTAGTCGGTAGATTAGTCGGAATCGACGGTGAAGAAATGGTCTTCCAGGCATTAGCAGAGCAGCGACGGAGTCAAGCTAGTGCTGAACTAAGCTGTGCGCTACTGTCTGCAGTAGAGTCTTGTTGTGTGTTGTTTGCACGTCTCGCGGCTGAAGATAATTGTCTTCTCTATGCTGTATATAGTTGCCGTCTTTGTGCTGTCCTGTGGGTTTCGTGTAAATAAACGTCGTTGTTTTTTTTTCTACTGCTGATTGAGCTTTCTCCACACCATATAACTTCCAATTTTCCAAACGAACCCGGAAATTTCGCAACAATATACTGATTTTCCACGTATAGTATACTGATATTTCTACATATAGTATACTGATTTTCTATATATAGTATACTGATATTTCTACATATAGTATACTGATTTTCTATATATAGTATACTGATATTTCTACATATATTATACTTATATTCAAAATAATTAGAACAGCCATTGTTTTTCAGTGAATGGAATCAGTGACATTTACATTTTTTCTTGATTTTGAAAATTTTGGCCAGATGGAAATTTGTAAAACGAATGAAAGAGAAAAAATAAAATCCTTAGGTAAATTCAGAAATAGAATTGGTTTGTAGTACAATTGTATACCATAAATACTATTATATTCCATAATACAAACATATACCATTAGAACACTAAGGATATGTGTTGTACCATAAGCTGTATATGAATGATAATTATATGAAGCAGCATATCTGTGTTCAGCGTCTTATATATTTCTTTTTTGATATGAGTGATTCATTACATTTTCCACAGTTCCCAATTTATTGGTATTAACTAAGGCTTCAATAAGGAGAAAACAATTTCTTTATGTCTTATTACATCTTATATATCAATTTCTTTGTCCATCCAGTATTGTTGCAGTTTTAACCTCCATACATTGTAATAGCAGTGCATAAAATTCTGCTTGATTTAACGTAACAAAGGTAATTTTCACTCGAAGTATAATTTCATTTTTTGCGAATATTGATATTGTAAGTATTATTGCAAATATTGATTATTGAACAAAATTTATCTAAGAGCTCAGTTAAAAATTCAAAGAAGAGACTATCTAATGTATTACCAATCAGTGTATATAAAAGTGTTTGGATGAAATGATTGTAAATTAATGGGGAGGACATTTTATCAGAATAAGAACAACAGACAGGATACAGTTTTCCTGCACAAATCAGATGTATTACAAACCAAAATACCTATGTTGGGTTGATCCTACGATCTTCTACTGTGCTGAGGTGACTCTCTCTCTCCTCCGATCCTTAACAAACTTTACACCCTCAATCCCGGAGGAGATGCAAAAACTCAAGCTGCATTAAAAATATAAACATAATAAAAGAGAATACTTATATATATGAAAGTTAAAATATTCTTTAATTTGTAATGCATTTATTTCACATAAAATCCAATAAATTTTCATGTCAAACAAGTGTAGTAAATATTCAAGCATTTAAATTTACAGACACAAAGTTCTTCCTTTCAGTTTCAAATACTACCTTTAAAATGCATGCAATTACGAATCTATTTTAAGCAATGTAATAAGCATTCTCAAATTAAATTCTCCCACAGACTATTTCGACTCAATAAATAGATTCCGTCTTCAAAATGATGACATGGAACACAAGGGTTAGCTGATTTTATATTTGTGATGTCAAAGGATTGCCTGTCGGAATCATACGCTTGTCTCCGAAATTAGTAAAAGAAGAAATTTTTAATATGTGCTAGGCCACAACATGTGAAAGACTGTGGAGTCATTTGCTGAGAGATATTTACAGACTTTCCAAGTAACCGACTGTGTTGCAATTTTCTGATCAACCAAGTATTTGTTATTACACAGTGTCGGAGTTCCATTGTTAATAACATATAAAACATTTTATTAAGGATTCTCTCGATATATGAATTCCACCATCCAATATGAAAATAAATTTAATGAAGGTTTAACTTGAGTTTTTAACATAAAAAAGGGCAAGGATATTATATTATGGATGGGTCTGATATGTCATGTAATCTTAATAATTAATCAAAAGAAACTATTATAATTTATTAAGGGAAAGGAGCATGAAGAACGTCCTTTCACTATTGAGATAGAAAAAAAAAAAAAAAAAAAAAATTATAAAATATTGTAAGCTTTTTGGGATAAAAAGAGCACGAATGAATCTTTTCTACGATTGAGACAAAAATTTAGTTTATAGAGTCTGTTGTTGTACAATATAGGATTGAATAAATTGTATCAAGATTGTTTTTTTTTTTTGAGATTATTGGAACTTCAACTATTTAATACACAGCCCCATTTATTACATAGCAATTTGGTATAATGACATGGGATCTATGTTGGTAGTTGATTATAATAAGAATAACAATAATTTCGATTTCATTTATTCATTTTGTGTAAAAAGAGCAACGTTCTATCTTCTTTCATTTGATGTTGTATATTTTAAATTTATTCCGAATTCATACAACATATTATATCATACTAATTTCTTACAACTCTGTAAATGGTGAAAAATGTCACCAAACATTAAAATGAATGATTCAATGTTCTTTATAAAACTTGCCTCTTCTATATGGGGAAGGACTTGGTGGCAGAATGGTAATCATGTTGAACTCCTGGTATTGGTATCTCCGGCTCAAAACATAGTTCCACTAAAAACTCTATTGGGTACATAAACTGATGCGCACTAACCAATCGTAGTAGGCTTTTACAGTGACACTTCAGACTGATCGCAATTGTTTTTCTCTGTTCATCTGCAGGCGATTACAGTCCAGGTCGAAAACATGCCAGGATTCTTATTTGGCCAGGACAGGAGATGGCTCCGAACACGACGCGGATACTCCATCAACTATCAATTACCAATAATATTAGGTTTTATCCTTCCGCAGGTGTGGTGCAGTACCTTGAACCGTGAAATGCTAGATCATGTGTCATCCTTGTCGTGATGCCTTTGTTTAAAATTACTCAGTCCATCCCAAAACAGCATTTGTGTTCCTTGAAAACGGTACGATGATAAAATTAAAATAAATTACTTCGATGCAGTATATAGATTAGTGCGTAAAGTGTTTGCTGATAAAATTGTTGATTTACTTTATATTAAAACTGACAATATATATATTTTTAAAAAATAATGTGTTTGTATTTCTCTTTACTATAGAAATATTAATATTATTTATTCATATGCTTCAAATAGCCATGATAATTTCTGCACTAGAAAATGCCTTATTCACATTTTCTAGAAATATCCACTTCCTATTTCTAACCTATGAAAACTTAATGAATCCAATAATTTTCTACATTCTCTTTGACATCATTTTAAGTAATTTTATTTTAGAAATTTCTTTTATTTTTCACAATGCAGCATTAATTGAAATGCGAAATCAAAATCATTAAAAGAAACAGATTATTTCTACTTGATGTGCATTTAAGAGTGCATTTTTAAATATTTTCATCTTTAATTCGACTTGTTTTCTGTTTGTAAAAATGAAGTTTTCCTCGACTTTCTATCGCTTTCTCATACGATATAGAAAGCTGAAATTTCGTAAGAATAGATTATTGTTTTAACAGTAAAATATTTCATCATTTTCAAAGATTAAAAACTAGCTATCAATAAATGTTATTGAATTTTGATTGTAGGTAAATGGTACAACCTAGTAAAGAGTTTGTGAAAAATTAATTTCACTCTTCTAAAATATCTAAATTAATAAAGAATTAGAAAATAAAAATTAAAAGCCGAAAATAATTAAAATACAAGCATCAATTTTCAAGAGCTAAAAAAGTTTTATTTTAAAACTGATTAGATTAAAATTGTTACAATTTTTTCCTCTTTGAGGTATTGTTCATTTGGAATTCCCAAGATGTTCTCGTTTCAAAACTTTATGCAATGTGCAGAACTGTGGCTTTGCTCATAAAGAAATAAATTCTTAAAAAATTCATTCACCATAATATCTTCTTTTCTAACAGACGTGAAGTGAAAAATACTGCCTCGAAGTTTTACAGAAAGATACTTCTGATTTTGAAATGGCAGTCCTTTGAATTCTGAAAGCAAGTCTCTTTTATGTTTGTTATTTTTCAATTCCATGCACAGAATTTCTCCTTATTTTGTTGCCTCTGTCCTTTCCAACCAAAAATAAATCCCCAACTTTTCATTCCCCAGGAATTGTTGATATGCATCATTTGCTTTAGATCCTACTCAAAAGTATTGAGGCAAGTGTTTTGATTCAGTACTGATAAAAGGAGAGTAAGTTTTCGCAATCTGAAAAGTAATTTTTTTACTTCTAAACAACTCTCTGTTTCTCTTCTATATTTTTAAAAAACTATTTGAATATTATTCAGTCGATGGTATAATGAAGTGGAATGAAATCCAATTTTCAGGGGCATATAACTTCTTAAAGTGTTATTAAAACAGAAATATGAACGTCATTACTTACTTTCCTGTGTACAGCAAGCTGCACAGCCGTCACTGAAAGAAGCAGTATCGACAGGATCTGCTGGGGCCAGCTACTATCTTTATCATAGTCGGTCCATAACAGCGGCCAATTCACCGAACTGACAATCTCTTCGAGGCGGTCAGTCCCCAGCTACATGGTGGTCACAGTGGCGGTACAGTGTACAGCCAACCATCTATGAAAGAGGCGATATCTACGGAATTTGATAAGGGATTGATTAGGAGGAAGTTGTGTTCTACTGCTGTCTTTATCATAACCCTTTGCGCAAAACTGGACGAGTCATCGAACTGGCATGCTCTTCGAGGCGGTTGTCCCTTTGCCACAAAGTATCAATCACTGACTTTCCTCCTCATCTTCCCGTACACCTATCATCCTATTAAATGAGGAGCTGGACTCCACTTGAAACGATTTCTCAAAGTTCTCAATAATTCTCCAAATTCTCGTTCCACTCAAAAAAAGGCAAACTTTTTAAAATTTTCAAATAGTTTATAAAAAAAGACGGTCAATTTTTAACATCATGTCTTCCAGTGATTTGAGATTTTATGGGAATCATCTGTACCATACTTAAGTCACCATTTTCATAATTTAGATTCTTTTTTAATTCTGAGACTTCTATGCATTCTTTTAAATAATGATGAACAGTTCCAGTCTCTTCGAGGCGGTTAGTCCCCAGCTACATGGTGGTCACAGTGGCTGTGACTTTGAGAAAATCTCCTCAAAGTTATCTATATCCTTCCAACTTCTCATTCCACGCCAAAAAAAGGTGAACACTTTAAAACTTTCTAATAGTTGGAAATAGGCAGTCAATTTTTAACATCATTTCTTTCAGTGTTTTGCGATTTTCAGGCACCATTAGTACTGTGTTGTCCTTAGTAGTATTGCACTGTCATTATTTTCATCTTTTAGATTCTTTCTCAGTTCCGAGACTTCTGTGTCTTCCTTTAAATAATGATTAAAAGTTCCAACTCTTCCACAGATGCATTTATTAACATGCGCCATTACTTACCTTTGAGAATGCTACATGTTAGAAAATAAGATCTTAACTTTAATGAAATTTTCTAACAACGCATACTGATATAAAAAAATTGATTACTTAAGGTATTTCCAAGATGCAGAGCAATAAATCCTGGCAGTTGTATGAGCGATACAAAACTCCTTAATTTTCGCAATATAAATTGCTGACGATTTAAGTTGAGGGCAAACGTAATGTTCAACTATCAAAAAAAAAAAAGAATATAAACATCATTTTCCGAATTTAACAACGCATACTGATATAAAAAAATTAATTACTTAAGGTATTTCCAAGATGTAGAGTAATAAATCCTGGCAGTTGTATGAGCGATACAAAACTCCTTAATTTTCGCAATATAAATTGCTGACGATTTAAGTTGAGGGCAAACGTAATGTTCAACTATCAAAAAAAAAAAAGAATATAAACATCATTTTCCGAATTTAACAACGCATACTGATATAAAAAAATTGATTACTTAAGGTATTTCCAAGATGTAGAGTAATAAATCCTGGCAGTTGTATGAGCGATACAAAACTCCTTAATTTTCGCAATATAAATTGCTGACGATTTAAGTTGAGGGCAAACGTAATGTTCAACTATCAAAAAAAAGAAGAATATAAACATCATTTTCCGAATTTAACAACGCATACTGATATAAAAAAATTGATTACTTAAGGTATTTCCAAGATGCAGAGCAATAAATCCTGGCAGTTGTATGAGCGATACAAAACTCCTTAATTTTCGCAATATAAATTGCTGACGATTTAAGTTGAGGGCAAACGTAATGTTCAACTATCAAAAAAAAAAAAGAATATAAACATCATTTTCCAAATTTAACAACGCATACTGATATAAAAAAATTGATTACTTAAGGTATTTCCAAGATGTAGAGTAATAAATCCTGGCAGTTGTATGAGCGATACAAAACTCCTTAATTTTCGCAATATAAATTGCTGACGATTTAAGTTGAGGGCAAACGTAATGTTCAACTATAAAAAAAAAAAGAATATAAACATCATTTTCCGAATTTAACAACGCATACTGATATAAAAAAATTGATTACTTAAGGTATTTCCAAGATGCAGAGCAATAAATCCTGGCAGTTGTATGAGCGATACAAAACTCCTTAATTTTCGCAATATAAATTGCTGACGATTTAAGTTGAGGGCAAACGTAATGTTCAACTATCAAAAAAAAAAAGAATATAAACATCATTTTCCGAATTTAACAACGCATACTGATATAAAAAAATTGATTACTTAAGGTATTTCCAAGATGTAGAGTAATAAATCCTGGCAGTTGTATGAGCGATACAAAACTCCTTAATTTTCGCAATATAAATTGCTGACGATTTAAGTTGAGGGCAAACGTAATGTTCAACTATCAAAAAAAAAAAGAATATAAACATCATTTTCCGAATTTAACAACGCATACTGATATAAAAAAATTGATTACTTAAGGTATTTCCAAGATGCAGAGCAATAAATCCTGGCAGTTGTATGAGCGATACAAAACTCCTTAATTTTCGCAATATAAATTGCTGACGATTTAAGTTGAGGGCAAACGTAATGTTCAACTATCAAAAAAAAAAAGAATATAAACATCATTTTCCGAATTTAACAACGCATACTGATATAAAAAAATTGATTACTTAAGGTATTTCCAAGATGTAGAGTAATAAATCCTGGCAGTTGTATGAGCGATACAAAACTCCTTAATTTTCGCAATATAAATTGCTGACGATTTAAGTTGAGGGCAAACGTAATGTTCAACTATCAAAAAAAAAAAGAATATAAACATCATTTTCCGAATTTAACAACGCATACTGATATAAAAAAATTGATTACTTAAGGTATTTCCAAGATGTAGAGTAATAAATCCTGGCAGTTGTATGAGCGATACAAAACTCCTTAATTTTCGCAATATAAATTGCTGACGATTTAAGTTGAGGGCAAACGTAATGTTCAACTATCAAAAAAAAAAAGAATATAAACATCATTTTCCGAATTTAACAACGCATACTGATATAAAAAAATTGATTACTTAAGGTATTTCCAAGATGTAGAGTAATAAATCCTGGCAGTTGTATGAGCGATACAAAACTCCTTAATTTTCGCAATATAAATTGCTGACGATTTAAGTTGAGGGCAAACGTAATGTTCAACTATCAAAAAAAAAAAAGAATATAAACATCATTTTCCGTATTTAACAACGCATACTGATATAAAAAAATTGATTACTTAAGGTATTTCCAAGATGCAGAGCAATAAATCCTGGCAGTTGTATGAGCGATACAAAACTCCTTAATTTTCGCAATATAAATTGCTGACGATTTAAGTTGAGGGCAAACGTAATGTTCAACTATCAAAAAAAAAAAGAATATAAACATCATTTTCCGAATTTAACAACGCATACTGATATAAAAAAATTGATTACTTAAGGTATTTCCAAGATGTAGAGTAATAAATCCTGGCAGTTGTATGAGCGATACAAAACTCCTTAATTTTCGCAATATAAATTGCTGACGATTTAAGTTGAGGGCAAACGTAATGTTCAACTATCAAAAAAAAAAAGAATATAAACATCATTTTCCGAATTTAACAACGCATACTGATATAAAAAAATTGATTACTTAAGGTATTTCCAAGATGTAGAGTAATAAATCCTGGCAGTTGTATGAGCGATACAAAACTCCTTAATTTTCGCAATATAAATTGCTGACGATTTAAGTTGAGGGCAAACGTAATGTTCAACTATCAAAAAAAAAAAAGAATATAAACATCATTTTCCGTATTTAACAACGCATACTGATATAAAAAAATTGATTACTTAAGGTATTTCCAAGATGCAGAGCAATAAATCCTGGCAGTTGTATGAGCGATACAAAACTCCTTAATTTTCGCAATATAAATTGCTGACGATTTAAGTTGAGGGCAAACGTAATGTTCAACTATCAAAAAAAAAAAGAATATAAACATCATTTTCCGAATTTAACAACGCATACTGATATAAAAAAATTGATTACTTAAGGTATTTCCAAGATGTAGAGTAATAAATCCTGGCAGTTGTATGAGCGATACAAAACTCCTTAATTTTCGCAATATAAATTGCTGACGATTTAAGTTGAGGGCAAACGTAATGTTCAACTATCAAAAAAAAAAGAATATAAACATCATTTTCCGAATTTAACAACGCATACTGATATAAAAAAATTGATTACTTAAGGTATTTCCAAGATGTAGAGTAATATATCCTGGCAGTTGTATGAGCGATACAAAACTCCTTAATTTTCGCAATATAAATTGCTGACGATTTAAGTTGAGGGCAAACGTAATGTTCAACTATCAAAAAAAAAAAGAATATAAACATCATTTTCCGAATTTAACAACGCATACTGATATAAAAAAATTGATTACTTAAGGTATTTCCAAGATGTAGAGTAATAAATCCTGGCAGTTGTATGAGCGATACAAAACTCCTTAATTTTCGCAATATAAATTGCTGACGATTTAAGTTGAGGGCAAACGTAATGTTCAACTATCAAAAAAAAAAAAGAATATAAACATCATTTTCCGAATTTAACAACGCATACTGATATAAAAAAATTGATTACTTAAGGTATTTCCAAGATGCAGAGCAATAAATCCTGGCAGTTGTATGAGCGATACAAAACTCCTTAATTTTCGCAATATAAATTGCTGACGATTTAAGTTGAGGGCAAACGTAATGTTCAACTATCAAAAAAAAAAGAATATAAACATCATTTTCCGAATTTAACAACGCATACTGATATAAAAAAATTGATTACTTAAGGTATTTCCAAGATGTAGAGTAATAAATCCTGGCAGTTGTATGAGCGATACAAAACTCCTTAATTTTCGCAATATAAATTGCTGACGATTTAAGTTGAGGGCAAACGTAATGTTCAACTATCAAAAAAAAAAAAGAATATAAACATCATTTTCCGAATTTAACAACGCATACTGATATAAAAAAATTGATTACTTAAGGTATTTCCAAGATGCAGAGCAATAAATCCTGGCAGTTGTATGAGCGATACAAAACTCCTTAATTTTCGCAATATAAATTGCTGACGATTTAAGTTGAGGGCAAACGTAATGTTCAACTATCAAAAAAAAAAAAGAATATAAACATCATTTTCCGAATTTAACAACGCATACTGATATAAAAAAATTGATTACTTAAGGTATTTCCAAGATGTAGATTAATAAATCCTGGCAGTTGTATGAGCGATACAAAACTCCTTAATTTTCGCAATATAAATTGCTGACGATTTAAGTTGAGGGCAAACGTAATGTTCAACTATCAAAAAAAAAAAGAATATAAACATCATTTTCCGAATTTAACAACGCATACTGATATAAAAAAATTGATTACTTAAGGTATTTCCAAGATGCAGAGCAATAAATCCTGGCAGTTGTATGAGCGATACAAAACTCCTTAATTTTCGCAATATAAATTGCTGACGATTTAAGTTGAGTGCAAAAGTAATGTTCAACTATCAAAAAAAAAAAAAAAGAATATAAACATCATTTTCCGAATTTAACAACGCATACTGATATAAAAAAATTGATTACTTAAGGTATTTCCAAGATGTAGAGTAATAAATCCTGGCAGTTGTATGAGCGATACAAAACTCCTTAATTTTCGCAATATAAATTGCTGACGATTTAAGTTGAGGGCAAACGTAATGTTCAACTATCAAAAAAAAAAAAAGAATATAAACATCATTTTCCGAATTTAACAACGCATACTGATATAAAAAAATTGATTACTTAAGGTATTTCCAAGATGCAGAGCAATAAATCCTGGCAGTTGTATGAGCGATACAAAACTCCTTAATTTTCGCAATATAAATTGCTGACGATTTAAGTTGAGGGCAAACGTAATGTTCAACTATCAAAAAAAAAAAAAGAATATAAACATCATTTTCCGAATTTAACAACGCATACTGATATAAAAAAATTGATTACTTAAGGTATTTCCAAGATGTAGAGTAATAAATCCTGGCAGTTGTATGAGCGATACAAAACTCCTTAATTTTCGCAATATAAATTGCTGACGATTTAAGTTGAGGGCAAACGTAATGTTCAACTATAAAAAAAAAAGAATATAAACATCATTTTCCGAATTTAACAACGCATACTGATATAAAAAAATTGATTACTTAAGGTATTTCCAAGATGCAGAGCAATAAATCCTGGCAGTTGTATGAGCGATACAAAACTCCTTAATTTTCGCAATATAAATTGCTGACGATTTAAGTTGAGTGCAAACGTAATGTTCAACTATCAAAAAAAAAAAAAAAGAATATAAACATCATTTTCCGAATTTAACAACGCATACTGATATAAAAAAATTGATTACTTAAGGTATTTCCAAGATGTAGAGTAATAAATCCTGGCAGTTGTATGAGCGATACAAAACTCCTTAATTTTCGCAATATAAATTGCTGACGATTTAAGTTGAGGGCAAACGTAATGTTCAACTATCAAAAAAAAAAGAATATAAACATCATTTTCCGAATTTAACAACGCATACTGATATAAAAAAATTGATTACTTAGGTATTTCCAAGATGTAGAGTAATAAATCCTGGCAGTTGTATGAGCGATACAAAACTCCTTAATTTTCACAATATAAATTGCTGACGATTTAAGTTGAGGGCAAACCTAATGTTCAACTATCAAAAAAAAAAAAAAAAAAGAATATAAACATCATTTTCCGAATTTAACAACGCATACTGATATAAAAAAATTGATTACTTAAGGTATTTCCAAGATGTAGAGCAATAAATCCTGGCAGTTGTATGAGCGATACAAAACTCCTTAATTTTCGCAATATAAATTGCTGACGATTTAAGTTGAGGGCAAACGTAATGTTCAACTATCAAAAAAAAAAGAATATAAACATCATTTTCCGAATTTAACAACGCATACTGATATAAAAAAATTGATTACTTAAGGTATTTCCAAGATTCAGAGCAATAAATCCTGGCAGTTGTATGAGCGATACAAAACTCCTTAATTTTCGCAATATAAATTGCTGACGATTTAAGTTGAGTGCAAACGTAATGTTCAACTATCAAAAAAAAAAAAAAAAAAAGAATATAAACATCATTTTCCGAATTTAACAACGCATACTGATATAAAAAAATTGATTACTTAAGGTATTTCCAAGATGTAGAGTAATAAATCCTGGCAGTTGTATGAGCGATACAAAACTCCTTAATTTTCGCAATATAAATTGCTGACGATTTAAGTTGAGGGCAAACGTAATGTTCAACTATCAAAAAAAAAAAGAATATAAACATCATTTTCCGAATTTAACAACGCATACTGATATAAAAAAATTGATTACTTAAGGTATTTCCAAGATGCAGAGCAATAAATCCTGGCAGTTGTATGAGCGATACAAAACTCCTTAATTTTCGCAATATAAATTGCTGACGATTTAAGTTGAGTGCAAACGTAATGTTCAACTATCAAAAAAAAAAAAAAAAAAAAAGAATATTAACATCATTTTCCGAATTTAACAACGCATACTGATATAAAAAAATTGATTACTTAAGGTATTTCCAAGATGCAGAGCAATAAATCCTGGCAGTTGTATGAGCGATACAAAACTCCTTAATTTTCGCAATATAAATTGCTGACGATTTAAGTTGAGTACAAACGTAATGTTCAACTATCAAAAAAAAAAAGAATATAAACATCATTTTCCGAATTTAACAACGCATACTGATATAAAAAAATTGATTACTTAAGGTATTTCCAAGATGTAGAGTAATAAATCCTGGCAGTTGTATGAGCGATACAAAACTCCTTAATTTTCGCAATATAAATTGCTGACGATTTAAGTTGAGGGCAAACGTAATGTTCAACTATCAAAAAAAAAAGAATATAAACATCATTTTCCGAATTTAACAACGCATACTGATATAAAAAAATTGATTACTTAAGGTATTTCCAAGATGCAGAGCAATAAATCCTGGCAGTTGTATGAGCGATACAAAACTCCTTAATTTTCGCAATATAAATTGCTGACGATTTAAGTTGAGTGCAAACGTAATGTTCAACTATCAAAAAAAAAAAAAAGAATATAAACATCATTTTCCGAATTTAACAACGCATACTGATATAAAAAAATTGATTACTTAAGGTATTTCCAAGATGTAGAGTAATAAATCCTGGCAGTTGTATGAGCGATACAAAACTCCTTAATTTTCGCAATATAAATTGCTGACGATTTAAGTTGAGGGCAAACGTAATGTTCAACTATCAAAAAAAAAAGAATATAAACATCATTTTCCGAATTTAACAACGCATACTGATATAAAAAAATTGATTACTTAGGTATTTCCAAGATGTAGAGTAATAAATCCTGGCAGTTGTATGAGCGATACAAAACTCCTTAATTTTCACAATATAAATTGCTGACGATTTAAGTTGAGGGCAAACCTAATGTTCAACTATCAAAAAAAAAAAAAAAGAATATAAACATCATTTTCCGAATTTAACAACGCATACTGATATAAAAAAATTGATTACTTAAGGTATTTCCAAGATGTAGAGTAATAAATCATGGCAGTTGTATGAGCGATACAAAACTCCTTAATTTTCACAATATAAATTGCTGACGATTTAAGTTGAGGGCAAACGTAATGTTCAACTATCAAAAAAAAAAAAAGAATATAAACATCATTTTCCGAATTTAACAACGCATACTGATATAAAAATATTGATTACTTAAGGTATTTCCAAGATGTAGAGTAATAAATCCTGGCAGTTGTATGAGCGATACAAAACTCCTTAATTTTCACAATATAAATTGCTGACGATTTAAGTTGAGGGCAAACGTAATGTTCAACTATCAAAAAAAAAAAAAGAATATAAACATCATTTTCCGAATTTAACAACGCATACTGATATAAAAAAATTGATTACTTAAGGTATTTCCAAGATGCAGAGCAATAAATCCTGGCAGTTGTATGAGCGATACAAAACTCCTTAATTTTCGCAATATAAATTGCTGACGATTTAAGTTGAGGGCAAACGTAATGTTCAACTATCAAAAAAAAAAAAGAATATAAACATCATTTTCCGAATTTAACAACGCATACTGATATAAAAAAATTGATTACTTAAGGTATTTCCAAGATGTAGATTAATAAATCCTGGCAGTTGTATGAGCGATACAAAACTCCTTAATTTTCGCAATATAAATTGCTGACGATTTAAGTTGAGGGCAAACGTAATGTTCAACTATCAAAAAAAAAAAGAATATAAACATCATTTTCCGAATTTAACAACGCATACTGATATAAAAAAATTGATTACTTAAGGTATTTCCAAGATGCAGAGCAATAAATCCTGGCAGTTGTATGAGCGATACAAAACTCCTTAATTTTCGCAATATAAATTGCTGACGATTTAAGTTGAGTGCAAACGTAATGTTCAACTATCAAAAAAAAAAAAAAAGAATATAAACATCATTTTCCGAATTTAACAATGCATACTGATATAAAAAAATTGATTACTTAAGGTATTTCCAAGATGTAGAGTAATAAATCCTGGCAGTTGTATGAGCGATACAAAACTCCTTAATTTTCGCAATATAAATTGCTGACGATTTAAGTTGAGGGCAAACGTAATGTTCAACTATCAAAAAAAAAAAAAGAATATAAACATCATTTTCCGAATTTAACAACGCATACTGATATAAAAAAATTGATTACTTAAGGTATTTCCAAGATGCAGAGCAATAAATCCTGGCAGTTGTATGAGCGATACAAAACTCCTTAATTTTCGCAATATAAATTGCTGACGATTTAAGTTGAGGGCAAACGTAATGTTCAACTATCAAAAAAAAAAAGAATATAAACATCATTTTCCGAATTTAACAACGCATACTGATATAAAAAAATTGATTACTTAAGGTATTTCCAAGATGTAGAGTAATAAATCCTGGCAGTTGTATGAGCGATACAAAACTCCTTAATTTTCGCAATATAAATTGCTGACGATTTAAGTTGAGGGCAAACGTAATGTTCAACTATCAAAAAAAAAAAGAATATAAACATCATTTTCCGAATTTAACAACGCATACTGATATAAAAAAATTGATTACTTAAGGTATTTCCAAGATGCAGAGCAATAAATCCTGGCAGTTGTATGAGCGATACAAAACTCCTTAATTTTCGCAATATAAATTGCTGACGATTTAAGTTGAGTGCAAACGTAATGTTCAACTATCAAAAAAAGAAAAAAAAGAAAAAAGAATATAAACATCATTTTCCGAATTTAACAACGCATACTGATATAAAAAAATTGATTACTTAAGGTATTTCCAAGATGTAGAGTAATAAATCCTGGCAGTTGTATGAGCGATACAAAACTCCTTAATTTTCGCAATATAAATTGCTGACGATTTAAGTTGAGGGCAAACGTAATGTTCAACTATCAAAAAAAAAAGAATATAAACATCATTTTCCGAATTTAACAACGCATACTGATATAAAAAAATTGATTACTTAGGTATTTCCAAGATGTAGAGTAATAAATCCTGGCAGTTGTATGAGCGATACAAAACTCCTTAATTTTCACAATATAAATTGCTGACGATTTAAGTTGAGGGCAAACCTAATGTTCAACTATCAAAAAAAAAAAAGAATATAAACATCATTTTCCGAATTTAACAACGCATACTGATATAAAAATATTGATTACTTAAGGTATTTCCAAGATGTAGAGTAATAAATCCTGGCAGTTGTATGAGCGATACAAAACTCCTTAATTTTCACAATATAAATTGCTGACGATTTAAGTTGAGGGCAAACGTAATGTTCAACTATCAAAAAAAAAAAAAAGAATATAAACATCATTTTCCGAATTTAACAACGCATACTGATATAAAAAAATTGATTACTTAAGGTATTTCCAAGATGTAGAGTAATAAATCATGGCAGTTGTATGAGCGATACAAAACTCCTTAATTTTCACAATATAAATTGCTGACGATTTAAGTTGAGGGCAAACCTAATGTTCAACTATCAAAAAAAAAAAAAGAATATAAACATCATTTTCCGAATTTAACAACGCATACTGATATAAAAAAATTGATTACTTAAGGTATTTCCAAGATGTAGAGTAATAAATCCTGGCAGTTGTATGAGCGATACAAAACTCCTTAATTTTCGCAATATAAATTGCTGACGATTTAAGTTGAGGGCAAACCTAATGTTCAACTATCAAAAAAAAAAGAATATAAACATCATTTTCCGAATTTTCAGCATACTTCTAAGAAATGCATTCACAGAATCGACAGCATTTGCAAACTACATAGTCCTTACTTCCCTATGGAAAATGAAGCATTTTATAAGTGACAGAGAAATTAATTTCAGATTCCTTTTTCCGTTATCTAATGCTATTCGGGGACTTGAAGGACAGCTATAATCAAATCATGCTCGATTTATAAAGGTTTGTTTGCAATTGGACCCTTCAGACAAAATCGATTCATTCTTTCCTGATAAATGTTCAAATAAACGCCGCTTTTATCGAAATCAACGTATCAGTCGTCAAAAGGATCATTTTTTAAAACGATAAAAATCAATTATTTTAAAGAAATGTAATTATTAATAATAGTTTTCGATAAATACATACATGGTGTAAGGTCTTCAAATATTCATTAGTTAGTGTTTTGAACAGTAGGCCGTTAATTTGGTATCATATTCAATTAGTTTTGGATGACATGGTGTCTAAGTTGCATTCGATTGTATATTTCATTCTGAATTTCTTCAATTAGATGGTTTTTCTCATTACAAAATGACAGCTGTGAAACGATGATTAAAAGTAGAATTCATTGAAAGGTGGATGGCTATCGAAGATTGATTGTTGATTCTCTTTCTAGATCATAATGCCATCTGATTTTTAATGAAGAGGCCGCTTACAGTGTTTTTTTCTTTTTTACCACTCTTTATGCAGCAATAGCAGATCTCTAGTTCAAGAAACTTGTGTTGGTGTCCCAAGAGATGAACTGAATTGCATGCACGCAAATAGTATTGGGAGAACGCAATTTTGTATTGGCAAAAGCGACTAATTTTGAATAAGTTTCATATTAGTATGAAGATTAATATTGAATAAGTTTCGATAAATATATTATAATTTTTTTAAAAAAATAATAAGAGTTCATAAATGCATTATTATCATTTGATTCAGCACTTTTAGCTGCCTACAATTATTATGTATATTATCTTTGAAATGAATATCGAAAGATTCGTTCTAACACAAGTCTGAGACATGAAAAAGTGATCTAACTCAATTTAGTTGACCATTTAAATATTTAGTAAATTTTTCAGATAAAAGTAAGAAACTTTGTGCGTTGATATGTGTACCAGCAGCATTTTTTACAGAGATTTTTTTTAAAAAAAATAAGACTAATACAAACTTGATTTTTGTAAATTTCTATTATGAGTCTCTACAGAAGCGAAAGGGTTTCCAAAAATTGTCAAAAAATATTTAAAGAAACTTTATAATTAGTATATGTCTAATTGTGAGGGTCATTATATGTATTATATATATGCTATCGTAAAAAGACAAAATATGCCATTTAATAGAATAAGATCAAGTATTTCATGAAATAACTGGGCTTATATGAAATCATTGCATTGCACATGTTACGGAAGCATAAAATAAGTGATAAATTGGTATATTAATAATATAAGTGTATCTTATAATCATTATAGACTTTTTCTATTCTAATTCTTTTTTTTTTCATTAGTAGGTGAAATATTATTCTTTTATCGGCATTAAAATCTTCATAGTAGGCTCTCAGCAACACTGATAATACGAAAAAGAGATCCCAAGAAAGTAACCAATGTATATACATTTTAAAAAATTATTTTATCGAAATATAAATGAGCACGTGTTTGGTTTACTTCTGTGAGTTTCACATTTTAACTCAACTTAACATTGAACAATTAAAGTTATAGAAATTATTATTATAAAAAAAAATCGGAAGCCTACACGACTCAGATACTAAAGTACTTTTTCAGTTTGAATTCAAATGATTAGAAAATTGCTACCTTTAAAGGAACAAATAATTTCAGTTCATTCCATATATAACCATACATCTAGTAGCTTTAATTTTTTGATAAATAATCTTCCAAAATCTGCGGTGAAGTATTAGGAATGTTGCATTAACCATCTGTGACAAATGATTTGTCCCTGCATATAATGAGTAGTAACAATTCATTTTTGGAATCATTAGCGATAATTCACTGAATACACTTTTTATATAATCTCCCTTTTCATAAATAAAGAATCAGAGATTTAAAAATTATAAATCAGATTAGAATATTAAGCCCAAACGACATTTTGGAAAACAAATTTCGAATTGTTATATCTCAGAGGATCTGAAAACTTTTACGATGTTTACCCCTTTCTATTAGTATACTGAAGGCAAACCCACAAAGGTCGAAAAGTGGAACTTCACGTAAAAGATATCATCCAAACATTCCTTAGGGAATCACATACTGCAAATTTCATTATTATCTCTTAAAGGAGGAGAAATCAAAAGTTCCCCATGCTTACGGTTTGATTCATTATAAATTTCCCTTAGCAGTAAAAGATTTTATCGTATTGTTTTAATTAAATCCTTTGATATCGCGTCGCTTACGTTCGAACTAAGAGCTGTAATTTCCAAAGCATGCTGGAATGAGTTATGTGAGAATTCGTTACGACAGTATCTGTTTAAATCAGATTATCCTTCCACAAGAAGGAATAAAACATATTACAGAATGTAATTAATATTCAAAGCATTTGATTTCGTACAAAGAATAAAAGAAAAATCCCAAAGTAAAATGAATTGACCTAAAAATGTACAGAAAATTTAATAATCGCATTTGAAAAATGAAGAAGAAATTATATTTATAAAATATATATATATATATGTAAATATTTTTATAATTTGGCATTTGACTCCGAGCACTGAATGCCTCATCTTCCTTGAGACGGTCAATGGGGTGGTCTAAAAGCCTCGTAATATTCAAATTTTTATAATTTGCTCAGATTAATTGCAAATGATTAGCGATTGACCCTTTTTTTAGAATAATAGAAGTGTTAAGATAATTTTACTAAATATGACACTCAGAACGATGGATTTTATATAAAAATATAAAACTCTCAATTCAATTGAACATTTATTAACTAAAATTCCAGAAAATAACATTTTTTCCTTCTTTTAATTATTTTTGTATTACATGTAAATCATTACTTTGAAAGTATTTATTGAATTCGAATATCTTCTTTTGCTGCAAACATTTACTTAAAAAAAATCATTTTCACTACAAATAAAAAAAGAATTTCCAACTTCTAAGAATACATGTGTTTTAAAAAAGTTTTAAGGCATTTTAATTAATTTCTAAAGGCACGGTAACTTTAAAAAAAAGTATAAGAAATCTTTAAAAATCCATTAAAATAAATTTTTGAGGTAAAATGATGGAAGTAAACTTATTAACCAATTTTTAAAAACTGGGACAGACACCGCAAAGCAAATAATTAATTGATTATAAAGCATTCCTTTTCTCTAAAATCTAAAACTAAATTGCATTTTTTTTATTTTGCACAAATATTATGATGGAATTTGAAAACACATTTTAAACTATATCATGGGGCTTACAAACTAATTTTTTTAAATAATTCAATCTTTATTCGACTCAATTAAAAAAAATATTCGCAGGATTTAATGATATTTTTAAGTAAAATATATAATTACAAAAAATACTTTGTCAAATATAAGTTTGAATCTAATAATATAATTGGTAAAATAATTAATTTCCTGTATTTACTTAAAATCATACCTGTAACTTGTTTTCTAAGCAAGATATGTTGTTTTACAATATGATTTTTTCGAATTTTCAAGGAAGAAAAAAGGGAAGCTCTTCTGCAAAGGGATGAACTTTTCGATTACCAATTTCTGAAGGTCAAACAAATATTTGATCAAAGATTTAAAAATATACAATTTTTTTTTTTTCCTTTTGGACAAGTTTTTCCGTAACCCATTTTTGTATAGCATATTAAATAGCAATCATCTTGTATTGAATTACTTGATCAATGTTACTGCAGATTTGAAGGCGTTGTTTTAAATTCCTTTTTTTAAAATATTCCGAGTAAACCATAAAAATATTAAATGAAAATGACTCTTCTTATTTATATTTGCACAATAGGTAGATTAAATGATCTTAGAAGTCAAAAGTCAATATAAAATTAGATGAAAAAAGTAATAACTAAAAAAAAATAGTATATACAAAAATGTTTTTGTTCTAGACTATTTATTTAAAACCTATAAAACATGAAAATACTTTCTTCTTTCAAGAAAAACTTTATAAATTCTACGTTTTGTGAATGGTTTAGAAAAAAATCCGACTTCACGTATTGGGCAATACAAGCATATAATAAGAAAAATATAAGATGCTACATAACTTTTATTTACCTAATTGACAACGTGTTCTCAGTTATATTTTTCGGTAATGGAACTACCATATAAACATTATCAAAAATGCTTTATAAATTACTCCCTTTAATTGAGATTACAAATAAATTGTAGCCGTAATTTGGGATAGATTTCAAAAAATAGTAAATGATTCTTACAATTCAAACCCTTAGAATGAAAAATTAGAATACTTATGTCAAATTATTTATAAATCTTTCGGCAAGAAATGACCCTACCTTATTTTAATTTGTGAAAATGAAAATAATTCTCGTTAATTGTATGGCTTTGTTCGGATTTATCTCATATTTTGAAAGCTTTCACAGAGAAATATTCATCAAAAATCAAATTTTAAATTGCTATTTTACTTCCAGAAATTCTCCTAAATCAGGAAAAAGTTATGAGTTACAGTATAGCTAATTTTTAGACGTAAAAGATAGGAATATATTTTGATTTGAAAAAGCTGTTACGAAGAAAGTAGAAAATTAGTTTTTATACTGTTTGAGTAAAGAGATATATTGCTGAAAATATTACGAATCTTAGTTTTTCTGTTTTTGTTTTCACGCAATCCTATTGGTGTAATATTTATCTCAATACTAACTACTAACTGCACTGAATAGTCACATAAGGCATGTATTTATTTAAGAGGTTTAGATAAATGTTTAGATATACTCAAGATCCCTAAAATATTGCAAAACAAAATAATGATAATTTCTTTTGACAAGCAGTGATGATGGCTTCATATTTCACAAAAATTTCTTGATGAATTTATTTCTATTTTTCATAAAATGGATAAGATTTCTCTACTTTCCCAACGCGCATAAATCACGCACAAGCATCCACGAGAATCATCTCCCAAGAAACGATCTCTTAGGGATCGCGGAATAGTTCGACATTTTTCATCCGAAAGAAACCATTTCTTGTAATGGACCGCCCAGAACCAGTTACGCTGATGATAGCTGGAAGAGTCTCATGTGCTGAAAGAACGAAAGTATTTTTTATAAGGATCGTTTCTCGCCAAAATGAAGAGAATTCCGAAGGTTAAATTTTACAATAGTATTCTTTTATCTACCAGTTATAAGTGTGTGTGTGAGAGAGAGAGAGAGAGAGAGAGAGAGAGAGAGAGAGAGAGAGAGAGAGAGAGAGAGAGAGAGAGAGAGAGAGAGAGAGAGAGAGAGAGAGAGGGAGTGTGTGTGTGTGTGTGTTTGTGCGTGTGTGTGTTGTATGCTGTGTAAACATAGATTATTAGCAGTTATGTGGCCGAATAGGATTGAATTTTGAATTTTTAAAACTTCGACTCATTCGATTTATTTTGCCAAGGAAAGCATATTTTACGTTCAAAAGGATTAGAGATACGTCAGTCTACATCGCGACACAAGAGTAAAAGAGACAAAGATTTTACTATGACATTATGATAGGGATTTCTATAACACGTGCGGATTCAAGCAAGGGAATTTTAGGTATCTTTAAAAGAATATTGTGAGCATTAGGGATGGGATTTTAATCCCTTCATTTGGAGCGTGAAAAAATGCTGAAGTAAGCAGTTTTATAGAGTGAGTTTAATTAATTAAATAAAATTTGGGTATTGGATCAGGAAATAAGAAAATATTTTAGAATCAAGTTAATATGGATGTTTCTCTGCCTATTATACACACACACATATATGTATATATATATATATATATATATATATATATATATATATATATATATATATATATATATATATATATATATATATATATATATATATTTGAATAAAAGCACTAATATAAATTACGATTTTCGCCAAATAAACATATTTCATATAAATAAAAGTAAAAATTAGTAAACAAAAAATTCATCATAAAAACCCAAACTTATAAATCGATGAATTGAATATTCTTTTTTAATGTGAAGTAAAAAAAGGTTTTTGCTAAAGAGTTTTTTTGAAGAGAAATTAAAATGTTAATTTTTATCAATTTAAAATTGTGTTTCAAAGTATAGAAAAAAATTTATTCTTAGTGTAGACATTTCTGTAATCAAATATATCTAATTTAATTAACTTTATTTCCTTCTTTTAGGTTGCGTTTAGGAACATTTGATTAAATGCGGTATTTTTTCTTTAAAAGTTAGTAATAATTCATAGTAAAAATTAGATATTGGCATTATAAAATATAGTTTGTTATATTCAATATTTTTTGAGAAAAATGCATTGATATAAAATTGTTTAGTGCAGTTTCTTTGATGTTTTTATAAGAATTTAAAATAATTTTTAGATGATATTTTTTTAAATGTAATAAATTTACATATAAAATTGTTTTAACATTAAATTCATTATTGATTTATGCTTATTAAGAATGCATTTATTTATTTGAGTAAGATTGTATGCAAATGGTTCTCATATAGTAAATAAAACGTTCTTTCTCTCATATGATGCTTGCAGAGTCCGTTATCATATGATGCTTGTTAATAGAGCCCGTCTAGATGTGTAGTACTTTTAAAAATAGTTAAAGTTTAGAAAACTCTTTCTAACGAGGTATATTTTTTGCATATGTAAACTACATGTTCAATGCGTAACTCCACGTTGATCGTTTTTTTCTTTCTTTAATGCGTTTGGAACGATTCTTATATTTTTATGCTCTTACAAAAAATATGCCAGTTTATAAGACTGCCGTTCATAATATTTTTAATGAAGCTTAATAAATCATTTATGTCAAAGATTGAATTTAAAGAGGAGGATTGATATCTTCACATCAATTCTATCCTCTTTTAAATGACCATCATTTAGGAGAATCCTTTTGTTTTGACTTTAAAGTGATCATACAAGCCCATTTTTTAGTTTGAAGTGGAAATAATTCCTCTTAATGGGGAATTTGATTAAACAGTGCATGTAAGACACATTTATTTGAAGCAGAAGATTCCCTTTTCAACAAATCTATAATGCAGATTCAATCAGTTCATTAGTTAAATTTTAAGCTTTCTAAGAAAGGAAACAATTAAGAACCACGGTTTATCTTTTATTCTTACTGTTGAGTTTCTTTGATAAAAAATACATTTGAAAATTATAGAAACCATAAATGTTTGGGTAATTTCTAAAAGAGTCTCCGGAGGAAATTGGATTAAGTTTTCCACTGAGAGAAACGTTTATAGCAGTTGATTTTCAATAGATACATCCAAACTTCATTTGAGTTCATTATTTCATTGGCATATCTCTGAAATGCTTTTTTAATTAAAGTGAATACAATGTTAAAATTATTGAAATGCTAATAATTGATATAAAAAGAATAACTATTTATTAGACATCGGTTGATACGTTTTTCAAAATCATTCCAGTAGTATGCTAATGCGAAAATATACAAGTTTATGGTATTCAAATGATTTCAGAATCTAAAAGAAAAATTTTTAATCATGATAACTTCAAAACTAAAATTTTATCGAACTGCTCTCAACAGCTTTCCATGAATCTTTTCATCTTTCAATTCATCTAAATAATTTCTTGTGAATATACACCACAGTCCAAGTATTTTACAAATCAAAATTTCTGATTTCCAACAAATTTATTTATTTAAAAATACCAAAAAAGGTTTTTTAGACTTTTGACATCTATCTAATCTTCTTAGAGGAAAGGCATTGTTTAATAAGGATACCGGTTTAATAATATGGCTAACGCTTTTATAAAATTCAGATTTAGATTTTCTTATAAAGATCATTTATTGATATTGACCATTCTATTTTCATGTGCTTTTCAGTTATGTCATTCAGGAAAATACAGAGACGACCATTCTTTTGAGTATTTTCATTCAAAACTTGACAAAAGTCTAGAATTTCGAATAGAAAAATAAATCCTTGGTTTCATATACTTTGAGAAATTGGATCTATATGCAGAAGAATGAAAGGAAAGACGACTTTTGCTTTCACAGATTTCCTCCAAAATTTGATAAAAATATAAAGGTCAAAGCTCAAATAAAATTCTCTTTGACTAAAACTTTGTGTTTTTAAATTATCATATTTAGACACATATCTCCAAACAAGTAGAAACATATCTACAAAAATAATTCTTCTTGCAAATTCACGGTTGTGCAAAACATGGCTTTATTTCCAACTCATGAGATCGGATTCTTTGATAATTGTAGTAGTTTTCATACTTGGTTTATGATGAAGAAAAATTCATTGTTAGACTTTAAAATAAAAAAAATAATATTTATTTAATTTTTGAAGACAGTTGAGTTGTCAGGAAGAGTTTAGGCGCAGATACTTACTTTATGTGCAAAATATACGTACAGATATAATTAATTGTAGGGTTATAATTGTAAAGAAGCATTTGTTTGATTATACGAAAAAACAACATAGTTTGATGGTGATTTGGAAAGACGGTGTTGTCACTATTATTTGCAAATAGAGTGGGATTTTTATTAATGAAGTACTTAAATGATTATTCTAAGTTGATTTGTGAAACAGATAGTCTGTATTGTTCCGTCTACATTGTCTAACTGTTAACTTTATAGACGAAAGTGCATTGCAGAAAATATATTCTAAACATGCATTTTTTTTCAGCAAAATTTTTTTCACACTACGATTAGTTCAACTCCATATTTTTTTTCTGAAAAATGCATTGTTAATTAAACTTCCATTCAAAAGAAGTTATGACTGTAAAAAATAATCTCCCATAACGAAGGTAGGATAAAATATTCTCTTTGTTCGTATTTTCAAAAAAATATAATTAGTAAAATATTTACTTGATTTTCCAAGTACCTATATTTTATTATAAAGTAAGAGTAAATCCATGGTACTCAATGTATGAGATATAAAGATACATAGTTCAAAATACTTTTTATACATGAATTTTTCGAAAAATAAAGAATAACGCACAATCGACACCATTCCAGAGGTAACAACAAAAGAGAAAGAATTCTCGCCCTCTCTTTGAGCTCAACAGTCTTTAGTTCACTCCTTCTTTTTCCCTATATATTTTGCAATACTAGTTATTAAGGGTCTTTTATGATGAATAAAAGATGCTTCACGTTATTGTATCATCTATTTAGTACTTTCACTGGGTTTTACAGCATTAAAAGACTCTTTCTGATGAGTATAAAAAGTCTTCATTCAACAAAAGATCACAAAAAAAAGGAAGTATGTAATGAACTTTTTTATACCAAGATTATCTTTTTGCTAAAACCGCTTCAGAAGTAATAATGACTCATGAGATCGTACATTTATTGGAAGTAGCATCTTATTAAATATGCCTTTATGAACTTTGATTGACAGATAACTGAAGCATTAAGTATCCTGACATCTATGACATTTGTTGCTATATTAAAAGAATTTTTCTTTCAAAATTAGATGCAAAAAAAAATCTTTTTTTTTAATTTTCTCGTATCTGGCATGAAATAATCTGACTGTAATAGCCCAGAAAATGTGAAAAGTGCAGATTTTGATAAATCTTCATGATTCAAAACTACTAATGAACCAAGATAACCACTTTTAGAATTATGTTTGTCTGTCTGCGATTTCAATATAAAACGAGTTAGATGCATGAACTTTTGCATATAATTATTCCTTAAAATCAATAGTTCCTATCAAAATTTGTATGAAACCGACCAATAAGAAATATTTCTATGCATTTGGCCATTTACATGCTTCTACCATAATTCCGAAACACTGTTAATTAGAGAAATTTTATCACCAGAATCAAGGAATTTGCATAAAATCTTAGAGCATATCTGATAAGAGGTTGATTGCCTGTTGTATTGTTTTCTTCATGGGTTTGTGAAATCATAACTCAGCGGGAGTAGTCTCAGTAGTTTTCCTGCATGCTTTCTAATAAATGTTCTTATGCTATTATTAACCAAATGTCATTCAACAGACGATAGTTTTGAAAGAGTCTACTAGAGTGCGATCTCTGGTAATATCCTTTTAGCCATTTGCTGTTGAAATTCCGTTAATACACAAGTTCAAGCAATCCGAATGAGGATTTTCGAATGGTTGTACCAACAATTATAGTCACAAAATCAAATTTCATAAGTTTAAGTCATTGAATTTTTGAGTTTTCTCATATATTCTTTGCTTATGAAAGTACAAGCTATCATATGGTACTTCAATTGACGGATTTGATTCCAAATATAATGCCCACCTACACTGAAAATATAAACTTGTGTGTCAATTTTAACTGTTTGATAATCGTTCTTTTGTTGTAAATTCTAACAGCCACGCAAACAGACTACTTCTCAATGTATTTTATTCAAAATCAGATAGAAATATTTAAATTTAGAGTAGTAACCGTTCATTTAGCTCAAAATGGTTTTGAACTATCATGTTCATGGAGAAATAAATATAAAACTAAAAAAAGTGTTTTTCTGACTTTGTGATTTCTGAAACATGGGTATTCTCAATGTCTCGAATTCGAATTTTTTGACGATTACAATATATTCACACTGTATGCTTCGCATACTAGAAAATAATTAGTGCTAATTAAGTCTTATCTTTATGGATGCAATGAAAATTATATATTACAAGGCAGAATGACCTTACAAATATTACTTTCCTTATTTTATACAAAAAATTGAGTTTTAAATTTTAAAAAATAAAGTTAATTGCTCTCATAAGAAATTAAATTAGGACATACTTTCAGAAAATTTTTGCACAATCTTAAATGTTCGCTTTCTTTAAATAACTCAGAAGCTAATTAATGAATTCAATTTTCATGAATGGCTTCCAGTACTAATTAAAATTTTCTTTGATGATCGACCCACTGTAGCTTTTTGAATACCAAGGACAAAAATAATTTTTCATCGAGATACGATGAGAAAAGAAAATAATCATGCATGAAACGAAATAACAGTATTTCGATTTACAAGAAAAGGAGGAAAAAGAGGATTTTTTTTTCAGATAGTAGCTACAATCACTGCGTCTTGAAGTCAGTAATTACAACAAGAATTGCGAAACTGATTTTTTCATAGATTTTGAACTTCATCAGCTTAAAAAAAAGTTTTGAAAAAGATCTCATTTTATGTATAACTCTTTTTTTCTTTTTCTATGTTCTTCAGAAAATCTTTTAGAGAAAGAAACAAAATGATGTTACATAGTTTTTTTTTTCTTGCTGAAATTCTTCAGGTCTGACTGTTTCCGTTCGAAGTAAAAGAATTGCAAATTCTTTAGATATGAGGTAGGCATTTTCATTTTTTCAAATAGAATATCTACGTACTTATTGTCATAAACTAAGCAAATACAGTCATTAGATGACTTTAATGTTCAAAGCTTCAATTTATGTTTTTCATAAATTGAAGCAGAGCATGTTGAATTTTTTCAAATAGTTCTCAGCTCTTCTGTTTCTTAACGGATGTGACTTTATTATGCGATATTTTTATTCAATGTATTTTTCCCTCTTATATCTTATTATACATCTTTGTAGGATTTTTTTGAACATTTTATTAATTCTTTCCAAACAGCAAAGTTAATTTATGTTTTGATAGGCTATATTTCTTTTGCTAATCATTATTTCCTACAGAAAATATTTATCAACTTTTAATCGTTTAATCAATTATCAAACATTTATTTTGATGATTGACCTGCATGACAAAGCGTGGTGATTAAATTAAATTCAAGATAAATACATTAAGGATCTCTAATAATTCTTCTTTCATACCTTCTAATAAGATATTATCCATATTCTTCTGTTGCTGATAAAATTGTTTACCTTAAAGAAGGCCATGAGTGCAATTATTATCAGATTTTTAATTTCAGAATCTCACACAGAAGCGTTCCATGCTTCCTAGCATATTAAAAAAATTCACGTACACATTCTGGACATCTTTCTTTTAATCAATTAAAACGAAGAAAATTACAATAATTTTAATACAAGTTTCATATATCCAAGTCTTTCACACTTTTTGAATTATCACATGTACATACTCGAATGCAAAATCCTACAGATGGTCAATAATTGTTTAGCTTGGGGAAGGCCATGAACGCCACAAGAACTCATACTTTTATTTTAAAGAGCATCGTAGTTGAGCGTTTAATGCTTCATAGAAAAATCGCATGCACATTTAGGTGGCATTCGTTGACCGATTAAAACTAAAAATTATTGTAATTTTATTTCCGAATACTAATACCAAATTTCATTTATTTAAATCATTGCACTTTTTTATTTATTACATTTCATTGCATGAATGTAAAAACGTGCAGTCAATCCGTTGGTGAAGGAAGTAAAAAATCGAATCGAATAAACTCTGTCCTAGAATTTATCCATCGGATAAAATATATTACTTAGGATGCATGGATTTATATAATATATTGTTAGAGTATTCGTAAAATATGGTACATGGATTTGATTCAAAATTTAATATAAATCTGCAATTTTGGCTAAAAACCTGCAAGCCCCAATTTCATTTGTTTGTCTTAAATAGTTTAAGTTATCGTATTCATAAAAAGAGAGATAGAGCGATAAGCAATGAAACAAAATTCTAAAATTAAGTTTTTTGGACTTACGGATGTCTGAAACATGGAGATTCGCTAAAATTTTGAGTTCAAAATTTTCGACATTTGCAATACTTCCTATTGGTGCAACTTTATATACTAGAAATTTTAAAAAATTAGCATAAATGTTTGTTGTTCATTCAGAAGACGTTTTAAATTTTTAAACTTATGCTATGTTTCTTAGTAAAGCTAAGCAAACCGAAATTAGAGTTCGATCTATCTATTTGGTCCTAAATCTATTAGGTCCTTCACTAAAATGTATTCATCATTTCGATTTCACTAAAATGTATTCATCTGATTCAATACCGTATCGTTTTCACATATTATAAACAATCATTCTCAGAGGCTATTATAATAGTTGAAGTCAAATTTTCTAACGATCGCATTACTTTCTTTGTGCACAGTATACTCGAATGAAATGCATATATTTTAGCTTCTTTTTTATTGATGCATGAGTGAGCATTTCGTAGAAATGAGGGTTAATATTTCAAAATAGGTTAGTGTTAGTGGAAATTGCAATTTTGTTTTCAAAAGAAATCTAGGATTCAACAGCCTGTTTCCAAAAATAATACTAGGCTCAAATAAGTATCCGTCTCATTACAATAAATTTAATAGAACATTTCTAAAATTAAGTTGATTTAGCCCTCTTTGTTACAAAACTCTTAATATTGTATTTTTCTTCCATTGCGTGTGACTAAATTATTAAGATGTAACATCCTTTTGCACATTGAATAAGTTTAATTTTGAAACAGTGGTTTAATTAATTTTTTTAACTACAGAGTTAGTTTAAATTCAAGAGTTTTATGATTCTGCTTTAATATAAAAAATAACAAAAATATTTCGAAATATACAAAATAGAAAAAAAAATTGCCATCATTTCTTACCCTTGGAAAGAAATCTTACCTGAAATTAACGCAAAATAAAATTCAAAAGCTTTATGAAAACCAAGCTTTAAGAAAACCTACTCAATATTTAAAATATGAAAGATATGTTCATAGCGCCTTTGTCAACAATAGAAGAAAAACCCATATTAAATATTCGAAGTAACAATGAAGATGTATTGAATTTAATCACCGCTTTGAAAATAATTTTGTAATATATATGCAAAAATAATGTAAAATATAATTACATTTTCGAATATGAAAGAGTAATATAAACAGTAATTCAATTTTTGTATCTGAATGAATATTATAAAAGATAATTTCTATAAATATATATTACAAAAAATAATTTTGTCCTATAATAATATCAGTAATTGCTAGAGAAAAACTTCAAAATATCGTTTAATTTTCTGAAATTAATTAAAAATGTAATCATTATGAAATTCAATTAAAAATAAATGTTTTCTGAACCAAATTTATAAAAGATGCATTGTAATTGTGATACTGGTTTATCTCTAAGGCCTCAATTTCTGGGAATATTCGGATCACGAGGAGTCAATATTTTTGGACGAAAGTCAGATGCCTCACAGAAAAAATCGCTCCTTTGAATCCCTGCCTGAGGGCGACCCTTGAGAAAGTCTTCAGACCGGATTCATCATTTCTTTCTTTTTGATTATTTTTGCATTAAACTCTAATTTGGTTTAATTTTTATCTAATTACTAAGGCAAATCAGACCAGAAGTATGTATTCTAACTTCCAAAGTGTGTTTGTCGAATCTGTAACTTAATTTCCAGTAATTTGATTTGAATAACGCCAATAATCTATATAAAGATAAATAATCTATGGAACAGATAAGAAGGGTTTCATTTATGCAATAATAAATATTGATTAACAGTTTCCTGAAATTATTATTACTTTTAATAACAGAATGATAATAAAATATGATTAAAAAGAAGTCAAATTATTTTTAATAATTGAAATTACTGTTTGGGAAGGAATAATGATGCATATACTTTACTCAATTTCACCTAACACTTTTTTTGTAATAGCATGAATATGTGAAACTGTGTTTGAAGAAATATTAAATACTATTCAGCCTATTTTATTGTTTTAAAATATTCCTTTAAAAATAAACGAGAGCTCACAATTTATCGACACATATTTTGCATAATTGATTTACGTGTTCTAGATAATTACTTCAGGAAACGCTTCTCTATCGAGGCTGATACTGTTAAAGACACCTACATTTTATAACAATGTTGTCTGCTATCTTGACAAGATGTAAACATTTCGCTCTATTCTTTAATTGATAGAAATGACTTCGAGGTAGTTTCAGAAAATAAAATAAAACAGTTTCTTGAAGGCATAAAGACTTTTATTAGTATATTATTAATTATTAGTATATTAAAAAGGGGGGAAATCTAATTAATTTCTTATTTTCTAGTTCTTAATCTATAAAGCATTCTATGGAATTGAATGGATTCTTGAAATTAAGTCTTTTCAATTACTTGCATGCAGTCAAAAATTGATTTATTGATCAATTATTTTTTTTTAAATTAATAAAATAACTCATTGTTTCCGAGAATACAGATTTAGGCAAAATTTCAAAACTCTAGTCGATCAGGAACTGATTAGAAAGCCATTTACAAAACTTTATTTGTACAAATATGAAACAAACAATTGATTAAAGTATGTTACAGATCTAATAAAAAATATATGAATTTTATGTTATTTTCCATATTTTTTAAGTTTCCTAATGACCTCCTGAAACATACACTACTGTATTAAAATCATTTTCATAGATTATTGTAAAACAGAACCCTTTTAAATAAAAGAAAATATATGAATTTAATATCAATTTAAATTTGTAATTGCTCCTAACATACATTTAAAATCAGTACAAACTTTCTTTAAAATATTTTGAAATATATAAATATCATAAACACATCACCTTCTACAAAACATTTAAAAAGTACTACAATGTATTAGCTTCTGGGAAAGGAAATATTTCTGCCATAAAATAAATTTCTGATAACTTTTACAAATTACAAAAATAGCTTTCAATCATCTTTTCCGAACGTAATAAAACTAAAGTGATTAACTTTCAGATGATAGAAATGGAAGTTTCAACCTCTTGAAGCTGAACAAAATAACGGGCCTGTTTAATTTTTATTTTATTATGCCTGCTAACAATCACTTGCTTCTCTTTGTTAGAAATAATATTTATTTCAACAAAGAGAAATTCGACAGGAGGAATTATGTGCAATACACTCGAGTTCAGAGAATTCTATCCTCAACAGAGAAGTTCTCTGAAAACTTCCAGTTCAGAAAATATTGACGGTTATTTCCAATTTGGTTTAATTTTAAGCTTTTACGGTGACTTACCAAAGGGCGACTGTCCCATCATTATCAGAAAGTTCATGAAAGTTTTGGTACATTTATTGTTAAATGACCCATTACAGACTATTTTCCGTATTATAAACCTGTTTACACAACATCTGTTTACTCAACTTTTTTTTCATGATTCTGAAAGAAAGTGTTTTTTTTTCAACTGTTGCGTCGCGCATTCATTGGAAGACTTAATTTGACAATTTGCACACTTCTTTTTCGCATTACCAATGCGTATAATTAAGATTTTCAGAAATTAACTAGTGGTAAATATAATTAAATTCCTATTCCATAACGGTGTTACTACCTGGTGGAGAATTAAGTAGTAATTAATTTAATTGAATTACTATTTCATAGATTTTTTTTGTCTCGCGATATAAACTCTGCAACTTAATGGACAAATTAATTAACAGTTAATTTAATTATGTTCCTGTGCCATAAGTGTGGCATTAACTGATGAAGAATGCAGGGAAAATCGATTTTACGAATCTGTTATTTATAATAATATGTAATATAAAACAAGAAATACATGCATCTGTCAAGAAGGTAAAGAGTAGCAAGCATCCTAAAATTCGGACTTACTATTTTGGTGTCTTTTTTTAGTAGGTCTAAAGTTAAATTTTCTAAACTTTAAAAAGTATTTGTTTCTTTAGTTTTTTTAGCTTTAAAAAAGAAAGAAAATTTACAGAATTTTCAGTATTTCTATTCCTATAATGAAAATGCATTCATCTTGAACAACAAAATTTGTCTTAGTTCAATGAAATGAGCTCTTAGTTTCGCTTTATCTATTCAAATTACAGATAAATTCAGGCTAGTGCTTAAGTGCTTCCGAAGTTAAATTTCATCACACCTACAAATGGCTAATTTGAAGTGATTACGAGAAGGAGAGTGTCCTTTCTGAAATATTTACTGTCGATGAGTTTCTTACTATCTCACCTCTAGTTGAAATTGAAACTTCAGCAGATTTGGCATTAATTTGTTTTTAACTTTATTGCGCCGGAATATTTTTAAGGAAAGAAAAAGAAAAGACTGATTCCTCGTACTGTTCCGAATGAGAAAAAAAATTCGGATTCGCCAGATTGTTAATTTTTTTTTAAAGATGTATAAATTATATAATGCTAAATTTACTTGAAAATAAAATTCATTTTAAATTATTTCCTTAATGAGGAAAGGAACTATATTTTGAAATGTGAGGGATATCAGTGAATAATATAATCCCCTGATATAGTTCCTTACTGAGAAAAGGAACTATATTTTGAAATGTGAGGGATATCAGTGGATAATATAATCCCCTGGTATAGTTCCTTACTGAGGAAAGGAACTATATTTTGAAATTTGAGGGATATCAGGGGATAAATACATTTGCTTGCTGTTTCGTCAATGTCAGATTTAATTTACCAGAATAGAATCAAAGAAACTGAAATGGATAAACTTAAAGACAAATCATTTTCATCCTCCCAAATTAATCATCCATTTGAATGTTCTGCCTTTTTTATTTTTCAAAAATAAGAGCTTATTCGGTTTATAAATTTAAATTCAAAAATACTCTCAAAGATTTAGCACAAAAGGTTTTTAATTGTATAACTGAAAAAAAAATCTAAGAAAGATTGATAATATTGTGCGGTCAACTGTTGAAGTTTATTTGTAATTGTAGAATCAGTAAAATAAATTTTAAGGAAAATAAAAGGAATTAGTAAAAATTTCGCCTGACTTCGATTGATGAAGTTAGCGCATTAAAGAATGACGGATAAAAGAAATAAGAAAAATGTAAAAATTATACTTTTTAAGCAGCTTAGTGAGAATGTGTTGACAAATTTCACTTCAATTTATTTTGATAGAATTTAATTTATTTTTATGCCAGTTCATATACAAATAATCTGTTTTGAAAATGGTTGTGCCAAATTGCGTTGGTTTTTATCAAATTTAAATTTCATTTCGTTGCTTGACAGCCTGAATGTCAATATATGAGCTCGGAAAGTGGAGATTTAATTTAATTGCTTCATTTTCTTCAATCTCTGGAATTATTTTTATTCGTTTATTTATTTTGGAGATAAGGGATAGATTTTCACCGAAATCCACTTTCTTTTTCTTTCTTACGAAGAAAGGTTGTTTAATATTTCTTATAGTATCATTTTTTTCATGACATCTTTTAGATTAATTTTCAATTTAAAATAGAATTTATGTTTTTTTTTCATATTTAAATAATTTAAATTAACATTATTTTACAATTACTCATTGTATATTTGTAATTTGTTAATAAATATTCTGAACAGTTCTTGCTTATAAGAAGTACTTTTAACTTTACTTAACATGCTACTTAACTTTATTAAGTACGTTATATAAATAGTACGTTTGTTTTTCATTGGTTTTCTTAATATTTCTTACCAATGATATTTTTTTCAATTATTAATTGTTTTACTAGCTAATTTTTAATATATTTTTGAAAATATTCTATCTTTTAAACTTTTTAAAGACAAAATTTTATTTTTATATACATTTAATATATTAATAAAACTAAGATTCAATTAACTGTTGACAATTCGTTTAGTATTTAAGTAAAATTGGCATATAATCAATATGATACACCTTCTAATAACAAATTTGAAAATGCCTCATAATTTCTGCAATGCTAATTAAATATGTTAACATTCTTTCAATTTTTTAAGTAGACCCAAGCCTGCTTTAAATTTTTTTTTTTTTTTTTTAAGTTGAAGCAGCAGCAAGATATATATTTCTATATTATTTTTATGATAATTATTCTTTTGTTTTGTCTGATGCCCTTGATAATATGTTGGTAGAAATGAGAATTTATTTATTTGTAAAAGAAGATCATCTTTTTAAAAATTGAATGCTTGATATGTCTATCAAAGTTATCAAAATCGTAAAATAAATCTCGCTTAGAAACAACCATCAAATTCTCTTCCTTGTGCCCTTCTGTGACAGCAAAACACTTAAAATGAAGCCTTGCACTGTTGGGCTTGCAGTATTTCCATGCCAATTGTTGACCTCTGCCCCAAAAATATTCTTATGTTAACGTAAAAAGATATAAATCAGGACTGAAGAAAATCAAACTTTTCAAAAATCATTTGTATTTCTTTATGTTCGTTGATTCATCTTCAATCAGATCTTGAAAGAAAATGTCTTGCACTGCATTTTATTCATATAGATATCTTTAATATATGAAATGTGCAATTTAAATGTTCGCTGTAAAAGTTGGTAAATAATAAAAACACAAAAGGTTCTAAAACTGGAATTTAAAAATTTTAATTAAAAAGTTGAAAATGTTTTCTTTAAAAGTCAAAAGACAAATAAAAGTCATAAATGCGAGAAGAGTTAAGAATGATTGTTCAAGAAAAATTGACTGATAATTTTTTTCGTTGAATGAAGGAACCTACACAATGAAACTAGTAATATATAGCTAGAAATATTATCACACGTTTTCAGAACGCATTAAAAAACGATTTGAGAAAAAAGAAAATCTTACAAACAATATCTTGTACCAATTCAATTATAAAGCGCACTTGGGAGTAATGTATCTCTTGTTAACATACTTTTCCTTCCTCCCCCCCCCAAAAAAAAAGTCCATATTTCTATTCTGATTTCGCTGCTGTAGATATCTCTTAAAATAAAATAAGACAAATGAGTAAAATTTTTACAAATGAAATTCAATTCCTATACAATTTATTAGTTTTAAAATTCCAATACTTATCAAAAGAAATCAAGGCATTTTTTAAGTATTATTGTTCATAAAGTGGATGAACAATGACTTCTTCTTAAAATGAATCTTAGCATAAAATAAGATCAGCATCCTAATGACAAAAAATATGCTCAATATTTATTTAAAAGTCGTTTTCCAAACAAAATCCAATACTGAATTGTACTTTTAAATCAAACTGAACTGATTATGCTCAAAGCAGCTTTTTCATAAAACCTTTTCATTCGGAAATTTAACAAAAAAGTTACTCCCTTTATTACGTTTTCTTAACAATATCTTTTTGTACAAGAATGAAAATCTTATCTCCCAACGAAAATATTGACTTATATAAAATGACAAGAAAGAAAAGTGATTCTTGGAGGTTATCTGAAGGGTATTCTTTTCAATTCATGACTAATCAAGAAAAATTCATTATATGTATTTATTGTGTATATTTTACTGGTTTTCCGTTTTGTGCATTTCTTTATTAACATCTTTTACGCATCATCTAATTCTAATCCTGTTTACTTGAATAATTACTTCCTTGAAAAGCGGAAGAAAGAATTCTTTCTTGTGTATAATCTTTTTTGCAGGCGAAGGGATAAAATTAATAAAGTTAGGGAAAACATTGTAACTGCGCCAAACAAATATTTTATGCGCACCATTTACTTCATAATTATTGCTATATTCATTTTTAATTATCTCTTTTGATTGAAATATTATATGCATCATTCATTTTCCAGCCAATACTGTTGTAGTATGCATTTCTGGATTTTTTGTGTACTTGTTGTTGTACGTTTGGTTTAATGCGTATTATATATTACTTTAAAATTAAATGCTTACATATTATTTTTAAAATTTTTAGCATGGCATAGTTTTAAAAAATGTATTTAATCAATTATATATTTTAGAAAAATATTTTCACTTATGACTAACCAGATTCAAAATTTAGTACAAATCAATGAAATGTAATAAGTTCACATTATTAATCTGAGTTCATTAGGTCAATGCATTTCAGGATCATAGCGATAACATACCGAAATACAGACAAACCAATAGCAAATAGATACAATGGCATATTTGGATTGGATTGTGGGATTTATTGGCGCAAGAGTCAGATGTGGCTGTACTGAGGTCACATATATGATACATATTCAGGTACAAAATAAAACGTAAATTTATTAAAATATTAATATATTCAAAAAATTAATTATGAATACCAAAAATTCAGCAAAAATGGTATTTTTAATGATAAAATATATTACCATGAAAAACAATTAATAAGGGAAACATTTGTCTCTATAGTAAGGTATCAGACTACGTTAAAAACACTGGTTTTCGACCACATTGGCGAATTCTTCTTTTATTATTATTTCTTGTAGTTCAGGGTTTCCTCTTTCCAAAATAGTATTTTCTAGGAAAAGGAAGGTCTGATTTATCATCCAGGATAATTTTAAACAATTTTTTAGCTAAAATATTTTTTTAACTTCAGTTTTCTTAAACTTTAATTTTTATAAAAATTATCCACCGTCAACATGGTATCTCAAAAACTAATAGAGGTATTTACATAAAAATTTCAGCGTGTGTTTTAAATACTGTGGGCAATGAAATGAACCAAAAGTTTTATTGTTGGTGAAATACTTTTTCATTTATAGGTGTTTTTAGAAAAATTAAGTTGTAAATTTATGGAAAAAATGTATATATACGTACATTTTTACCCATAATTTCTTTGCATCTCAAAATGTTTTTTTTAGATTTTGGTTCATTTCATTCATCATTATATTCTATAACTTATGTACAAAGAAAAATAGGATTGCTGCATTACAATTTTGTGTAGAGTGTTAACCGTTTATGTTAAATTTCATTAAAATTTACTACAAATTTTCCTATTTCTCAAAATATATTATATTTCCAAATACTTTTTTTGTATATATAGTGTTTATAATTGACAATACATCTAAAAACCATAACTAGTTTTTTAAAAAATCCAATTTTTCAAAAATATTGCTTCGAACATAGTCGGCTACCTTAATAAAAAGAGATTGGTCAATAAGAATTCACTGAAGTGAAAATTCGAACAAGATATAAAATACGTAAAAAAGTATTTTGGTTCCTAAAGATTGAAGATATCACTGCAGTCTTTTAAATTGGCTTTTTTTAAATACTTGTGATGGACAGGGTACTTAAAGTGGATGTATAAAATGTTTTGAAATCAAAACTTATTTAGGATTTGTAAACGGTGATGGTGGTTGCTCCTGTTGTTCAACAGCAGATGGAATGCAATCGATTGGTCCATATGGGTTGTAATGTATTGCACCAAGTTTAGTGCAAGTTATACTAATAGAAATATTGTCAACTAACACGAATGGAGCTTCGGAGTTTACTGGTGATGATGTGGTTTCCTTAGTACCTCTATATTCATTTGCAAGCGCAGAATGTCTAACTGTTTAACTACAGAAGACAGAACGCAGATTTCAATAAAACTGAAATCCTTTTAAGGAAACTGAGTTCATTTAATCTTCAGTTATAGGCTGTAGTTGTTTCTTAAATTTATTTTTCTTGCTGACATTTCAATACCTTGACATATTAGGTAAAACATTAGATGTGGATACAATTATAGAGGCAAAATCCCAAAGAAAATTGCATCCATCTTTTAATTTTTATTTTCAAATTTACTTTTTTCAAATGCACACAGATAGTTCACTCGTTAAACAAATTTTGAAGAAAATCTTATAGATAAACAAAACAAGGGCGATTAGATTGTATACCAAATTTCATTATTTCTGCTCATTGCGCCATTTCTTTATTCAGTTAGACATAATTTTAAAAATTCTTTTCTTTGGATTCATGGAGGTCCGGAACATATAAATTAATCAAACTGTCAAGATAAATTTTGATGTTTAATATATATATATATATATATATATATATATATATATATATAACCAATCTTAAGTAAGAAAAAGTTTGAAAACGAAACTAAAATGAAAACGAAACAAAAACAGTTTCGAAATCGCAACTAAAATTTATAACCTATTTAAACTAAAACCAAAAAAGAACTTCATAGTATTTAGAAAGCGCAATTGCAGCTACTTCTAAAACACAGATGAATTGATACAAAAGTATTAGAATCAAGTTAATAGGAAAAACAAAAAATCAAATAAAAATTAAACCAAAAAAATTATAAAATATATAAAAAAAGAATCCGGCCTGAAGACTTTTTAAAGGGTCACCATCAGGCAGGGATTCAAAGAAAGGGATTTTTTCTGTGAGGAAATACAGACATTGTCTAATAATGATTCCTCTTGACCCGAAAATCCCCTGAAATTATGCTCAAGAGATATACCATTTTAACAGTTTAATTTTTATTTGATTTTTTGTTTTTCCTATTAATTTGATTCTAATACTTTTGTGTATATATATATATATATATATATATATATATATATATATATATATATATATATATATATATATATATATATATATATATATATATATATATATATATATATATATATATAATCATGTGAAATGCAAATTAATCATGTGAAAATGCACAAATAAAAAATAATTAATCAGTTGGGAGAGTAGTATTGATTTGTTTAATAAATTATTGCTTTTCTATTTTTTATTATAATTCTACCAGTAGAGTCGACGATTTGATTTTTAAACAAATATATATATATATATATATATATATATATATATATATATATATATATATATATATATATATATATATATATATATATGAAAATTTTTCAAATTGAATGCTTTAAGTCTGAATATTACTAAGAACGAAAGAACGTTCTAAAGTACTCTTCTCATTTGGTGTTGCTTACATTATGATGCTTTTATATTTCCCTGGTAAAATTGAATCTCAAGTACCATATGGAGTCTAATAAAGTTTGTTTTAAAGTTTTAAAGAAGAATTAAATTGCAGCAGTGGTTAGATATAAAAGTTCCCCAGTTAATGGAGATATATTAAAAGGAAGAAAAATGTAAGCTTTAAAATAAAGACAACGAGAATTCAGAACTGCATTAGCCTTTCATGCGTGAATAAAAAAGATATGAAAATCCTTTATTAAACTTTTTCTGAAGTATGTTGAGGCTTACCTTTTGCCTTTTACTTTAGAAAAAAAATGGGACTTCTTACTTAATTCAGAGCTTGATAAAATAAAGCAAATATTAAACTTTTATTTTCAACTTGAAATATCACATTCACATGCATTTCTTAAAAATTAAGTTAAGACAATATAAAAAAAATCTGTAAACTAAATTCTTTGAAGACTATTTCTTCTAAATAAATGTATACTGCTGTAAAAATTTGGGCAAGTACTACATCCTTTGATTGATTTTATATTTTCGATGTCAAGAGATTACCTAAGGGAATCTGACAGATATCAAAGCATTGACCAACAGCAGATTTAATCTGCGCGGTTAACTTCTCATCATCTGGCGCAAATGGCTGCGAAAGGGAGCCTGGAGCTGTTTGCTATCTTTTCAACAGGAAACCCTATTATTATCCATTTTCCAATAACAGTTTGTTATTGCAACGAATCCGTATTCCACTCTTAATAATAACATTAAATTAATTCTTAAAAAACTCATTTTGGGATTGTGCATGGATGTATTGTAATATTCAATATGGAAGAAAGTTTGATCTTATATTTTAATTAGAGCTTGCAATTTTAAAAAGAACAGGCAAATTTTTAAGATAGTAATCGATTTCATTCAGCAAGCAATAATGGTATTTAATATAAAATGTTCTATTATAAATTTTTAAGACCGAAGGCTGAATAAGACCGTGAAAGAATTCTTCTCCGCAATTCGTATTGAAAAAAATATTCGTATTCGTAAAATTTTAGCCTATAGAGATTTTCATTGTACAATCTCGAGATGAATAAATTATACCAGGAATTGTATCAAGTTTCCAGAAAATGTGTCATTGAAATACCATGTAATTGCCGAACCATCCGGTGGAATGGACTGGAAATTGTGCTGACAGTGAATTCTGATGGTAGCAATGTATTTTTATTGGTAAAAATTGACTCTATTTTATTCCTATAATTTATAAGCAAAAGCAACTCGTTTTTTTCTATTCCTTTGCTTGTAATTAGCTTTTAAATTTACTCTGAATTTAAAAAGCATTCAGTATTAACTAATGGGCAAATGTGATGTCAAATATTACAGTGAACAATTCTGTACTTCGCTTGGGTCCATTTCAAAATAGTCTAGGTGGTGCTTCAAAACGATCCGATATCATATCTAAACAACACCTTTTCTATGTAGAATATTACTCATAACATCTGAATTTTTCTCAATACTGATGAAGCAATTCATTTAGAGCAAATTAAAACTTATAATCGAAATTTAATATTTAATATTTTTGTAATGATTTCTTCAGTGGAAACGTTTATCATCAATTATTTTGTATATTGGTTATGATTTTTACACACGTAAATCTATCATTAGCAATTTGTATATTTAAAAAATCCCCTTATATAATATTTGCAAATTAATGATTTCATAATTATTTTACAAATGGAACATTGAAAAAATTTTCCAGTTCTTATTTTAGAATTTTTTCAGTTTTTTTTTCACATTGAAATATTAAACAAAACGCGAAATCAAATGCAAGACAGGAAAAAGGAGATTGTTTTATCCACTGGAGGGGTATTTTGTTCATATTTAAAACTCGAATTTCGTAATCGATTTTACTTTCACTTCTTTACATTTTATAAAATATTAAATTTTTACACATGTTCTATCTAGATGTTAATAAATTATTTAAATAATTGAAAAACTCTAATTAATAAGGAAATTCCATATAACATTTATTTGAAATTTTATAAGAAGTCATCACATTACAGTTAATTTAAAAAATAGTAAATTTCTCTGTTACAAAATATTTATAAAATGGACTGGAAAATAATGATAAAAGTAGAAAATAATTACAATAGCAAATTGCATTTTTAGAAGAAAAAAATTAAATTAAATTTATAAAACTTTCTAGATTAATTATATTGAAATATAACTCTTTTTTTAAATCCACTGGCTTCATAGAATTCTGAATAAGTTCTTTCCAATTTCAAAAATTTTTCCAAGTTAGATTTGTTATGTGCGTAATTGAGGGTAAAGTGGAAAATATTTCTTGTAAAGATATACATTTTTCAAAAAAAAAAAATCTTTTATCGCTATATCTTCCTTTCAGACAAAATTGAGGGGAATACACTGACTCAAAATTGTAAGAAACGATACAATCGATTTCCAAATGGCTATCTTTTGAATTCCGAAAGCAAATCTCCTTTAAGTTGATCCTTTTTGGATTTCAGTGCAAAATATTTCTCCAGATTTCGTCAACTGTGTCCTTTTCAACTGGAAGCAAATCCCCCCACATTTTCATTTCTCTGGATATTCGAACGATATTGTAAAGAATTTGGAAGAATATCCTATTTTTTAGGAAATTTATTGTTCCTAGTTTAACGTGTTATTAAAATATAAAACTAAACTTATTATCGAGATTTTTTTTAATTTAAAAAATTGAGAAAATGAAAAGAAAAAAAACCAAAGCAGTAATTAAAAAACAGTTTTATTATTTTAAATCCATATGCAGTATTTTCATTCTTATCTAAATTTCAAATGCATTACTTTTTGTAAAAGCTACAAAATTATACTAAGCTTTAAATTAGAGAGAATGTTTTTTTTCTCGACATACATGCATAGTTTAACAGTATATGGCGCACTTCTTGTTAGATTCGTTTTCTAGTGAATAGAGCAGAATAATCACTATTGAATAGTGAAAATTCTGTATTTTCACTGAAATGTTTTCTTTTGTACTTTGAATTATTAAGTCTGTTTTGTATAAAAAGTACCGTTTTTGAAATTTGCTCTTTTACATAACACTCATACATATTAATACAGTTTAATAATATTAATGTAGGAGTTTACGCTAATACATATCAATACAAATTATTTCATCGTCAATTGATAAAGAAAATGTAAACTCTTTTCTTTTCAGTACACTTGCCAAATAGTGTCGAATAATCACTGCTGAGCAGTCCCTCTTTCTTCTTTGACCGAATTGTTCTCTTTGTACATTTATATTACTAACATGTATGTCTTGTAAAAACATGGAATTTTTAAATTCTTTGCTGTTTATACAAACACATATTAATACAGTTTTTGTTTCATCATAAAATTATTTTAAAAAATGTAAACGCTGGTCTTTTCAGTATATTTTTTTGTGTTTGATTATTTTTGATTTAATCAAAATATTTTCCTCTGTTTAATATATGAAATGCCATCTTATATCATGAAATAACAAAGATTTTTTTTATGAAAATTTAATCAACATCTGTTTGTGGTGGTAGATTTAAATTCAATTTGTTTCGTCAGGATTTGAAATGAATGTTCAAAAAGTGGAATCACAAAATTGCCTTAACGTTTTTTTAAATTTTTTTTTATCAAATTTAGATTTTGTTTAAATGCTTGACATATTGGATTTTAACACGTGATCTCTCTGAAATAGAATATTTTATTTTAATTGCTTTCATCGGTTTTTCTTAGTTTTTCATTTTTTTTTTTTTTTGCTAGATTAAGGGAAAGGCAGGTTTCAGTTCTTGTAATATTCTTTTTTATCATGGATAATTGCTTGATATTTTTCCTACCCTTTAGTTTTAAACAATTTTTAATTAATTTATTTGCTGCATGAACAGATCTTATGTTTTATAGTTTCGAGATTATTTAAATTAAGAATATTTTAAAATTGCATTTGCATTCCTTGTTTATCAATTCATAAATATTACTATTTTTAATTTAGCTCTTTTTTTCGATTATTGATTTAAAAAAATCTTTTGATTATTTACCTCATTTAACTTCTATCGAGTGTCTGTTTTATTTTTCTTTGATTTCCATTACTATTTCTTACAAAATTATGGCCTTAAAAATTTTAATTACGCTAATAGCATAATATCATTACTTTTCAGGATATTTATTTTAAAAGTAACTTTTCATAATTATATATATACACTCATGTCCAAAATAAAGGTCACAAACATAAAATCTGAGAAAAATGAAAAACTATTCACTGTGTCGCCACGAAATTTGGCACAGAGGTACACTAAAGTGAAAGAAAGAACATAGACACATAACAACATGGAAAAGATTTTAATTGGGAATTAAGAAACAGGGCATATCAAAAAGAGTAAAATTATGAATCATAGATAAAGCATTTATCTCGGGAAAAGCCTGTCTAATATGGAGTGTGACCACCGTGCACTGCTATACAGGCTTCACAACGAGTTTTCATACTGTTTATGTGGTTGTCAATAAATGCTTGGGGCAAAAAAGCCCATTCTTCCAAAAATGCGACTTTTAACTCTTGGAGGGTATTAGGAGGGGGCTTACCCAGTGCAATGGCTCTTGCGAGACCATCCCAAACATGTTCAATAGGATTGTGATCCGGAGACCTCGAGTACCAGTCGATATGTCGAATATCCTCTTCCTCAGGAAACTCATCAACGATCTGGGCTCTGTGTGGACGCGCGTTACCGTCCATAAACATGAAGTCTGGGCCAAACGCACCCCGGAACAACCTCACTTAGGCTTCAAGGATCTCATCTCTATAGAGATGTGCATTGACAGTACTCGCATCGAAGACGTGCAGTGGTGTACGACTACCCAACATTATCCACCCCAGACAAGGATTCTTGTGCCATCAAATCTGTCGATTTCTTTTAAGTAGGAGGGTAGATAGCGAGCTCCTCGCTCTCTCAAGATGAAGATTCGACGAGTATCACTCTGTGTGGCAATCTCGACTCATCACTGAAAAGAACACGCCCACATTCTTGCTGTGCCCAAGACTTCTGTGTGAGGCACCACAAGGACCGGACTTTCTGTTGGATGCAGTCAAAGGGACGCACTCAACTGGTCACCGGGCATAAAGGGCCCTCTCTGCTAGACGTCTGTATACTGTTTGTTTGGAAATTCTTATTCCAGACACAGCAGCAAGGTCAAGAGCAAATTGCGGAGCCGTTGTCAGCCTATGCCGTCGTGCGCTTAATGCCAAATAGCGATCCTGTGCAGTCGTCTTTGTTCTGTGACTGCTTTTGCCGGCCTTCCTGGTTACAGTACCACTTGTTTGGAATTGATTTCAGAACCTGGATACCACTTTCGGTGCCACTTGTAATCATCGAGCCACCTCCGCTTGAGAATGCCCAGCTTCAAGCCTGCCAACGGCTCTCCATCTCAATGAATCGTCTAAACGATTATGAGAACTGACTCTCACTGGAAACATGTTAAATTTTTTGTTTTAATTCAATATTCACAAAAATCCAGACAAAATTCCCAGATGCCTAATCAGTCTAATTTCAGTAGTTCCTCAAAAACTAATTCTAAACAAAATTTTTTCGCACAATATCGTGCTGCCGGTCCTTCACAATATATAAAATATAATTTCTTTAAATTTTACTGGTAGCCATTTAGAATTACTTTGAAAAACAATTTTGTGACCTTAATTTTGGACATGAGTGTATATATATATATATATATATATATATATATATATATATATATATATATAACAAACTAATAAAATTTGAGTTCGATCAATTCATGATTAATTTAGACATATTTCTTTTGTGTGGTTTAGTGTTCAAACGGCTGTATAAATAGGTATACAGTAGTGTAAAATAAATTTATGCATTCAAAGCATATTCTGGAAAATACGTTAGTGAGAATCTAATAAGAACACTTTTATTTTTCCCTTATCAAGAATATATACAATTTGTAGCAGCTTTATAAATATATTTGCAAGATTTATAATTAGTATTAGAGCCATACACTATGAAGAAGAATATGGAAATCAGTAAAAGGAACTTGTTTAAAACGAATTGAGAGCTTCTATAGTTTTAGAAGGGGATTCCGCATAAATATAGAGGAACAAGAATTTATCTTAAGTGCATATTTTCGCTTCATATTACAAATGAATATTTACCATAATACGCATCTGAGAAAACTTTTATATGCATATCGTTTCATGATATTAGATACAGATAATAAATCCTATTAAGCTAAATGAAACATTTATTAGCTCTAGATTTTTTAAAAAGCAAAGCTTCGACATTTTTAAATTTTTAAAATTATCTTTCCTTTTAGTTTTATGCCGAATAAATATCAAAACACTTCAACTTTGGATAAAAAGGAGCATCAATTTTTTTTCTTATTTATAACAGCAACTATTTTCACCTTATACTACTGCTCTTGATCATGTATTAGTCCCATTCCGAATTCTTTTATTCGGACACTATGCATTATTATTTATAAGATTAAGCTCGTGAAATGTCAACGACGTTTCCTTTCAGAATTTCTCTTTCCCAAAACTCCTTTCGTGTAGTATTATGAGCCTCATCAAATACAACCCTTTCGTCTCAGCCCTCAATTACTCGCCATTGTGCCTTTCTGTGACAGCAGGGCTGTGAAAACGAAAGCCTGCACTGTTCAATTAACAGTTCTTCCCCACCAATTGCTGATCCCCGGTACAGAAATGCCCCTTTGTTAATGAAGAGGTCTATTAATTAGAACTTCAGAATCTATTTATTAGAGTTGGCTTAGAAATAGAATGAATATTGCCATTCTGATCTGAATTCTTTTCTAATATGCCCATTCCTCTTCTGCAAGTTGTGGAAAGAAAATATCGTATGCATCGTCTTGGTGATTCGGACCGCCCCGTCATCTGAATTTTTTTTTATTTTTTTTATTAAAGCAAATTGTTTTGTTAAATTAAGTAACAAAAATGAAAAAAAAAAAAAAACTTTTGGGGATTTATGAATTTGTAACACAATAGTTTTACCAATTTTATTGAATATTGAGATCTTTGTGTTTTAAGATTATAGCGTTTGCAATTCCAAGAATTTATTGGCCGACAGACAGTCAATACTTTGAACTTATTTTTCCTAAGTTTTATAGGAACGTTTTTGATAAAGTAGTTTTGATTCTATGTTTGATAAGAAATCTGATAACAAGTTCACATACTAAATGTTATCTTTCTAGGTCATTACGTTTTTAGGATATTTGTTCATGCCATAGAACAGACAGAGCAATGTTTGATCATCTAATTGAGGTATTTAAATCTATATTTAATTTAGATTTGAAATTCAAGTAAGGAGGAAAATATAGCTAATTGAACTGATTTTAATTTAGAATTATTCCATTTCAGATGATATGGATAATCAGATAAACTTCATTCTTGAGGAATTTCGCCTGAAATTTGGTAGACAACCTTTGTTTTGAAGACAAGACAGCATATGTTCTGTCATTTTTTAACCGCTTTCGTTTGTGCTGTAGTGATCTTTTACAGACTGAATTCAAAAAAAATTTTTATTTATGGGTATTGTGCAGGTTTCAAATATGGATTTTATACAAAATTTTGATGTTAAATGTTTTTCATATTGTAAACGAAGAAGTAAAATTCATGTTAGAAGTAAGAGAAACATCTTTTTTCAATATTATTTACAATAAGTAAATCGTTTATTTATAATAATATAAATAATCATTTAATATCATTTACCAGAAATTCTTGAAAACATAATACCAGTAAAAGAAATACGAAATCATTATTTTTCTCTATCAGTTCTAAGCATCTTGAAAAAACAGAAATAAAAAAAAAATGATTAATTACTTCATTTTGAAGAAGAGCATTTTTCTGGTTAACAAATGATAAGTTTCTATCATCTTTTTTATATCACGACCAGTTTGGTATATGATTTGATTTGATTCCTTATAAATTTAAACAAATAAAGATAGTAGTTTCCGAATAAAAAATTCACAGGAATTATTTCTAAAATCTTCATGAAGGACCTTACTCATTTTGTATGGATGCTTTAATAGTCTCTGAGTTTTTCATGTTCATCGAATTTTTGATGTTTTTCATGTTCATTGAATTTTTGATGCTCTGTGGGAAGAATCTCAAAATCTTTATTTCACTGTGCATACTCGATCTAAATATCCACGAGTTCTCAGACTTCCAGTTTTTAATTTTTATTTTTATTTCATACGAAAGATCATGAATCCTAGATTCCCTATAAACAATTGTCACCTCTTCCCCATTCTACCTTTCTGAGACAAATTTTAAAATCACTACTTCACTGCGCTGTCTTTATGGATAAAAATACAGACTGCAGTCCCTCAATCTTAACCTTCATACCGATTTCACCACTTTTTTATTTCATATGAGAACTCTTCCTCCCAAATATACTTCCCCCACTTGCTCCTCTCTCCACATTTTTCGAGTTTCGAAAGACATCGCCAAACATTTTGCTTTAACAACCGGATCAATTTCACCAATTTGTAGACATTGTTCTACTATCAGAATGCTCTTTATCAAGAGTTTATATTTATTTTAAAATATTAATTTTGTTTGTTGCATTATATTGTTAATATGCCATGATTTATATTATTAATATGACTGGCGAAAATCTAATCACCAAAATTGAAAAATGAATTTATTTTTTGTACACCGAATACTAAAATCTATTTAATCTAAAAGAAATTTTTAAAAAATGTACAAAGTAAGCTTAATGAAATCAGTTTCTAAAAACGCACTTTTATATAACAAATGAATTTTTAAAAAAATATTTTCTATTTTTCATGTTACTTTTACATATTTTGTTATTATGTATGTTATTATTATGTATTGAAATCATTTTTTGTATTGCCAATACCAGATGGCGATACTGGCATAGATACAAAATTTTATTACAATAATCAATTAATTGACATATAAATTTTGAAATTATTAAAATAGTGTATTGCATTTGATTACACATAAGTGCCAAAAATTTGAAATCTCTTGTTCATTATATATAAAAAGAAATGGTTTAAATATTCCAAAAAATGAATTTTTCTTCTATTAAAAAAAATAATTCTGAATCAGATTAATTTTTTTAAGTTAATTTCTGAAAATTGTCCTTCTTGAACTTTACATTAATTATAATATTCACGAATTCATCAGTTCTTGATAAACCTGAAATACTCTAAGTTTTTATATCGTATTTATACCATTAGAATCAATATCCAGAAATTGAAAATGAATATAAAGAATTAGATTATTAGCATGTGAGGAGATGATGTTTTTGGTTAGGGGGTTTTGAAGATCGAAATCGCGTAGGCAATGAATATTAAAGCTCGAAATCCCGTAGGCAATGAATGTTTAAGCTCGAAATCACGTAGGCAATAAGTAAGGCATAAATAGCAATTTTCATCAACATCTTTTAATCGCATATATTTTTTACCAGCTTTTAACAGTATTCTATTATTATAATGAATGCTTTTTGAAAGCAAATGCGTTTTTAAAAGTCTGACCTGCTTTTACCAGTATTGCTTTGTTAATACTTATGCTCCTTTGACAGCAGATGCGTTTTCAAAAGTTTGACGTAGAACTATGACATCATACCTGTTATCTCATCTCAAAATCGGTCGAAAAATTGAAAATGACAGTTTTATATATATATATATATATATATATATATATATATATATATGCAGAGAAAGAGAGAAGTTTCTATCCCTTGTTTCAAATCCGTTTAATCTGGTTAATGAGTTCAATTAATTAAGGCAAATAATGACTTAAAAATAATAATGTTCTCACATGATAAATTGAAATTTGCAATTGTAAATTTCATTTTAATTTTTTAATATCTGCTTTTGTTTTGGTGCTGTAAAATCTGTATTTATTTTTTTTTTCTTTTCGAAAACTTATTAAAAATTATTATTATTACAAAAAGTATCAAATGTCTCCATTATCAAATGAAATAAAGGCTTTTGCTGTGACGGAGTTGTTTAATCGAAGAATTTAAATGTGTTTATTGATTAAGCAAGGAGTCGCAGTATTTGAATTATCATGAATATAAGAAATAAATGTTAATAAACAGAAAATTAATCACTGTTTAATGATTGTGTATTTCTGTTGTTTCTTTAGAAAACTTGCATATAATTTTAAATTCATATTTGATTTAATCTAAATGAGACCTGCATGTAAATAAATTTAAATTGTTTCATATATTGCAAGATGTAATTAATTATAATTAAAAAGTCTCTGTTTAATCCCAAACGTTCAAAACACTCAAAGGAAATGTATAGATTTAACATTGACACCTGCTCTCTAAATGTTTATCCGCATTTTTTGAAGACACGTAAGTCACGTTTCACTTATATTTGTATTTTTTCTTCATCTTTATTTACAACTTCAATTGCTTTTAATTCAATCAGGGGTGAAGTAAGATTTATAAAATAATAGTCTTCAAATTAATTTATCATATTTCACTGCGAAGCAACAATTTATGAAAGATTTACTCAGGCTTATTAATTAGAAAATCAAAAAGAAAGGATGTCTAAATTTCTGGAAAAAGAAGATTTTCTTAGAATGCGCTCAATAGTATTTTACTATATTGTAGACAAATAAAACTAACAAATTTTATGCTTACTTTGATGCAAAAATAAATGGGATGATGATTAATCTACTTTAAACTCGATGCTGTCACAAACGATAGATTTATAATGTTATCTTTTAAATATATTAAGAAAAGATTTTAAAATCATAATCTAGAAATTTCTTTGATATACCTTATTCATCATTGATTCATATATTTTTAATTGCGTTTTTTTATTTTGTAATAATTTAGTTTCCAACATGATTTTATTATGATTGATTTTTTTTATTATAATTGGAGAATGAAGATCTTCCTTGGAGCGAATAAATTTGTGAAAGTATTCGACAAACTAAAAACTTATTTTAAATACGTCTACTCAAAATCTTAGATGGAAAGTAAATTTTCCTAAGTACGAAATTAAATATATATCTTGGAATTATTTTATAGAATCGATATAGCAATCTATGATGTACATACGATATGCAAAATAATTAAGAACAGCTTTTTCTTTCTGCGAATGAAATGAATGATATTTCCATCTTTTCGTGATTTTGAAAACTCTTTACAGATGGGAATACGTTAAATTTAAAGGAGAAAAACATAATAAAATCAGTTATTTAGTGTCAGTTAATTAAAAAATGTTGATTGAACAATATTAATCTAAGACTTCCATTAACACTGAAAGAAAGAGGGTATCTAATGTATTAATAATCAGTGTATATATAGTCTATTCAAAAGTATTTAAATGAAATGTTTGGAATTTAAATAACGAAATTGTCATTTTATTAGAATAAGAAAAATAGGTAGGGCACAATTTGCATGTACAAACAAGATGTATTTCAAACTGAATGAACCTTCCTGGGCTGATCCTGCAGCCTACCAGTGTGCTCAAGTGACTCTATCCCGTCAAAAAGTTTTACACCCTGTTTGGGTAAACAAGTACTCAACTGTACTAAAAGTAGAAACATAATGAAAGATAATTCTTATAAGAACATTAAAATATTCTTTAATTTGTAATCTATTTACCTTAAATGGAATTAAATCAATTTGCATGTCAAACAAGTGCAATAAACATTCAAATTTCAAGCAGACACAAAATTCTTCTCTCCAGTTTCAAGTATTACTTTTAAAATGTGTTCATTAGGAATCTATTTTAAGCAATGTAATACAAATTCATAAATTAAATTCTCTCGGAGACTATTTCGATTCAATAAATAGATGCTGTCCTTAAAACGATGACAAGGGACACATGGGTCGGCTGATTTTATATTTGCGATGTCGAAGGATTGCCTGCCGGAATCAGACAAGTGTCTCCGAAATTAGTACAGACAAAAGTACAGAAATTTCTAATATATGCTGAGCCATAACATGTGAAAGACTGCGAAAGCATTCGTCGAGAGATATTTGCAGACATTCCAAGTAACTGACTTCGTTGCAATCCCTAATCAAACAACTATTTGTGATTTCATATTGCCGGAGTTCCATAGTTAATACAGCCACGAAACATATAAAAAAAAATCTTAACGATTCTCTATATATAAATTTCGCCATACAATATGAAAGCAAGTTAAATAAAAGTTTTACTTGAGTTTGCAACATATAAAAAAAGCAGTTACATTATCATGGATGCGTCTGATATGTCATGTAATCTTAATAATAAATCTAAAAATCTATTGAAACTTTCTTGGGGATAAAGGAGCACTGAGAGCGTTCTTTAACTACTGAGACAGAAAAAATAAAACAAAAATTATTAACTATTATAAAATCTTTTGCGATAAAAGGAGCAGAAATAAATCCTTTCTGCGATTCAGACAGAAAAATTTAGCTTATAGTCTTTTGACGTACAATATAGGGTTGAATAAATTGCATAAAGAAGTCTTTTTTCAGATTTTTGGAAGCAAATCTATATAATACACAGCCCTAGTTATTACACAGCCATTTGGTAGAATGAAATTGGATCTACGTTGAAAGTGGATTGTAATAAGGCTAATAATAATTTAAATTTCTTTTAATGTGTTTTTGTATAAATGGCAATGTTCTATCTTCATTCATTTACATGCTTTGCATTTTGAAATTTACTCCGAATTCATGCAGTATATTGTATCATATTAATTTTTTTAAACTGTGTAAATGCACATCATCCACCAAACATGATGATTTAATGCTCCTTAAAAATCTTGCTCCCTCTACGTGGGAGAGCGTTGGCGACAAAGTGATAAGTGATCAGCTCCTGGGACGAATATCTCCAGGCTCGAAACATAGTCCAAATAAAATTCTGTTGGATATATAAAGCGACGCACCCGTTGTAGTAGGGTCTTCCAGTGCTGCTTCAGTTTAGGGCAGGCAGTTCAGAACAGGAAATTGTTTTGTCAGTTCATCTCCAAGCGATTAACAGTCCAGATCAAAAGCCAGATGCTAGGGTTCTTATTTGGTCAGAAGAGGAGAGAGAACTTGGACTCGAGGCTGGTTCTCCAACAACCATCAATCACCAATTGTAGTAGGAATACTCCTTCCCGCTGGTGTGGTGCAGTAGCCTGGGCAGGGAAATGCTTTCTGAGGTGTCATGCTCATCGTGAAGCCACTTTTTAAAATTATTTAATCCGTGCCAAAATAGTATTTGTGTTTCTTGAAATTGGTGCGATAATATAATTAAAGTAAATTAATTCTACGCGGGTGACAGGTTAGTAACTGAAATGTTATGAAAGGTTAGAAATAGGAAGTGTGTATTTTTTCCCCCAACCTCGAAACATAGTCCAACTAAAATTCTGCTGTATGTATAAACCTTAGCACGTTGTAGCAAATGTCACAACCGTATAACCTAGTAAATAGTTTGTGAAAAATTAATTTCACTGTTTTAAAATATCTAAATTAATAAAGAATTGGAAAATAGAAACTAAACGCCGAAAATAATTAAAACACAAACATCAGTTTTCAGGAACAAAAAAAAAGACTGATTTTAAAACTGATTAGATTAAAATTGTTACAATGTTTCCCTCGTTGATGTATTGTTCATTTTAAATTCCCGAGATGTTCCTGCTTCAAAGCTTTATGCAAACATATGTCTGGTTTTCCATGTGCAGAACTGAGGGAGAAACAGAATTTTTTTTTTCATAAAGAAATAAATTTTTAAAAAATTCATTCACATAATATCTTCTTTTCTAACAGACGTGAGGTGAAAAATACTGCATCGAAGCTTTACGGAAAGATACTACCGATTTTAAAATGGCAGTCATTTGAATTCTGAAAGCAAATCTCTTTCATGTTTGTCATTTTGGAATTCCATGGAACATATTTCTCCATATTCTGTTGCCTCTGTCCTTTCCAACCAAAAACAAATCCCCCAATTTCGCATTCCTCAGGAATTATCGATATGCATCATTTGCTTTAGATCCTACTCAAAAGTTTTGAGGTAAATGTTTTGATTCAGTAACAATAAAAGAAGAGTATGTTTTCGCAATGTAAAAAGTGGTTTTTTACTTCGAAACAACTATCGGTTCTTCTCTATTGCCTTTTAAAACATATTTGAATATTATACAATCGATTATATAATGAAGTGCAATTTCATTGGCCATATAATTAAAGTGTTATTAAAACAGAAATTTGAACGTCATTACTTATTTTCCTGTGTACAGCAAGCTGCACAGCCGTCACTGAAAGAAGCAGTATCGACAGGATCTGCTGGGGCCAGCTACTATCTTTATCACAGTCGGTCCATAACAGCGGCCAATTCACCGAACTGACAATCTCTTCGAGGCGGTCGGTCCCCAGCTACATGGTGGTCACAGTGGCGGTCCAGTGTACAGCCAACCATCTATGAAAGAGGCGATATCTACGGAATTTGATAAGGGTTTTGATTAAGAGGAAGTTGTGTCCTACTGCTGTCTTTGTCATAACCCTTTGCGCAAAACTGGACGAGTCATCGAACTGGCATGCTCTTCGAGGCGGTTGTCCCTTTGCCACAAAGTATCAATCACTGACTTTCCTCCTCATCTTCCCGTACACCTATCATCCTGTTAAATGAGGAGCTGGACTCCACTTTAAACGACTTCTCAAAGTTCTCAATAATTCTCCAAATTCTCGTTCCACTCAAAAAAAGGCAAACTTTTTAAAATTTTTAAATAGTTTATAAAAAAACACGGTCAATTTTTAACATCATGTCTTCCAGTGATTTGAGATTTTATGGGAGTCATCTGTACCATACTTAAGTCACCATTTTCATAATTTAGATTCTTTTTTAATTCTGAGACTTCTATGCATTCTTTTAAATAATGATGAACAGTTCCAATCCTTCAGAGATGAATTTATTTTTCAGCAATCTTCCAAATAATCTTTACTTATCTATGAGAATTGACGCCTATCAACAAATAAGTTGAATCGGCATAACTTTAATGGATTTTTTTCTGTCAGCGCAACTAATGTTCACTTTGATTGACCAACAGTTGCACCTTTAAGATTTTTTAGATATTATAAAGAAGGGAAAATAAATATGCAAAATTAATCATTTAAGGTATTTTCGAGAAGTAGAATAATAGATGCTGGCTGTTGTATGAGGTATACTAAACTCTCTAATTTCACTAATAGAAATGCTTTTTTGTTATTGCATATGTTCAGAAGTAATAATTCCGTTTTTGAAAATATTGGAGGTAATTCACTTACTGATATTTTATATCATCAACACTATCATAAAAGAAAGTATCCAGGATTTTAAAACTATGAATCCCCAAATGTAAAACCGTTGAGAGGAAGAAAAAAAACTAAGCCAAAACGACATACAGGAAACAGTATCCCGATTTGTTATATCTCACAGGATCTGAAAACTTTTACAATGCTTACCCCTTTGTATTAGTATTCCGAAAGCAAACCCACAAAGGTCGAAAAGTGGAACTTCACGTAAAAGATATCATCCAAACATTCCTTAGGGAATCACATACTGCAAATTTCATTATTATCTCTTAAAGGTGGAGAAATCAAAACGCTCCCCAAGCGGCCCGTTTGATTCATTATTAATTTCCCTTAACAGTAAAAGATTTTATTGTCTTTTTAAATTAAATTCTTTTATATCGCGTCGCTTGCGTTTGAATTAAGAACTGTAATTTGAAAAGCATGCTGAAACCAGTTAAGTGAAAATTTCTTACTAGAGTATCAGTTTAAATCAGATTACCCTTGAACAAGAAGGGATAAAACATATTACACAATGTAATTAATAATCACCGTATTTGATTTCGTTTAAAGAATAAAAGGGCATTCTCAAATTAAAATAAATTCAATGTAATGTATAGAAAATTTTATATTCGTATTTGAAAAATGCCCCAAAATTACATTTTAAAAATATTTATGCAAAATTGGGCATTTATCTCCGAGCTGTGAATGTTGCGTCTTTT